>NC_073640.1:67241157-67843102 GCF_029407905.1 Bubalus kerabau
GAACTGAATCCCAGCACCTACATCTCAGACCTCCCAGCCTCCAGAATTGTCAGAAATGAATGCTGGATGTTTGAAGCACCTGGTCTATGGTGTTCTGTTACGGCAGTTTGAACAGACAAAGAGAGGGTCATTTCTTAAAAAACTGAAGTACTGTTGAACATACAACATAAGTTACAGGTATACAGTATAATGATATACAGTTTTAAAAGGTTAAACTCCATTTATAGTTATTATAAAATATTGCTACATTCCCCATTTTGTTGTTGGGGCATTTGGGATCTTTTTTTTTCCCCCTAGTTGTGGCATGTGGGATCTAATTCCTTGACCAGGGATCAAACTTGTACCCCCTGCATTGGGAGTGTGGAGTCTCAGCCACTGGACCACCAGAGAAGTCCCATCCTTGTAGATTATTTTGTACCTACTAGTTTGTACCTCTTAATCTCCTACCCCTTAATTGCCCTTTCCCTCCCCATTAGTCACTGCTAGTTTGTTCTCTATATCTGTAATTTTAAACACACAACATTATAGCCTCAATATTTCTCTTTGTCACTAGAGGTGTTTCCTAAACAATATTTTAAATGGCTACGTTAGTTGTAGCATCGTATATGGTTTATATCCTCTGTTTTATGACACCATTTTGGTATATTTACGTTTTATATATTGTTTTATGACATTGTTTTGTAATGTAAATAATGCCATGGTGACTATGTTTGTGAATCCGTGTATACTTTCACCAGCAGCTTAAAAGAGTGTTTACATCTCATCTTCCCCGATTGAATTTTCTCATTTTTTCATCTTTGATAATGAAAAGTGACACAGCAAAAACAACAACAACAATCTCGTGAACATAACAAAGAGAAGGTCATGTTTTCGGGAGGGTGGCTGTAGACTCCCCCCAGCCCTGTCTTCTAGAAGGCAGTTACCACAATCACAGCTTGAACCAGCAAAACAGCCCCCCCCTCACTGCTTCTGGACCCCTCAGCGCCTCCTCCTCCCCCAGCAAGTGCCCCGCGCCATTTCCCCAGTGGGATTTGCGTCCCAGGGATCTCTGCACAGGCTCCCCCTCCTGCTGTCAAGGACCTACTGTTTTTGGCTTTGCGCAGACAGTAGAGGATGAGGAAGACTAGGAGCAGGAGACCCGCGGCCACCGGGACACCGATCCAGATGCCTAGGCGTCTGTCTTGGGAGGCTAGGTTGCCAGACGGGGCTGCAAAGAGGACACAGTGCTGGAGCAGACACCCTGTGTAAAGAGCCTTCACACACAGCACGGTTTCTGAGTGTTTCCTCAGACCCCACCACAATCCCCAGGCTCAGAATTGCTGACCCCGTTTTTTAGAAAA
The DNA here is from genome assembly GCF_029407905.1 of Bubalus kerabau. Lineage (NCBI taxonomy): Eukaryota > Metazoa > Chordata > Mammalia > Artiodactyla > Bovidae > Bubalus > Bubalus kerabau. The sequence continues at coordinate 67,242,498 of NC_073640.1, forward strand.
GAGGAATGAGCTTTGACCACCTCGTTTGCTCGCTCCATGAAGTCATAGATAGCAGAGCACTTGGAGGGATGTCTTTGGAGGTCCGGTGGTGAAGACTTCGCCTTCCAATGCAGGGGGTGCTGGTCCCATCCCTGATCGAGGAGCTAGGATCCCACATGCCTCATGGCCAACCCCACCCCCCCAAAAAAAACATAAAACAGAAACAACATTGTAACAAATCCAATAAAGATTTAAAAGAGAAGCCACTCAGAAATGGAAATTTGTATCCTTATAGAGACCAGCACATGATGACATGCGGATCAACCCCCCGCCCACCTGTGTTTACCTGCGGCCCTTGAGCTCAGAATAGACTTACATTTTTAAACTGTAATCCAAAAGTAATAATAATAATAATAATAAAGAAAGAAAGAATAAAATTTGCAATAAGTGCAAATGAACTGAGATTCAAGCTTCAGTGCCTGATCTATCGTTTCATCAGAGCTCGACCTAGCCTCATTTGCTTCTGCATCTCGTCTGGGGCTGCTTTTGTGCACAGGGTCAGAGTTGAGCAGTTGAGAAAGAGACCAGCTATCCACCCACTGAGTAACTGGCCTATTACAGGAAATATTTACTGACCGCTGGCGCAGAGGAAGCACAGCTCAGAAAAGAGCCAGCGGTGGTGAATCAAGAATATGCTGTTAGCCAGGCTCAGGGGAGGGCTCATTCCAAGAACTGACTTGAGCCGTAATATGGAAATGTGTAGGAAAAGTATGCATTTCACTACACAAAAGCAACCACGGACAACAAAAAGAATTCTTTCTGTGTTGGCTAGATTCCAATACAGAAAAAAAAAAAAATGTATGGTTTTAAAAAAAACAGTCTGTGAGGTGGATAGAGCACACGTTTCACACCCCCATCCCCCGTGCCCCGCCCCCAGTTTTCCAATCAAGGTTCCATCCTCATAGGTGATAGGGCTCAAATGGGGTCTCATTGATAAGGTAGCTGATTATGTCGACCTCGCAAACAAAGAATAAAGTTTCACAGCAATCTGTGAGACTGCCCAAATTGCCCATATGGCACCCTGTTATCTCACTGGCGCCCATCTTCTCAAAGCTGCGAGACCACCAGATTCCAGACCTCCAGCTACATGACCATCCCTTCAGAGAATTTTTCACTGGTGGGGTATAAGAAGGACTCCGTAAGAAAGGGAGGAGGCTGGTTCTCCTTAAGAGCAAGTCACCCCTCTTTTCCCTCTAATAAATTTCCTTTTCTTGCCTGACTGCCTGGTTCACTCTTTTTCTCTGCACTCACCTTAATTCTGGTGCTGAAACCTGGGAGATAAGATCCACCGCAGCTGGGTGGGCTCTTCTCCCAAGCCCACCTCTGGTGGTCCTCTCTTTTGCCAAGAAACTGAGATGAACTCCGGGATGGGACTCTCCACTTGCCTTGCTGGACTGACATCCACATACCGGCCCGCTTTTCATTCATCAGTTACAAGGGTGAGTGAAACCCCATTCCCTCGGATCCTCTCTCTCTCTCTCCCCACACGGCCCTTGGGCCCTCGGCCTTGTGCCCCGTCTGACTTTGAAATAGGGGATGCCCATTTCAAAGCAGTCTGTTATTACTCTCTGAGAAAGTCCTGAGAACGGGGGCACCTTTTCTCTTGGACCTTGCTTTCTCCTTACTTTCTCTTGCCCTTGTCTAACCTCTAGGAGGGCATGGTCAACTCAAGAGCAAGGAGTCCAAGAGCAAACCCTTCCTCTTAAGGACCCCTCCAGCTTTGGAAGCTCCTCGTAGGCATCTGTCTATGAATGGCCCCCCCAATACACACACGCTCATGCACGCACACACACACAGTACAGACTCTGAGACATGTCTTGGGACAGGAAGCAAGTTCATACTGCTGCTGCTGCTAAGTCGCTTCAGTCGTGTCTGACTCAGTGCGACCGCATAGACGGCAGCCCACCAGGCTCCCCCATCCCTGGGATTCTCCAGGCAAGAACACTGGAGTGGGTTGCCATTTCCTTCTCCAATGCATGAAAGTGAAAAGGGAAAGTGAAGTCGCTCAGTCGTGTCCGACTCTTCGCGACCCCATGGACTGCAGCCCACCAGGCTCCTCCATCCATGGGATTTTCCAGGCAAGAATACTGGAGTGGGGTGCCATTGCCTTCACCTAAGTTCATACTAAATTCTTCTCAAGACGTAAGAAAGAAGTGACAGTGGTCACAACCACTGCCTTAACCCAACAGTCCTTAATCCTGTACAGAGTTTGCGTCTACATCCCTGAAGGAAATGAGGCTCAGAAGAAGGGAAAGACATTGACAGGGAATTTGTTGTAGGAATAGCTCTCATAATCTGTGTGTACTCAGTGCAGTCTAGGGATGAAGTCACCAGAGAACAAGGTTATCTGATCATCTGGATTATTCTGAGCTGATATTGAGAGACTAACCCTTCTGGGAAAGAGCTCCGTGGAAAATGAAAGTGAAAGTGAAGTCATGTCCGACTCTTAGCGACCCCATGGACTGTAGCCTACCAGGCTTCTCCGTCCATGGGATTTTTGAGGCAAGAATACTGGAGTGGGTTGCTATTTCCTTCTCCAGGGGATCTTCTCCACCCAGGGAATGAAACCAGGTCTCCTGCACTGTAGGCAGACACTTTACTGTTTGCCACCAGGGAAGTCCAGAATATTGTCAATTATGGATCACTGATAAATGAATTTTAGAATATTGTCAATTATGGATCACTGATAAATGGTATCTAATAGGATCCACAGTGATCCTATTGGGCTTCCCTGGTGGCTCAGACGGTAAAGCGTCTGCCTGCAATGCGGGAGACCCAGGTTCGATTCCTGGGTCGGGAAGGTCCCCTGGAGAAGGAAATGGCAATCCACTCCAGCACTCTTGCCTGGAAAATCCCATGGATGGAGGAGCCTGATAGGCTACAGTCCATGGGGTCTCAAAGAGTCAGACACGACTGAGCGACTTAACTTCTTTCACTTTCTATGGATCCTATTGGCTTTATCTGCAATCTGTAGACTAATCTTATTTCCCTTAGGGAGAGCAGCCCTACCTGCTATATCTGTGTTCTCCATGCCCCAAGACATCAGAAACCTTCTTAAAAAGCTGGCCCTGTCTGTAGTAAGCCTCGTTCCACTCCAGGTCAGAGAGAAGGGAATATAGAATTTCTTTTCAGTTTTCCACCTAAACTCAGTCACTCACCAGTTGAACATCTGGGCTGTATTCTGCTGGGAGAGTCAGTAGTTCCTGAAAACAGAGATGAAGTGGGAGAGGTCTTCCTTATTTCCGCTCAGTCAGGGTCTCACCTCCCAGAGTCCCAGGGACCCACACGGCCCGTCCCTGGCCCGTCCCTCAGAGATGCGTGTCTAAGCTGATGGCGCTCACACCCCCCTCCCCCTTGCGGTCCTTTTCCCCAGCCAGTGCTTTAACCGCACAGGGTCAGCCCCCAGGGTGGGGAGCAGGTGGGTGGACTGGGCTTCTTCCTCACCTTCGACCTGAAGCTGCAGTGGGTCACTGGGCTGAGACCACACGTAGGGATATTCGCGGAAGGTACCGTAGCATCTGTAGGTCCCCGGCTGTGTGGAGGAGACTGGATTCAAGAGGAAGATGGTCTGGCGTCCTCTGTCCTGGGGGACGGAGCTTTGGTTCTGGGTGACATGATTTCCATCTTCTTTGGTGAGGATAAATACATCATGGTTGATATTGGAGAAACACTGCAACTTCACACTCTCCCCTGGAGCCACCACTGTGCCAGCCACGCTGGAGAGGGAGGGCTTGTCATAAGCTCCTGAGAAAGAAGGAAGTTCAGCGATGAAGGGAAGGGTCACGTCAGGCACTATCCCTTTTTGTCGCCTTGGAGCAGACGTGGCTCTGGTCTTTCTCCCGTCCTTGCCCCCCTCCCCCTTGAGGAAGTCTCTCAGCATCATCTGGGAGACCTCCCCAAGGACAGGGCTTGGTCGTCCTGCTTCCTGTCCCTGAAGCCTGGTCCCTCCCTCGGCAGAGGGGTCAGTCCCAGCTCTGCTGCCTCTGTACCCCCTCACCGGTCATCACCAGCTGCAGGGGGTCACTGAACTGGGACCAGTGGCCCCCTCTCTGATAGGAGCAGTGGTATAGCCCTGTCTTGTCAAATGTCATCTCTGCAATACTCAAAGTGTTGATCTTCCTGGGCGTGATCTGTTCCTCTTTGTCCATGGGCTCAGGACTTCCCACTCTTGATATCCTGTACCCCTCAGCTTGTTTAGGTCCTTGACACAGGATGGTCACAGGACTCTTAGCTGGAACTGTGGATCCAGGCAGAGCTGTGATACGAGGCGGGGGGAGATTTCCTAGAACACAGGGAACAGGTAATAGACACACAAGCGTTTCTCCCTCCACCCTTCTATTTCTCCCCCTCTTACAGCCCCTGTTCTGAAGTCTGAGTCCCCTCTTTCCAGCGGCCAAGAGAACTGATATCTGGCTTAAACCCTGCTGGGTCCTCAGGACTATCATACAGAACACTCACCCTTCTGTGCCCAAGTGCTCTGGCTCAGACACAACCCTAGAAAGAAACACCTGGTGAGAACAGCCCCTCCTTAAAGAACCACCAGCCCTGCCCTCCTTAGCCGTCTATTTGTACCTAACCCTCTCTCCCCGACTGACCAAGACAGAGCAGCGATGGAGGAACCACGGACATGATCCCGCATTCAGGCTGCCCACCGGCCTCAGCCCTGCTCCTCTGATGAAGGCCACACTGCTCTGTCGAGTGACCCACACTTACAGGAAGCTGTGCAGTTGCTTTCGGTTCTCAGCCCTGTAGTGAAGGCAGTTCACATCCTCTTCCTCCTGGGGTGGGAGTGGGGCATAGAGACGTAGCTGACACCATGAAGACGTTGATCTGAATTCTCCTCTGTGGGCTTACTGGGTCATGGCTGGGTGGAGAGAACCATGGTGTCGGGGTTGAAACTTCAGAGGCCTGTGGCTCAGGAGGGCTTCCCTCAGGACTGAGGAGACGACTGAAGGTTCCAACTCAGAGCAAGAGGTTGTTGTTGTTCACGCTCAGTCGTGTCTGACTCTTTGAGACCCTAGGGGCTGCAGCACGCCAGGCTTCCCTGTCCATCACTGTCTCCCAGAGTTTGCTCCCACTCATGTCCATTGCGGTTAGACAGGGCTTTCTTTCCTCTGACACTGTGGAAAACAGACATATCCATGTCTATCTATCATTATCTGTCATTTTATTGTCTACTTATTTATCATCTATCATCTATCAATCATGCATTTATTATGTATCCATCATTTACTATCATCTACCTAGCCACCATTTATTTATCTAATTCTACCATCTATCTATGGCCTTTCATGGTGGCTCGTGGTGAAGCATTGCCTGCAATGCAGAGGACGTGGGTTCCATCTGTGGGTCAGGAAGATCCCTTGGAGGAGGCAATAGCAACACTCTTCAATATCTTGCCTGGAGAATCCCATGGACAGAGGAGCCTGGTGGGCTATAGTCCGTGGACTCGAAAAGAGTCCGACACTACTTAGGGACTAAACAACAGCAACAATAATCACTTATCTATGTCTACATCTAGATGTCATTTATCTATTAGTAATCTGTTTGTATCTATCTACCATCTATTCATTCTCTACTGTCTATCAAGCAATCATCTATTATTTTATTTTAAATATCCAGTTATTTGTGTGTTTATCTTACCACGCCAGGTCTTAGCTGTGACCCACGGGATCTTCAGTTGCAGCAGGCAAACTCATAGCTGCCGCAGGTGGGATCTAGTTCCCTGACCAGAGACCAAGCCCAGGCCCCCTGAATTGGGAGCAAGGAGTCTCAGCTATTGGACCACAAAGGAATTCCCTATTTTTATTTTTTGAGACAGCCTGGAAATAGACTATTTTATTTATTTAATTTTGGCCACGCCCTGTGGATGTGGGATCTTAGTGCCCTGGCCAGGGATTGAACCCATGCCCTCTGCATTGGAAGCACGGAGTCTTAGCCACTCGACCACCAGGGAAGTCCCTATCCATTGTTTATATATATCATTTTTCACTTACTTATCTATGTATCTGTCAATGTCTAATGTCCTCTATCTTTGTATCATTTCTCTCCCTCCTCCCACCTCTTTCCCTCCATCCAGGGCATCGAAAGGGAATCCCGAGAACACCCCCATCACTGCTTTCTAGGAGAACCATCTCCAGATGCTTTGTTTAGCTTGTCTTTGCTCTCAAGTTACTTGGACTCAACGGTTTGGAGGAAAGATTGTAAGAGAGGATCACTGAGTTCTAAAACCCACTGTCTGTTTTTGCATGGCCTCAGGATTTTTAAATGACTGAAAAAAAAAACCCAAAGAAAATTAGCATTTTGTAACCCATGAAATGAGTTAAAATTCACACTTTTGCTTTTTCAGACTAAGTTTCATAGGATTATGGCCTTGCTCATAAGGTCATACATCACCGCTCCTGCTTTTGTGCTATATATGTGCTCAGTCAGGTCTGACCCCTTGTGTGACCCATGGACTGTAGCCCACCAGGCTCCTCTCTGTCCATGGGAATTCCCAGGCAAGAATACTGGAGTAGGTTGGCAGTTCTTTCTCTAGGGGATCTTCTTGACCTAGGGATTGAATCTGGGTCTTTTCCATCTCTGCATGGGCAGGTGGTTTCTTCAGCCCTAGTGCTTCCTGGGAAGCCCTATGAGAGCAGAACTGAGTGCCTGCAAAGAGAGCAAATGGCTCACCATATACTTACCGCTTTTCAGAACTCAGCTGTTATTTAGAACATGACAGGGACACCTAGCCGACTCTGAGAAGGCATTCAGAGAAAACACCCAAGGAAAGTTAGGTCTATGCTGACACAGAGAAAAAGTAAGGAACAGGCAGAAGGAGGGGACTTTGGTGAGGGAACAGCAGCCAATGGCAGAGAGCTCTGAGTCGAGTCTTGGGGCAGAGGTGAGACTGAAGAGCATGTGGTCAGTTAGTGTCTCTGTTTTTCTGTGCACTATCCATGGAGGTTTAAGTCCAAGGGTATTTATTATTTACTTAAACAGCTTGGAGCTAAGAAGTCCCCAAACTATTTCATCAGCTCAACTGTAACAGGGGGTGAGTTAGCCTTTCTGTGATTCTGTTGTTTTAGTCTCATGCTTTGAAAGATGTTTCTTCTCAGAAACAAAAAAAGCAAACCCCAAACGCAAAGAGGAAAAATTGCTAACATCACAACCATCTGTGTAACTTAAATCCCCAAACCAACAAACCAATATGAATGTTCATGCTTTTATCCTTGCTTCTGCTGCTGCTAAATGACTTCAGTCATCTCTGACCCTGTGAGACCCCATAGATGGCAGCCCACCAGGCTCTGCCATCCATGGGATTTTCCAGGCAAGAATACTGGAGAGGGGTGCCATCGCCTTCTCCACTTGCTTTCTAGAATTTTTAAATTCCGCAGAGTTGGACACGCCTGAGCAACTTTCACTTTCACAAGGGCTATATTGAAGGAAAAAAATTCAGCATTTCTAGCCCTAGACCCATTTCCCATCCTGCAAGAACAACAGCTCTAAGGAATTTACACATTACACATAAGCAAAATTTATTAAGTATCATCTCTGTTTGAATCATGTCCTCTTCTAAATTGAAAAGAGTGTTAAAACATTTATTCTCAAGTACTTCCCTGGCAGTCCAGTGGTTAAGACTTCGCCTCTCAATGAGGGGGCTGTGAGTTCAACCCCTGGTCGGGGACCTACGATCCAACATGCCTCATGGCCCAAAAAACCAAAATGTAAACAGAAGCAAAATTGTAACAAATTCAATAAAGAGTTAAATATTAAAGCAAAACAAAAACCCGTGCTTATTTCCGAGTCTCTTCTGTGAGACAGTGCATGAAAGCAAGGATTTCTGGCTCAAAGATCAGACTCAGTGATGTCCAGGAGGCAGGGTGAGTAACAGCCCCCTATATACAGTGTTGCAACGCTACCCAGAACCTCCATGTCAAAAGGGACACTGCAGATGTGGTAAAATTAAGGGTCTTAGGTGGGGGCTATTCGCAGGTTGTCACAGTGTGGGGGGCCCAACGTAGTCACATGTTCTTTTTTTAAATATAATTTTATTTTTATTTATTTATTCATTTGGTTGCTGCTCACAGGCTTAGCTGCTCTGCAGCCTGTGGGATCTTAGTTCCCTGACTGGGCATCAAACACACATCCCCTGCATCACAGGGCAGAGTCTTAACCACTGGACCACCGGGAAGGCCCCACAAGTGTTCTTTAAAAAGGAAGCAGGAGGGTGGGGGTGTGTGAGGCAAGAAGGCGGGAAGGAAGCAGAGGTCAGAGAGGAGAAGAGGCACTCCCCTCCTGGGTCTGGAGGACGGAGCTCCACGACTGGGAGCACAGGCGGAGTCTAGAAGCTCGAAAAGGCAAGAACACCAACGGGAAAGTAGCAAGTAGTGCAGGCTTGAGGACAGGGTTTAGACTTCTGCTCTCTAGAACTGAAAGAGAATTCACAGTGGGCTGCTCTAGTCCATGGTGCCTCTGATACGTTGTTTCAGGTTTGACAGGAAGCGAGTACACTGCTGCATGGGATGGGTGACCCAGCCAGGGCCCTGGAACCGCCGCCCCCACAGGTGAGCACAGAGCTTTGATGCCAGCGGAGGGTCATCGGTGCTTGTCAGTCCACTGGGGCGGGGGGTCATCTGACTTCACTGAGGGATCCCCCCCCCGGCTGCACCAGGCTTCAGCCAACAGGATGACCATGACCAGGAGAAGCAGGGCAGCCAGGCTCAGGCGGACTTGAGTCTCCACAGAAGGATGCCAAGCGGTAGGCGCTGAGAGAGAAGAGGTAGAAGGGCGGATTCCTGTTGCTGGTTGTTGATTAGTCATTCAGCTGTGTCCTTGTGACCCCATGGACTGTGGCCCACCAGGCTCCTCCATCCATGGGATTTCCCAGGCAAGGGTATTGAGTGAGTTGCCATGCCCTTCTCCAGGGCATCTTCCTGACCTGGGGATTGAACCTGGGTCTCCTACTTGGCAGGTAAATTCTTTACCACTGAGCTACCAGGGAAGCTGTCCATGCCTCTAAAGGACCCTAAAACTCAAGCTCATTTCTGCAGACCTTTGGACCTGATGCGAAGCCTGCCCAGCCCACTCCCTTGGGGTAGGCATTAAACACCTTTCTTTCCTCCTGTCATTACGGGCGCTGTGCTGATACTGGACTTCTGGGGTCAAGAAAGACAGGACTAGGGCGCTGGAGGCTGCCAGTCCCCACCCTGAGCCCGGCCTGCTCCTCGCTCGGTATCTCCTGTGATTTGACCATTCCCGCAGCAGACACGCTGGCCTCTGCTACCCATGGGCTCCTGAGCGGGTCTCTACCTCTGGGTCTTGGCCCAGGGCTGGTTCCTCTGCCTGTCCTGTGCTCTCTACAAGGATCACCCCTCTGATTTCATCCCAGTGTTTGTTAAAAATACACCCACGAGGGACTTGCTTGTTGAGCCCTCTTCTAAATCACTAGCCCCTTCTGTCAGTCTTGTTCTGTTACAGTGTGTGACTCCATTTTTCCTAATCAGTCATTATGTGACACATTTTTATTCTAACAAAAATGAAAATGCATATAACACATGTATTAATATAGTCTATGTAAATATTTTTCTGCAAAGCATATATGATATTTAATAATAGTTACATATATATAAAATACATGTATATACCTGGAGTTCCTTGTAGCTCAAACAGTAAAGAATCTGCCTGCTGTGCAGGAGACCAGGGTTCAATCCCTGGGTCAGGAAGATCCTCTGGAGAAGGGAATGGCAACCCACTCCAGTGTTCTTGCCTGGGAAATCCCATGGACAGAGGAGCCTGGTGGGCTACGGTTTGTGTGGCCACAGAGTCGGACACGACTGAGCAACTAACACACAGGTATATCCATATAATATATAACATATACATCTGCATCCATGCGGTTAACACTCCAGGTCAGAGAGAAGGGAACACAGAATCTCTTCTCAGTTTTCCACCTAAACTCAGTCACTCACCAGTTGAACGTCTGGGCTGTGTGCTGCTGGGAGAGTCAGTAGTTCCTGAAAACAGAGGTGAAGTGGGAGAGGTCTTCCTTATTTCCCCCCAGTCAGGCTCTCACCTCCTAGAGTCCCAGGGACCCACATGGCCCATCCCCAGCCCGTCCCTCAGAGATGCGTGTCTAAGCCGATGGTGCTCACACACCCACCCCTTGCGGTCCTCTTCCCCAGCCAGTGCTTTAACCACACAGAGTCAGCCCCCAGGGCGGGGAGCAGGTGGGTGAACTGGGCTTCTTCCTTACCTTCGACCTGAATCTGCAGTGGGTCACTGGGCTGAGACCACACGTAGGGGTTGTTGCCGAAGGCACCGTAGCATCTGTAGGTCCCCGTCTGTGTGGAGGAGACTGGATTCAAGAGGAAGATGGTCTGGCATCCTCTGTCCTGGGGGCTGCAGCTTTGGTTCTGGGTGATGTGATCTCCATCTTCTTTGGTGAGGATAAATACATCATGGTTGATTTTGGAGAAACACTGCAACTTCACACTCTCCCCTGGAGCCACCACTGTGCCAGCCACGCTGGAGAGGGAGGGCTTGGAATAAGCTCCTGAGAAAGAAGGAAGTTCAGCGATGAAGGGAAGGGTCATGTAGGCATTGTCCCTTTTTGTCCCCTGGGAGCAGACGTGGCTCTCCCCTCCTCGCTCCCCTCCCCCTTGAGGAAGTCTCTCGGCATCATCCCGGAGACCTCCCCAAGGATAAGGCTTGGTCCTCCTGCTTCCTGTCCTGGAAGCCTGGTCCTTCCCTCAGCAAAGGGGTCAGTCCCGGCTCCGCTGCCTCTGTGTCCCCCTCACCGGTCATCACCAGCTGCAGGGGGTCACTGAACTGGGACCAGTGGCCTCCTCTCTGATAGGAGCAGTGGTATAGACCTGTCTTGTCTGTTGTCATCTCTGCGATACTCAAAGTGTTGGTCGTCCTGGGCGTGATCTGTTCCTCTTTGTCCATGGGCTCAGGACTTCCCACTCTTGATATCCTGTACCCCTCAGCTTGTTTAGGTCCTTGACACAGGATGGTCACAGGACTCTTAGCTGGAACTGTGGATCCAGGCAGAGCTGTGATACGAGGCGGGGGGAGATTTCCTAGAACACAGGGAACAGGTAATAGACACACAAGCGTTTCTCCCTCCACCCTTCTATTTCTCCTCCTCTTACAGCCCCCGCTCTAGAGTCTGAGTCCCCTCTTTCCAGCCGCCAAGAGACCTGATATCTGGCTTAAACCCTGCTGGGTCCTCAGGACTATCACACAGAACACTCACCCTTCTGTGCCCAAGTGCTCTGGCTCAGACACAACCCTAGAAAGAAACACCTGGTGAGAACAGCCCCTCCTTAAAGAACCACCAGCCCTGCCCTCCTTAGCCGTCTATTTGTACCTAACCCTCTCTCCCCGACTGACCAAGACAGAGCAGTGAGGGAGGAACCACGGACATGATCCTGCATTCAGGCTGCCCACCGGCCTCAGCCCTGATCCTCTGATGAAAGGCACACTGCTCCGTCGAGTGACCCACACTTACAGGAAGCTGTGCAGTTGCTTTCGGTTCTCAGCCCTGTAGTGAAGGCAGTTCACATCCTCTTCCTCCTGGGTCTGGAGTGGGGCGTACAGACGTAGCTGATACCATGAAGACATTGAGCTGAACTTCTCCTCTGTGGGCATACTGGGTCATGGCTGGGTGGAGAGAACCATGGTGTCGGGGTTGAAACTTCAGAGGCCTGTGGCTCAGGAGGGCTTCCCTCAGGACTGAGGAGATGACTGAAGGTTCCAACTCAGAGCAAGAGGTTGTTGTTGTTCAGTCACTCAGTCATGTCCTACACTTTGAGACCCCATGGGCTCCAGCATGCCAGGCTTCCCTGTCCATTACTGTCTCGCAGAGCTTGCTCCCACTCGTGTCCATTGCGGTTAGACAGGGCTTTCTTTCTTCTGACACTGTGGAGAATACACATATCTGTGTCTATCTATCATTATCTGTCATTTTATTGTCTACTTATTTATCATCTGTCATCTATCAATCATGCGTTTATTATCTATCGATCATTTATTATCATCTACCTGCTGTTGCTGCTGCTAAGTCGCTTCAGTCGTGTCTGACTCTGTGCGACCCCATAGATGGCAGCTCACCAGGCTCCCCTATCCCTGGGATTCTCTAGGCAAGAATACTGGAGTGGGTTGCCATTTCCACCTAGCTACCATTTATTTGTCTAATTCTATCATCTATCTACAGCCTTCCATGGTGGCTTGTGGTGAAGTATTGCCTGCAATGCAGAGGACGTGGGTTCTATCCATGGGCCGGGAAGATCCCCTGCAGCAGGAAATGGCAACCCACTCCAATGTTCTTGCCTGGAGAATCCCATGGACAGAGGAGCCTGGTGGGCTACAGTCCGTGGACTCGAAAAGAGTCTGACACTACTCAGGGACTAAACAACAGCAACAATAATCACTTATCTATATCTACATCTAGATGTCATTTATCTATTAATAATCTGTTTGTATCTATCTACCATCTATTCATTCTCTACGTCTATCAAGCAATCATCTATTATTTTATTTTAAACATCCAGTTATTTGTGTGTTTATTTGATGGTACCAGGTTTTACTTGTGGTCCATGGTATCTTAAGTTGCAGCAGGCAAACTCTTAACTGCCCAGGTGGGATCTAATTCCCTGACCAGAGACCAAGCCCAGGTCCCCTGAATTGGGAGCAAGGAGTCTCAGCTATTGGACCACAAAGGAATTCCCTATTTTTATTTTTTAAGACAGCCTTGAAATAGACTATTTTATTTATTTAATTTTGGCCACGCCCTGTGGATGTGGGATCTTAGTGCCCTGGCCAGGGATTGAACCCATGCCCTCTGCATTGGAAGCATGGAGTCTTAGCCACTCGACCACCAGGGAAGTCCCTATCATTTATATATATAATTTTTTGCTTACTTATCTATCTATCTGTCAATATCTAATGTCCTCTATCTTTGTATCATTTCTCTCCCTCCTCCCACCTCTTTCCTTCCATCCAGGGCATTGAAAGGGAATCCCGAGAACACCCCAATCACTGCTTTCTAGGAGAACCATCTCCAGATGCTTTGTTTAGCTTGTCTTTGCTCTCAAGTTACTTGGACTCAACGGTTTGGAGGAAAGATTGTAAGAGAGGATCACTGAGTTCTAAAACCCACTGTCTGTTTTTGCATGGCCTCAGGATTTTTAAATGACTGAAAAAAAAACCAAAGAAAATTAGCATTTTGTAACCCATGAAATGAGTTAAAATTCACACTTTTGCTTTTTCAGACTAAGTTTCATAGGATTATGGCCTTGCTCATAAGGTCATACATCATCGCTACTGCTTTTGTGCTGTATGTGTGCTCAGTCAGGTCTGACCCTTTGTGTGACCCGTGGACTGTAGCCCACCAGGCTCCTCTCTGTCCATGGGAATTCCCAGGCAAGAATACTGGAGTGGATTGGCAGTTCTTTCTCTAGGGAGTCTTCTTGACCTAGGGATTCAATCTGGGTCTTTTCCATCTCCTGCATGGGCAAGTGGGTTCTTTAGCCCTAGTGCTCCTTGGGAAGCCCTATGAGAGCATACCTCAGTGCCTGCAAAGAGAGCAAATGGCTCACTATATACTTACCGCTTTTCAGAACTCAGCTGTCATTTAGAACATGACAGGGACACCTAGCCGACTCTGAGAAGGCATTCAGAGAAAACACCCAAGGAAAGTTAGGTCTATGCTGACACAGAGAAAAAGTAAGGAACAGGCAGAAGGAGGGGACTTTGGTGAGGGAACAGCAGCCAATGGCAGAGAGCTCTGAGTCGAGTCTTGGGGCAGAGGTGAGACTGAAAAGCATGTGGTCAGTTAGTGTCTCTGTTTTTCTGTGCACTATCCATGGAGGTTTAAGTCCAAGGGTATTTATTATTTACTTAAACAGCTTGGAGCTAAGAAGTCCCCAAACTATTTCATCAGCTCAACTGTAACAGGGGGTGAGTTAGCCTTTCTGTGATTCTGTTGTTTTAATCTCATGCCTTGAAACATGTTTCTTCTCAGAAACAAAAAACCAAACCCCAAACCCAAAGAGGAAAAATTGCTAACATCACAACCATCTGTGTAACTTAAATCCCCCAATCAACCAACCAATATGAATGTTCATGCTTTTATCCTTGCTTTCTGCTGCTGCTAAATCACTTCAGTCATCTCTGACCCTGTGAGACCCCATAGATGGCAGCCCACCAGACTCTGCCATCCATGGGATTTTCCAGGCAAGAATACTGGAGAGGGGTGCCATCGCCTTCTCCACTTGCTTTCTAGAATTTTTATTTCTCCTTCATATTTGAATGAGATCCTTGCTGGGTACAATAATCTGGGCTGTAGGTTATTTTCTTTCATCATTTTAAATATGTCTTGCCATTCCCTCCTGGCTTGAAGAGTTTCTATTGAAAGATCAGCTGTTATCCTTATGGGAATTCCCTTGTGTGTTATTTGTTTTTTTTTTCCCTCGCTGCTTTTAATATTTGTTCTTTGTGTTTGATCTTTGTTAATTTGATTAATATGTGTCTTGGGGTGTTTCGCCTTGGGTTTATCCTGTTTGGGACTCTCTGGGTTTCTTGGACTTGGGTGATTATTTCCTTCCCCACTTTAGGGAAGTTTTCAACTATTATCTCCTCAAGTATTTTCTCATGGTCTTTCTTTTTGTCTTCTTCTTCTGGGACCCCTATGATTCGAATGTTGTAGCATTTAATACTGTCCTGGAGGTCTCTGAGATTGTCCTCATTTCATTTAATTCGTTTTTCTTTCTTCCTCTCTGATTCATTTATTTCTACCATTCTATCTTCTAATTCACTAATCCTATCTTCTGCCTCTGTTATTCTACTATTTGTTGCCTCCAGAGTGTTTTTGATCTCATTTATTGCATTATTCATTATATATTGACTCCTTTTTATTTCTTCTAGGTCCTTGTTAAACCTTTCTTGCATCTTCTCAATCCTTGTCTCCAGGCTATTTATCTGTGATTCCATTTTGATTTCAAGATTTTGGATCAATTTCACTATCATTATTCAGAATTCTTTATCAGGTAGATTCCCTATCTCTTCCTCTTTTGTTTGGTTTGGTGGGCATTTGTCCTGTTCCTTTATCTGCTGGGTATTCCTCTGTCTCTTCATCTTGTTTAAATTGCTGATTTTGGGGTGTCCTTTCTGTATTCTGGCAGTTTGTGGGGTTCTCTTTATTGTGGCGTTTCCTCGCTGTGTGTGGGTTTGTACAGGTGGCTTGTCAAGGTTTCCTGGTTAGGGAAGCTTGTGTCGGTGTTCTGGTGGGTGGATGCTGGGAGCCGGCATATTGCATATTGAGTGAGGATCTGGAATAGCTCAACTGGAATTCTATCACTGCCGGGAGCCAGCGTGAGGCACTCCGCCCATGACAAAGGTCATGAGGAAGGAGGCTCGGCATACGCAAAGGCGGGATCAAGCCTCAGGAGTCCCCCTGGAAATTCTCGAGCATCTACCCCCAAAACCAGAGTCTGCCTACTTTCTGCTTTGTGCTTTCACCTACACCTCTGACTTTCCGGGGGGCTGTCTCCCACTACCTCTCTCTGGAAAAAGAATTAGCTTACAGCTCCAGTTAATAATTCCTGGGTGTGACAGTGTTTAACCTACAAACTCCTTTGGAAATCCTCTAGCCTGCCTGAATAGGTTTTTCCGGCCACGTGTGATTGTTCAGAGCCTCCCAACTGTGAGAGGCAGGAGATGTTCTAAACTGCCTAAACACAGATTCCTTTGAGTAGTTAAAAGATTGATTAGAAAATGTATTGGTGAAGGGTTTTTCACTTGTTGGGCCAATGTTTGCTGCTAAGTCTCCATACTCCTTACCTACTGTGTCCTTGGCAGTGTATTGATTGATATAATGGGTGTATAGAAATGTAAAATGCCGCTTTGTCCAATGCTTTTTGGAAGGCTGGCGCCTGACTTTGGAATAATCACCTTTAGAGAAAGATAAGTTTCTTAAAATGTTAACAGGCCTCCGGGCCAGAAGATGATGTCAATCACCTGAACTTTTGCATATGATAAGTTTGCAGGAAGAAAGCCTGGCTTGCTGCATGACTCTACCCCTTCCCCCATTATCCTCTATGCATACCTTAAGGTATAAAAACTACTTTGGAAAATAAAGTGCGGGCCTTGTTCACTGAAACTTGGTCTCCCCATGTCACTCTCTCTCCCAAATTCCAGCTGAGCGTCCATCTGGAGCGCGGATGTCCTCTGCGACCATTTATTTGCCTGGGCTTCTAAGACCCACTCGAGAAGGTGTCTAAGGTGGGGCACCTTCCGCTATTCGAGAGGGCGCCTGCGGCCTCCGTGGTCAGAGCTAACCTGGTGTCACGGGTTATATTGATTTTCCACGTAAACCAAGCCACTCAGCTTCTTTTCTCCACTGAATTTTCCTACTGAGCTATCCTTATTTCAGCCGCTTTTCTCCACTGAATTTCCTCACTGAGCTATCCTTATTCTATTAACTCTTTGTATCCTTAATTAAAGTGTAATTAAGCAGTTATTCCCTGACCCTCGCCTAGCCGTCTCTCCTTCGAATACCCTGGATCAGCCGGGGCTGGTCCCCGGCAGGTGGCGCCCGAGACAGGATTTTCGAAGGTAAGCTCCCCAAAGCAATTAGGGTCATCAGCCCTTTTGCTCCCTGTTCTCGGAACAACTGGGTCATCAACTCTCTTGTTCCCCCACGGAGCAGTTTGGGTCATCAGCTCTACTGCTCCCCCCTCGAAACAGTTTGGGTCATCAGCCTTCTGTTTCCCCCCTGGGACAATCTGGGTCATCAGCCCCTATTGTCCTTCCAATGTTCGGGACGGCTAGGACCCCACTCAAGGGTGCCGCGGACCCCCCTGTAGGATAGACAGGGCTGAGGAGTGGGAAGTGTTGAAAGTGTTAAAGAGTTAGAGACAAAAAACGGTTTCTGAAGTTAAAAGGCCAAAGAAAAGCCTGATCTTTTAAAAGCTAAAAGCTTTATCTTCTATTATACTTAATTTTCTGACATGGGTAACACTGAATCAAATGAAAGACAGCTCTTTATAGGAGTAGTTTTACAGTTATTAAATAAAAGAGGAATCAAAGTTAAAAAATCTACCATTCAATCATTTTTTTCCTTTGTACAAGAACACTGTCCCTGGTTTCCAGACGAAGGCTCTGTTAACTTAGATGTCTGGGCGAAAGTAGGAAAACAGCTAAAAACTTACCATGCCGAACATGGCTCAGAAAAGGTGCCTAATGACGCCTTTTCCTTATGGAATATCATTAGAGATGCCTTAGACCCTGCCCCTGATTCAGAAAAAGTACATCTTAAAAGGGATAGTGAAGAAAATGCTGTAGCTAAACCTGCCCCTGAATCTAAAAGAGTAACCCTTAAAGAGGAAAATGAGGTCGAAACTGTAGTTAAACCTGAGGAAAATGAGAAAAACGAAGACCCGCCTGACTATCGGCAACTAAGAAAAACGTTAGCAGCCATGACTACTCAGGAACAACTTAAAGATAGAGATGAGAAACAAGATCAGCCTTCCCCAAAAGGAAAAGAGAATTTAGACGAGATAACAACTAAATATCACTCCCATGAAGATTGGCATCTCTTAAACAAAGATGCCCCAAAAAGCCTAAGAGAAACTTCCCCTATCAGGCCATCTGCTCCAAGGAACCTAAGGGAAACGTCTCCCATTAGGCCATATGCCCCTAGGGATTTCCAAGAGACCTTCCCAGTTACTCCATATGTAACCTCTGGATACCAAACAGTTCAAAGAGCTCCAGAGTACAGAGCAGAGAATATGGAACCCATGCCTTTGCCACCACCTCCCTTACCAAGCCGTACAGGTCCTATTAAACCCGCATTATTGCTGCCACCTCCCTATCGAAGTGGGAGAGCTCCACTATCGATCCCACGGAGACGGGCCTTTTTCGCCCCTGGCGAGAAATTTGATCCCCAACTCCAGGCTTGTTTCCCTTTAATTTTTGACAATGATGAAAGGGAACAAAAGGCTATCGACTGGGAGCCTGTTTCCTTTCAATTGGTAAAAGAACTTAAAAACGCATGTATTTCATATGGGCCTAAAGCCCCATATACGATGCAGCTAGTAGAAAATTTAGCAGGCCAATGGTTAACACCTCGAGAGTGGAAAACAATTGCTAAGGCCTGCCTGTCCGGAGGACATTTCATACTTTGGAAATCTGAATATGATGATCTCGCTCGTATATATGCTTTTTCTAACCAAAATACTGACCTTAAACATATCACTGAACCTATATTACTTGGACAGACCGACTACCCCTCGTATGACGAACAGATGAAATTAGATAGGACTGCTATACAACAGGTGGCTGACTGTGCCTTTACTGCCTGGCGCTCATTGCCCGATGGTAAGGCATCAGGTGCCGCTCTATCTGATATTAAACAAAAGTCAGAAGAGCCATTTGAAGATTTTGTCTCACGACTCTCAGAAGCTGTCCAGAGAATAATTTCTGATTCCGAGGGAGCTAAATTATTAACAAAACACTTGGCCTTTGAAAATGCTAATTCCACCTGCCAGGCTATATTGCGCCCTATTAGAAGAACTGGATCCTTAATTGATTATATGAAACAGTGTGCAGATGTAGGACCGTCAATGCTACAGGGTGTTGCTATAGCTGCAGCAATAAAAGGGAATTCTTATCAGCAGGCAGTCCAAACTTTTTTTACTAACAAGAATAAGCCATCACAAGGCGATCCCAATAACCAAGGCAGGAATGCATTCCCTAGAACTTGTTTTTCCTGTGGCCAGGAGGGACACACTTTTCGTGAGTGCCCTCAAAGAACACCCGGTTCTTATCTGCCTAATCCGGCCCAACCGGCTGCGTCTGCTCCGCAAAACCCTGCCCCCCTGCCCATTAATCCTAGGTCTCTTTGCCCTCGCTGCCAGAGAGGATATCATTGGGCAAGGGACTGTAGGTCACGATTCCATAGAAATGGAGTCTTTTTAGGCCCCGACCAGCAGTCGGGAAACGGGTTGAGGGGCCAGCCCCAGGCCCCGACAACGATTGGGGCAGCCTCACTGAACCCATTCATTCCCTTCGTTCCGTCGCAGAGCTCATCAGAGCAACCCCAGGCAGTGCAGGACTGGACCTCAGTTCCACCACCTCAACAATATTAACACCAGATAGCCCCACTATAAAAATCCCTACAGGAGTTAAAGGCCCGTTACCAACAGGCCTGGTAGGAATTATACTAGGCAGAGGTTCCCTAGCTATGCAAGGTCTTACAATTATTCCTGGAGTAATTGACTCAGATTATACAGGAGAAATTCAGATAATGATTTCACCCCCGACTAAAACTTTCCAAATACATCAGGGACAGAGAATAGCCCAACTTTTACTTTTGCCTTATCATACTGCAATTGGGCAAACAGCCACCCAAAATGAAAGGCAGGACAAAGGATTTGGATCTAGTGACATGGCTTTTTGGGTAACAGAAATTACTAAGAAGCGTCCTATGAAATCTATTCTCGTTAGTGGCAAGTCTATTGAAGGACTATTAGATACAGGGGCAGACGTTTCTTGTATTTCTGGGAAAGACTGGCCCAGTTCCTGGCCCACACATACTACTGAAAATGATTTGGTGGGCATAGGAAGAGCTCCTGCAGTAGCTAAAAGTGCAAAAATTTTAGATTGGCAATTTGAGAATACCCGTGGAACATTCCAACCGTATGTAATTCCTTCACTCCCCTTTTCCCTGTGGGGGAGAGATGTGCTGTCTCAAATGGGCATGTTACTTTTTAGCCCTGATGATAAAGTAACTTTTCAAATGCTACAAATGGGCTATGACCCCTCAAAAGGGTTAGGTAAACAGCAGACAGGAATAATTGAGCCAATTTGCCCGGCTCCTCGAAAGTTCCGTACTGGATTAGGGTATCCAAATTTTTGATGGAGGCCATTGTTTTTGCTGCCGACCCTATTACGTGGAAATCTCAAGACCCGGTGTGGGTAGAACAATGGCCTCTGACTAAAGAAAAACTACTGGCAGCCAAAGCGTTAATTTCTGAACAACTAGGATTGGGACATATTGAGCCCTCCAATAGCCCCTGGAATACTCCTATTTTTGTTATTAAGAAAAAATCTGGCAAGTGGCGACTTTTACAAGATTTAAGAGCTATTAATGCCACTATGGAAGATATGGGGGCCTTACAACCTGGGCTTCCTTCCCCAGTAGCCATCCCAGAAGGATATAATATTATTGTAATTGATTTGCAAGACTGTTTTTTCACCATCCCCTTAAATGCTGAGGATAAAAAGCGATTTGCCTTTAGTTTACCAGCAGAAAATTTTAAACAGCCTCATTTAAGGTTTCAATGGAAAGTGTTGCCCCAGGGAATGAAAAATAGCCCTACTCTATGTCAAAAATTTGTTAATGCTGCTTTAGAAGATGTTAGAGCTAAATATGAACAGGTCTATATGATTCACTATATGGATGATATTTTAATAGCTCATCCTGATAGAGCTCATTTACAAACTGTCCTCCAGGATTTGACCCAGGCATTAACAGACAGAGGCTTAAAAATTGCCCCAGAGAAAATTCAAGTCAATCCGCCCATAACTTACTTAGGACGGGTTATCAATTCAAAAACTGTGACTCATGCCCCATTAAAATTGAGAAAGGATCACCTTATTACTTTAAATGATTATCAAAAACTTTTAGGCGACATTAATTGGATCAGACCTTATTTAAAATTAACCACTGCTGAATTAAAACCTCTTTTTAACATTTTACGCGGGGATCCTGATCCAACTTCTAAGAGACAATTAACTGCTGAGGCTCAGGAGGCCTTAGAAAAGGTGGAAGCAGCTTTATCCGATAGCTATGTAAAAAGAGTTAATTTACAAACAAATTGGCAATTCCTCTGCCTAGCTACTCCAACAGCACCTACGGGAGTTTTATGGCAAAACGGCCCCCTAGAATGGGTCCATCTCCCCGCCCAGGCTAAAAAAGTAGTGGCCTCTTACCCAGGACTGATAGCTACGTTGATATTGAAAGGGAGAAAACGTAGCATTGAATTATTTGGTAAAGAACCAGCAGAAATTGTGATTCCATATAATAAAGAACAACTTGATGCTCTTCTAATGTTTGATGAGAATTGGCAGATTGCTATAGGAAATTATTTTGGCCAAATTCTGCATCATTTACCTTCACATGTTTTGCTAAATTTTATGTCTAAACACCCGGTTATTTTTCCTGTTAGATGTAAATACTCTCCCATCTCAGATGCTCAAATGGTTTTTACTGACGGATCTGCTAATGGCAGAGCTTCTATAGTTACAAAAGATCAGCGTAAAGTTTTACACACGCAGGAGACTTCGGCCCAGAGAGCTGAACTCACAGCTGTTATAGAGGCCTTTGTTACATTTGCAGAGGAGGAATTTAATCTTTACTCTGATTCTCAGTATGTGGTCAGGCTGTTTCCACATATTGAGACTGCGGTCCTGCCCGAGAACAAAACTGCAATATTTCATTTGTTAACTAAATTACAACAACAAATTTGGAAAAGGAATAAAATATTTTTCATTGGACACATTCGGGCTCATTCCGGATTGCCTGGCCCTTTAAATGCCTTTAATGATTTGGCTGACTTGTTAACCAGAAATACAGTGGCTACTGTGATTGAGGAGGCCAGAGCCTCTCACTCACTTCATCATCAATATGCTACTGCCTTAAGATAGCAATTCCAAAGAGAGATAGCAATTCCAAAGCAATTCCCAGAGAGACTGCTCAAGAGATTGTGCGTTCTTGCTTACACTGCCCCACTGTTTATAATAATCTACCTATGGGAGTTAATCCTCATGGTCTCAAACCTAACGAACTCTGGCAGACGGATGTAACTCATGTCTCTTCATTTGGAAAACTGTCTTTTGTTCATGTAACTGTAGATACCTTTTATCACGTTATTATTACAACTGCTCGTACCGGAGAGGCAGGTAAAGATGTGATACAACATCTCTTTACTTGTTTTTCATATTTGGGCCTGCCAAAAGCTCTGAAAACTGACAGTGCTCCTGCTTACACTTCTAAGTCTTTTCAGAAATTTTGTATAAAGTTTCAAATTAAACATAATACAGGCATCCCTTATTATCCACAGGGACAAGCCATTGTGGAAAGAACACATCAAACATTAAAAATCCAAATTCAAAAATTAAAAAAAGGGGAGTTTAAGTATAACTCTCCCCATCAAATCTTACAACATGCTCTTTTCGTAATAAATATTTTAAATGCCGATTCGGCCGGAATTACTGCAATGCTTCGCCATTGGTGCCCTGAGCAGCTGAATGCAAAACCATTAGTTAAATGGAAGGACCTCCTTTCCGGACAATGGAAGGGTCCTGACCCATTATTAACTAGCGGTCGAGGATGTGTGTGTATTTTTCCACAAAATGCAGATTCTTCAATTTAGACAGGCTGATTCGCCATGTTGCAGACCCCCAGACATCCAGTTCACCCATTGCTTTGATCACAAAAGAGGAGCCCGCCAGAAGGGGAGGCAAGATAAACATCGAGATCCCGGCGGGACCGACGGGGCTGCTGCAGCGCGAACTCCAACCAGAAAATAATTCTACTTATTCTGTTTTAGCTTGTCTACCCTCCCCTTATGTTTTTCTTTTTACTAATGACTCCAAGAAGCTTAATGTACGCATGAATTTTTCAGGTGGACCTAATATAGTAACTTGTGAACAATGTATGCTTTCATCTTGTTTGACCCCTCAATATAATGTTTGCTCTTTTGTGGTGTTACAACGCCCACCCTATCTCATGATACCTGTGACAGTGACTAGCCACTGGTATGACAATTACGGCCTTGCCGTGTTACAACAACTACGAGATTTAATGCGACAACGGCGATTTGTGGGCTTACTTATTTTAGGAATATCGGCTTTGATAGCAGCAATTACTTCTGTTACTGCGGCAGCAATATCATTGAGTCAACAAGTGCATACTGCCCAATATGTTGATACCATGTCTAAAAATGTCTCTTTAACTCTAGCAACACAGAAAGTTATAGATAGAAAATTGGAGATGAGAGTAGATGCCTTAGAAGAGGCAATAATGCATATTGGGACTGAGTTACAGGCGTTAAAAGTGAAAATGGCTCTGTCTTGCCACGCTGATTACCGGTGGATATGCGTGACATCTTTAAAGGTAAATGAGACAGATTATGAATGGGAAAAAATCAAAAATCATATCTCAGGTGTTTGGAACAGCTCTGACATTGGCCTGGACTTAGGGAAACTTCATAATCAAATACAGACCCTGGAACACTCTCGACTGGATTTTACTGCCGCTGGGGCAGCTAATGACTTTTTTCACACTTTCTCTAACTTCATTTCAGGAAAAAACATTCTGTCTAATATCCTTGGATACATCGCTGCTGGTGCTTTAATTTTGCTTCTCATATTCATTCTTCCTTGTATTGTCAGGATTCTTCGGCAGAACATTCAGAAGCTCGCGACTGAGCTGCATCTGGCTGTTTTAAGAAATAAAAAAGGGGGAGATGCTGGGAGCCGGCATATTGCATATTGAGTGAGGATCTGGAATAGCTCAACTGGAATTCTATCACTGCCGGGAGCCAGCGTGAGGCACTCCGCCCATGACAAAGGTCATGAGGAAGGAGGCTCGGCATACGCAAAGGCGGGATCGAGCCTCAGGAGTCCCCCTGGAAATTCTCGAGCATCTACCCCCAAAACCAGAGTCTGCCTACTTTCTGCTTTGTGCTTTCACCTACACCTCTGACTTTCCGGGGGGCTGTCTCCCACTACCTCTCTCTGGAAAAAGAATTAGCTTACAGCTCCAGTTAATAATTCCTGGGTGTGACAGTGTTTAACCTACAAACTCCTTTGGAAATCCTCTAGCCTGCCTGAATAGGTTTTTCCGGCCACGTGTGATTGTTCAGAGCCTCCCAACTGTGAGAGGCAGGAGATGTTCTAAACTGCCTAAACACAGATTCCTTTGAGTAGTTAAAAGATTGATTAGAAAATGTATTGGTGAAGGGTTTTTCACTTGTTGGGCCAATGTTTGCTGCTAAGTCTCCATACTCCTTACCTACTGTGTCCTTGGCAGTGTATTGATTGATATAATGGGTGTATAGAAATGTAAAATGCCGCTTTGTCCAATGCTTTTTGGAAGGCTGGCGCCTGACTTTGGAATAATCACCTTTAGAGAAAGATAAGTTTCTTAAAATGTTAACAGGCCTCCGGGCCAGAAGATGATGTCAATCACCTGAACTTTTGCATATGATAAGTTTGCAGGAAGAAAGCCTGGCTTGCTGCATGACTCTACCCCTTCCCCCATTATCCTCTATGCATACCTTAAGGTATAAAAACTACTTTGGAAAATAAAGTGCGGGCCTTGTTCACTGAAACTTGGTCTCCCCATGTCACTCTCTCTCCCAAATTCCAGCTGAGCGTCCATCTGGAGCGCGGATGTCCTCTGCGACCATTTATTTGCCTGGGCTTCTAAGACCCACTCGAGAAGGTGTCTAAGGTGGGGCACCTTCCGCTATTCGAGAGGGCGCCTGCGGCCTCCGTGGTCAGAGCTAACCTGGTGTCACGGGTTATATTGATTTTCCGCGTAAACCAAGCCACTCAGCTTCTTTTCTCCACTGAATTTTCCTACTGAGCTATCCTTATTTCAGCCACTTTTCTCCACTGAATTTCCTCACTGAGCTATCCTTATTCTATTAACTCTTTGTATCCTTAATTAAAGTGTAATTAAGCAGTTATTCCCTGACCCTCGCCTAGCCGTCTCTCCTTCGAATACCCTGGATCAGCTGGGGCTGGTCCCCGGCAGGTGGAGCTGTATTTCTTTTCTCTGGAGTGCAATGAAGTGTCCAGTAATGAGTTATGAGATATCTATGGTTTTGGGGTGACTTTGGGCAGCCTGTATCTTGGAGCTCAGGGCTGTGTTCCTGTGTTGCTGGAGAATTTGCTTGGTATGTCTTGCCCTGGAACTTGTTGGCACTTGTGTGGTGCTTGGTTTCAGTGTAGGTATGGAGGCGTTTGATGAGCTCCTGTCAATTAATGTTCCTTGGAGTCAGGAGTTCCCTGGAGTCAGGGTTTGGACTTAAGCCTCCTGCTTCCAGTTATTGGTCTTATTTTTACAGTAGTTTCAGAACTTCTCCTTCTATACAGCACCATTGATAAAACATCTACGTTAAAGATGAAAAGTTTCTCTACCATGAGGGTCACCCAGAGAAGTTCACAGCATTACATGGAGAAGAGAAGAGGGAGGACGGAGTTAGAGGTGACCCAAATCAGATGAGGTGGAATCAATAGAGGAGAGAGTGGGCTAGCCAGTAATCACTTCCTTATGTGCACTCCACAGCTGGACTGCTCAGAGATGTTCACGGAGTTATACAGAGGAAGAGAAGAAGGAGGAAGGAGACAGAGGTGGCCAGGAGGATAAAAGGGGGGAATGAAAAGGAGGGAGACAGATCCAGCCAGTAGTCAGTTCCCTAAGTGTTCTCCACCGTCTGAAACACACAGAAATTCACAGAGTTGGGTAGAGTAGAGAGGGGTTAGGGAGGAGACACAGGCGACCTGGTGGAGAAAAAGGAGAGTCCAAAGGGAGAGAGAGCAGTTAAGCCAGTAATCTTGCTCCCTAGTGAAAAATGGGTCCTGAAGATTGGGTTCTTAAAGGTACAAAATTGGTAACAAATACATAAACGCAAAAATTAAAAATCTAGAGTAGAGTTTGGAATTTCAAAAATACGATGTTAAAGAAAAGAAGAAGGAAAAGAAAGAGAGAAAAAACGAACAAACAAAAACAAACAAGGTCACAAAAATTATAAAGAAAATATAGGTACAAAATTGATAACTAATACCAAAAAGCTAAAATTAAACATCTAGAGTAGAGTTTGGAATTTCAAAAATACAATGTTAAAGAAAAGAAGAAAATAAAAAGGTCAAAAAATTATATAAAATATATATATGAAGTTTGCTGTAAAAAAATAGGGTCTTTTTTTTTTTTTGCAAAGTAATAGGTTATAAAAGTGAAAATTAAAGGAATAATAGAGGACTTAAAATTTTTTTTAAAAAATTTAAAAAAAAAAGAAAGAAAGAATGATTGTAAAAATAGTAAAAATATATCTAGGACTTCCTCCGGTTTTGTTGTGAGCATTGTGGGTTCAGTTCATTTTTGGCTAGTTCCTTGGTCCGACTTGTACTTCTCAAGATCTATAGGCCCCTTCCTACGTAGTCGGTAGTAACCACAGGGTTTTAATCTATTGCCTGTAGCTTCCAAGGTGATCCCTCTGTTATAGCTTCTTCTGTTTGCTGGTCTCTTCAGTGTCTGGTTTCCGCCCTGACACAAAGGGGACGGTGGAAGACACTTTTTTTTTTTTTTTTAGGCTCACTTGTTCAGTCGTGCTGTGGGGAGGGAGGGAGGGATGCTGCAAACAAATAACACTGGTATGCGCTCGCAGTGCCTCAGCCACACTGGGTCTGCCCCCGCTCATGGCGCGTGTAGCCTCCCTGCCCACACTGCTCAGGCTCTAGGTTGCTCCGCCGGGAACCATCCGTGGCCGGCCCTGGGCTGCCTGCACCTCCCAGGTCCAAGCTGCTCAGGTTCACGCACTCGGGTAGTCCTCAGAGGCGCAGACTCGGTTGGGCCTGCGTTTTGTGCCCTTCCCAGCTCCGAGCAGCTCAGGTGATGAGGTGTTTGGCGAGCGCAATTGCTGCGACTTATCGCCTCCCCACCGCTCGGTTATCTAGGTGTACAACCAGCGCACCTTCTCAGGCAGATGTTGACCGTCCAGACCCCCAAGAAGTTTTAGTTAGCCAAGAAGCCTGCTTACAGTTTTATAGATAAAGTCTCTCCGGGGCTGTGAGTGCCTCCTTCCGGTTCTGGCTGCCTGTCACTGGAGGGGGAAGGTCTGCAGCCGGCTATCTCTGTTCAGTCCTTTGTTCTGTGCGCGGGCCTGGCGGTGTCTTAGGTTAGGGCTGGCTTTTCACGTGGTAGATATCCCACAGTCTGGTTTGCTAGCCCAAATTATTTCACTCAGATAGCGCTCAGGGTATTCAGGCCAGGTTCTTACTCTAAGCGATGCAGCCCGCGCCGCACCTCCCTGCCCAGCCCCCGCTTGCTAATGGTGTGTGCAGGCGTCTGTGCTGCTTCTCCGCTGGGGGAGTTACTGTAGGGCTCCCAATCTGTGGGTTTTAATTGTTTATTTATTTTTCCTCCCTGTTATGTTGCCCTCTGTGCTTCCAAAACTCGGCACATATTCGGCAGTAAGAAGGTTTCCTGGTGTTTGGAAACTTCTCTCTTTTTAGACTCCCTTCCCGGGATGGAACTCCGTCCCTCCCTCTTTTGTCTCTTTTTTTTGTCTTTTATATTTTTTCCTACCTCCTTTCCAAGACTTGGGTTGCTTTTCTGGGTGCCTGATGTCTTCTGCCGGCATTCAGAAGTTGTTTTGTGGAATTTACTTGGCGTTTAAATGTTCTTTTGATGAATTTGTGGGGGAGAAAGTGTTCTCCCCGTCCTACTCCTCTGCCATCTTGGCCCCTCCTAGAATTTCTAAATTCCGCTGAGTTGGACACGCTTGAGCAACTTTCACTTTTACAAGGGCTATATTGAAGGAAAAAAATTCAGCATTTCTAGCCCTAGACTCATTTCCCATCCTGCAAGAACAACCACTGTAAAGAATTTACACATTACACATAAGCAAAATTTATTAAGTATCATCTCTGTTTGAATCATGTCCTCTTCTAAATTGAAAAGAGTGTTAAAACATTTATTCCCAAGTACTTCCCTGGCAGTCCAGTGGTTAAGACTTCGCCTCTCAATGAGGGGGCTGTGAGTTTAAACCCTGGTCGGGGACCTACGATCCAATATGCCTCGTGGCCCAAAAAACCAAAATGTAAAACAGAAGCAAAATTGTAACAAATTCAATAAAGACTTAAATATTAAAGCAAAACAAAAACCCGTGCTTATTTCTGAGTCTCTTCTGTGAGACAGTGCATGAAAGCAAGGATGTCTGGCTCAAAGATCAGACTCAGTGGTCTCCAGGAGGCAGGGTGAGTAATAGCCCCCTAATTACAGTGTTGCAACGCTACCCAGAACCTCCATGTCAAAAGGGACACTGCAGATGTGGTGAAATTAAGGGTCTTGGGTGGGGGCTTATCACAGGTTGTCATGGGCGGGGGGCAGGCAATGTAGACCTGTGTTCTTTTTTTAAATACAATTTTATTTTTATTTATTTATTCATTTGGTTGCTGCTCACAGGCTTAGCTGCTCTGCAGCCTGTGGGATCTTAGTTCCCTGACTGGGCATCAAACACACAGCCCCTGCATCGCAGGGCAGATTCTTAACCACTGGACCACCGGGAAGGCCCCACAAGTGTTCGTTAAAAAGGAAGCAGGAGGGTGGGGGTGTGTGAGGCAAGAAGGGAGGAAGGAAGCAGAGGTCAGAGAGGAGAAGAGGCGCTCCCCTCCTGGGTCTGGAGGATGGAGCTCAATGACAGGGAGCACAGGCAGAGTCTAGAAGCTCGAAAAGGCAAGAACACCAACGGGAAAGTAGCAAGTAGTGCAGGCTTGGGGACAGGGTATAGACTTCTGCTGTCTAGAACTGAAAGAGAATTCACATTAGGCTGCTCTCGTCCACGGTGCTTCTGGTACTCTGTTTCAGGTTTGACAGGAAGCGAGTACACTGCTGTATTGGATGGGTGACCCAGCCAGGGCCCTGGAACCACTGCCCCCACAGGTGAGCACAGTGGTTTGATACCAGCGGAGGGTCATCGGTGCTTGTCAGTCCACTGTGGTGGGGGCTCATCTGATTTCACTGAGGAAGCCCTTCCGGCTGCACCAGGCTTTAGACAACAGGACGACCATGACCAGGAGAAGCAGGGCAGCCGGGCTCAGGTGGACTTGAGTCTCCACGGAAGGATGCCAAGCAGTAGGCGCTGAGAGAGAAGAGGTAGAAGGGCCAATTCCCGTTGGTGGTTGTTGATTAGTCACTCAGCTGTGTCCTTGTGACCCCATGGACTGTGGCCCACCAGGCTCCTCCATCCATGGGATTTCCCAGGCAAGTGTACTGGAGTAGTTGCCATGCCCTTCTCAGGGCATCTTCCTGACCTGGGGATTGAACTGGGGTCTCCTATTTGGCAAGCAGATTCTCTACCACTGAGCCACCAGGGAAGCTGTCCATGCCTCTAAAGGACCCTAAAACTTAAGCTTATTTCTGCAGACCTCTGGACCTGGTGGGAAGCCTGCCCAGCCCACTCCCTTGGGGTAAGCATTAAACACCTTTCTTTCCTCCTGTCATTATAGGCGCTGTGCTGATACTGGACTTCTGGGGTCAAGAAAGACAGGACTGGGGCGCTGGAGGCTGCCAGTCCCCGCCCTGAGCCTGGCCTGCTCCTTGCTCGGTATCTCCTGTGATTTGACCATTCCCGCAGCAGACACGCTGGCCTCTGTTACCCATGGGCTCCTGAGCGGGTCTCTACCTCTGGGTCTTGGCCCAGGGCTGGTTCCTCTGCCTGTCCTGTGCTCTCTACAAGGATCACCCCTCTGATTTCATCCCAGTGTCTGTTAAAAATACATCCACGAGGGACTTGCTTTTTGAGCCCTCTTCTAAATCACTAGCCCCTCTGTCAGTTTTGTTCTGTTACACTGTGTGACTCTGTTTTTCCCAACCAGTCATTATGTGACACATTTTTATTCTAACAAAAATGAAAATGCATATAACAATGTATTAATATAGTCTATGTAAATATTTCTCTGCAAAGCATATATAATATTTAATAATAGTTACATATATATAAAATACATATATATACCTGGAGTTCCTTGTAGCTCAAACAGTAAAGAATCTGCCTGCTGTGCAGGAGACCAGGGTTCAATCCCTGGGTCAGGAAGATCCTCTGGAGAAGGGAATGGCAACCCACTCCAGTGTTCTTGCCTGGGCCATCCCATGGACAGAGGAGCCTGGTGGGCTACAGTCCATTGGGTGGCAGAGTCGGACACGACTGAGTAACTAACACACAGGTACATCCATATAATATATAACATATACATCTGCATCCATGTGGTTAACACTCCAGGTCAGAGAGATGGGAACACAGAATCTCTTCTCAGTTTTCCACCTAAACTCAGTCACTCACCAGTTGAACGTCTGGGCTGTGTGCTGCTGGGAGAGTCAGTAGTTCCTGAAAACAGAGGTGACGTGGGAGAGGTCTTCCTTATTTCCCCCCAGTCAGGCTCTCACCTCCCAGAGTCCCAGGGACCCACATGGCCCGTCCCCAGCCCGTCCCTCAGAGGTGCGTGTCTAAGCCGATGGTGCTCACACACCCACCTCTTGCGGTCCTCTTCCCCAGCCAGTGCTTTAACCGCACAGAGTCAGCCCCCAGGGCGGGGAGCAGGTGGGTGAACTGGGCTTCTTCCTCACCTTCGACCTGAAGCTGCAGTGGGTCACTGGGCTGAGACCACACGTAGGGATTCTCGAGGAAGGCACCGTAGCACCTGTAGGTCCCCGCCTGTGTGGAGGAGACTGGATTCAAGAGGAAGATGGTCTGGCGTCCTCCATGCTGGGGGGTGCAGCTTTGGTTCTGGGTGATGTGATCTCCATCTTCTTTGGTGAGGATAAATACATCATGGTTGATTTTGGAGAAACACTGCAACTTCACACTCTCCCCTGGAGCCACCACTGTGCCAGCCACGCTGGAGAGGGAGGGCTTGTCATAAGCTCCTGAGAAAGAAGGAAGTTCAGCGATGAAGGGAAGGGTCAGTAAGCACTGTCCCTTTTTGTCCCCTGGGAGCAGACGTGGTTCTGGTCTCTCTCCCCTCCTCGCCCCCTCCCCCTTGAGGAAGTCTCTCAGCATCGTCCCGGAGACCTCCCCAAGGGCAAGGCTTGGTCCTCCTGCTTCCTGTCCCCGAAGCCTGGTCCTTCCGTTTGCAGAGGGGTCAGTCCCGGCTCTGCTGCCTCTGTGTCCCCCTCACCGGTCATCACCAGCTGCAGGGGGTCACTGAACTGGGACCAGCGGCCTCCTCTTTGATAGGAGCAATGGTACAGCCCTGTCTTCTCAAATATCATCTCTGCGATACTCAAAGTGTTGGTTGTCCTGGGCGTGATCTGTTCCTCTTTGTCCATGGCCTCAGGACTTCCCACTTTTGATATCTTGTACCCCTCAGCTTGTTTAGGTCCTTGACACAGGATGGTCACAGGACTCTTAGCTGGTACTGTGGATCCAGGCAGAGCTGTGATACGAGGCGGGGGATTTCCTAGAACACAGGGAACAGGTAATAGACACACAAGCGTTTCTCCCTCCACCCTTCTATTTCTCCTCCTCTTACAGCCCCCGCTCTAGAGTCTGAGTCCCCTCTTTCCAGCCGCCAAGAGACCTGATATCTGGCTTAAACCCTGCTGGGTCCTCAGGACTATCACACAGAACACTCACCCTTCTGTGCCCAAGTGCTCTGGCTCAGACACAACCCTAGAAAGAAACACCCGGTGAGAACAGCCCCTCCTGAAAGAACCACCAGCCCTGCCCTCCTTAGCCATCTATTTGTACCTAACCCTCTCTCCCAGACTGACCAAGACAGAGCAGTGAGGGAGGAACCATGGACATGATCCTGCATTCAGGCTGCCCACCGGCCTCAGCCCCACTCCTCTAATGAAAGGCACACTGCTCCGTTGAGTGACCCACACTTACAGGAAGCTGTGCAGTTGCTTTCAGTTCTTAGCCCTGTAGTGAAGGCAGTTCACATCCTCTTCCTCCTGGGTCTGGAGTGGGGCATACAGACGTCGCTGACACTATGAGGACATTGCTCTGAACTTACCCTCTGTGGGCTTACTGGGTCATGGCTGGGTGGAGAGAACCATGGTGTCGGGGTTGAAACTTCAGAGGCCTGTGGCTCAGGAGGGCTTCCCTGAGGACTGAGGAGACGACTGAAGGTTCCAACTCAGAGCAAGAGGTTGTTGTTGTTCAGTCACTCAGTCATGTCCTACACTTTGAGACCCCACGGGCTTCAGCATGCCAGGCTTCCCTGTCCATCACTGTCTCCCAGAGCTTGCTCCCACTCGTGTCCATTGCGGTTAGACAGGGCTTTCTTTCTTCTGACACTGTGGAGAATACAAATATCCATGTCTATCTATCATTATCTGTCATTTTATTATCTACTTATTTATCATCTATCATCTATCAATCATGCGTTTATTATCTATTGATCATTTATTATCATCTACGTGCTGCTCCTGCTGCTAAGTCGCTTCAGTCATGTCCGACTCTGTGCGACCCCATAGACGGCAGCCCACCAGGCTCCCCCATTCCTGGGATTCTCCAGGCAAGAATACTGGAGTGGGTTGCCATTTCCACCTAGCTACCATTTATTTGTCTAATTCTATCATCTATCTACAGCCTTCCATGGTGGCTTGTGGTGAAGTATTGCCTGCAATGCAGAGGACGTGGGTTCTATCCATGGGTCGGGAAGATCCCCTGCAGCAGGAAATGGCAACCCACTCCAATGTTCTTGCCTGGAGAATCCCATGGACAGAGGAGCCTGGTGGGCTACAGTCCGTGGACTCAAAAAGAGTCCGACACTACTTAGGGACTAAACAACAGCAACAATAATCACTTATCTATATCTACATCTAGATGTCATTTATCTATTAATAATCTGTTTGTATCTATCTACCATCTATTCATTCTCTACTGTCTATCAAGCAATCATCTATTATTTTATTTTAAATATCCAGTTATTTGTGTGTTTATCTTACCACACCAGGTCTTAGCTGTGACCCACGGGATCTTCAGTTGCAGCAGGCAAACTCTTAGCTGCCGCAGGTGGGATCTAGTTCCCTGACCAGAGACCAAGCCCAGGCCCCCTGAATTGGGAGCAAGGAGTCTCAGCTATTGGACCACAAAGGAATTCCCTATTTTTATTTTTGAGACAGCCTGGAAATAGACTATTTTATTTATTTAATTTTGGCCACGCCCTGTGGATGTGGGATATTAGTGCCCTGGCCAGGGATTGAACCCATGCCCTCTGCATTGGAAGCACGGAGTCTTAGCCACTTGACCACCAGGGAAGTCCCTATCCGTTGTTTATATATATCATTTTTCACTTACTCATCTATGTATCTGTCAATGTCTAATGTCCTCTATCTTTGTATCATTTCTCTCCCTCCTCCCACCTCTTTCCTTCCATCCAGGGCATTGAAAGGGAATCCCGAGAACACCCCAATCACTGCTTTCTAGGAGAACCATCTCCAGATGCTTTGTTTAGCTTGTCTTTGCTCTCAAGTTACTTGGACTCAACGGTTTGGAGGAAAGATTGTAAGAGAGGATCACTGAGTTCTAACACCCACTGTCTGTTTTTGCATGGCCTCAGGATTTTTAAATGACTAAAAAAAAAACCCAAAGAAAATTAGCATTTTGTAACCCATGAAATGAGTTAAAATTCACACTTTTGCTTTTTCAAACTAAGTTTCATAGATTTATGGCCTTGCTCATAAGGTCATACATCACCGCTTCTGCTTTTGTGCTGAATGCGTGCTCAGTCAGGTCTGACCCCTTGTGTGACCCGTGGACTGTAGCCCACCAGGCTCCTCTCTGTCCATGGGAATTCCCAGGCAAGAATACTGGAGTAGGTTGGCAGTTCTTTCTCTAGGGAGTCTTCTTGACCTAGGGATTGAATCTGGGTCTTTTCCATCTCCTGCATGGGCAGGTGGTTTCTTCAGCCCTAGTGCTTCCTGGGAAGCCCTATGAGAGCAGAACTGAGTGCCTGCAAAGAGAGCAAATGGCTCACCATATACTTACCGCTTTTCAGAACTCAGCTGTTATTTAGAACATGACAGGGACACCTAGCCGACTCTGAGAAGGCATTCAGAGAAAACACCCAAGGAAAGTTAGGTCTATGCTGACACAGAGAAAAAGTAAGGAACAGGCAGAAGGAGGGGACTTTGGTGAGGGAACAGCAGCCAATGGCAGAGAGCTCTGAGTCGAGTCTTGGGGCAGAGGTGAGACTGAAGAGCACGTGATCAGTTAGTGTCTCTGTTTTTCTGTGCACTATCCATGGAGGTTTAAGTGCAAGGGTATTTATTATTTACTTAAACAGCCTGGAGCTAAGAAGTCCCCAAACTATTTCATCAGCTCAACTGTAACAGGGGGTGAGTTAGCCTTTCTGTGATTCTGTTGTTTTAGTCTCATGCTTTGAAAGATGTTTCTTCTCAGAAACAAAAAAAGCAAACCCCAAACCCAAAGAGGAAAAATTGCTAACATGACAACCATCCGTGTAACTTAAATCCCCAAACCAACAAACCAGTATGAATGTTCAGGCTTTTATCCTTGCTTTCTGCTGCTGCTAAATGACTTCAGTCATCTCTGACCCTGTGAGACCCCATAGATGGCAGCCCACCAGGCTCTGCCATCCATGGGATTTTCCAGGCAAGAATACTGGAGAGGGGTGCCATCGCCTTCTCCACTTGCTTTCTAGAATTTTTAAATTCCGCAGAGTTGGACATGCCTGAGCAACTTTCACTTTCACAAGGGCTATATTGAAGGAAAAAAATTCAGCATTCCTAGCCCTAGACCCATTTCCCATCCTGCAAGAACAACCGCTCTAAGGAATTTACACATTACACATAAGCAAAATTTATTAAGTATCATCTCTGTTTGAATCATGTCCTCTTCTAAATTGAAAAGAGTGTTAAAACATTTATTCTCAAGTACTTCCCTGGCAGTCCAGTGGTTAAGACTTTGCCTCTCAATATGGGGGCTGTGAGTTCAACCCCTGGTTGGGGACCTACGATCCAACATGCCTCATGGCCCAAAAAACCAAAATGTAAACAGAAGCAAAATTGTAACAAATTCAATAAAGAGTTAAATATTAAAGCAAAACAAAAACCCATGTTTATTTCCAAGTCTCTTCTGTGAGACAGTGCATGAAAGCAAGGATTTCTGGCTCAAAGATCAGACTCAGTGATCTCCAGGAGGCAGGGTGAGTAACAGCCCCCTATATACAGTGTTGCAACGCTACCCAGAACCTCCATGTCAAAAGGGACACTGCAGATGTGGTGAAATTAAGGGTCTTTGGGTGGGGGCTATTCGCAGGTTGTCACGGGGTGGGGGGCCCAATGTAGTCACATGTTCTTTTTTTAAATATAATTTTATTTTTATTTATTTATTCATTTGGTTGCTGCTCACAGGCTTAGCTGCTCTGGAGCCTGTGGGATCTTAGTTCCCTGACTGGGCATCAAACACACATCCCCTGCATCACAGGGCAGATTCTTAACCACTGGACCACCGGGAAGGCCCCACAAGTGTTCTTTAAAAAGGAAGCAGGAGGGTGGGGGTGTGTGAGGCAAGAAGGCGGGAAGGAAGCAGAGGTCAGAGAGGAGAAGAGGTGCTCCCCTCCTGGGTCTGGAGGACGGAGCTCCACGACAGGGAGCACAGGCAGAGTCTAGAAGCTCGAAAAGGCAAGAACACCAACGGGAAAGTAGCAAGTAGTGCAGGCCTGGGGACAGGGTTTAGACTTCTGCTCTCTAGAACTGAAAGAGAATTCACAATGGGCTGCTCTCGTCCACGGTGCCTCTGATACATTGTTTCAGGTTCGACAGGAAGCGAGTACACTGCTGCATGGGACGGGTGACCCAGCCAGGGCCCTGGAACCGCCGCCCCCACAGGTGAGCACAGAGCTTTGATGCCAGCGGAGGGTCAATGGTGCTTGTCAGTCCACTGGGGCGGGGGCTCATCTGACTTCACTGAGGGATACCCCCGCCGGCTGCACCAGGCTTCAGCCAACAGGATGACCATGACCAGGAGAAGCAGGGCAGCCAGGCTCAGGCGGACTTGAGTCTCCACGGAAGGATGCCAAGTGGTAGGCGCTGAGAGAGAAGAGGTAGAAGGGCCGATTCCTGTTGGTGGTTGTTGATTAGTCACTCAGCTGTGTCCTTGTGACCCCATGGACTGTGGCCCACCAGGCTCCTCCATCTATGGGATTTCCCAGGCAAGGGTATTGAGTGAGTTGCCATGCCCTTCTCCAGGGCATCTTCCTGACCTGGGGATTGAACCTGGGTCTCCTACTTGGCAGGTAAATTCTTTACCACTGAGCTACCAGGGAAGCTGTCCATGCCTCTAAAGGACCCTAAAACTCAAGCTCATTTCTGCAGACCTTTGGACCTGATGGGAAGCCCGCCCAGCCCACTCCCTTGGGGTAAGCATTAAACACCTTTCTTTCCTCCTGTCATTATGGGCGCTGTGCTGATACTGGACTTCTGGGGTCAAGAAAGACAGGACTGGGGCGCTGGAGGCTGCCAGTCCTTGCCCAGAGCCTGGCCTGCTCCTCGCTTGGTATCTCCTGTGATTTGACCATTCCCCAGCAGCAGACACGCTGGTGTCTGTTACCCATGAGCTCCTGAGCGGGTCTCTACCTCTGGGTCTTGGCCCAGGGCTGGTTCCTCTGCCTGTCCTGTGCTCTCTACAAGGATCACCCCTCTGATTTCATCCCAGTGTTTGTTAAAAATACACCCACGAGGGACTTGCTTGTTGAGCCCTCTTCTAAATCACTAGCGCCATCTGTCAGTCTTGTTCTGTTACAGTGTGTGACTCCATTTTTCCCAATCAGTCATTATGTGACACATTTTTATTCTAACAAAAATGAAAATGCATATAACAATGTATTAATATAGTCTATGTAAATATTTCTCTGCAAAGCATATATAATATTTAATAATAGTTACATATATATAAAATACATATATATACCTGGAGTTCCTTGTAGCTCAAACAGTAAAGAATCTGCCTGCTGTGCAGGAGACCAGGGTTCAATCCCTGGGTCAGGAAGATCCTCTGGAGAAGGGAATGGCAACCCACTCCAGTGTTCTTGCCTGGGCCATCCCATGGACAGAGGAGCCTGGTGGGCTACAGTCCATTGGGTGGCAGAGTCGGACACGACTGAGT
This sequence comes from Bubalus kerabau, assembly GCF_029407905.1. Classification (NCBI taxonomy): domain Eukaryota; kingdom Metazoa; phylum Chordata; class Mammalia; order Artiodactyla; family Bovidae; genus Bubalus; species Bubalus kerabau. The sequence continues at coordinate 67,279,454 of NC_073640.1, forward strand.
AACTAACACACAGGTACATCCATATAATATATAACATATACATCTGCATCCATGTGGTTAACACTCCAGGTCAGAGAGATGGGAACACAGAATCTCTTCTCAGTTTTCCACCTAAACTCAGTCACTCACCAGTTGAACGTCTGGGCTGTGTGCTGCTGGGAGAGTCAGTAGTTCCCGAAAACAGAGGTGAAGTGGGAGAGGTCTTCCTTATTTCCCCCCAGTCAGGCTCTCACCTCCCAGAGTCCCAGGGACCCACATGGCCCGTCCCCAGCCCGTCCCTCAGAGGTGCGTGTCTAAGCCGATGGTGCTCACACACCCACCTCTTGCGGTCCTCTTCCCCAGCCAGTGCTTTAACCGCACAGAGTCAGCCCCCAGGGCGGGGAACAGGTGTGTGGACTGGGCTTCTTCCTCACCTTGGACCTGAAGCTGTAGTGGGTCACTGGGCTGAGACCACACGTAGGGATATTCGCGGAAGGCAGCGTAGCACCTGTAGGTCCCCGCCTGTGTGGAGGAGACTGGATTCAAGAGGAAGATGGTCTGGCGTCCTCCATGCTGGGGGGTGCAGCTTTGGTTCTGGGTGACGTGATCTCCATCTTCTTTGGTGAGGATAAATACATCATGGTTGATTTTGGAGAAACACTGCAACTTCACACTCTCCCCTGGAGCCACCACTGTGCCAGCCACGCTGGAGAGGGAGGGCTTGTCATAAGCTCCTGAGAAAGAAGGAAGTTCAGCGATGAAGGGAAGGGTCACGTAGGCATTGTCCCTTTTTGTCCCCTGGGAGCAGACGTGGTTCTGGTCTCTCTCCCCTCCTCGCCCCCTCCCCCTTGAGGAAGTCTCTCAGCATCGTCCCGGAGACCTCCCCAAGGGCAAGGCTTGGTCCTCCTGCTTCCTGTCCCCGAAGCCTGGTCCTTCCCTTTGCAGAGGGGTCAGTCCGGGCTCTGCTGCCTCTGTGTCCCCCTCACCGGTCATCACCAGCTGCAGGGGGTCACTGAACTGGGACCAGCGGCCTCCTCTTTGATAGGAGCAGTGGTACAGCCCTGTCTTGTCAAATATCATCTCTGCGATACTCAAAGTGTTGGTCGTCCTGGGCGTGATCTGTTCCTCTTTGTCCATGGCCTCAGGACTTCCCACTCTTGATATCTTGTACCCCTCAGCTTGTTTAGGTCCTTGACACAGGATGGTCACAGGACTCTTAGCTGGAACTGTGGATCCAGGCAGAGCTGTGATACGAGGCGGGGGGAGATTTCCTAGAACACAGGGAACAGGTAATAGACACACAAGCGTTTCTCCCTCCACCCTTCTATTTCTCCTCCTCTTACAGCCCCCGCTCTAGAGTCTGAGTCCCCTCTTTCCAGCCGCCAAGAGACCTGATATCTGGCTTAAACCCTGCTGGGTCCTCAGGACTATCACACAGAACACTCACCCTTCTGTGCCCAAGTGCTCTGGCTCAGACACAACCCTAGAAAGAAACACCTGGTGAGAACAGCCCCTCCTGAAAGAACCACCAGCCCTGCCCTCCTTAGCCATCTATTTGTACCTAACCCTCTCTCCCAGACTGACCAAGACAGAGCAGTGAGGGAGGAACCATGGACATGATCCCGCATTCAGGCTGCCCACCGGCCTCAGCCCTGCTCCTCTAATGAAAGGCACACTGCTCCGTTGAGTGACCCACACTTACAGGAAGCTGTGCAGTTGCTTTCAGTTCTCAGCCCTGTAGTGAAGGCAGTTCACATCCTCTTCCTCCTGGGTCTGGAGTGGGGCATACAGACGTCGCTGACACTATGAGGACATTGTTCTGAACTTATCCTCTGTGGGCTTACTGGGTCATGGCTGGGTGGAGAGAACCATGGTGTCGGGGTTGAAACTTCAGAGGCCTGTGGCTCAGGAGGGCTTCCCTGAGGACTGAGGAGACGACTGAAGTTTCCAACTCAGAGCAAGAGGTTTTTGTTGTTCAGTCACTCAGCCACGTCTGACACTTTGAGGCCCCACGGGCTGCAGCATGCCAGGCTTCCCTGTCCATCACTGTCTCCCAGAGTTTGCTCCCACTCGTGTCCATTGCGGTTAGACAGGGCTTTCTTTCTTCTGACACTGTGGAGAATACAAATATCCATGTCTATCTATCATTATCTGTCATTTTATTATCTACTTATTTATCATCTATCATCTATCAATCATGCGTTTATTATCTATCGATCATTTATTATCATCTACCTGCTGCTGCTGCTGCTAAGTCGCTTCAGTCATGTCCGACTCTGTGCGACCCCATAGATGGCAGCCCACCAGGCTCCCCCATCCCTGGGATTCTCTAGGCAAGAATACTGGAGTGGGTTGCCATTTTCACCTAGCTACCATTTATTTGTCTAATTCTACCATCTACAGCCTTCCATGGTGGCTTGTGGTGAAGTATTGCCTGCAATGCAGAGGACGTGGGTTCTATCCATGGGCTGGGAAGATCCCCTGCAGCAGGAAATGGCAACCCACTCCAATGTTCTTGCCTGGAGAATCCCATGGACAGAGGAGCCTGGTGGGCTACAGTCCGTGGACTCAAAAAGAGTCCGACACTACTCAGGGACTAAACAACAGCAACAATAATCACTTATCTATATCTACATCTAGATGTCATTTATCTATTAATAATCTGTTTGTATCTATCTACCATCTATTCATTCTCTACTGTCTATCAGGCAATCATCTATTATTTTATTTTAAATATCCAGTTATTTGTGTGTTTATCTTACCACACCAGGTCTTAGCTGTGACCCACGGGATCTTCAGTTGCAGCAGGCAAACTCTTAGCTGCCGCAGGTGGGATCTAGTTCCCTGACCAGAGACCAATCCCAGGTTTCCTGAATTGGGAGCAAGGAGTCTCAGCTATTGGACCACAAAGGAATTCCCTATTTTTATTTTTTGAGACAGCCTGGAAATAGACTATTTTATTTATTTAATTTTGGCCACACCCTGTGGATGTGGGATCTTAGTGCCCTGGCCAGGGATTGAACCCATGCCCTCTGCATTGGAAGCATGGAGTCTTAGCCACTCGACCACCAGGGAAGTCCCTATCCATTGTTTATATATATCATTTTTCACTTACTCATCTATGTATCTGTCAATGTCTAATGTCCTCTATCTTTGTATCATTTCTCTCCCTCCTCCCACCTCTTTCCCTCCATCCAGGGCATCGAAAGGGAATCCCGAGAACACCTCCATCAGTGCTTTCTAGGAGAACCATCTCCAGATGCTTTGTTTAGCTTGTCTTTGCTCTCAAGTTACTTGGACTCAACAGTTTGGAGGAAAGATTGTAAGAGAGGATCACTGAGTTCTAACACCCACTGTCTGTTTTTGCATGGCCTCAGGATTTTTAAATGACTGAAAAAAAAAAAACCAAAGAAAATTAGCATTTTGTAACCCATGAAATGAGTTAAAATTCACACTTTTGCTTTTTCAAACTAAGTTTCATAGATTTATGGCCTTGCTCATAAGGTCGTACATCACCGCTCCTGCTTTTGTGCTGTATGTGTGCTCAGTCAGGTCTGACCCCTTGTGTGACCCGTGGACTGTAGCCCACCAGGCTCCTCTCTGTCCATGGGAATTCCCAGGCAAGAATACTGGAGTAGGTTGGCAGTTCTTTCTCTAGGGAGTCTTCTTGACCTAGGGATTGAATCTGGGTCTTTTCCATCTCCTGCATGGGCAGGTGGTTTCTTCAGCCCTAGTGCTTCCTGGGAAGCCCTATGAGAGCAGAACTGAGTGCCTGCAAAGAGAGCAAATGGCTCACCATATACTTACCGCTTTTCAGAACTCAGCTGTTATTTAGAACATGACAGGGACACCTAGCCGACTCTGAGAAGGCATTCAGAGAAAACACCCAAGGAAAGTTAGGTCTATGCTGACACAGAGAAAAAGTAAGGAACAGGCAGAAGGAGGGGACTTTGGTGAGGGAACAGCAGCCAATGGCAGAGAGCTCTGAGTCGAGTCTTGGGGCAGAGGTGAGACTGAAGAGCACGTGATCAGTTAGTGTCTCTGTTTTTCTGTGCACTATCCATGGAGGTTTAAGTGCAAGGGTATTTATTATTTACTTAAACAGCCTGGAGCTAAGAAGTCCCCAAACTATTTCATCAGCTCAACTGTAACAGGGGGTGAGTTAGCCTTTCTGTGATTCTGTTGTTTTAGTCTCATGCTTTGAAAGATGTTTCTTCTCAGAAACAAAAAAAAGCAAACCCCAAACCCAAAGAGGAAAAATTGCTAACATGACAACCATCCGTGTAACTTAAATCCCCAAACCAACAAACCAGTATGAATGTTCAGGCTTTTATCCTTGCTTTCTGCTGCTGCTAAATGACTTCAGTCATCTCTGACCCTGTGAGACCCCATAGATGGCAGCCCACCAGGCTCTGCCATCCATGGGATTTTCCAGGCAAGAATACTGGAGAGGGGTGCCATCGCCTTCTCCACTTGCTTTCTAGAATTTTTAAATTCCGCAGAGTTGGACATGCCTGAGCAACTTTCACTTTCACAAGGGCTATATTGAAGGAAAAAAATTCAGCATTCCTAGCCCTAGACCCATTTCCCATCCTGCAAGAACCACCGCTCTAAGGAATTTACACATTACACATAAGCAAAATTTATTAAGTATCATCTCTGTTTGAATCATGTCCTCTTCTAAATTGAAAAGAGTGTTAAAACATTTATTCTCAAGTACTTCCCTGGCAGTCCAGTGGTTAAGACTTTGCCTCTCAATATGGGGGCTGTGAGTTCAACCCCTGGTCGGGGACCTACGATCCAACATGCCTCATGGCCCAAAAAACCAAAATGTAAACAGAAGCAAAATTGTAACAAATTCAATAAAGAGTTAAATATTAAAGCAAAACAAAAACCCATGTTTATTTCCAAGTCTCTTCTGTGAGACAGTGCATGAAAGCAAGGATTTCTGGCTCAAAGATCAGACTCAGTGATGTCCAGGAGGCAGGGTGAGTAACAGCCCTCTATATACAGTGTTGCAACGCTACCCAGAACCTCCATGTCAAAAGGGACACTGCAGATGTGGTGAAATTAAGGGTCTTTGGGTGGGGGCTATTCGCAGGTTGTCACGGGGTGGGGGGCCCAATGTAGTCACATGTTCTTTTTTTAAATATAATTTTATTTTTATTTATTTATTCATTTGGTTGCTGCTCACAGGCTTAGCTGCTCTGCAGCCTGTGGGATCTTAGTTCCCTGACTGGGCATCAAACACACATCCCCTGCATCACAGGGCAGATTCTTAACCACTGGACCACCGGGAAGGCCCCACAAGTGTTCTTTAAAAAGGAAGCAGGAGGGTGGGGGTGTGTGAGGCAAGAAGGCGGGAAGGAAGCAGAGGTCAGAGAGGAGAAGAGGTGCTCCCCTCCTGGGTCTGGAGGACGGAGCTCCACGACAGGGAGCACAGGCAGAGTCTAGAAGCTCGAAAAGGCAAGAACACCAACGGGAAAGTAGCAAGTAGTGCAGGCCTGGGGACAGGGTTTAGACTTCTGCTCTCTAGAACTGAAAGAGAATTCACAATGGGCTGCTCTCGTCCACGGTGCCTCTGATACATTGTTTCAGGTTCGACAGGAAGCGAGTACACTGCTGCATGGGACGGGTGACCCAGCCAGGGCCCTGGAACCGCCGCCCCCACAGGTGAGCACAGAGCTTTGATGCCAGCGGAGGGTCAATGGTGCTTGTCAGTCCACTGGGGCGGGGGCTCATCTGACTTCACTGAGGGATACCCCCGCCGGCTGCACCAGGCTTCAGCCAACAGGATGACCATGACCAGGAGAAGCAGGGCAGCCAGGCTCAGGCGGACTTGAGTCTCCACGGAAGGATGCCAAGTGGTAGGCGCTGAGAGAGAAGAGGTAGAAGGGCCGATTCCTGTTGGTGGTTGTTGATTAGTCACTCAGCTGTGTCCTTGTGACCCCATGGACTGTGGCCCACCAGGCTCCTCCATCTATGGGATTTCCCAGGCAAGGGTATTGAGTGAGTTGCCATGCCCTTCTCCAGGGCATCTTCCTGACCTGGGGATTGAACCTGGGTCTCCTACTTGGCAGGTAAATTCTTTACCACTGAGCTACCAGGGAAGCTGTCCATGCCTCTAAAGGACCCTAAAACTCAAGCTCATTTCTGCAGACCTTTGGACCTGATGGGAAGCCCGCCCAGCCCACTCCCTTGGGGTAAGCATTAAACACCTTTCTTTCCTCCTGTCATTATGGGCGCTGTGCTGATACTGGACTTCTGGGGTCAAGAAAGACAGGACTGGGGCGCTGGAGGCTGCCAGTCCTTGCCCAGAGCCTGGCCTGCTCCTCGCTTGGTATCTCCTGTGATTTGACCATTCCCCAGCAGCAGACACGCTGGTGTCTGTTACCCATGAGCTCCTGAGCGGGTCTCTACCTCTGGGTCTTGGCCCAGGGCTGGTTCCTCTGCCTGTCCTGTGCTCTCTACAAGGATCACCCCTCTGATTTCATCCCAGTGTTTGTTAAAAATACACCCACGAGGGACTTGCTTGTTGAGCCCTCTTCTAAATCACTAGCGCCATCTGTCAGTCTTGTTCTGTTACACTGTGTGACTCTGTTTTTCCCAATCAGTCATTATGTGACACATTTTTATTCTAACAAAAATGAAAATGCATATAACAATGTATTAATATAGTCTATGTAAATATTTCTCTGCAAAGCATATATAATATTTAATAATAGTTACATATATATAAAATACATATATATACATGGAGTTCCTTGTAGCTCAAACAGTAAAGAATCTGCCTGCTGTGCAGGAGACCAGGGTTCAATCCCTGGGTCAGGAAGATCCTCTGGAGAAGGGAATGGCAACCCACTCCAGTGTTCTTGCCTGGGAAATCCCATGGACAGAGGAGCCTGGTGGGCTACAGTTTGTGTGGCCACAGAGTCGGACACGACTGAGCAACTAACACACAGGTATATCCATATAATATATAACATATACATCTGCATCCATGCGGTTAACACTCCAGGTCAGAGAGAAGGGAACACAGAATCTCTTCTCAGTTTTCCACCTAAACTCAGTCACTCACCAGTTGAACGTCTGGGCTGTGTGCTGCTGGGAGAGTCAGTAGTTCCTGAAAACAGAGGTGAAGTGGGAGAGGTCTTCCTTATTTCCCCCCAGTCAGGCTCTCACCTCCTAGAGTCCCAGGGATCCACATGGCCCATCCCCAGCCCGTCCCTCAGAGGTGCGTGTGTAAGCCGATGGCGCTCACACACCCACCCCTTGCGGTCCTCTTCCCCAGCCAGTGCTTTAGCCACACAGAGTCAGCCCCCAGGGCGGGGAGCAGGTGGGTGGACTGGGCTTCTTCCTCACCTTCGACCTGAATCTGCAGTGGGTCACTGGGCTGAGACCACACGTAGGGGTCGTTGTGGAAGGCACCGTAGCATCTGTAGGTCCCCGTCTGTGTGGAGGAGACTGGATTCAAGAGGAAGATGGTCTGGCATCCTCTGTCCTGGGGACTGCAGCTTTGGTTCTGGGTGATGGGATCTCCATCTTCTTTGGTGAGGATAAATACATCATGGTTGAATTTGGAGAAACACTGCAACTTCACACTCTCCCCTGGAGCCACCACTGTGCCAGCCACGCTGGAGAGGGCGGGCTTGTCATAAGCTCCTGAGAAAGAAGGAAGTTCAGTGATGAAGGGAAGGGTCATATAGGCATTGTTCCTTTTTGTCCCCTGGGAGCAGATGTGGCTCTCCCCTCCTCGCTCCCCTCCCCCTTGAGGAAGTCTCTCGGCATCATCCCGGAGACCTCCCCAAGGATAAGGCTTGGTCCTCCTGCTTCCTGTCCTGGAAGCCTGGTCCTTCCCTCAGCAAAGGGGTCAGTCCTGGCTCCGCTGCCTCTGTGTCCCCCTCACCGGTCATCACCAGCTGCAGGGGGTCACTGAACTGGGACCAGTGGCCTCCTCTCTGATAGGAGCAGTGGTATAGACCTGTCTTGTCTGTTGTCATCTTTTCGATACTCAAAGTGTTGGTCGTCCTGAGCGTGATCTGTTCCTCTTTGTCCATGGGCTCAGGACTTCCCACTCTTGATATCTTGTACCCCTCAGCTTGTTTAGGTCCTTGACACAGGATGCTCACAGGACTCTTAGCTGGAACTGTGGATCCAGGCAGAGCTGTGATACGAGGCGGAGGGAAATTTCCTAGAACACAGGGAACAGGTAATAGACACACAAGCGTTTCTCCCTCCACCCTTCTATTTCTCCTCCTCTTAAAGCCCCCGCTCTAGAGTCTGAGTCCCCTCTTTCCAGCCTCCAAGAGACCTGATATCTGGCTTAAACCCTGCTGGGTCCTCAGGACTATCACACAGAACACTCACCCTTCTGTGCCCAAGTGCTCTGGCTCAGACACAACCCTAGAAAGAAACACCTGGTGAGAACAGCCCCTCCTTAAAAAACCACCAGCCCTGCCCTCCTTAGCCGTCTATTTGTACCTAACCCTCTCTCCCCGACTGACCAAGACAGAGCAGTGAGGGAGGAACCACGGACATGATCCCGCATTCAGGCTGCCCACCGGCCTCAGCCCCGCTCCTCTGATGAAAGGCACACTGCTCCGTCGAGTGACCCACACTTACAGGAAGCTGTGCAGTTGCTTTCAGTTCTTAGCCCTGTAGTGAAGGCAGTTCACACCCTCTTCCTCCTGGGGTGGGAGTGGGGCATACAGACGTAGCTGACACCATGAAGACATTGAGCTGAACTTCTCCTCTGTGGGCATACTGGGTCATGGCTGGGTGGAGAGAACCATGGTGTCAGGGTTGAAACTTCAGAGGCCTGTGGCTCAGGAGGGCTTCCCTGAGGACTGAGGAGACGACTGAAGGTTCCAACTCAGAGCAAGAGGTTTTTGTTGTTCAGTCACTCAGCCACGTCTGACACTTTGAGGCCCCACAGGCTGCAGCATGCCAGGCTTCCCTGTCCATCACTGTCTCCCAGAGTTTGCTCCCACTCGTGTCCATTGCATTTAGACAGGGCTTTCTTTCTTCTGACACTGTGGAGAATACAAATATCCATGTCTATCTATCATTATCTGTCATTTTATTATCTACTTATTTATCATCTATCATCTATCAATCATGCGTTTATTATCTATCGATCATTTATTATCATCTACCTGCTGCTGCTGCTGCTAAGTCGCTTCAGTCATGTCCGACTCTGTGCGACCCCATAGATGGCAGCCCACCAGGCTCCCCCATCCCTGGGATTCTCTAGGCAAGAATACTGGAGTGGGTTGCCATTTCCACCTCATCTATCTACAGCCTTCCATGGTGGCTTGTGGTGAAGTATTGCCTGCAATGCAGAGGACGTGGGTTCTATCCATGGGCCGGGAAGATCCCCTGCAGCAGGAAATGGCAACCCACTCCAATGTTCTTGCCTGGAGAATCCCATGGACAGAGGAGCCTGGTGGGCTACAGTCTGTGGACTTGAAAAGAGTCTGACACTACTTAGGGACTAAACAACAGCAACAATAATCACTTATCTATGTCTACATCTAGATGTCATTTATCTATTAATAATCTGTTTGTATCTATCTACCATCTATTCATTCTCTACTGTCTATCAAGCAATCATCTATTATTTTACTTTAAATATCCAGTTATTTGTGTGTTTATCTTACCACACCAGGTCTTAGCTGTGACCCACGGGATCTTCAGTTGCAGCAGGCAAACTCTTAGCTGCCGCAGGTGGGATCTAGTTCCCTGACCAGAGACCAAGCCCAGGCCCCCTGAATTGGGAGCAAGGAGTCTCAGCTATTGGACCACAAAGGAATTCCCTATTTTTATTTTTTGAGACAGCCTGGAAACAGACTATTTTATTTATTTAATTTTGGCCACACCCTGTGGATGTGGGATCTTAGTGCCCTGGCCAGGGATTGAACCCATGCCCTCTGCATTGGAAGCACGGAGTCTTAGCCACTCGACCACCAGGGAAGTCCCTATCCATTGTTTATATATATCATTTTTCACTTACTTATCTATGTATCTGTCAATGTCTAATGTCCTCTATCTTTGTATCATTTCTCTCCCTCCTCCCACCTCTTTCCCTCCATCCAGGGCATCGAAAGGGAATCCCGAGAACACCCCCATCACTGCTTTCTAGGAGAACCATCTCCAGATGCTTTGTTTAGCTTGTCTTTGCTCTCAAGTTACTTGGACTCAACAGTTTGGAGGAAAGATAGTAAGAGAGGATCACTGAGTTCTAACACCCACTGTCTGTTTTTGCATGGCCTCAGGATTTTTAAATGACTGAAAAAAAAACCAAAGAAAATTAGCATTTTGTAACCCATGAAATGAGTTAAAATTCACACTTTTGCTTTTTCAAACTAAGTTTCATAGGATTATGGCCTTGCTCATAAGGTCATACATCATTGCTCCTGCTTTTGTGCTGAATGCGTGCTCAGTCAGGTCTGACCCCTTGTGTGACCCGTGGACTGTAGCCCACCAGGCTCCTCTCTGTCCATGGGAATTCCCAGGCAAGAATACTGGAGTGGATTGGCAGTTCTTTCTCTAGGGGATCTTCTTGACCTAGGCATTGAATTTCGGTCTTTTCCATCTCCTGCATGGGCAGGTGGGTTCTTTAGCCCTAGTGCTCCTTGGGAAGCCCTATGAGAGCAGACCTCAGTGCCTGCAAAGAGAGCAAATGGCTCACCATATACTTACCGCTTTTCAGAACTCAACTGTCATTTAGAACATGACAGGGACACCTAGCCGACTCTGAGAAGGCATTCAGAGAAAACACCCAAGGAAAGTTAGGTCTATGCTGACACAGAGAAAAAGTAAGGAACAGGCAGAAGGAGGGGACTTTGGTGAGGGAACAGCAGCCAATGGCAGAGAGCTCTGAGTCGAGTCTTGGGGCAGAGGTGAGACTGAAGAGCATGTGGTCAGTTAGTGTCTCTGTTTTTCTGTGCACTATCCATGGAGGTTTAAGTCCAAGGGTATTTATTATTTACTTAAACAGCTTGGAGCTAAGAAGTCCCCAAACTATTTCATCAGCTCAACTGTAACAGGGGGTGAGTTAGCCTTTCTGTGATTCTGTTGTTTTAGTCTCATGCTTTGAAAGATGTTTCTTCTCAGAAACAAAAAAAAGCAAACCCCAAACCCAAAGAGGAAAAATTGCTAACATCACAACCATCTGTGTAACTTAAATCCCCAAACCAACAAACCAATATGAATGTTCATGCTTTTATCCTTGCTTTCTGCTGCTGCTAAATGACTTCAGTCATCTCTGACCCTGTGAGACCCCATAGATGGCAGCCCACCAGGCTCTGTCATCCATGGGATTTTCCAGGCAAGAATACTGGAGAGGGGTGCCATCGCCTTCTCCACTTGCTTTCTAGAATTTTTAAATTCCGCAGAGTTGGACACACCTGAGCAACTTTCACTTTCACAAGGGCTATATTGAAGGAAAAAAATTCAGCATTTCTAGTCCTAGATCTATTTCCCATCCTGCAAGAACAACAGCTCTAAGGAATTTACACATTACACATAAGCAAAATTTATTAAGTATCATTTCTGTTTGAATCATGTCCTCTTCTAAATTGGAAAGAGTGTTAAAACATTTATTCTCAAGTACTTCCCTGGCAGTCCAGTGGTTAAGACTTCGCCTCTCAATGAGGGGGCTGTGAGTTCAACCCCTGGTCGGGGACCTACGATCCAACATGCCTCATGGCCCAAAAAACCAAAATGTAAACAGAAGCAAAATTGTAACAAATTCAATAAAGAGTTAAATATTAAAGCAAAACAAAAACCCGTGCTTATTTCCGAGTCTGTTCTGTGAGACAGTGCATAAAAGCAAGGATTTCTGGCTCAAAGTTCAGACTCAGTGATGTCCAGGAGGCAGGGTGAGTAACAGCCCCCTAATTACAGTGTTGCAATGCTACCCAGAACCTCCATGTTAAAAGGGACACTGCAGATGTGGTGAAATTAAGGGTCTTGGGTGGGGGCTAGTCACAGGTTGTCACGGGGCGGGGGGCCCAATGTAGTCATGTGTTCTTTTTTTAAATATAATTTTATTTTTATTTATTTATTCATTTGGTTGCTGCTCACAGGCTTAGCTGCTCTGCAGCCTGTGGGATCTTAGTTCCCTGACTGGGCATCAAACACACATCCCCTGCATCACAGGGCAGATTCTTAACCACTGGACCACCGGGAAGGCCCCACAAGTGTTCGTTAAAAAGGAAGCAGGAGGGTGGGGGTGTGTGAGGCAAGAAGGGAGGAAGGAAGCAGAGGTCAGAGAGGAGAAGAGGTGCTCCCCTCCTGGGTCTGGAGGACTGAGCTGCACGACAGGGAGCACAGGCAGAGTCTAGAAGCTCGAAAAGGCAAGAACACCAACGGGAAAATAGCAAGTAGTGCAGGCTTGAGGACAGGGTTTAGACTTCTGCTCTCTAGAACTGAAAGAGAATTCACAATGGGCTGCTCTCGTCCACAGTGCCTCTAGTACGTTGTTTCAGGTTTGACAGGAAGCGAGTACACTGCTGCATGGGACGGGTGACCCAGCCAGGGCCCTGGAACCGCCGCCCCCACAGGTGAGCACAGAGCTTTGATGCCAGCGGAGGGTCAATGGTGCTTGTCAGTCCACTGGGGCAGGGGCTCATCTGACTTCACTGAGGGATACCCCCGCCGGCTGTACCAGGCTTCAGCCAACAGGATGACCATGACCAGGAGAAGCAGGGCAGCCAGGCTCAGGCGGACTTGAGTCTCCACGGAAGGATGCCAAGCGGTAGGTGCTGAGAGAGAAGAGGTAGAAGGGCCAATTCCCGTTGGTGGTTGTTGATTAGTCACTCAGCTGTGTGTTGTGACCCCATGGACTGTGGCCCATCAGATTCCCCCGTCCATGGGACTTCCCATGCAAGGGTATTGAGTGAGTTGCCATGCCCTTCTCCAGGGCATCTTCCTGACCTCGGGATTGAACCTGGGTCTCCTACTTGGCAGGCAGATTCTCTACCACTGAGCCACCAGGGAAGCTGTCCATGCCTCTAAAGGACCCTAAAACTCAAGCTCATTTCTGCAGACGTCTGGACCTGATGGGAAGCCCGCCCAGCCCGCTCCTTCGGGGTAAGCAGTTAAACACCTTTCTTTCCTCCTGTCATTACGGGTGCTGTGCTGATACTGAGCTTCTGGGGTCAAGAAAGACAGGACTAGGGCGCTGGAGGCTGCCAGTCGCCGACCTGAGCCCGGCCTGCTCCTCACTCGGTATCTCCTGTGATTTGACCGTTCCCCAGCAGCAGACACGCTGGCCTCTGTTACCCGTGGGCTCCTGAGCACGTCTCTACCTCTGGGTCTTGGCCCAGGGCTGGTTCCTCTGCCTGTCCTGCGCTCTCTACAAGGATCACCCCTCTGATTTCATCCCAGTGTTTGTTAAAAATACACCCACGAGGGACTTGCTTGTTGAGCCCTCTTCTAAATCACTAGCCCCTTCTGTCAGTCTTGTTCTGTTACACTGTGTGACTCTGTTTTTCCCAGTCATTATGTGACACATTTTTATTCTAACAAAAATGAAAATGCATATAACACATGTATTAATATAGTCTATGTAAATATTTTTCTGCAAAGCATATATAATATTTAATAATAGTTACATATATATAAAATACATATATATACCTGGAGTTCCTTGTAGCTCAAACAGTAAAGAATCTGCCTGCTATGCAGGAGACCAGGGTTCAATCCCTGGGTCAGGAAGATCCTCTGGAGAGGGGAATGGCAACCCACTCCAGTGTTCTTGCCTGGGAAATCCCATGGACAGAGGAGCCTGGTGGGCTATAGTCCACTGGGTGGCAGAGTCGGACACGACTGAGAGACTAACAGACATATACATCCATATAATATATAACATATACATCTGCATCCATGCAGTTAACACTCCAGGTCAGAGAGAAGGGAATATAGAATCTCTTTTCAGTTTTCCACCTAAACTCAGTCACTCAGTCTGGGCTGTGTGCTGCTGGGAGAGTCAGTAGTTCCTGAAAACAGAGGTGAAGTGGGAGAGGTCTTCCTTATTTCCGCTCAGTCAGGCTCTCATCTCCCAGAGTCCCAGGGACCCACACGGCCGGTCCCCAGCCCACCCTTCAGAGATGTGTGTCTAAGCTGATGGTGCTCACACCCCGCCCCCCCACCCTTTTCGGTCCTCTTCCCCGGCCAGTGCTTTAACCGCACAGGGTCAGCCCCCAGGGCGGGGAGCAGGTGGGTGGACTGGGCTTCTTCCTCACCTTCGACCTGAAGGTGCAGTGGGTCACTGGGCTGAGACCACACGTAGGGGTCGTTGTGGAAGGCACCGTAGCATCTGTAGGTCCCCGTCTGTGTGGAGGAGACTGGATTCAAGAGGAAGATGGTCTGGCGTCCTCTGTCCTGGGGGACGGAGCTTTGGTTCTGGGTGATGGGATCTCCATCTTCTTTGGTGAGGATAAATACATCATGGTTGAATTTGGAGAAACACTGCAACTTCACACTCTCCCCTGGAGCCACCACTGTGCCAGCCACGCTGGAGAGGGAGGGCTTGTCATAAGCTCCTGAGAAAGAAGGAAGTTCAGCGATGAAGGGAAGGGTCACATAGGCATTGTCCCTTTTTGTCCCCTGGGAGCAGATGTGGCTCTGGTCTCTCTCCCCTCCTCACCCCCCTCTCCCTTGAGGAAGACTCTCAGCATCGTCCCGGAGACCTCCCCAAGGACAAGGCTTGGTCTTCCTGCTTCCTGTCCTGGAAGCCTGGTCCTTCCCTCGGCAGAGGGGTCAGTCCTGGCTCCGCTGCCTCTGTGTCCCCCTCACCGGTCATCACCAGCTGCAGGGGGTCACTGAACTGGGACCAGCGGCCTCCCATCTGATAGGAGCAGTAGTACAGCCCTGTCTTGTCTGTTGTCATCTTTTTGATACTCAAAGTGTTGGTCGTCCTGGGCGTGATCTGTTCCTCTTTGTCCATGGCCTCAGGACTTCCCACTTTTGATATCTTGTACCCCTCAGCTTGTTTAGGTCCTTGACACAGGATGGTCACAGGACTCTTAGCTGGAACTGTGGATCCAGGCAGAGCTGTGATACGAGGCGGGGGGAGATTTCCTAGAACACAGGGAACAGGTAATAGACACACAAGCATTTCTGTTTCTCCCTGCACCCTTCTATTTCTCCCCCTCTTACAGCCCCTGCTCTAAAGTCTGAGTCCCCTCTTTCCAGCGGCCAAGAGACCTGATACCTGGCTTAAACCCTGCTGGGTCCTCAGGACTATCACACAGAACACTCACCCTTCTGTGCCCAAGTGCTCTGGCTCAGACACAACCCTAGAAAGAAACACCTGGTGAGAACAGCCCAGCCTTAAAGAACCACCAGCCCCGCCCTCCTTAGCCGTCTATTTGCACCCTAACCCTCTCTCCCCGACTGACCAAGACAGAGCAGCGATGGAGGAACCACGGACATGATCCTGTGTTCAGGCTGAGCGGTGGCCTTGCTGATGTTGAACGGACTTGTTAGAAGAGACACAGCCTCCAAGAAGTGAGGTTGTTGTCCCGCTCTCGTTGTGAGAACAAAGGCAGTCAGTGTCCTCTTTCCCCCTACTTCCTCTGGTTGAGGCTTGAAGTTCTGCCCTTAAGAAGACGTTCATCATCTGTATTTCAGCCTGAGGGATCTTTCTTGTGTCACGTGGCATGTGGGATCTGAGTTCCTGGACCAGGGATTGAACCCACACCCCTACATTGCAAGGTGGGTTCTTAACTGCCACACCCCCAGGCACGTCCAATCACCTTTGCATCGGATTATCACTGGTCTAATCTGATTCCTCTCTTTTTCTTCGCCAATCCCGTGTCAGCATTTTTTTTTAAAATTTAATTTTATTTTTTAAACTTTACATAATTGTATTAGTTTTGCCAAATATCAAAATGAATCCGCCACAGGTATACATGTGTTCCCCATCCTGAACCCACCTCCCTCCTCCCTCCCCATTCCATCCCTCTGGGTCAATCTTTACATAATGCAAGGGGTAAGAGACTCTCATTGTAAACACAGGAGGGAAATAAATTCCGCTGTGGGGATTGCTCTGAAATCTCAGGTGTATTAAGGGCCCTGGCCTCTTAACGCTGCATTCCAGTTCTTTGTATGCAAATCTGGGGGAGTGTTGAAGAGTTCCCAAAGCTACAATCACATGGTATATGGAAATTGTCCAAAACAGACCTTGGTAGAGAGATCATTGCAGAGTCACTAGGAGAGCAACTCTTCTGCCCTTTCCTGTTTGCCCATTCTGGTTTTCCCCAATCCAAGAAGGACCTATGAGTAATGACAGAAATGAAATCACTAGCCAATTTAACCTAACTGCTGATTTATGCTCTACTGAATGCCCACCGTGTCTTGCCAACCCTGTATATTCTTTTCCAGATTAAAGGAAGAATGAAGAAT
Organism: Bubalus kerabau; assembly: GCF_029407905.1. Lineage (NCBI taxonomy): Eukaryota > Metazoa > Chordata > Mammalia > Artiodactyla > Bovidae > Bubalus > Bubalus kerabau. The sequence continues at coordinate 67,295,846 of NC_073640.1, forward strand.
TTTTAAAGAGTGACTAGCTCTCTACTCCCTTAGGGATCCCTCAGGCTGATCACACAGGCAAGATAACTTCTGAAGAAAGATTGCATGGGAGTCCCTGGTGGTGTAGTGGTTGGGACGTCACCTTCCAATACAGGGGCTGTGGGTTTGACCTCTGAAGGGGGTAGCTAAGATCCCATTTGCCTTACAAAGCAATTTTCTCTTTCTACCAACACTTGCCTCTCCAATACATTTTTTAAAAACATATTGTTTGATGTGGACCATTTAAAATGGTCTTTATTGAATTTGTTACAATATTGATTGTATGTTTTGATGGTTGTTTTTTTTTTTGGCCATGAGGCATGTGGGATCTCAGTTCCCTAACCAGGAATGGAACCCACATTCTCTGTGTTGGAAGATGAAGTCTTAACCACTGGACCACCAGGGAAAGCCCTCCAGTACTGGTTTTAGAGTGGAGAGCAGCTGAATCTGAGCTTGGTAACAATTATTTCACCATCCCCACCCACTTCTGCAATATTCCCAACATTATGTCAGCATTGATTATCCACTGGTGTCAATTTTGAACCTAAATGAGATACCCACACAACCAGGTGGCTCAGTGGTAAAGATTCTGCCTGCCAATGCAGGAGACACAGGAGATGCAGGATCGACCCCTGGGTCGGGAAGAGGTCCTGGAGGAGGAGATGGCAACTCACGCCAGTATTCTTGGCTGGAGAAGCCCATGGACAGAGGAGCCTGGCTGGCTGTATAGTCCATGGGGTCACAAAGAGTCAGACGTGACTGAGTGACTGAACACACACACACACGTAAAGTTAAGTCACGCCTTTGTTCTTAAACTTTCATTCTGGCTGAACTGAACTGAATAGTTATGGCACCTATTCTGGACACATACATACCATTGATTTAAAGTATTCCCTATTATATTGTCATAATGCTATCTTTGCAAAAATCTAAGATAACTTAAGACACCCTGGGCTTCCGAGGTAGCTCAAACAGTAAGGAGTCTGCCTGCAATGCAGGAGACCTGGGTTCAATCCCTGGAGCAGGAAGATCCCCTGGAGGTGGGAATGACAATCCACTCCAGTATTCTTTCCTGCAGAATCCCATGGACAGAGGAACCTGGTGGGCTACAGTCCATGGGGTCACACAGAGTCAGACCGGACTTAACACGCCTGAACAGCACACGTAGTCACACTGTAGATCTAAAACTTTTCCAGTTGCAATTCCCTCAGGACTTAAAGACTACCGTGACATGGGATACAGGTTTTATTACAGGGATTGGACTTGACTGTGACCATAGAGAAAGAAATTTGTGGAAGGCCACTGTGATAGCATCTGTGGTCCTCCTGATGTCATGAAAAGTCAGGCAGACTGGGAGTTGAGAGGCGAACCTGGGTGTGTGTGGCAGGGGGCAGCGGGGTAGATCGGGGCAGAACTGGAGCGCTCGAGAAAACCAGTGTCAACCTGTCCATCTCTGGCTCCTGTCTCAGTGAAGCCTAGGGCTCTTTATCATAGGTCTTCAGAAAGGTGGCTCAGGTTCTGGCCTCGTTGAAGGAGCTGGGGGAGTTGGAGGCACTGGGCTTGGCTGTGGGCTCGCACCAGTGGGTGGGCCGGCAAGTCCATATAAGGTGTGTGGGCTGAACACAGCCCCCCTGGGTGTGATCACATTCAGCCTCTGGGTGTCAGCAGGCCCACAGCTTCACTTCCACCTTCGGTGCCTTGCGTCAGTTCCTGTTGTGGTCACTCCTAACCCAAAGCTGGAGGAGGAAGAAAATTCTAGGAAACGTAGTACGAATTTAGCTAAACTGACAGACGGGAAAGCCACAGTCACTGTTTCTCATCAACCTGGCTTCCAAAACACATCCTTTAACCATACTCTGGGCTTCCCCGATGGCTCAGTATGTAAAGAATCCGCCTGCAGTGTGGGAGACACGGACATGCAGGTTCGATCCCTGGGCCAGGTAGATCTCCTGGAGGAGGAAAATGGCAACCCACTCCAATACTCTCACAGGAAACATCCCAAGGACAGAGGAGCCTGGCGGGCTACAGTCCATGGGGGGCGCAAAGGAGTTGGACACAACTGAATGACTAAGCACAAAAGCACACAACCACACTTCCCTTTTGGATACAGACATGGAAAAACCAGGGTTTCACTTGACATGATAATGCCAGTATTCTTCATACAGCTGGAAGCATGCCAGTCATCTCCCGGTAGAGGATACGATGGCTTTTATCCATCGTGGGGTGAGGTTCAGTCCTTTCCTAGTCAAGTCATGCTCATAGTTTGGTAACCGGTCAGGTTTCAGAATCACTGATGTTTGTGGCTTTGACCAGTGTTTCCCTTTTCCCCACCTCTCCAGCCCCTGGGAACCACTGTTCTACTCTCTTGTCTCCACAAGTTCAGCTTTTTTTTTTCCTATTCTTTTAAAAAAAATTTTAATTGGAGGCTAATTACTTTACAATACTGTATTGGTTTTGCCATACATCAACATGAATCTGCCATGGGTGTACACGTGTTCCCAATCCTGAACCCCCTTCCCACTTCCCTCCCCATACCATCCCTCTGGGTCATCCCAGTGCACCAGCCCCAAGCATCCTGTATCCTAAGATTCCACATATAGGTGATACCTTTCACCATGTGACTTTCTCTGTCAGGCTTAATTTCACTTAGCAGAATGCCCTCCAGGTTCATCTATGTGGTCACCAATGGCAGCATTTGGAGACCCAAATTAGAAGAAATTTATTTTTCAACTTTTTATTTTGTATCGAGGGTTACAGCCGATGAACACTGTTGTGATCATGTCAAGTGGATAGTGAAGGGACTCAGCCTTACCTTTAGGTGTATCCATTCTCCCCCAAGCCCCTCTCCCATCCAGGCTGCCGCAGAACAGGGAGCAGAGTTCCCTGTGCTCCACAGCAGGTCCTTGTTGGTTCTCCATTTTAAATACAGCAATATGTATATGTTGATCCCAAACTCCCTAACTATCCTTCCCCCAGTCCCTCCCCCTGGCCACCATAAGTTCATTCTCCAAGCCTGTGAGTTAGAAGCAGGCGATATAGATGGTGGGTTTTATTTCCCCTTCTCAGGGTAACAGTCCTGCCTTGTCCGTGACCTTCACCTGCCTGTTTACAGAGACCCATGGCCTGGCTTAAGTCAGTTGTAACAGCACTGGACATGCTGTTGAAGTAGGAATTGTGGCTTCTTATCAACCTAACCAGTGCTACGTTCTGGCCACAGAGTTCCTCTTTTGAATATCCGACCACCTTTGTGGGCTTGGTCTACCCTCCCCAAACTCAACTACTCCAACAGAAGGCTGTTTAATTGCACTCCTCTCCCCTGCCACCCACAAGTTATATGAACTTTGGGATGTTAGCTGACATTTCAGTCTTAATTTCTTCACTCGTAAATGAGAATGTTAAGAGCACATGTAGGGTTATGGGATGATTAAATAAAATCATGTAAAGACTGGCTCACAACACATATGATTCCAGGGATATATATGGGATTGTATTTTTTCCAGCTGCTTTTCTGAATTCTGAAATATGTGTGTGCATGTGTGAGAAACCGGAAAAGACCCTGATGCAGGGAAAGATTGAAGGCGGGAGGAGAAGGGGATGACAAAGGACCAGATGGTTGGATGGCATCACTGACTCAATGGACATGAGTTTGAGCAAGCTCCAGGAGATGGTGAAGGACAGGGAAGACTGGCGTGCTGCAGCCCATGGGGTTGCAAAGAGTCGGACACGATTGAGCAACTGAACAAAAACAGCAACAAATGTGTGAGTAAACAACTATATACTTGGTGATTTAGTTGGTTAGTTAGCTATCGGCCTTAGCTAATAGTTCAAGGCACTGACTGACAAGCCTTATCGTCTTGATTTGAACCCTGCATCAGCCAATTATAATCCTATAGCTAATTGAGCGCTACTTAAAAAAATGTTTTTTTTTCTTTAGGCTGCAATGGGTAGCATGTGGGATCTTTGTTCCCTGACCAGGGATCAAACCAGTGCCCCCTGCATCATTGGAAGTCCAGAGTTTTAACCACTGAACCACCAGGGAATTCCCCTGAACATTACTGTTTAGCATTCAAAAGACTGAAATAATCATAGCAACTACTTCATAAATTTTATGAGATTTAAAGGGTGTAATATGTGCAATGTTGTTACAATGGTTCTAAGCAATAGTTTGTTCCACAATTTTATTGTTATTAACAAAATAATAGTTTTATTATTAATAAAAATTAACACTATTATTAATTTTCATTTAAAAACCAATCATTGATACTTCCCTTTAATTATACAGGCTGTTAAACCATCCTTTAAAATGCTGAATGGCACTGCAGGCCATGGCTAACATAACCTGTTTTGGTAGCTATTAGTTTTCTCGGGCATTTTTTTTTTTTTTTCCCAGTGGCTTCTCACCAGTGCATTTCTTTCTTTCTTTCTTTTTTTTTAATTTTATTTTATTTTTAAACTTTACAAAACTGTATTAGTTTTGCCAAATATCAAAATGAATCCGCCACAGGTATACATGTGTTCCCTATCCTGAACCCTCCTCCTTCCTCCCTCCCCATACCATCCCTCTGGGTCGTCCCAGTGCATTAGCCCCAAGCATCCAGTATCGTGCATTGAACTTGGACTGGCAACTCGTTTCATACATGATATTTTACATGTTTCAATGCCATTCTCCCAAATCTTCCCACCCTCTCCCTCTCCCACAGAGTCCATAAGACTGTTCTATACATCAGTGTCTCTTTTGCTGTCTCGTACACAGGGTTATTGTTACCATCTTTCTAAATACCATATATATGCATTAGTATACTGTATTGGTGTTTTTCTTTCTGGCTTACTTCACTCTGTATAATAGGCTCCAGTTTCATCCACCTCATTAGAACTGATTCAAATGTATTCTTTTTAATGGCTGAGTAATACTCCATTGTGTATATGTACCATAGCTTTCTTATCCATTCATCTGCTGATGGACATCTAGGTTGCTTCCATGTCCTGGCTATTATAAACAGTGCTGCGATGAACATTGGGGTACACGTGTCTCTTTCCCTTCTGGTTTCCTCAGTGTGTCTGCCCAGCAGTGGGATTGCTGGATCATAAGGCAGTTCTATTTCCAGTTTTTAAAGGAATCTCCACACTGTTCTCCATAGTGGCTGTACTAGTTTGCATTCCCACCAACAGTGTAAGAGGGTTCCCTTTTCTCCACACCCTCTCCAGCATTTATTACTTGTAGACTTTTGGATCGCAGCCATTCCGACTGGTGTGAAATGGTACCTCATAGTGGTTTTGATTTGCATTTCTCTGATAATGAGTGATGTTGAGCATCTTTTCATGTGTTTGTTAGCCATCTGTATGTCTTCTTTGGAGAAATGTCTATTTAGTTCTTTGGCCCATTTTTTGATTGGGTCATTTACTTTTCTGGAGTTGAGCTGTAGGAGTTGCTTGTATATTTTTGAGATTAGTTGTTTGTCAGTTGCTTCATTTGCTATTATTTTCTCCCATTCTGAAGGCTGTCTTTTCACCTTGCTAATAGTTTCCTTTGATGTGCAGAAGCTTTTAAGTTTAATTAGGTCCCATTTGTTTATTTTTGTTTTTATTTCCAATATTCAAGCCACAGTTATCAAGACAGTATGGTACTGGCACAAAGACAGAAATATAGAGCAATGGAACAAAATAGAAAGCCCAGAGATAAATCCACACACATATGGACACCTTATTTTTGACAAAGGAGGCAAGAATACACAATGGATTAAAGACAATCTCTTTAACAAGTGGTTCTGGGAAATCTGGTCAACCACTTGTAAAAGAATGAAACTAGAACACTTTCTAACACCATACACAAAAATAAACTCAAAATGGATTAAAGATCTAAACGTAAGACCAGAAACTATAAAACTCCTAGAGGAGAACATAGGCAAAACACTCTCTGACATACATCACAGCAGGATCCTCTATGTCCCACCTCCCAGAATATCGGGCATTTGTTTAATTAGCTCAACTGTCATCTCTCCCAGGAGTATATGAACGTGTCTCCATTCTTTATGAGATAGGCTTCCAGTAAACACCATTTTTGGTTTAATTTGTACCCACTGTTTATTGGTGAAGTTAATCATCAATACATTTACTGGATTTGTATTTCAACATTTCTGGATCATAAGTGTGAGTGTTGAAAAGAGGATGAGAGATGCAACTTTTTACAGAGTGAAAGAGAAATACATTCTCAGGGTTTGTATTGTACATGTGTGCACTCCAGTACTCTTGCCTGAAAAATCCTATGGACGGAGGAGCCTGGTAGGCTGCAGTCCACAGGGTCGCTAAGAGTTGGACACGACTGCGCGACTTCACTTTCACTTTTCACTTTCATGCATTGGAGAAGGAAATGGCAACCCACTCTAGTGTTCTTGCCTGGAGAGTCCCAGGGACGGGAGAGCCTGGTGGGCTGTCATCTACGGGGTTGCACAGAGTCGGACACGACTGAAGTGACTCAGCAGCAGTGCATAGAAACATCGAATTGGCAGATACTGCTTATAAATAGTAGGTTGATACATGGCAAGATGGGATTTCAATTCCCATTTGCTTAGGCTTATTGATTGATAAGACTAAACAAAATACTATGTAGTTTATTTTGTGGGGAAACAGAAAGAAAAGTTGACAACAGTAATCAAGGCTTTTCTCCTATGTTTTGAGTGAAAATATCCAGAAAGTCTCTGGCCAAAGATCTTCCAATTTCAGCAAATCAGGGCAAAATAGAAAATACTTCTTACACACACACACACACACACAGTGTGTGTGAAGTGATGGATGTGCTAGCTTGATGGTGGTGATTATTTCACAGTGTAAATATATATCACATAGTACACCTTAAATATATAAAATGTCTATTTGTTAATTATGTTTTCAAAAGCTGGTAAAAAAAACCCAACAAACCTGACTCATGAAAAAAAATCATCATCAACAACAAAAAGACCAGAAAGAAACTTGCATGCATGCTCAGTTGCTAAGTCAAATCTGACTCTCTTCAGGCCCACAGACTGCATCAGGCTCCTCTGTCCATGGGATTTCCCGCAAGAATACTGGAGTGGGTTGCCATTTCCTTCTCCAGGGGATCTTCCCGGCCAAGGGATTGAACCCGGGTCTCCTGTGGCTCCTCCATTGGCAGGGGGATTATTTACCACTGAGCCACCTGTGGAAGCCACAAAGAAACTATATGGGACTAAAAATAAACGTGTACATGTGCAGTTGGGGCAAATTCTGGACAAAAGAAACAAAGAGACCCAAAAGCCCAACTGCCAATTTTGAAGAGCCTGGAGCAAAAGCAGAATCCTGTGTCATGCCCCCTACACTCAACACCTCCTTAGAAGGCAGCAAACCATGCAAGCCACCCCTCCAGCCCGACCCCTGGACACCCCTACCCTCTCCCCATATAAGGAACCAGCTCACCCTCCCCTCATCAGGAATAAGCAAGCTGTCCAGGGAAACTGTTTCTTGTTCTCACTTCCCCCTGCTGCAGCAGGGACCCTGGTCAAGACATGCCTGAATTTCCTGTCTGGCCTCTGATCAGTTTCTGTTAACTGGGGAAGGTCAAGGACTCTGGTGGATGTAAGAATCACCTGAGGAGCTTTTGAAGCCTCCTAGCTTCCTAAAGCCCACCCCAGACCAATTCAATTAGGATCACCAAGGGTAGGACCTGGGTAATTGCAATGTGAGTTGCATTTTCAAGATTGAGAACCAGCCACTGTTGGTGGGAGGGCCATTTCACCCTGGGCAGGAAGTCCAGCCCTTACCCTGGGGCCTGCGGGCCAATCCCAGAGCATGGGCTGGCAGGGGGGGCTTTTCTTATTGGAGATTTCATTTGTGTGAAATACCCACAGGCTGCAACTGAGTCCTAGCTGGAGGGAGGTGAGTACCGACTCTCCAGTCTGTTTCTCTGTCTTGTCTTTTAAGTCAGTGGCAATTATTGGTGGAGTCTGTAGCACTGAACGTTGCAAGCTTTAATGGATGGCATGAGGCTTTTATTATTTTTTGGCCAAGCAGCAGCCTGTGGGATCTTGGAACCCATGCCCCCTGCAGTGGAAGCACCGAGTCCTAATCACTGCAGTGCCAGGGAAGTCCCTTAGAAGGATTTTTTGAAGTCCTCAAGCTGAACTTTCTCTTTATTAGGTGGAGAAAAGACTTGGATGGGGGTAGCTGCCAATGACTTCCTATGGAATTTTTCCCCTTCTGATTGTCTTGCTTTAATTGGCACATTTCAGGTGTGGTGATGTTTTTCGATTATTGTGCTCTTCTGATTTAGCATTTTAGCATGAAAATTTTAATTTTTTTAAAGTTTTTTTTGATGTGGACTATTTTTAAGTCTTTATTGAGTTTGTTATAATATTGCTTCTGCTTCTTTTTTTATGTTTTGTTTTTTTTGGCCATGAGGCGTGTGGGATTTTAGCTCTCTGACCAGGGATTGAACCTGCAACCCCTGCATCAGAAGGCAAGGTCCCAGTCACTGGACCACCGGGGAAGTCCCTGCATGAGTGTTTTTATGTTAAATATCTTCTAACGATCATGAGCCCTTATCATACGTTGTGTTTTGAAATATTTTGCATAATAAATCTTCTGATTGGGTGTACCTCCACCCCACCCCACCAAGTACTTACTAAACCGTGTTTTTCATCTTGTGAATCATCCCTGAGTGTTGCCCATTTAATGCAGGAGGATGTAAGGATTTTTGTTTATTTCCTTCTTGTTTCACTGAGGCTTCCCTGATAGCTCGGTTGGTAAAGAATTCACCTGCAATGCAGGAGACCCTGGTTTGATTCCTGAGTTGGGAAGTTCTGCTGGAGAAGGGAAAGGCTATCCACTCCAGTATCCTTGGGCTTCCCTGGTGGCTCAGCTGGTAAAGAATCCTCCTGCAATGCGGGAGACCTGAATTCGATCCTTGAGTTGGGATGATCCCCTGGAGAAGGGAAAGGCTACCCACTCCAGTATTGTGGCCTGGAGAATTCTATGGACTATATAGTGCATGGGGTCGCAAAGAGTTGGACATGACTGAGTGACATTCACTTCAATGAGGAAATGTCAGTGATTGAGAGCACAGATTTTTGAGTTAAACTCCTGGATTTAATCTTGGCTTCAACTCAAGCAACTGTGAGAACCTGGGTCTTTGTTTCCCTATGCCCATGATCCTGTAACTAATATTTATCATAATCACCTGGAAGGTTTGTTAAAAACACAGTTTCCTGAGCCCATCTCCAGGGTTACTGATTTTATAGGCCTGGGATAGGGCCTAAGAGGAGAAGGGCATGGCAACCCACTCCAGTATTCTTGCCTGGAGAATTACATGGACACAGGAGCCTGGTAGGCTATAGTCCATGGGGTCGCAAAGAGTCAGACATGACTGAGCGACTAAAACAACAACCATCATTCTGGGAACAGTGTCTCTATCACCAGAGATGTCTGCAAAGAACATGGGTGGAGGACAGTGGGAGAAACCAGCAGGACTTGGTGCTCAGAGTCTTCCCTGAGTCCCATCGTCTCTGCTGGCCCCCCAAATGATGCTTTACCAAACATTTGCTTTTCCATCTTCACCTGTATTTCCCTCCTCCCCTTTGAGTTCAAAGCTATTACCTTCAGCAGCTTCCTTTTGTTTAAGCTGAAGATAATTTTTAAGGGGAGGGTTTCAGCCATTTTGTTGAGTTAATTCAGTTTTCCTGGGTTCTTGCTCTTGTTATTAAAATGTTTTTTTATTCTCTTGTTAATTCATCTGATGTCAATTTAATTCTTAGACCAGTCAGAAGAACCCAGGAGAGGGGAAGCCCATTTCTTCCTCCCTAATGCTGGTCCTTTACAGTATGAATGTTCCAGTTGAGTATAATCACTTTCACCTCAATGCTCTCCCCTTGCACATCAGTACAGGCGAAGAGGAGATACAGAAACACGATGGAGAAATTCTCCATCTGGAAGGATATACTGTGGTCAGGAGATGACCGTGGTTTCCACTACAACATCACCCAGAGAAGCCCCAAGCTGATAACATACCTGAACCCGCAGGCACCCACACAGTCCACCCCACTCACGATGGTGCTGCATGGTCCTGCTGGCGTCGGGAAAACCACACTGGCCAAGGAGCTGATGCTGGACTGGACGCAGGATGACCTGGCAGAGACCTCCAACTCCGCCTTCTACCTCAGCTGCAAGGGGCTCAACCACAGGGGGACGTGCACCTTTGCAGAGCTGATATCGGCCAACTGGTCACATGTGCAGGAGGACATACCAGCGATTCTGGCCCAGGCACAGAAAGTCCTGCTCATCCTCGACGGTTTTGATGAGCTGAAGGTCCCCTCGGGGGCACTCATCCACGACATATGTGGCGACTGGAAGAAGCAGAAGCCGGTGCCCGTCCTCCTGGGGAGTTTACTGAAGAGGAAGATGCTACCCAAGGCCACCTTACTCATCACCACCCGACCGGGAGCCCTGCGGGAGCTGCGGCTCTTAACAGAACAGCCGCTCTTCATAGAGATCGAGGGGTTCTTGGAGGAGGACCGTAAGGCATATTTCCTGAAACACTTTGAAGAGGAGAGTCAGGCCCTGCGAGCTTTCAACTTGATGAAGAACAACGCGGCTCTGTTCCAGCTGGGCTCGGCGCCCTCCGTGTGCTGGATGGTCTGCACCTGCCTGAGACAGCAGATGGAGAGCGGGGAGGACCCCACCGCCACCTGCAGGACGACCACGGCCCTGTTCCTGCACTTCCTCTGTGGCCGCTTCGCCCCACCGCACAGCGGCGGCCCCAGGCGGGGCCTCCAGGCTCCGCTCAAGCCCCTGTGCCTCTTGGCTGCTGAGGGCGTGTGGACACGGAGCTCTGTGTTCGATGGGGAAGACCTCAGGCGACTTGGGGTGGACCCGTCTGCCCTCTGTCCTTTTCTGGACAGGAATATTCTCCAGAAGAGCGAAGATGGCGAGGCCTCCTACTCTTTCATCCATCTCAGTGTCCAGCAGTTTCTGGCCGCCATGTTCTATGTCTTGGAGCCGGAAGAGCAAGAGGAGGAAGGGCTGGGCGGCCGCCGGTGGCACGTTGGGGATGTGGGGAAACTGCTGTCCAAGGAGGAAAGGCTGAAGAACCCCAGCCTGACCCACGTCGGGTACTTCCTGTTTGGCCTCTGCAACGCAAGAAGGGCCATGGAGCTGGAGACGACTTTCGGCTGTCTGGTATCAACGGAGATCAAGCGGGAGCTACTGAAATACACATTGATGCCCCATGGGAAGAAATCCTTCTCGGTGACGGACACGAAGGAGGTTCTGAGCTGTCTCTACGAGTCTCAGGAGGAGCAGCTCGTGAAAGATGCTATGGCCCATGTCAAGGAGATGTCCATTCACTTGACGAATACATCTGAAATGATTCAGTCTTCCTTCTGCCTTAAACATTGTGCCAACTTACAGAAGATCTCACTGCAGGTAGGAAAGAAGATATTCCTGGAGAATGATCCTGCATTGAAATCAGATCCTCAGAATGAGATGTAAGAACTCAGTTTTTTTTTTTTTTTTTTTTTTAAACTTTGCTAGTTCTCCCATCTTCAGCTTCACACTGTTTTAGGAAGAGGACCGAGTCTCCTATGACTCCTTCTGGTTTAGGGTCTGAGTTCTCACTGAAATTTCTTCCTGCCGCGTCACCATTAAAGCTGAGAAACACGATATTCAGATGAGGAATGGGGGCTTTGGAACCTTACTTTTAGTGTCATTGTTGACATGTGGGCTCGCATGTTCTAGACATCTCATATAATTTCCTCCCCTGCCAGTTCTTTTCAAAAATTTTGTTTTCATATATAGTCACCATGCCATCCATTACATCCCAGGGCTTTGTTATCTTACAACCAGATGTTTGTACCTTTTGAAGAGCTCACCAGTTTTTCCACCACCCCTGCCCTTTTGTTGATGGTTCTCTTTCATAGACGTTCCTGTCTGTGCGTTTCTCCTAGGTCACAGCACGACCATCATTCTCTCCAACTCTGGGCAGATCTCTGCTCTGTGTTCAGTTCAAATGAGAACCTGAACTTTCTAGATGTGAAGGAAAGCTTCCTGAGTCACTCCTCAGTGAGGATTCTTTGTGAGCAGATAACCCACGTCACCTGTCGTCTCCAGAAAGTTGTGTAAGTGGCAGCTGATCCTGCAGTTCAGTTCAGTTCAGTCATGTCTGACTCTTTGCAACCCCATGGACTGCAGCACGCCAGGCCTCCCTGTCCATCACCAACTCCCAGAGTTTACTCAAACTCATGTCCATTGAGTCAGTGATGCCATCCAACCATCTCAGCCTCTGTTGTCCCCTTCTCCTCCTGCCTTCAACCTTTCCCAGCACTGGGATCTTTTCCAATGAGTCAGCTCTTTGCATCAGGTGGCCAAAGTATGGGAGTTTCAGCTTCATCATCAGTCCTTCCAATGAATATTCAGGACTGATTTCCTTTAGGATGGATTGCAATAGGCATTTAAAATGTGAGAGCAGTATTGGAATGTCAAATCAGGCTCCATTCAGCCAGGTGGTCAGAATACAAAGAATTGGAACAGTTGCTTAAAAAAAAAGATTTACTTATTTATGGCTATGATGGGTCTTTGTTGCTGCACAGGCTTTCTCTAGTTGTGCAGATCGGGGGCTTCTCATTGAAGTAGCTTCTCTTGTTGCAGAGCATGGGCTCTAGAGTGCAGGCTCAGTAGTTGTGGTGCGTGTGCTTAGTTGTCCCATGGCATGTGGAGTGTTCCTGGACCAGGGATCAAACCTGCGTCCCCTGCACTGGCAGGTGGATTCTTGACTACTGGACCAGTGGAGAAGTCTTCCATGCAGCCCTTAATGGTCCATATGTTCAAGGAGTCTGTAACTTATTTGCTGACTTATAGTCCATAACTTACTGTAGCTTGAATGAAAACTGTGTATGGAAATGCAAATGACTACATGGGGATATGGTAGGAAGTGATTTATTTTTTACCAGAAAAAGTCAGGCATTGAGGAGGAGGAAAAGCTGTGTGTGGACTGAATGCTGAAAGAAATAAAGGACATAATACTGTCTGAGAGGAAGAAAATTCTCTCTATACTTCTGGCTGGTTGGAAAATGAAATTGATATGAGACAGATTAGGAAAAGAAAATCAAACATTTAATAGCATCTATACATGGGAGAGACCCAGAAAAACTGAGCAACTACCCCAGTGACTGAAATCTTCATGTTAACTACAACCTTCTGTTAAAGAGAATAAAGGATGATGAGGGTTGTGGTTTGGGACTTCAAAGGGGAGGAAGGCAAATCACTTGGAGATGGAAATCAAATGTTTGGTAGACGAAGCATCAGATCTGTATCTCCTGCTTTGGCAGGTGGAATCTTTACCACTGAGCCACCAAGGAAAGCTTGGTTAAAGGAACAGAACTAAATTCTTCAGGAAGTTAGGGGAAAGATCAAAATGTCTTCCCAAGTGTTTTCAGTTCTTGTTTATTCTCAACTTGAAATAATCTTTACATCAAAGAGACATTTTGGGGTGACAAATTTTGTTCCCCTACAATAAAAAAAGGATAGAGTTTCTCAGAAGATCAGCATAAGCAAAGAAAAGAGCATCAAACCCTTTACCATCGAATTCCATCTTCCTTCTCATCATCATATACTGCTCCCACTAGTGGTCTGTCCTTCTCTTCTTTCCAGATATCACTCCACTGACTAATTCTACAAGTAAGTTCAGTTCAGTCACTCAGTCGTGTCTGACTCTCTGTGACCCCATGGGCTGCAGCACTCCAGGCTTCCCTGTCCATCACCAACTCCTGGAGCTTGCTCAAACTCATGTCCATTGAGTCAGTGATGCCATCCAACCATCTTATCCTTTGCCATCACCTTCTCTTTCTGCCTTCAATCTTTCCCAGCATCAGGGTCTTTTCCAAGGAGTCAGTGCTTCGCATCAGGTGGCCAAAGTACAGGAGTTTCAGCTTTAGCATCAGTCCTTCCAATAAATATTCAGGGTTGATTTCCTTTAGGATTGACTGGTTTGATCTCCTTGCAGTCCAAGGGACTCAAGAGTTGTCTCCAACACCACAGTGCAAAAGCATCAATTCTTCAACATTCAGCTTTCTTTATAGTCCAACTCTCACATCCATACCTGACTACTGGAAAAAATCATAGCTTTGACTAGATGGACCTTTGTTGGCAAAGTAATGTCTCTGCTTTTTACTATGCTGTCTAGGTTGGTCATAGGTTTTCTTCCAAGAAGCAAGCGTCTTTTAACTTCATGGCTGCCATCACCATCTGCAGTGATTTTGGAGCCCAAGAAAATAAAGTGTCACTGTTTCCATTGTTTCCCCATCTATTTGCCACGAAGTGATGGGACCAGATGCCATGATTTTCATTTTCTGAATGTTGAGTTTTAAGCCAACTTTATCACTTTCCTCTTTCACTTTCATCAAGAGGCTCTTTAATTCTTCTTTGCTTTCTGCCATAAGGGTGGTGTCATCTGCATATCTGAGGTTATTGATATTTCTACCGGCAGTCTTGATTGCAGCTTGTTCTTCATCCAGCCTGGCATTTTGTGTGATGTACTCTGCATATAAGTTAAATAAGCAGGGTGACAATATACAGCCTTGATATACTCCTTTCCCAATTTGGAACCAGTTTGTTGTTTCATGTCCAGTTTTAACTGTTGCTTCTTGACCTGCATACAGATTTCTCAGGAGGCAGGTCAGGTGGTCTGGTATTCCCATCTCTTTCAGAATTTTCCACAGTTTGTTGTGATCTACACAGTCAAAGTCTTTGGCATAATCAGTAAGGCAGAACTAGATGTTTTTTTCTGGTATTCTCTTTGCTTTTTTGATGATCCAATGGATGTTGGTAATTTGATCTCTGATTCCTCTGCCTTTTCTAAATCCAGCTTGAACATCTGGAAGTTCATGGTTCATGTACTGTTGAAACCTGGCTTGGAGAATTTTGAGCATTATTTTGCTAGCGTGTGAGATGAGTGTAATTGTGCAGTAGTTTGAGCATTCTTTGGCATTGCCTTTCATTGGGTTTGGAATGAAAACTGACCTTTTCCAGTCCTGTGGCCACTGCTGAGTTTTCCAGATTTGCTGGCATATTGAGTGCAGCACTTTCACAGCATCATCTTTTAGGATTTGAAATAGCTCAACTGGAATTCCATCACCTCCACTAGCTTTGTTCATAGTGATGCTCCCTAAGGCCTGCTTGACTTCTCATTCTAGGATGTCGGGCTCTAGGTGAATGATCACACCATCATGGTTATCTGGGTCATAAAGATCTTTTTTTGTATAGTTCTTCTGTGTATTGCCACATCTTCTTAATATCTTCTGCTTCTGTTAGGTCCATACCATTTCTGTCCTTTATTGACCCCATCTTTGCATGAAATGTCTCCCTATCCCCATCTTGACTTGTGACTTATCCTTGTACTCTGTGTTCCCAGCACCATCCATCTGCAACACACAAAACAGAACCCCTTCTTTTTATATTCCCTATCCCCAGGTCAGGAATATTCCCTTAGAGAAGGGAATGGCTACCTACTCCAGTATTCTTGCCTGTAGAACCCCATAGACAAAGGAGTCTGGCAAGGTAGAGTCCATGGGATTGCAGGAGTCGGACACAACTGAGTGACTAACACTTTCACTTTCAGGATTAAAAATGTCTCTCCTGCCAGTGCTTACCGGGACTTCTGTCTGGCTTTCATTGGTAAGAAGACTCTGACACACCTGGTTCTGGAAGGCAGTGTCCATGGTGATAAGATGCTGCTGCTGCTGTTGTGTGAGATCCTGAAACATCCAAGATGTAATCTTCAGTATCTGAGGTAGATCTCATGTCATTGCTGTCCTCAGCATAAGGATGCTGTGAGTTCTGAACAAAACAGCAGATTGCTATGCTGATCAGGCACCATGCTAAACAGGGGAGCATATTCCCAGATATTAATAGAATATTGATGGTATGTCAGCCAATAATCTTCCCCCAGCCAGCTAGTCTTCTGGACTGACTAGTAAGCCCTGAATGCAAAGAAACACTCAGAATTTCATTAAATTAGAAAAAAAAATCTATTACTCTGTTCAGTTCAGTTGTCAGTTGTGTCCAGCTCTTTGTGACTCCATGGACTGCAGCATGCCAGGCTTCCCTGTCCATCACCAACTCCAGGAGCTTATTCAAACTCATGTCCATTGAGTTGGTGATGCTGTCCAACCATCTAATCCTCTGTTTTCCCCTTCTCCTCCTGCCCTCAATAAATGATGTTTCTAAGTGGATTACCAAATCTTCAAAATGACAAATGGCTGATACACAGTCTCCTAGTTTTGCTCATTGACTTGAGACACTTTACATTTTGCCTTGTATTCAAATTATTTAAATTAACTTACAGTGTCCTTTTTATAGGTTAAACTTTGAGGGAGGAAAGGCACTGGTTTTTAAGAACTCCACGTTTACTTATGACATATATTCTAGTAGGCAGAGTATGGATTGATTATATTCTTTATTTGATTAACCTAAAAGGTATCCTCTCTCCCCAAAGTACAGATGCAAGAAAAAAAGAATATTAAAAAGTTCAACTAACTTGTGAACTTGAGCAAACTCTGGGAGATAGTGAAGGACAGGGAAACCTGGTGTGCTGCAGTTCCTGAAGTCTGAAAGAGTCAGCATGACTTAGCGACTGAGCAATAACAACAACAACTTGTAAATATTGTGAATGTAGCAAGGGGCAGAGCCATGATTCAAACAAGCTTGTCCTAAAGTCCTGTATTCTGATCTGTATCTACAAGAGCAGCTGAGCTTCAGACCCCATGTGATGGATTAATGGATTGCCCTGATGTTCTCTAAAATAGCTGTATCACATTCATTTTGATCCACAGAAGTTTCCAATTATTCTGGCAACACAAACTTCAAACTTTGGACCCAGCTGCCTAAGTATTCAATTGTTCCTCCTTGTTTTAGTTAGCATATTCCCTAATAACTTCTGAAGTTGAAGTTTGAGTATCAGGCATTAACTTTTTTCTATTAGAATCACGTTTAAATTTAAGTGGAAGGTGAGGATATATGGATATGTATCATTGATTCATTTTGTCATACAATAGACTAATATAACATCATAGAGGCCACTATACTCCAATAAAGATTGATTAAAAAATATAAGTGGAATTAGGACAGACTTAGTTCAAGAAAAATGATGATATAAAAGGTGGGGTTTGAGAAAATAGCAGACCACATTGGCAAAACTTCACGCAGAATTGTATCATGGAGTTTCTCTCTTCTTAGCGATGAGGCTGCATGCTGACCCAATGGGCATGGAGATACTTGAGGAAACAAAGGAGCTCCGTTTTCTAATAGTTCAGGCCAGGGTTTGACACGTGTTGAAGTAGAATGAGATGAGAGTCAGAGGTAGAGTCTTCAGGGAAGGATAATAAGCTGACAGGGTCTCTGCCCTCCCAGAAGAATGACTTGCCCCCGTTTATCCCACAGGCTGGGGTCTTGTTCTGACACCACTCGGCAGTGGGCTGACCTCTCCTCCGCGCTCAAAGTCAACCAGTCCCTGAGATGCCTGGATCTCACGGCCAGTGAGTTCCTGGATGAGGGTGTCAAATTGCTGTGTTTGACTCTGAGACACCCGAAGTGCGTCCTGCAGAAATTGTCGTAAGTCCCTCTTTTCCCGGGGAGCATCTTCATCTTAGGTCTGGAGTCACATAGAGAAGAGCAGTGGTAAGACCAGACTTACAGGGCAAATCTTATGGGACTTCTTACTGGGGGAGAGCCCTGATTCCCTTTTTTGGTCCCAGGTGGGTGATGCATGCTTAAAAAAAAGTGTGTGTGTGTGTGTGTGTGTGCACGCGCGCGCACAGTTATGTCTGATTCTTTGCAACCAGTGGACTATAGCCGACCAGACTCCTCTGTCCATGGGTGTTTCCTGGCAAAAGTACTGGGGTGGGTTGCCATGCCCTCCTCCAGGGGCTCTTCCCAGGGATAAAATCCACATCTCCTGCATTGGCAAGTGGATTCTTTACCACTGAGCCACCAGGGAAGCCCACATTTAAAAAATATTATTAATTAATTAGGCTGTGCTGGGTCTTAGTTGCTTACAGCATGTGGAATCTTAGTTTCCTGGCCAGGGATGGAACCCGGGCCCCTCACATTGGGAGTGCAGAGTCTTAACCACTGGACCACCAGGGAAGTTTGCCTGCCTTTCTCTCATTCCTGGTCCTTCGGGCTTTGATCACTAGCATAGGATAGAGCAGGTGGGGACTCTCAAGAAGGGCTGTCAGCTGAGAAGTTTGAACTTTGGAAATGTCTTACCACGTATGTGGTGCTTTTTTGCAGGTTGGAGAACTGTCAGCTTACACAAGCCTGTTGTAAGGAGCTGTCTTCTGCTTTGATTGTCAACCAGAGGTTGACCCACCTGTGCTTGGCCAAGAATGACCTTGGGGATGGCGGGGTGAAGATTCTGTGTGAGGGCTTGAGTTACCCAGAATGTCAGCTGCAGACCTTGGTGTAAGTCCCTGCTGGCTTCTGTGTGTGTACGTGTCTGTGTGTTGTATGTATACATACACACCTGGATTCAAGTAGGACAGACCCTGGAGCACTTGATAATTCCTCTTGAATGAAACCAGCAAGATCCTGGTGGAAATTAGGAAAAGAACAGGTAGAAACAGAAGCTAATGCCTGCATGTTTTTAAAGAGTAAGGTTGACCTGCCAGCCTCTTTCTCCTCTGAGAATTCAAGATAAGCAGTTAATTCTCAGGTCTGATGTTCTGTGTATATTCTGAAAATTCACATGAAATCTGCCAGTAATTAGGAGTGGATTGAGTTACACAGTAGGGTTTAAGACTGGAAAGCAGAATCAGAAATTCAGTTTATAGTGGCAGAGAGAGAAAAGGAAAATGTCATTTCTGCCTCAATAGTGTTCATTAGAAGAATATAAAACTTCCTGTATGATGTCACACAGATTGCTGTGTTTTTTTTTTGAATTTTTAAGAATTCATCATTTTCATTTTTTTAATTTTTAAAAATGTATTATCATTTTCATTGTGATTACTAATTTTATTGTAAGAATGCTTAAAATGAGATCTAGCCTCCTAGATTTTTACTTTTAAACTTTATTCTATATTGGAATATAGCCAACTAACAATATTGTGATAGTTTTTTCAAAACTTTTTATTTCATATTGGGAGTTATAGCCAGTTAACAATGCTGTGATAGTTTCAGGTGAACAGTGAAGGGACTCAGCCATACATACGCATGTATCCATTCTCCCAAACTCCTCTCCCATCTAGGCTGCCACACGACACTGAGCAGAGTTCCCTGTGCTGTACAGTAGGTCCTTGCTGGTTGTCTATCTTAAATATTGCAGCACGTACTTTAGACTTTCCTGTTCTAAAGGCAGAGTTGATTTAGGTGTCTAATCAACAAAAAGTGTCTGATACTTAGTACTTACTGTGCATCAGGTATTCTACTAAATTTTACAAGAATTAAAAAAAATCCTTACAAGCACATGCCATAGTTACCTTTATTTCAGTTGTGCTAATTAGCTAATTAGAAAACCAAAGTTTAGTCACTGAGTTTGCCCATGGTCACACCTTTGTAGTAGGTGTGAAGCCCCCTGTATACATCGAGTTGTCAATGATCATTATCTTAAAAACATAAAGGCATTGTTTGACCAAACCTTCATTTTGTAGGCTGTCAAAACTTGGAATTTTAGATTTTGCTTCAGCTCCTCTCCCCAAGCTCCCCAGGTTCAAGTATGAGTTTTTTGGGTCTCACACAGTACAGAGCATGGCATCTTTTGGTCCAGCTACCATCCACCTGCTCATTGTCTTGTCACTTCAGACTCTGCTGCTATTACACCATGCTTAGGGCACAAGGTATTCAGGGGAAATCTGTCTAGTATCATGAGAACACCCTTCTCTGTGGTCAGGAGGATTTGTAGGCATCTAAGCTTCTTGGAGAGTCTACAGTGTTTTAATGAGAAACACAGCCTCTCAAAGTCAGGAACATGAAGGTTTTGGTGTACCGAGTTATGCTGGGACAAATACAGGGCTTGAAATAAAACACGAGACAGGGAGCATGGAATCCCAAAGACCTGATTGTGCAGGAAAGAAAGGAGGCTTCGCATTCTGTCTCAGGTCTGTCTGAACCCAGATCCCTTCACCTGCATGACATGCTGTCATGGAAGGAAAACCTGTATCTCGGGTGTGTGTCTTTTTCTCCAAAATGAAAGGGGGCAGATGAAGGCCAGCTGAACACTCTACCACCTAGGCAGGGTGGAAACGCTCATCATTCCATGTATGTGTGTGTTTTTTTTTAAAATGTATTAATTTGGCTGCATCATGGAGCGCAGGCTCAGTAGTTGCAGTGTGGGGTGGGAGGGCTGGTTGCTCCACATGTGGAATCTTAGTTCCCCCGACCAGGGATCGAGCCTGCGTCCCCTGCATTGCAAGACAGATTCTTAACCACTGGGCCATCAGGGAAGTCCTTCCATTTGCATGTCTTTATGTACAATCCTTGGAGAAGGCAATGGCACCCCACTCCAGTACTCCTGCCTGGAAAATCCCATGGACAGAGGAGCCTGGTAGGCTGCAGTCCATGGGGTCACTGAGGGTCGGACACGACTGAGCAACTTTGCTTTCACTTTTCACTTTCATGCATTGGAGAAGGAAATGGCAACCCACTCCAGTGTTCTTGCCTGGAGAATCCCAGGGACGGGAGAGCCTGGTGGGCTGCTGTCTATGGGGTCGCACAGAGTCAGACACGACTGAAGTGACTTAGCAGTAGTAGCAGTATGTACAAGCCTACCTGAAAGCGTGTGACTAGAGATAGAAAATAAGTATTAATAGCTGGACGTAACCGCCACATCACAGGGTATATGTCACAGAGGGATAATCGAATCTCTTCATACAACTGTCTTGGCAGACTGCGTCATTGCAACATAAACAGACATGGCTGCAAGTACATCTCAAAGCTTCTCCAGGGAGACTCCAGCCTCACCAGCCTGGACCTGGGTTTCAACCCCATAGCCACTGGACTGTGTTTTCTCTATGAAGCTTTGAAGAAACCAAATTGTAACCTGAAATGTCTAGGGTAAGTTGTTTTCTTCATTTTAAAGATGTTTGAAAATATTTTTGGTTTTTCTTTTTTGCCAGCAATGAACAACTGAAATTTTGTCTTTTCATGGCATTATGGCTCATTTTCTTTCTTTCTTTTTTTTTTTTAAATTATTGGAGTATAGTTGATTTACAATGTTGTGCTAATGTCTACTGTACAGCAAAGTGAATCAGTTACACATATATCCCCTCTTTTTTAGTTATCTTTTCCCATATAGGTTATTACAGAGTATTGAGTAGAGTTCCTTGTGCTATACAGTAGGCCCTTATTATCTATTTTATGTATAGTAGTGTGTCTGTATCAATACCAAGCTCCCAATTTAAACCCCTGCAGCCTTGTTCCCCTCTGGTAACAATAATTTATTTTCAATATCTGTGGCTCAGCTTCTGTTTTGCATAGGCCCTTTTGTACTATTTCTTTGGATTCCACATATAAGCATTATCATATGATATGTCTTTCTCTGACTTGCCTCAGTCAGCGTGTCATAGAGATTATGCCATTGTCTCTGAACTAGTCTGCGGGTTTTGATTCTTGATTTCCTGATGTTGGGTCTCAATCCATCACCCTGAGATGTCTTTTAGCTTGCAAGCCAGGCCACAGCACGTGTGTTTCAAGACACAAAAGTTCCTTGAGTCACTGTGGATAAAAATCAGAAGGTTTTTTTGTGTTGGCTTTTTTTCACTTGGGTTTTTTCATAACAGCTTTCAGAAAAACCCAAATAAACTTTTTTTGCCTACCCAACATAATAGCCTACAAAAGTCTACGTACTCAGTTGCTAAGCTGTGTCTGAATCTTTGTGACCCCATGGACTGTAGCCCACCAGGCTCAGACTCTGTCCATGGGACTTCCTAGTTAAGAATGCTGGAGTGGGTTGCCATTGCCTTCTCCAACAAGAGTCTATGGGATCCTATAATTAGTTATGAGCCACTCTTTCTTTTTTAAATTGTTTATTGAATACTTTAAAACTTTTATTTTTAATTGGAGGATAATTGCTTTACAATATCATGTTTGTTTCTGCTATATATGAACATGAATCGGCCATAGGTATATGTATGTTGCCTCTCTCTTGAACCTCCCTCCCACCTGCTAGCCCATCCCACCCCTCTAGGTTATCACAGGGCACTGGATTTGAGCTTCCTGGGTCATATTGTATATTCTCACCGGCTGTCTAATTTTACATACAGTAATGTATGTTTCAGTGCTACTCTCTCCATTAGTCCCATTCTCTCCTTCCTCCACTGTGTCCACAAGTCTGTTCTTTGTCTGCGTCTCCATTGCTGCCCTGCAAACAGGTTCATGAGTACCACATTTCCAGATTCCGTGTATATCGATGTGTTAATATACTATATTTGTCTTTCTCTTTCTGACTTACTTCACTCTGTGTAATAGTGGGCCATTCTTTCTGCTGCCCTGCGAACTTGGCATTTCAGCTATACTGGCTTCCACCTGCTGAGTTATCATCATGGTTCACTCTGTATTCTACTTCTTTTTTCTCATATCGTCTTTCCAATGTGGAATTCATGGACTACCACCAACCTACCTAACCCTCCTCTGTTTTAATAATCCTATTTATTTTAGTCTAATACCGTTATCCCGTCTTCAAGACAACATGACCTGATGTGGCTAAAATAAGCTCCATGAAGAGAATAACATTCATGTCTTCCCTACTAAGTCCCCAGGGAGTAAGGGTGTGCCTGGCCATCCAGTAGGTTCTCCATTAAGAACACGCTTACATGAGTGGCTTTCTGTACTTCCTCTACAGGCTCTGGGGCTGCTCCATCACCCCTTTCAGTTGTCAGTATCTCGCTTCTGCTCTAGTCAGCAGCCAGAGCCTGGAAACACTGGACTTGGGCCAGAACACATGGGGACAGAGTGGCATCATGGTGCTCCTTAAGGCTTTAAAACAGAACCATGGCTCCTTAAAGACACTCAGGTTGAAGATGGACAAATCTACTGTGGAAATCCAGAGGCTGCTGAAGGACGTGAAGGAGAATAATCCCAGACTGACCATTGAATGCAATGATACCAGAACAACCAGATCCTCATGTTGTGACTTCTTTTCCTGAACACGCTGAGATATTTCTCTTATGTGTCCCCAAAGGGGGTGACCCAATATCTCTAAGACATCTCGTTCATGAAGGCCAGAATGTCACATGTCAATCTCTGGATCAGAATGTAGAACTGAACACTGGGTTTTCACTCTCTGGTTTCTGGGAATATCCACACAAGTCACATAACCACTTGATGTTAAAATGTGCTCTCTCACAAGGATAATAAAAGGCAAAGCACTTTGTTTGATGCTGTATTTATTCACACACCCAACTGCTTACTTAGAGTAAACTTCATTTCTGGCATACTTAGTCTAGGAAAAAATATTACAAAGTTCATAGATGATTATGTGCGTTCCTTCTGTTTTTCTTCCCTATGCGTGTGTGCTCAGTTGTGTCCGCTCTTTGTGACCTCATGGACCTTAGCTCACCAGTCTCCTTTGTCCATGGGATGTCCCAGTCAAGAATTCTGGAGTGGGTTGCCATTTCCTCCTCCAGGAAATCTTCCCCACCCAGGGATCAAACCTGCATCTCCTGCATTGGCAGGTGGATTCTTTACCACTGAGCCACCAGGGAAGCCCCCATAGTAACTTTAAGACTTTTGGATACCAGTATTTAGTGGGACATGTCTAGGTAAGGATTTCAAGGGAATAGATGATGGAAGAATTGAGTATGGATAGGAGTGCTCAGGTTATTTGAGGCAAGGCTGATTGAGTCCAAATTCAGCCTTCTACTTGAGTACAAAGCTCACAGGTAGGATTTACATTTTTATTTTTTTATTATTTTTTATTTATTTTAATTGGAGTAAGTCAGAAAGAAAAACACCAGTACAGTATACTAACACATATATGTGGAATTTAGAAGGATTTACATTTTTTAAAAAATGATACAAACATAATCAAGGGAAGTTGTGTTGGACAGTGTCTGGGTCACACCCTCTGCTGGGTATTTTAAATACATTATGATGGACACTTTGTGGCACTTCATCCCCCTCCCAGCTATCTTGTTATTTTTATCTATTTATAAATAAGGAAACAGTAGGAGGACTCAATGACCCTATATGGCATGGCCTCTGAGAAGCAGGCTGAGTTTTGAAAACAAAGTTCTTACAAATTGGAAAGCCTGTGGCTTGTCTTATAGCTCACTTTGTGCAGAAAATTTTAAAAAGTCTTATGGAGTTTAGGACACTGAAGATCAGTGGTTCTCACTGGGGGACCCAGGGACACTGGGCAATGTTTGTAGGTATTTTTTGTTGTTGTTGTTACAACGAGGGGGCGCTCCTGACATTTAATGGGTAGATATCTCACCATGCACGGAACAGCCCCACCACAACAAAAAACTACCCTCTCCCCCGAGAATTTCAATAGTGCTGAGATTGAGAGAGCCTACAGTCTAGCCATTCATTGCTATAGAATAAGACAGTAGTCCTCAACTAAGCCTGATTTTGCCGTACCCCCACCCCAATCTGGCAAAGTCTGGAGACTTAAAACATTGTGGGGCAATGCACATCACATCAACATTACCATTTTCATCATCTTAAAGTACACAGTTGAGCGGCATTCAGGGTGTTCACACCATTGTGACCATCACCACCATCTAGTTCCAGAATGTCTCAGTTCAGTTCAGTTGCTCAGTCGTGTCTGACTCTTTGCAACCCCATGGACTGCAGCACACCAGGCCTTCCTGTCCATCACCAACTCCTGGAGTTTACTCAAACTCATGTCCGTTGAGTTGGTGATGCCTTCCAACCATCTCATCCTCTGTTGTCTCCTTCTCCTTCCGCCTTCAATCTTTCCCAACCTCAGGGTCTTTTCAAATGAGTCAGTTCTTTGCATCAGGTGGCTAAAGGATTGGAGTTTCAGCTTCAACATCAGTCCTTCCAATGAACACTCAGGAATGATTTCCTTTAGGATGGACTGGTTGGATCTCCTTGCGGTCCAAGGGACTCTCAAGAGACTTCTCCAACACCACAGTTCAAAAGCATCAATTTTTAAGCACTCAGCTTTCTTTATAGTCCAACTCTCACATCCATACATGACTACTGGAAAAACCATAGCCTTGACGTCTACATCTCCCCAAAAGGAAACCCCATACTGATTCATCTACTTTGTCTCTACTGATTTGACTACTTTGGATTTTGGTGGGAGGTCACAACTGGCTCTGTTATGAGCTTCTCTTGGGCACAGACCAAGGGTGCTGTGAAACCTTCTACAGCACACACCACAGCCCCACAACAGTTATCACCCAGAGGTTGAAAACCCCACAGCAGATGGAGAGCGAGCGTTGTATTCAGGATGTCGCACCTCCCACGGGTCCCCAGTTGGGTAGAGATCTAGGTGGGGGCGTGACTCTTCTTCAGCAGGCGTTAAAAACCTCAGCCTCATGGTATTAGGTGGGCCTCCCCCTGTCCATCTGGTTCCTCTCCTGGACCCCTCCCCCTCAGCCTCAGTCCCATTGTAGCTCAGCTCTGCTGGGGCCAGAGGACCGGGATGGTTTCAGAATCATGACTCCTCCTCTCACCCTCCTGCTGAGCCTTAGTGAGTCCCAGAGAGAAGGTGGGGGCCCCTTGATGCCTCGAAGTGGAGGCAAACTCTTGACTTTGGGGTTCACCTCACCAGGGCTGTCTTCCAGGGCTCTGTGTATGAGCCAGGAGATCCAGGTTTGGGAAGGCAAGTCCCTCCTCCGAAGTTATAATTATTTAACTCTCATTTTGCACAAGGTGATGGCAAAAGGCAGATCTGGGGTTCAAAAGCCGCTTCTGGGTGCTTCTCTGGTGGTGTTAAGCGTGTTAAGAAACTGCCCTCCAATGCAAGGGATGGGGGTTTGACCCTTGGCTGGGGGACTGAGATCCCCATGCCACAGGGCAACTAAGCCTGCACACCCTAGAGCCCGTGCTCCACACCTGGAGATGCCTGTGAGCCATAACAAAGAGCCCTTGTGCCACAGTGAAGACCCAGTGCAACCAGAATAAAAAATAAAGACCCCTGGGCTCACCTTTCAGTCGGGTTTCCCCTGGCTCACTCTGTCCCAGTCATGTGGGGTGTCCTATCACTCCTCTGCCTCGAGCCCTGCACCTCTGGTGGTTTCTGCCTGGAGGGTGAGGATCCGGGAGGCGTTTCAGCATTTCACGTGGTCATCCTTCTCAGCACAGTCAACATGTTCTCACCTAGCTGACCACCGGATCTCATGGAGGTCCCTCCCCCATCACAGCTACCTTCTTCCATCACCCCTATTTATATCCTTCCAAGCCAGGGGTTCTTAACTGGGTAGTTCCTCAGTTTGTCCTCAGGGGGACATTTGGCAATGTTCATGGAGACTTCTCCCATGTGGCATGGTGATAAAGAACCTGCCTGCCAATGCAGGAGATGCAGGAGATACAGGTTCGATCCCTGGGTCAGGAAGATCCCCTGGGGAGAAGGAAATGGCAACTAACTCCAGTATTTTTGCCGGAAAATCCCATAGAAGGAGGAGCCTGGTGTGCTCCAGTCGATGGGGTCACAAAGAGTTGGCCACGACTGAGCACACATGCACAATCGACTCAGCTCATGGAGGTTTTCTGTTTGTAATAGGTTAGGTGGGTGGTGGTCTGGGTAGATAGTGGATAGAGGCCAGGGGTGCTGCTCAACACCAAGCTCAGGACAGTCCCTGCTATGGGCTAAATTGTGTCCCCCTCGAATGTACATATTGAGGCCCTAACTCCCTCCCCCTTCCCCATCCCCACCCCTACCCCTTGCCCACCACCAATGTGACTGTAATCAGAAGAGAAACAGATTTTGGCATCTGATTGTAGAGAAATCGAAACTGTGGTGTTAAATGAAGTCAACCCAGACTTGTGTCCAGAGAAACACTAAGTCCACCATAGAACCTCAAAACTCTGGCCATGGAGAGCCCTCCAAACCCAGTGGTGTAGGGAGAGTCCGAGTGAGTAGGAGGAGGAGTTAGAGAAAGCCAGCGAGGTGATTTTTTCAAGGAGGAAGTGGTCATATATAATTAACAGAAGAGCAAAGATAAGGACTGAGAGGTGTCCACTGAGAGTTCCAGGAAATTTATTAGGTTACAAAAACAGCTTCAGAGGAACTGAGGGGTGAGAACCAGTTTCTAGTGGTTGAGGACTGAGCCTGAAGGGGTAGAGTATAGCCTTGCTCAGGTGGGTGATGTCTCAGGGCGATCAGTCACCCCATCTGCAGACCAGGAAGAGTGGAAGGGGGCGGACCTTCTCTGAAAGATCATATCCATGCTCTGAAGATTTTGTTCCTGTTCCTGACTCAGGGTGAGAGAACTCTGGTACTGGTGGTGATGTAATACTGTGGAGCGCTGATAAATTCCTAGAATGAGGACTTCCCTGGTGGTCCAGTGGTTAAGGCATCACCTTCTAAAGCTGGGGGTGTAGGTTTGGTCCCGGGTCAGGGAGCTAACATCCCACATGCCTTGAGGCCAAAAAATAAAAAACATAAGACAGAAGCAATATGGTAACAAATTCAATAAAGACTTAAAAGTGGTCCACATTAAAAATTAAAAAAAAAAATCTGTAGAATGATGTCATGAGCTTATGCATTACTGAGAAGGAGTTATCAACTCCTCCTTTTGGCCAATGGAAGGTGAAAACAGAAAGGACATAGTTTGCCTCAGGAACACAGATGTTCATGGAGCTCAAATTCCATCCTTTCTCCCTGCCTCCTGATTCTGCAGCGCACCTGTTGTATGAGATGGGATGAAGAAAGCAGACAGGAAAGGCAGACCGGAGATCCTGTCTTATTGTTGTAATTGGGAAAATGGAAGAAACTGGGGCTAAACAAAGAAGGAAGAGAGGCTGAGCTGAGGGAGGAGAATGAGATGCCCTCTCAGTCTTCAAAGCTCACCTTTCCTGATCTCCATGAGACCAGCATCAACCGGCAGAAACGGATCTCAAAGCACATGGGCGCCTTGAGAAGTGAAGATGGGTTAGACTGGTCCTGGGCTGGAGTGATGAATGTGCCTCCTTAAAAATATAGATTTCGTTGGGATTGTTCAGTCGCTACGTTGTCTGTGAATCTGTGACCCCATGGACTGTAGCATGCCAGGCTACTCGGTCCTCCACTATCTCCTGGAGTTTGCTCAAATTCATGTCCACTGAGTCAGTGATGCCATCCAACCGTCTCATTCTCTGCTTATCCTTTTGCCTTCAATCTTTCCCAGAATCAGGGTCTTTTCCAATGAGTCGGCTTTTGCATCAGGTTGCCAAAGTATTTGAGCTTCAGCTTCAGCCTCAGTCCTTCCAATGAATATTTGGGATTGATTTCCTTTAGGATTGATTGGTTTCATCCTAAAGTCCTTGCTGTCCAAAGGATTCTCAAGCATCTTCTCCAAAACCACAATTAGAAAGCATCAGTTCTTCAGTGCTCAGCCTTCTTTATGGGCCAACATAAAGATATATTTAGTAAAAGTGAGAAAGAAAGGAATCTTCCCATTTTTTTTACAATAAGGATGGACCTTGACAGCATTATGCTAAGTGAAATAAGTCAGAGAAAGACAAATACTGTGTGATATCACTTAAAGTTGGAATCTAAAAACAAAGCCAAGCTTGTAGAAACAGAGAGCAGAATGGTGGTTACTAAAGACTGGTGGGTGGAGGAAATGGAGAGATGACATTTAAGGGAACAAACTAGTAGACGAATAAGTCCTGGAGCCCTAATGATCAGTATGGTAATGATACACCACAGTGTCACATGATAATCATAAAACTTGCTAACAGACCAGATCTTAATTATTCCAAGCACAAAAAAGAAATGTTGATAATGTGATGTGAGAGAGGTGTTGGCTAACACTATAATGGCAATCATTTCACAATAGATTAATGTATCAGATCAACAGATTAAATGCCTTAAACCTACAGAGAGTTCTATGTCAAAAATATTTCAATTAAAAATTTAAAAACACTTTTCAGTTTGGGATGACAAAGGTTCTCTGAAGTCTGTGGATGTTGCCCCAAATGTATCCTTTTCATATCACACCTGTCATGGTTCATCTACAATAGCAATGGGTGGGACTTCGCTACTGGGTTGTTGCCTCTTTAGCTCTTAATCCTATTGATAAATATGCATTTTCTGTACTGGTGGTTAAATATTTTGAATGTCTCTCATCTGCAGAGACAGCAAAAAAGAAAGAGGGATAAATAGCCAGGATGTGGAAGCAACCTAGATGTCTGTTGACAGATGAATGGATAAAGAAGTTGTGGTACATATATACAAAGGAAACTACTAAGCCATAAAAAGGAATGAATTTGAGTCAGTTCTAGTGAGATGGATGAACCTAGAGCCTGTTATACAGAGAAATAAGTCAGAAAAAGACAAATTTCATACAGTAAAGCATATATATGGAATCTAGAAAAAATGGTACTGGTGAACCTATTTGCAGGGCAGGAATAGAGATGCAGACACAATGGA
The DNA here is from genome assembly GCF_029407905.1 of Bubalus kerabau. Classification (NCBI taxonomy): domain Eukaryota; kingdom Metazoa; phylum Chordata; class Mammalia; order Artiodactyla; family Bovidae; genus Bubalus; species Bubalus kerabau. The sequence goes on from NC_073640.1 coordinate 67,325,403, forward strand.
CATGTGAACACAGCAGGGGAAGGAGAGGGTGGGACAAATTGAGAGAGCAGCATTGAAACGTGACTACCATGTGTATAAGAGATCCCCAGTCGTAATTTGCTGTATGATGCAAGGAGCTCAATATGGTGCTCTGTGACTACCTAGAGGAGTGGGAGGTGGGAGGGAGGTTCAAAAAGGAGGGGACTTATGTATACCTATGGCTGATTCATGTTGATGTATGGTAGAAACTATCATAACACTGTAAAGCAATTATCTTCCAGTTAAAATTAAATAAATTTATAAAAAGAAGTAAGGATAAAGACAAAAGGAAGAAGGAAATATTCCTGTGGCCGTGATGTTAAAGTTGCTTTCAGGAAAGATGGGGGTGGTTGAAAATTTGGCTTGCAGGAAGGAAGCACAAGAGTCCTTTGAACCTGGAAGAGACAACAGGCTTGGTCTGCAGGAGAAACGTGCCGTCTTCATTTTCCTCCCGCCCAACTGCACGCAGTCCTCCCTTAGTTCTCTGCAGCAACTCCCTTCCTCCATGGGTTCCACACAGAGCTCCCACAGCCCAAGATTGGGGCCACTTTCAGCTCCACCTGCAGCCGCTGGGTCTCTTGATCATGTTTCCAGGGCTCTCTGTGCTCGGAGCCTTCTCCCGCACCCCCGACGTGAAGTCCTATGGGCTCTCTCTTGAGACTTTCTCCTGTGAAGCCAGTCTTCAAGCAGGAACCCCATGAGGGCCACTAGGACCAGGACAGCCAGGCCAAGCCGGATGAGATTCTGGATCATGTGATTCCAGAGCAGATGGTCTGGGTCAGAAGAACAGAGCTATTGCTCATGGGGAGCTACCAAGACAACCTCACCCCATCTCTCTCCCCTTTCCTAAGGGCCCACAGCCCCTGCTGCCAGCTTACCTTTCTGCGATTGGGTCCCTGTGGTTAAATCGTAGGAGTCCCAGTAGTCTGCAGAGAGTAAAGAAAGTGAAGAAGTGAGGAAAAGAGATGGTGTGAGGGACTTACCTGGTGGTCCCAGTGACTAAGACTCCATGCTCCCAGTGCAGGGGGCCTGAGTTTGATCCCTGGTAGGGGAACCAGATCCCGTTTGTCCCAACTAAGAGTTCCCTGATGCTTGGAAAGGTTGAGGGCAGAAAGAGAAGGGGACGCCAGAGGATGAGATGGCTGGATGGCTTCACCGACTCCATGGACACAAATCTGAGCAAATCTGGGAGATGGTGAAGGACAGGGAAGCCTGGCGCGATGCAGTCCATGGGGTTGCAGTCAGGTTGGACCTGACTAAGCGACTGAACAACAACGACTTTGACTATAGGTTATGAGTGCCATACAAGCAAGGGTCTTCGTCTGGTTGGCTGACAGAAATGTAGTTCATGGCTTGCTCTGTGCACTCAAGGGATATTGTGAACGAATGCCAGCTTTTTAGTGTGGTTGGGAGGCTTTGAGTCCTTCCCCTGAGTTTAGAAGTGTCTGTTACTCACCAGAAGAGGTGTGTTCGGTGGGCGCGAAGGTGGTGTCCCCGGCATCTCCTGGCACTGGAGACAAGGAGAAGATCAAGGGGTCTGGTCTTCCCACCTATTCCCTCCCCCATCCCCGCTCCTCTGCCCTCCATCTCTGTGGCAATGGTCCTCATGCTCTCGCTAGCTCCTGGACCTCTGGGAATCAATGTGGATGAGAGCATTGGTGCAAAGCACCGTCTCTGCATCACCCCACCTGCCTCTCTGCTGCCATCCTCATCGCTGTTTGGTGGTCATTTAGAGATCCAGAAAGGACATGGGGCAAAATTGAGGGGGAGGTCCTCACCTTTGACCAGGAGCTTCACAGGCTTGCTGGGGAAAGACCATGCGTGGTTGTTGTAGGAGCCAAAGCATCTGTATGTCCCTCCATGTGCTGGGGTCACAGGGCCCAGGTGGAACTCTGCCCGCAGGTTCCCATATCTGAGCTGGGGGCGGCTGGATCGTCCCCTCTTGAGCAGGAAGAACGTGCTTGTAGCTGTTGCCAGCTGGCAATGGAAGGTCACATTCTCTCCTGAGGTCACCTCAGACCTGGGTTCGACTGAGAGCGTGGGTGTGTCATACAGTCCTGTGAGAGAAGGTGGCGAGTAGGTTAAGAGCATCTTTTTTTTTTTTTGGCCATGTGCCACATGGGATCAGAGTTCTCCCACCAGGGATCGAACCCAAAACCTTTCCACTTTAAGGGTGGAGTCTTCACCAATGGATCACCAGGGAAATCCCAGTACAGAGCATTTGTATCCTGCTTACTGCATCTCCTAGCGTCCCTCTAGTCCTTAGGGCCAGGATATCACTGTTCGGAATCTTGGTCTCTTCTTCTATTTCCTAGATTTGTCTTGGTCATGGACACACCCTCCCTGAATTCTCCCTTCAAGACTGAGACAGTCCCTCCACCAGCTGCCAAGAGAGTTAAGAGGAATCTCTTTCTGGGAATTTCCCTACATCAATGGTCCTCAGCATTTGGTCCTTGGGACCAGCAATGTCAGCATCTTGGGGAAGCTTGTTAGAAATGCAAATTTCCAGGCTCTACCCCTGAACTATTGCATCAGAAACTTGGGGGAGGGGCAGCCACCTGTGTTTTAAAATCTTTTTGATGGGACTTCCCTGGTGGTCCAGTGGTTGAGACTCCACCTTCCAGTGCAGGAGGGTGCAGGTTCTATTCCTGGCTGGGGAGCTAAATCCCACATGCCTCGTGGTGGCCAAAAATCCAAAACATAAAACCCAAAGCAGTATTTTAACACATTCAGAGAAGACTTTAAAAATGGTCCACATTAAAAAAAAATCTTTAAAACCTCATTGCTACTTTTAGTTGTAGTAAAATATACATAGATTTACCACCTTAACTATTTTTAATTGTATAGTCCCACGATATTAAGTACATCCACATTGTTGTACAATGTCATCCCTGTTAATCCCCAGAATGCTTTTCATCTTGCAAAACTGAAACTCTATACGTTAAACATTAACTTTTCATTTCCCCTTTCCCCAGACCCTGGCAACCACCATTCTACTTTGTGCCTTTGAATTTGACTATTTTAAGTACCCCATTTAAGTGGAATGTACACTTATTGATCCTTTGACGGTGGGCTTATTTCACTCAATATAACATCCTCAAGTTACCAAGTGTCAGGATTTCCTTCCTTTTTAAGGTTGAATAATGTTCAGTTGTATGAATAGACCACATTTTCTTCATCCATTCATTCACTGGCAGGCAAACTTGTTTCTACCTTTTGTCTGTTGTGAATATTGCTTCCATGAATGTGGGTTTACTAAAGTCATCTGCACTTCTGCAAGTCCATAGGTGACTCTGATATTGACTTAAACTTGAGACCCACATCCCTCAATGGAAGGGAACCACCTGACCCAAGATTACCTGGCCACCTCAATCCTATTTACCTTGCTTTTTCCATACTGCCATTTCACCCTCACATGCTGTGTAGCTGATTTGAATTTCCTGACTTTGACTCATAGTCTATCTTCTGCTAGAACCCAAGAACCACAAAAGCAAGACTATTTGTCTGGAATCTCCCTAGGAGTGGTTCTCATCCAATCCCTGCCTGATGGGAGCACAGAGCTTCTAGCCTCATTTCAAGACTACGCTGAAAGGCCAGCCAGGTCCAGAGTTCCACATTTGTTCAGTTGAAGTCTCTGTCCTTAAATTTTTTATTTTTAAAAAAGTTTTGGCCACACCACATGGCATGCGGGATCTTAGTCCCCTGGCCAGGGATTGAACTCTCATCGCATGCATTGGAAACATGGAGTCTTAACCACTGGAATGACCACCAGGGAAGTCCCTGAGGTCTCCCTTGGAGTTGCACTGAACTTCAACTGCCCTTTCTGTGAGCAGTGAGGGCCTGTGCCCCTCACTTATCATAGGTGCTGTTTTTAAGGACACCCCACAGTGATTCCCTCTGGGCACAAACATCCATCTTAGAGTCTGTTTTCTGAAGAACTGAAGACCAATCTGCTTCTAGGACATAGAGACAATTCTCTAAAGATAACCCCATAGGCATTAACCAACCCCCTGCATTGCCCCCAAGACAAACTAATATCTGAGCAAGGCTTGGGAGAGACGGAGGGAGATGAGCAAGTGAGGACTTTCTGGAGGACTCAGGTTGATGAGATGACCTATAGCTGCACCATGGGACTGTTACCTGTTACCACCAGTTCCAGAGGGTCGCTGAGCTCTGACCAGAGCTCCCCACTTCGGTAGGAGCACCTGTATTGCCCTGCGGTGTGAGAGGTCATGGCTGGGATGGGGAACTTCACCCAGTTCATCACTGGGGATGACTTCGGTCTCTCCAAGGCAGAAAGGCCTCCCTCAAAGTGCAGTTGGTATTCCATGGCCTCGCCAGCTCCCCGACACCCGATGGTAGCCGGTCTTCCCTTTGGGATCATGAAACTGGGTCTGACCCAGATGGCAGGTTTCGAGAGCATCTCTGGAAGGGAATCAGAGGCAGGAGTTCCCAAGAAAGCCCCCTTTCCAGCCTACCATCCACCCAACTGCTGGCCGTGAGCCTTCCTAGCCAGTCAGAGTCCCTGGCCTTTCCTCCACCTGTTCTCAAGCAGACACAGTGGCTGAACCTAACTTGGGGGCTTTGAAGGAAGGACTTACGCTTCTGGGTGCTGCTCCTCTGGCTCAGACCCAGCCCTGGAAGACAGGAATGATGAGATATGTTGCCTCATCTGTGCTAGACCCCTCAATTCCAGCTCTCTTCCATGCAAGAACTCACCAAGGATGAGAAGGACAGCAAGTGTGGAAGGCATCACTCAGATTCTGCCTGGTAAATGTGGACAGCTGGGTGGAGATGGAGCCCCACGGGCCAGGGGGATGCTCAGGATGTGGTGAGTGAAGCTCAGGAGCAGTCGCCCAGGGGCTTTCACACCGATTTGTTTACTGATGATTCAAAGGTCTTCCTCCACCTCTGGCCATTGGCAATAAGGAAAAGACGTAGTTCCCATGATGCATCTGAGTGTATCTGTGGTTTCTAACCAGAGCCTCTGACCATGGTCTGGTTCCTGGCAGAAACTCATTTCTAGGTCAACTGATAAATTTTGAAATGGGGACGTTATGCCCAGGAAAGGCATAAGGCAGTGTACAGAGCAAAACCCTTAAAGTCATTTTAAAAATATGTGTTTGACTTTGGCTCCTCTGTGTCCAGCATTCATGTGCTGGGATGTTAATTGGTTTTATTAGAATGATAGAGGGACTTCTCTGGTGGCTCAGTGGTTGGGACATCACATTCGGACGTGGAGGATGTGGATTCCATCCCTGGTCAGGGAGCTATGATCCATGCCACATGCCACATGGCCAAAAAACCAAAATATGGAACAGAAGCAATATTGTAACAAATTAAAAAAAAAACTAAAAAAAAAAAGAATAAAATGATAAAACTGTCTTCTTCAGATTTATTACAATGTTTTAATAAAATACTATTTTTAAGCAAAAATATATTTCTTACATAATGACATTCCTTAGCCTTCTATAAAGCAGAATATTAAAATACTAAGTACATTAATATATTTTAAATGCAAAATGTGTCTGTTGTTCTTTTTTTAAGGGTCTAAATAATTTTTAAATAAATAAGTTATTTAATTGAAGTATAGTGAAGGAAATGGCAACCCACTCCAGTATTCTTGCCTGGAGAATCCCAGGGACAGAGGAATCTAGTCGGCTGCTGTCTATTGGGTTGCAGAGTCAGACACGACTGAAGCGACTTAGCAGCAGCAGCATAGTGGATTTGCAATATTCTATTAGTTTCAGGCATATAGCAGTGATTATAGTCCATAATAATTTATTACAAGATAATGACCATAATTCCCTGTGCTATATAGTCTATTCTTCTTGCTTATCTATTTTATCCATGTTAGTTTGTACCCCTTACTCCCATATCCCTAATTTGTGACTACCCACCTTCTTCTCCCGTTTGGAAACCACAAGTTTATTTTCTATTATCTGTGAGTCTGCTTCTGTTTTGCTTATACATTCATTTATATTATTTTTTAGTCTACATATAAGTGATGTCATACAGTGTTTATCTTTCTCTGTCTGACTGATCTTACGAAGCACAATGCCCTTGAGGTCCATCTATACTGCTGCACAAGGTAGAATTTTATTCCTTTTTATGGCTGAGTAGAGATGTTCAAGCTGGTTTTAGAAAAGGCAGAGGAACCAGAGATCAAATTGCCAACATCCACTGGATCATCAAAAACGCAAGAGAGTTCCAGAAAAACATCTATTTCTGCTTTATTGACTATGCCAAAGCCTTTGACTGTGTGGATCACAATAAACTGTGGAAAATTCTAAAAGAGATGGGAATACCAGACTACCTGACCTACCTCTTGAGAAACCTATATGCAGGTCAGGAAGCAACAGTTAGAACTGGACATGGAACAACAGACTGGTTCCAAATAGGAAAAGGAGTACGTCAAGGCTGTATATTGTCACCCTGCTTATTTAACTTATATGCAGAGTACATCATGAGAAATGCTGGGCTGGAAGAAGCACAAACTGGAATCAAGATTGCTAGGAGAAATATCAATAACCTCAGATATGCAGATGACACCACCCTTATGGCAGAAACTGAAAAGGAACTCAAAAGCCTCTTGATGAAAGAGAAAGAGGAGAGTGAAAAAGTTGGGTTAAAGCTCAACATTCAGAAAACTAAGATCATGGCATGTGCTCCCATCACGTCATGGGAAATAGATGGGGAAACAGTGGAAACAGTGTCCGACTTTATTTTTTTGGGTTCCAAAATCACTGCAGATGGTGACTGCAGCCATGAAATTAAAAGATGCTTACTCCTTGGAAGGAAAGTTATGACCAACCTAGTTAGCATATTGAAAAGCAGAGACATTGCTTTGCCAACAAAGGTCCGTCTAGTCAAGGCTATGGTTTTTCCAGTGGTCATGTATGGATGTGAGAGTTGGACTGTGAAGAAATATGAGCACCGAAGAATTGATGCTTTTGAACTGTGGTGTTGGAGAAGACTCTTGAGAGTCCCTTGTACTGCAAGGAGATCCAACCAGTCCATTCTAAAGGAGATCAGTCCTGGGTGTTCTTTGGAAGGAATGATTGTAAAGCTGAAACTCCAGTGCTTTGGCCACCTCATGCGAAGAGTTGACTCATTAGAAAAGACTCTGATGCTGGGAGGGATTGGAGGAAGGAGGAGAAGGGGACGACAGAGGATGAGATGGCTGGATGGCATCACTGACTCGATGGACATGAGTGAGTGAACTCCGGTAGTTGGTGATGGACAGGGATGCCTGGCGTGCTGCAATTCATGGGGTTGCAAAGAGTTGGACATGACTGAGCGACTGAACTGAACTGAAGTATTCCATTGTATGTGTATATACCCCATCTTCTTAATCAAATCATCTGTTGATGGGCACTTGGGTTGCTTCTATGTCCTGGTTGTTGTAAGTAGTGTGGCTATGAACATTGGGATGCATGTATCATTTTGTTTCTTTTGCATTTATTTCTGCCCTAATTATTAAGATTTCTTTGCTTCTACTAACCCTGGGGTTCATCATTTCTTCCTTTTCTAGTTGCTTTAGGTGTAGAGTTTGGTTATTTATATGAATTTTTTCTTGTTTCTTGAGGTAAGCCTGTATTGCTATGAACCTTCCCCTTAGCACTGCTTTTCCAGTGTCCCATAGGTTTTGTGTTGTTGTGTTTTCATTCATTTCTATGCATATTTTGATTTCTTCTGTGATTTTTTGGTTACTCAGAAGTGTGTTATATAGCCTCCATATGTTGGAATTTTTAATAGTTTTTTTTCCCCTGTAATTGAGATCTAATCTTACTGCAGATTCATTTCGATATTTGGCAAAACTAATACAATATTGTAAAGTTTAAAAATAAAATAAAATAAAAAAAAAAGATGTTTGGAATGATTTCAATTTTTTTGAATTTACCAAGATTAGACTTATGGTCCAGGATGTGATCTATCCTGGAGAAGGTTCCATGTGCACTTGAGAAAAAGGTGAAATTCATTGTTTTGGGGTGAAATGTCCTATAGGTATCAATTAGGTCTAACTGGTCCATTGTATCATTTAAAGTTTGTGTTTCCTTGTTAATTTTCCATTTAGTTGCTCTATCCATAGGTGTGAGTGAGGTATTAAAGTCTCTCACTGTTATTGTGTTATTGTGAATTTCCCCTTGTGTACTTGTTAGCATTTGCCTTACGTATTGTGGTGCTCCTATGTTGGGTGCATATATATTTATAATTGTTATATCTTCTTCTTGGATTGATCCTTTGATCATTATGTAGTGTCCTTTGTCTCTTTTCACTGCCTATATTTTAAAGTCTATTTTATCTGATATGAGTATTGCTACTCTTGCTTTATTTTGGTCTCCATTTGTGTGAAATATCTTTCTCCAGTCCTTCACTTTCAGTCTGTATGTGTCCCTTGGTTTGAGGTTGGTCTCTTGTAGACAGCATATATAGGGGTCTTGTTTTTGTATCCATTCAGCCAGTCTTTTGTCTTTTGGTTGGGGCATACAACCCATTACATTTAAGGTAATTATTGATAAGTATGATCCCGTTGCCATTTACTTTGTTGTTTTGGGTTCGAGTTTATACACCCTTTCTGTGTTTTCTGTCTAGAGAACATCCTTTAGCATTTGTTGATGAACTGGTTTGGTGGTGCTAAATTCTCTCAGCATTTGCTTGTCTGTAAAGCTTTTGATTTCTCCATCATATTTTTTTAACCATTTATCATTTATTTATTATTATTATTATTTTTTACTTTACAATATTGTATTGGTTTTGCTATACATCAACATAAATCCACCACAGGTGTACACGTGTTCCCCATCCTGAACCCGCCTCCCATCTCCCTCCCCGTACCATTCCTCTGGGTCATCCCAGTGCACCAGTCCCAAGCATCCTGTATCCTGCATCGAACCTCATATTTGAAAGAGATCCTTGCTGGGTACAGTCGTCTGGGTTGTAGGTTTTTCTCTTTCATCACTTTAAATATGTCCTGCCATTCCCTCTGGCCTGAAGAGTTTCTATTGAAAGACCAGCTGTTATCCTTACGGGAATCCCCTTGTATGTTATTTTTTGTTTTTCCCTTGATGCTTTTAATATTTGTTCTTTGTGTTTGATCTTTGTTAATTTGATTAATATGTGTCTTGAGGTGTTTTGCCTTGGGTTTATCCTGTTTGGGACTCTCTGGGTTTCTTGGACTTGGGTGACTATTTCCTTCCCCATTTTAGGGAAGTTTTCAACTATTATCTCCTCAAGTATTTTCTCATGGCCTTTCTTTTTGTCTTCTTCTTCTGGGACTCCTATGATTCAAATGTTGGGGCATTTAACATTGTCTCAGAGGTCTCTGAGGTTGTCCTCATTTCTTTTAATTCTTTTTTCTTTTTTCCTGTCTGCTTCATTTATTTCTATCTTCTACCTCACTTATCCTATCTTCTGCCTCCTTTATTCTACTGTTGGTTCCCTCCAGAGTGATTTTGATCTCATTTATTGCATTATTCATTATATATTGACTCTTTTTTATTTCTTCTAGGTCCTTGCTAAACATTTCTTGCATCTTCTCAATCCTTGTCTCCAGGCTATTTATCTGTAAGTCCATTTTGTTTTCAAGATTTTGGATCATTTTTACTATCATTATTCCGAATTCTTTTTCAGGTAGACTCTCTATCTCTTCCTCTTTGTTTTGGTGGGCATTTATCATGTTCCTTTACCTGCTGAGTATTTCTATGCCTTTTAATCTTATTTAGATTGCTGTGTTTGGGGTGGCCTTTCTGTATTCTGGCAGTTTGTGGTTCCTCTTTATTGTGGAGGTTCCTCTCTGTGGATGGGGTTGGACGAGTGGCTTGTCAAGGTTTCCTGGTTAGGGAAGCTTGCGTTGGTGTTCTGGTGGGTGGAGCTGGATTTCTTCTCTCTGGAGTGCAATGAAGTGTCCAGGAGTGAGTTTTGAGATGTCTATGGGTTTGGTGTGACTTTGGGCAGCCTGTATATTGAAGCTCAGGGCTATGTTCCTGCATTGGTGGAGAATTTGAATGATATGTCTTGCTCTTGAACTTGTTGGCTCTTGTTGGTGCTTGGTTTCAGTGTAGGTATGGAGGCTTTTGGATGAGTTCTTATCAATTAATGTTCCTTGGAGTCAGGAGTTCTCTGGTGTTCTCAGGTTTTGGACTTAAGCCTCCTGCCTCTGGTTTTCAGTCTTATTCTAATAGTAGCCTCAAGACTTCTTCATCCATACAGCACTGATGGTAAAACTTCTAGGTTAATGGTGAAAAGATTCTCCACAGTGAGGGACACCCAGAGAGGTTCATAGAGTTACATGGAGAAGAGAAGAGAAGAGGGAGTAGGGAGATAGAGGTGACCAGGAGGAGAAGAGGGGGAATAAAAAACGTGGGAGAGCAATCTAGCCAGTAATCAATTCCCTATGTGCTCTCCACAGTCTGGAACCCTCAGAGAGGTTCATGGAGTTACACAGAGAAGAAAAGAGGGAGGAAGGAGATAGAGGTGACCAGGAGGAGAAAAGGGGGAATCAAAAGGAGAGAGAGAGAGAGAAAGAGAGAGAGAGATCTAGCTAGTAATCAGTTCCCTAAGTGTTCTCTACAGCCTGGAACATACAAAGAGATTCACAGAGTTGGGTAGAGAAGAGAAGGGGGAGGGAGGAGATAGAGGTGACCTGGGGGAGAAAAAGGAAAGTCAGAAGGGGGAGAGAGTAATCAAGCCAGTAATCACACTCCTAAGTAAAAATGGGTACTGAAGATTGGATTCTTAAAGGTACAAAATTGATAACAAATACCAAAAAGCAAAGGTTAAAAATCTAGAGTAGAGGTTAGACTCTCAAAAATACACTATTAAAAAAACAAAATAAAATCACAAAATTATAAAAAATATATATGAAGTTTGCTTTAAAAATAGGGTGTTTTTTTTTTTTTTTGCAAGGTAGTAGTTCAGTTCAGTCACTCAGTTGTGTCCGACTCTTTGCGACCCATGAATCACAGCACGCCAGGCCTCCCTGTCCATCACCAACTCCCGGAGTTCACTCAGACTCATGTCCATCGAGTCAGTGATGCCAGCCAGCCATCTCATCCTCTGTCGTCCCCTTCTCCTCCTGCCCCCAATCCCTCCCAGCATCAGAGTCTTTTCCAATGAGTTAACTCTTCGCATGAGGTGGCCAAAGTACTGGACTTTGTAGGTTATAAAAATGAAAATTAAAGGATTAATTGAGGACTTAAAAATAGGAAAAAATTTTAAATTAAAAAAATGATAATAGTAAAAGTATATCTAAGAATTTCTCTGGAGCTGTTGTGGGCAGTATGGGGTCAGTTCAGTTTCAGATAGCTCATTGTTCCATCTTAAACATCTCAAGATTTATAGGCCCCTTCCAATGTATTTGGTTGTAACTACAGGGTTTTAATCTGTTGCACCTGTCACTTCCAAAGCGGTTCCCTCTGTTTATTTTGGCTTCTTCTGTTTTCAGGTCTCTTCAGTGTCTAATTTCTGCCCTGACACAAGGGGGCGAGGTGGTCTCTTATTTAGGCTCATTTGTTCAGGTGTGCTGTGGGGAGGGAGGAACACTGCAAACAAATATCACTAGCGTGTGTGGGGAGTGCTCACAGTGTCTGGGCCACACTGGGTTTGCCCCGCTTATGGCGTGTATGCTTTCCCAGTCTACACTGCTCAGTCTCCAGGTTGCTCTGCAGGGGAACTTTCTGAGGTGGACCTTGGGTTGCGTGCACTTCCCAGGTCTAAGCCACTCAGGTTCAGGTTCTTGGGTACTTCACAAAGGCGCAGACTCTGTTGGGCTGTGTTTTGTGCCCTTCCCATGTCTGAGCAGCTCAGGCAACCAGGTGCTTGGCAAGCGCAGTCTCTTCAGGTGGGGGGTGCATTTTATCACCTCCCCCATCCCAGCCGCTTGGTTTTCTGGGTGCGCAGTGCTCACGCCTTCTCAGGTGTGCTGTGTGTCTCTTCTGGGGAGCTGATCTCTGGCTGCGACCCTGCCAGCACATGTCAACCGTCCAGGATCCCAGGTTTTGGTTAGCAACTGGGAGCTTTCTCACAGTTTGATAGAGGATGCCATCTCTGGGGCTGAGATTGCCCCTTTCCGGCTCTGGCTGCCCCCTGCCTGCCTCCCTGCCTCTGGTGGGGGATGGGCTGGTCCGCAGCCGGCTAGCTCTCCTCTGGTATTCGCTCAGTCCTTTGTTCTGAGAGCAGGCCGGCAGTGCCCTGCTGCTGCTGCTGCTGCTGCTGCTAAGTCGCTTCAGTCGTGTCCAACTCTGTGCGACCTCATAGACGGCAGCCCACCAGGCTCCTCGGTCCCTGGGATTCTCCAGGCAAGAACACTGGAGTGGGTTGCCATTTCCTTCTCCAATGCATGAAAGTGAAGAGTGAGTGAAGTTGCTCAGTCGTGTCCGACTCTTAGCAACCCCATGGACTGCAGCCTACCAGGCTCCTCCGTCCATGGGATTCTCCAGGCAAGAGTACTGGAGTGGGTTGCCATTGCCTTCTCCTAGGTTAGGGCTTTTCATGGGATAGTTCTCTCTCTCTCTCTCTCTCTCTCTCTCTCTCTCTCTCTGGCTATCACACAGTTTGGGTTGCTATCTCACATTAGCTCCCTCAGATTTCCCTCTGGGCATTCAGGCCCGGTCCTTACCCTAAGCAATGCAGCCCACGCCTCCCTGTCCAGCCCCTGCTTGCTGGTGGCAGACGAGAGTGTCTGGGCTACTTTTCTGCTGGGAGTTGCCATTAGGCACATCATCTGTGGGTTTTATTTATTTATTTTTTCCTGCTGGTTATGTTGCCCTCTGAGATTCCAAAACTCCCCACAGACCTGGCAGTGAGAGGGTTTCCTGGTGTTTGGGAACTTATCCTAAGACTCCCTTCCAGGGATGGGTCTCTGTCCCTAACTGTTTTGTCTCTCTCTTTGTCTTTTTTTTTTTGGGCCTATCTCCTTTCAAAGACAATGGGCTGCCTTTCTGGGTGGCTGACGTCCTCTGCCAGTGTTCAGAAGTTGTTTTGTAGAATTTATTTAGATGAATTTGTGGGGGAGAAAGTGGTCTCCCCATCTTATTCCTCCGTGAACTTAGGACCCCTCTAATCCTTCTCAATGCTTGAAAAATCCCAACTGTATTGAGATATAATTGACATACCTATACATTTACCATCTAAAGTGTATAATTCTATGTTTTTTAATTATATCTCCACAGTCACTCAACCATCACCACAATCTAATTTCAGAACTTAAAAAACCCCCAACCCCCCAAAAAACCCTATTACCCACTATCACTCACTGTACAATACCCTGTCTCTCTCTCAGCATTGGAAAACCACTAACCTACTTTCAGTTTCTATAGACCACAAAGAACTTTTAAAAAATTGTGGTAAGATGTACATGACCCAAAATGTACCATTTTAACCATTTTTTAAAAGTTTTTTCATTATTATGGTAACCACCCCCCCACATACATGAAATACAATATCTTAACCATTTTTAAGTGTACAGTTCAGTTGTGTGAAGTACATTTTCATTGGTGTGAAGTACATTTTCATTGTTGTGAAGCAAATTTATAGAACTTTCTCATCTTGTAAAACTGAAACTCTATACCTCCAAAGGAGAGTTGCTATTTACTGAGCATAGAGTTTCATTTTAGCCATTTTAAGTGTACATTTCAGTGGCATTCTGGACATTCATATCATCATGCAACCAACATGACCGTCTATCTCCAGGACTTTTTCATCTTCCCAAACAGAAGCTCTGTATCCACACATTTTATCATTATTCAAATTATATGATTTCTGAACCTCTGTTTGCTCATGTGATATAATTGGTTATCACACGACTGACTGAATTAGAATTGATTAAATTCAAATTCGTAGGGTTACAGTGTGTGCGTGTGTGTGCCAAGTCGTGTCTGAGTTTTTGCGACCCCACAGACTGCAGCCCTCCAGGCTCCTCTGTCCTTGGGATTTCCTGGGCAAGAATCCTGGGGTGGGTTTCCATGCCTTCCTCCAGGAGATCTTCCCAACCCTGGGGTGGAACCTGCGTCTCCTGCATTGGCAGGTGGATTCTTTACCCACCAAGCCACGTGGGAAGCCCAAAAGTCTATAGAGGGAGGGTGAAAAACAGCAAGGAGAACTGAGAATGCTTTTCATTATTTTTTATCACAGAAAATGAGTTCAGCCAAGATGATACTGAGAATGTTCTCAACTATGTCTGGAAAGGTGGAATGCAAATATATCAGATGTATATAAGAAAATACCATTTGATTGGTTTGAAAGGGGATCCAAGCTTCTTCATACCTCCGTCTCCCTTGTGCTCTCCAAGCAGCTGCATAGGACTCTGCAGATGCTGGCACTTCTAAGAAGCATCAGCTCCAGGAGTCTTCCTGGTGGTCCTTAGGAGTTAGTCCAAAGGTCCATTCTGTCTGACTTTTCTGCCAACTCCAGCTCAGGTCAGGCAGATCTTGCTGGTCTTCCTGGTGTGGAAGCTGAGGGCCCAGTCGATTTTCAGCCAGGATGGCCAAGAGGGCTAGAAGGACCAGCCCCGCCACACCCATCCGAATCCAGTTCTCTGTTGTGTGATCTTGGCTAGTGGTATCTAGAGATGTCATTAGAAGGAAATGAATGATCGCTGGTCACATTTCATCCCCTCCCGACCAAGAGCCCTGGGAAGGGGGCTCATTTCCCTAGTTTGTGGGTTTGCTGGGACCCCCTCCTCAGGCAATGCATGCATTTGTGAGCGCCATACTTCATCTTGGGCTTCCCTGATGGCTCAGTGGGTAAAGAATCCACCTGCAATGCAGGAGACACAGGAGATGTGGGTTTGATCCCTGGGTCAGGAAGATCCCTGGAGAAGGAAATGGCAACCCACTCTAGTATTCTTGCCTGGAAAACCCCATGAACAGAGGAGCCTGGTGGGCTATAGTTCATGGGGTTGCAAAGAGTCAGACACGACTAAGCACGCAGGCACCACACGGCACTGCTAAGCTGGTTACCACTGTGTGTGAGTCTCTATACATCACTTTAAACCTGAGTCCAAAGCTGGTATCTTGTACCAGCTGAGTCCCCAGAGGTATCTTGTAAACGGGGGAGGAGGTGGTTATGAAGATGTTCTGTTTGCTTGTCATCCCCTCCCCACGTGGCAGTTTCACTGAATATCTAATCATATCCTCGAAACATCTTCATAGATCCAGAGCCCCAAACTCTCTCCTCTACATAGTCTCACCCCACGGAACAGTATGTGTTCCTTTCTCATACAGTGATGGGTATCTGGGAAGCAAGTAGGAAAAAAAATTTAGACAAACCTAGGGAAAATTTGGGACTTTCCTGGCAGTCCAGAGATTATGACTGAGCACTTCCACTGCAGCAGACATGGGTTCAATCCTGGTCAAGGAACTAGGATCTCTGAATGCCATGTGGTGTGATAAAAACACAAAAAACTTAGGGAAGCTAAATGTGACCTTGGTTCACTGGTGTGTGGCCTTTCACTAGTTATTTCTATTCATTGTACCTTTAAAAAATTTATCCACTTGTTTTATGGACCTCACGGGCTCAAGGATGTAATAAAATATTGTGAAATTACAATGCTCAGAAATCCTAGTAACTCTCTTCTGTTAAAACATAGAAATCAGTTCCAAGTGGATTTGGGCAAGTGGATTCTTTACCATCTGAGCCACCAGGGAAGCCGAAGAATACTGGAGTGGGTAGCCTATCCCTTCTCCAGGGGATCTTCCTGACCCAGGAATCAAACTGGGGTCTCCTGCATTGCAGGTGGATTCTTTTTTTTTTTTTTTTATATAAATTTATTTATTTTATTTTTTAATTTTATTTTATTTTTAAACTTTACATAATTGTATTAGTTTTGCCAAATATCAAAATGAATCCACCACAGGTATACATGTGTTCCCCATCCTGAACCCTCCTCCCTCCTCCCTCCCCATTCCATCCCTCTGGGTCGTCCCAGTGCACCAGCCCCAAGCATCCAGTATCGTGCATCGAACCTGGACTGGCGACTCGTTTCATACATGATGTTTTACATGTTTCAATGTCATTCTCCCAAATCTTCCCACCCTCTCCCTCTCCCACAGAGTCCATAAGACTGTTCTATACATCAGTGTCTCTTTTGCTGTCTCGTACACAGGGTTATTGTTACCATCTTTCTAAATTCCATATATATATGTGTTAGTATACTGTATTGGTGTTTTTCTTTCTGGCTTACTTCACTCTGTATAATAGGCTCCAGTTTCATCCACCTCATTAGAACTGATTCAAATGTATTCTTTTTAATGGCTGAGTAATACTCCATTGTGTGTATGTACCACAGCTTTCTTATCCATTCATCTGCTGATGGACATCTAGGTTGCTTCCATGACCTAGCTATTATAAACAGTGCTGCGATGAACATTGGGGTACATGTGTCTCTTGGAGGCTAATTACTTTACAATATTGTATTGGTTTTGCCATACATCAACATGTGCAGGTGGATTCTTTATCAGGTGAGCTACCAGGGAATCCCTGGAATTCAACATGAATTCCTAATTGCAAAGTGCAAAATATTTCAAGTCTGGGAAGATAATATAAGAAAGGATCATCCTGACATTGGGATAGGAGGTGATTTCTAAAACAAGATACAGTGACTGTCTACATTAAAGGAAAACACTAATAAATTCAGCCTTCCTCCACAGGTGCCCAGTTGACCCTGTATCCTTAGTTGAAAAGACCATTTGGCCACAGGAGCTTATAAGGCTATGACTACTACATTCGCTTAGCTTGTAGAATGACTGGACAAGACAAATGTGAGAGACAAATGTGGTCATCCCACTCAGTCACTAGCAGTTGCTTTCCTCTGCTATAACTCATGTTTGCTCCCTCTGGGCAGAGTGATGCATGCAAACAATATAAAAATGAAGCTCTTTTTGAATTTTTTTGTTACACCTCATTGTGGCTTATGGGATCTTAGTTCCCCAACCTGGGATGAAACCCAGGTCCACAGTAATAAAAGCCTTGAGTCTTTATATATATATATACAATTTTATTTATTTATTTATCTTTGGCTATGTTGGGTCTTCCTTGCTGCTTGGTCTTTTTCTTGTTGGGGTGAGTGGGGGCTACTCTCTAGCTATGGTTCTCGGGCTTCTCATTATGGTGGCTTCTCTCATTGTGGAGCACAGGCTCAGTAATTCTGGCGCAGGCTCTTTGTTGCTTCAAGGCATGTGGGATCTTCCCAGATCAGGGATGAAACCCATATCTCCTGCATTGCCAGGCAGATATTTTACCACTGAGCCAGAAGGGAAGTGTCCCCCCCCTTTTTTTTCTTAAATATTTGCTTATTTATTTGGCTGTACTGTGTCTGTAGTTGTAGCATGTGAGATCTTCAGTTGCAGCATGTGGAATCTAGTTCCCTGATCAGGAATTGAACCCAGGGCCCCTGCATTGGGAGCTCGGAGTCTTAGCCACTGGACTACCAGGGAGGTCCCAAAGCCCCGAGTCTTAATCCCTGGAGCACCAGTGAGTTTCCCTAAATGAAGCTCTTGATAGAGTTTTTTAGAGTCTTCCTGATGAGTGATTAAGTTACCAGTCAACCTCTCTGAGTGGCTTCTATACTAGAGGTTAATGTCAGGATTCCCCATTATGACTAAGCATGTGATGAAAGAAAGTGAGTTCATCATAGGTTGTGTCTGGTATCTGCTGACTCAACGACACCCCTAAAGATGATTCTGAGTGTGGGCCTCTCCTTTCTTAACAGGCCATGTGTCTTTAAGGACACTGGGGAGCTCAGGGACACGCTGTGAAAGTCACATGTCACATGGGTGAGAAGGCCTTCTCTCTCTGTGGTCCTCTGAGCCACAAGTCTCTCCTGCCCCGTTCTTCTTTCTCGGTGCCTCTCTGTTCTCCTGCCTGATGCCAAGGCCCTGGACAGCCGGCTAGAGCCTTGAGGAGGAGGACAGAAGTCTCTGGCAGTGGGGGTGGGGTGGGGTGCCCTTACCTGTGACCACCAGCTCCAGGGCATTGCTGGGGGCTGACCATACATAGGGGTGGCCGCTGTGCCAGCCGTAGCACGTGTAGACTCCTGCGAAGCTGAGGTTCACAGGACCCAGAGTGAAGTCCCCTTGGAGTCTCGCATCTCGGTGCCATGACAGGGTGGCCCCCCCTGGCCTGCTCAGTGAAAATCTGTCAAATGACATGTATGCTGAACTGCACTGGAAGGAAATATTCTCCCCTGGCATCACCACATGGCCCCCATCGGTGGAGAGAAAGGGTTTGTTGTACAAGCCTGGAAGAGAAGAGAGTGAGTTGTTGGCAAGATTTCTGTCTTTCCCTGTTTCCCCGCCACTCATTTTGGGTCCATGGTAAGAGAAGGGCAGAAGCTCATGTTTTCCTGATGCAAAGGAACGGGAGGTGGTAAGATTCCATTTCACCACTACAGGACCCATGTGCACGTGCTCAGTCATGTCCAACTCTTTGTGACCCTAAGGACTGTAGCCCCCCAGACTCCTCTGTCCATGGGACTATCAAGGCAACAACACCAGAGTGGATTGCCATACCTTCCTCCAGGGGTTTTCCCCGACCCAGGGATCGAACCCACATCTCCTGGGTCTCCTGCATTGCAGGCGGATTCTTTACCACTGAGCCATCTGGGGAGCCCCCTGCAGGGCCTGTCCTCTGTCCCAAATTCTTGTAGATGGAGCTGAGTGAACAAGCAGATGAGCAGCTATCTTCCAGGGACAGTGATATAGTCTCTAAAGCCAGACGGGCCACATGGATCTGTTCCCAGCTCCAATCTGTGGGTTTCCTCCCTAGACCGCTGAGCAATTCTGAGACACCAGCTGGGCGTCCCACAAGTCACCTCAATTCTGACACTTTCTACCTGGCAGTAACGTCGGATCCTGTGGTTTGGGGCTCTGGGTTAACAGCTCAGTCCTACAAGTCCCTCCCACTTCAGAGCCCATCAGAAGTCCAGGTTGTCACCTGTGCTTCTGACTGAGCAGCAATAAGTCGGAAGTTGTTGGGTCACAGTTCCCGTGTTCAATTCATTTGTTAGACTGGCAGACAGAACTCAGGGAGCCAGCTTGCTTACTAGATTACAGGCTTATGAAAGCATGTGTCAGGAACAGCCAGAGGGGAGAACTGGAAGAGTACAGGACTTTATTTCCTAGGTGAGACTGATTAATTATTTCATCATTGGCCATTGGTGATGGATTCAACCTTCTGCCTCTCTGCCTACCCTGGAGGTCAGGTAGGGGTGGGGCAGGGCTGAGTATTCTAACCCACCTTTTACTTGGTTGGTTCTCCTGAAAACCAGCTCATATCCTTAGGTGCTTTCCGAAAGTCACCTTATTTACATAAAATCAGGTGTGGTTGAAAGGGATTTCTTATGAAAATGAAGATATTTTAATTGTTCACTGCTTAGAGAATCCCAGGAGCTTTCTCTGGTGGTTCTGATAGTAAGGAATCCATCTGCCAATGAAGGAGACCAGGGTTCGATCCCTGGGCTGGAAAGATCCCCTGGAGGAGGAAATGGCAACCCACTCCAGTATTCTTGGTTGGGAAAACCCATGGGCAAAGGAACCCAGCGATTTTTATTTTGGCAGGTCAGAAATTAATTCTGTTATTTCATAAGACTTTGCAGGTTATTACATTCAACAGTTACACCTGACACACCTGTAAAGTTCTCCAGCACTGTGGGTTTCATTTTCATTTTCTGTATCAGAATCAATCACTAAGGTTTTTTTTTTTTTTTTTTTTGTCTTTTTGCTGATCTAATATTCACCTTGTCTGAATCAGAACTTTATGCTGAAGAACTATCATCTTCTGAGATGCTAGTATATGTGTTGCTCGGACAAACAGAGAAAGTAACTGCAAAAAATGCACTGAAAAATTATTCACTCAAAATTTCTCGATGCATCATTTTTGAAAATTTTACAGTAATAAACTTGCATTTATAATATACACAAGGTTAGAACAAAAACCTAATGGAGCAAAATGTGAATGATAATGTCAATCATAAGTTGTGGAGTGAATCCTTGATAAATTCTAACCTCTAACAACTTTGCACCAGTGATGTTAATTGTATCATTCTCTAAAAATGTGTTGAGACATCTGCAGTCAATAAGGTTTGGGTAACAAAAGACCTATTAATAAGCCTTTGATCAACAATGTTAAGAATAGGGGAAACTGGGTGCAAGGTATATGGGCACTGTCTGTTTCATCACCTTAATTTCCCTGGAAATTTGAGACTGTTCTAAAAATAACACTTCTGAAAAACTAAGAAAGGAAAAAGACTGGAGGGTTGGAGACCTGCACACAGCCTCACCTGTCACCACAAGCTCCAGGGCTTCACTAGGCGCTGACCAGCGATGTTCTCTCTTGTATCGGCACTGATAGCGCCCTGCGGTATTTGTATCCATGTGGTTAATGATGAACTCCGCCACCTCCTGAAATCCCAACTTCTTCTCCACCTGTTTGTAGGTGAGGTTTTCCAGGATCTCCAGTTGGTACAGATAAGACTCAAGGGTTCCCTGGCACAAGATCTTCACTGACCCATTCCAGGGAATCACAGAACTGGGCATAGCAGATATGATAGGAATGGGAAAGTTCTCTAAAAGGAAACAGGGCCTAGACTCAGTTGGCCTGCCATGAAGAAACCATACTTCTTTCTTTTTCTGTGGGGGGAAGAACTAAATGAAGGGTGTGACAGACTTATAGCTCCTTCCTTAAAATTTTTTTGGGGTAATTTCTAATTGTGGCAAAAATGAAATGTGTTATATAAAGATTAAATTTATCATTTAAGCCATTTCTAAGTATACAGCTAAGTGGCCTTAATTACACTCACTATATATGTGTGTGTATATCTATGTATCTATCTAGATAGACAGATACAGGTATAGGTATGCTGCTGCTGCTGCTAAGTTGCTTCAGTTGTGTCCAACTCTGTGCGACCCCATAGATGGCAGCCCACCAGGCTCCCCTGTCCCTGGGATTCTCAAGGCAAGAACACTGGAGTGGGTTGCCATTTCCTTCTCCAATGCATAAGAGTGAAAAGTGAAAGTGAAGTTGTTCAGTCATGTCCGACTCTCAGCGACCCCATGGACTGTAGCCCACCAGGCTCCTCCATCCATGGGATTTTCCAGGCAAGAGTACTGGAGTGGGGTGCCATTGCCTTCTCCGGTATAGGTATAGATATGGATAGATAGATGTGGAGTATTTTTTTAAAAGTCTTTATTGAATTTTTTACAATATGGCTTCTGTTTTATGTTTTGGTTTTTTGGTCACAAGGCATGTGGGATCTTAACTCCCAGACCAGGGATCCAACTTGTATCCCCTGCATTGGAAAGTGAAGTCTTAACCACCAGGCCATGGGGGAAGGCCCTATACTCACCATATTGTGCATCTATTTCCAGGACTTTCTCGGGATTCCAAACAAAACCCCTATAACCACTAAGCAATAACTCTTCACTCTCTCTTTTCTTAGGCCCTTGTCATTTCTAATTGACTTTCTGTCTCTATGAATTTTCCTATTCTAGATACCTTGTATCAGTGGAATAACACAGTATTTGCCTTTCTGTGTCTGGAGTTTTTTTTATTTAGTGCAATGTCATCAAGATTCATCTATGTTGTAGCATGTATCAGAATATGTTTCCTTTTTATGGCTGAATAATATTCCACTGTGCATATAGACTACATTTTGCTTATACATTCATGTCAATGGACATTTGAGTTTTTTCCACCTTCTGGCTATTGTGAATAAAGTTGCTATGAACATGGAGGTACAAATATCTTTAGAATCTCTTGTTTTGGTTTCTCTTGTTACATGTATAGAAGTGGAATTGCTGGATTGGGCATTTAGGTTACTGAGGAACTGAAAGATTTTTTGAGGAACAAAATTCCTTCCTTTATATATATATATGTATATATATATTTATTTATCAAGGTTAAATTTATATAACATAAACTTAACCATGTTGAAAGTATACAATTCAGTGGAATTTAGTACATTCACAATCTTGTGCAATCATCATCTCTGTCTATTCCATTTTCATTGCCCTCAAAGCAGACCCCATACACATTAATTCTACCCTCTTCCCTGATGGCTCAGACAGTAAAGAATCTGCCTGCAATATGGGAGACCTGGGTTCAGTCCCTGGGTCAGGAAGATCCCCTGGAGAAGGA
Organism: Bubalus kerabau; assembly: GCF_029407905.1. Lineage (NCBI taxonomy): Eukaryota > Metazoa > Chordata > Mammalia > Artiodactyla > Bovidae > Bubalus > Bubalus kerabau. The sequence goes on from NC_073640.1 coordinate 67,347,555, forward strand.
AATGGCAACCCACTCCAGTATTCTTGCCTGAGAAATCCCATGGGCAGAGGAGCCTGGTGGGCTACAGTCCATGGGGTCACAAATAGTCACACACGACTGAGCAACTAAGAATGCTGGAGAGTGCCCGCTAGTCTGCCAGGCGGTTTGCTTGGTGTTTTGTTGCCATGGTAACCCTTATCCACATGCAATTCTGCTTTTCACCCTAATGTGAGGGTGCTGAAGCTTGGAGTAACCATGCCAGTTGCTCAAGACCACAAACTGAAGAGTGCTCCAACCTGGTTTGGAAACTAAGACTATCTTACCCCAGATTCTCTGCTCTTTCCTCACCATATAGGGAGAGCTGTCTTCTAAAGCAGTTAGAGAAGCCAAACAAATAAATAACTTTTTAAAAGAAGGTAATAAATCAAGGGATCAAATTGCCAACATCCGCTGGATCATCAAAAAAGCGAGAGAGTTCCAGAAAAACATCTATTTCTGCTTTATTGACTATGCCAAAGCCTTTAACTGTGTGGATCACAATAAACTGTGGAAAATTCTGAAAGAGATGGGCATACCAGACCACCTGACCTGCCTCTTGAGAAACCTGTATGCAGGTCAGGAAGCAACAGTTAGAACTGGACATGGAACAACAGACTGGTTCCAAATAGGAAAAGGAGTACGTCAGGGCTGTATATTGTCACCCTGCTTATTTAACTTATATGCAAAGTACATCATGAGAAAAGCTGGGCTGGAGGAAGCACTAGCTGGAATCAAGATTGCTGGGAGAAATATCAATAACCTCAGATATGCAGATGACACCACCCTATTGGCAGAAAGTGAAGAAGAACTAAAGAGCCTCTTGATGAAAGTGAAAGAGGAGAGTGAAAAAGTTGGCTTAAAGCTCAACATTCAGAAAACGAAGATCACGGCATCTGGTCCCATCACTTCATGGCAAATAGATGGTGAAACAGTGGAAACAGTGGCTGACTATATTTTTTTGAGTGCCAAAATCACTTCTGATGGTGACTGAAACCTGAAATTAAAAGACGCTTACTCCTTGGAAGGAAAGTTATGACCAAACTAGACAGCATATTAAAAAGCAGAGATATTACTTTGCCAACCAACGTCCATCTAGTCAAGGTTATGGTTTTTCCAGTGGTCATGTATGGATGTGAGAGTTGGACTGTGAAGAAAGCTGAGCACCGAAGAATTGATGCTTTTGAACTGTGGTGCTGGAGAAGACTCTTGAGAGTCCCTTGGACTGCAAGGAGATCCAACCAGTCCATTCTAAAGGAGATCAGTCCTGGGTGTTCATTGGAGGGACTGATGTTGAAGCTGAAACTCCAATACTTTGGCCATCTGATGCGAAGAGCTGACTCATTTGAAAAGACCCTGATGCTGGGAAAGATTGAGGGCAGGAGGAGAAGGGGACGACAGAGGATGAGATGGTTGGATGGCATCACTGACTCAATGGATGTGGGTTTGGGTGGACTCCGGTAGTTGGTGATGGACAGGGAGGCCTGGCATGCTGCCATTCATGGGGTGGCAAAGAGTCAGACATGACTGAGCGACTGAACTGAACTGAACTGAACTGAATGAATCAAGGAAAGTGGAGACTGGGTCCTACAGACTTCAGAGACTTTTTTTCCTCGTGTTCACCACCATCATCATCAGAGGTATCTCTAGTGCTGAGCCACCTGAGAAGCCCATCACAGATAAAACACTTACCATGTACATAATTCACATGCCTTATCTCGATTAATCCCCAAATTTTATCACAATGATCCCATCCTCCCATGATCCAATCTTCTTTCATTGTTATTTTTAATTTCTCTTTTGAAAGTGAAAGTGTTAGCTTCTCAGTCACATTGGACTCTTTGCAACCCCATGGACTGTAGCCCACCAGTCTCCTCTATCCATGGGATTTTCCAGTCAAGAATACTGGAGTGGTGTAGCCATTCCCTTCTCCAGGGGATCTTCCCGACCCAAGGGTCCAACCCAGGTCTCCTGTATTGCATGCAGATTCTTTACCATCTAAGTCACCTTTATAGACAAAGAAATTGGTTCTGAGAATTGAAGCCACTTACATAAAGTTCTCTAAGGCAGTGTCCCTTTAAGTGAAGAAATGTGGATGGACTGCGGAGAATTAAGATTGTGAGAACATTTGATGTAGGAAGAATGTTGGGCAATGGAAGGTGGTTCCTGACTTCCTCATCCCTGCCATTGTGAACATTCAGTAAAACACACATCTTGGATGGACAGCCAGCCTACTGGAGGCAAAGGCTAAATCCTGGTCTGAGCATGAATTTGAGGGGTCCAAAGATTCCAAAGTGAGGTAGAAGTTGTGCAAAAGGAACGCAGCAGAGACAGTGATCAACAGAACAGGAAATACATTGGAATCCCTTTGAGCTTCAGACTTTTCTATCCCAGAGTTGCCGTGAGGATGCAAGGGGATTGGAGGAGACTTAGAGAAACACTTACCATCCTGTGCCTGAATCTTCTGGCCAAGACAGAGCACTGGAAGAAAGACATTCATGAAAACTCCACCCATCAATTTCCAACCTTTATTATAAATTACTAAATAGAAATACTCTCACTGGAAAACACCCTGATGTTGGGAAAGATTGAGGGCAAGAGGAGAAGGGGGAAACAGAGTATGAGATGGTTGGATGACATCACTGACTCAATGGGCATGAGTTTAAGCAAGCTCTGGGAGATAACAAAGGACAGGGAAGCCTGGCGTGCTGCAGTCCATGGGGTTTCAAAGAGTCAGACATGACTGAGCGACTGAACAACAACAACAACATAAAGACATACAGGTACCATTTGTTCTCTTCAACAGCAAAAAAGGCTCATCTTTTAGTTTTATCTTCCAGGTTCCAGCCCCTCAGGCTCTCATCTTCAGGAACTCTGGAACCATTGTGGACTGCCAGACAGCATGGCATGGGCTGAATGAACCCGGCAAGGCCAACTTGACAACCGGACCACTGAGCCTTACAAGCCAGCATGGGCTTGGGCAGACACATATCTGGGCAAAGACCATCTCTCCACTCAGGAGAGCAGAGTCTTCTTGGCAGTCACTGAAATCACTGAGTTCTTATGTTAAGAGAAAGTGAAAATGTTAGTCGCTCAGTAATATCCGACTCTTTGCCACCCTATGGACTGTAGCCCACCAGACTCCTCTGTCTATGCAATTCTCCAGGCAATAATACTGGAGTGGGTTGCCATTCCCTTCTCCAGGGGAACTCCCCAACCCAAGGATTGAACCCGGGTCTCCTGCACTGCAGGCAGATTGTTTACTGTCTGAGTCACCAGTTAAGAGAGACCTTGACTATTTTGGATCCCCCCATCTTCCCCTCTAACCCAACTGCATTTGGGGGCTCACCGAGACAGAAGAGGGTGATGTCTCTGGGGGCCATGGTTCTGCACGGCCAGCCTCAGCCTATGTAGCCTCTTGACAGAGAACATCAACAGATGACAGAGTCTCATGAGACGGTGAGACCCACAGGAAGTATGAACTCAGAGGTCCTCGTCAGAGAATTTCTACATTTATTGCCCCAGAGGAATGGTTCCTTCCCAAAGAACTTCATTCTGGCGGGGAGGGGGGGGGCCTGAGATAGAGTCTAAGAGGAGATCAACCTTCCTGTTTATGTTTCAGATGAGAAGTGAGCATTTTCTTCCACCAGTGTTGAACAGGGCTCAAATCCTCCTTCAGACAAGATCCCACATCCCAGGGGAAGGGCTGGGGACAGAAAATTATTAGATGGGTGCCATACAGACAGAGCTTTTCCTTCGTTGATCCATCAGTCCAAAGCCATGTGGCCTTGATAGCTATGAATCCACATAACCTCCACGGAATTCATGGACCAAATATATCCGTTTGGTCTTGATCAGGCAGGCAGTGTACTCTTATGTTGGGAATTATCTCAATGGTGGCATGTAGAGGAATGTTTTTTTCATTCATGTCTAAAGAATGATCCTCCTATAATTATATCTAAACCTGTAATCTATGAATAGATGATGGATTGATAGAGAGTATAGATTAGATAGATAGATAGTCAGGTAAGTGGTAGACAGACAGACAAACAGATGGATAGATAAATTTGGCTATAGACACCTACGTGGCTATCACTAGTTCTTCAAGTATAAGAAGTCAAATATTTCACATCAAACTTTCTACTGGCTATCTCATTTTCATTGCAAGACATCACCCTTTGTCTTCAACTTTATTGAGGTGTCATTGACATAACATCATGTGAGTTTAAGGTGCACAGCAGGTTGACTTGATACACTTCCTTGCTGCACAGTGATGTTCATTGTGGCATTAGCTAACAGATCCGCTGGCTTGCGTAATTACCATTTCCTTTTCTCTGTTTTTAAAATATTATTTTTTTTGTGTGTGGTGAGAACATTAAGATTTACTCTCTCAGCAACTTTAAAAAGATTTATCTATTTATTGAAGAGCTGCACCAGGTCTTTGTTGTGGTGTGTGGAATCTTTCTAGTTGTGGTGTGTGAACTCCTAGTCACAGCATGTGGGGTCTAGTTGTCTGATCAGGGATCAAACCTGGGCCCCCTGCATTGGGAGCTCAGAGTCTTAGCCACTGGACCATCAGGGAAGTTCCTCTCAGCAACTTTTAAGTATAGAACACAATACCATTAATTATTCTCACCTTGCTATACATTGCTGTTGTTTAGTTGCTCAGTCGTGTCTGACTCTTTTGCAACCCCATGGACTGTAGCTGGCCAGGTTCCTCTATCCACGGGGATTCTCCAGGCAAGAATACTGGAGTGGGTTGCCATTTCCTTCTCCAGGGGATCTTCCCAACTCGGAGATTGAATATGCATCTCCTGCTTGGCAGGTGGATTCTTTATCACTGAGCCATGCACTGACATCAGAGATACAGACAGAGAATAACCAGTTAGGGTCTTTCCTCTCTTGCATTAAAAAAAATTATTTTTATTTTTTGGCTGTGTCACTTCTTAGTTGCCGCACATGGAATCTTTTCTTGTGGATCACAGGCTCTAAAGCTCCAGCTCAGTAGTTGTGGTGTGTGGGGCCCAGTGGCATTGGAAGGCACTCTTCACCACTGGACCACCAGGGAAATCCCCTCTGTTGCATTTTTTAAAGGTAATTTATCCCTGATTAGAGTATGTGTCTGAAGCTGGTTGTGTGCTAGAGAGTACTCTTCACCTGGGAGTGAGCCTGGCATGGGTTCCTGAAAATCAAGTTGAAACTTAGAGTTTTGAGAAGTGTTTAAAGATGCTTTTCTTGGTATATTTTGATATTTATACCAAAGAATAAAGGGAAGTATGACTTAAGATGTATATATCTTAAGATATATATTTTATATATGATATATGTGTATGTGTATATTTCCATGTATGTGTTCCTCTCACAAATATGAATATATATACAGTCCAACTCTAGTCAAAGCTATGGTTTTTCCAGTAGTCATGTATAGATGTGAGAGTCTGACTATAAAGAAAGCTGAGCATCAAAGAATTGATGCTTTTGAACTGTGGTATTGGAGAAGACTCTTGAGAGCACCTTGGACTGCAAGGAGATCCAAGCAGTCCATCGAAGAACTGACTGATTTGAGAAGACCCTGATGCTGGGAAAGATTGAAGGTATGAGGAGAAGCGGACAACAGAGGATGAGATGGTTGGATGGCATCACCGACTTGATGGACATGAGTTTTGAGTAAACTCTGGGAGTTGGTGATGGACAGGGAGGCTTGGCAAGCTGCTGTCTGTGGGGTCACAAAAGGTCAGACATGACTGAGCGACTGAACTGAACAGTCCAACTCAGTGACTAAACAACAGCAACATATGTATATGTATATATATGCATGCACATCTATCTGTCTATCCATTCATCTAATAAAATATGACTTTGGGGACTTCCTGGTGGTCCAGTGACTATGACCCTGCACTCTCAATGCAGGGGTTGCCAAGGTTCAATCCCTGGTCAGGGAACTGGATCCCACATGCCAAAACTAAGATCCCTCATGAGCAATGAAGACCTGGTGCAGTCAAACAAACAAACAAACAAATATATTTTAAAAAACAAACAAGAAAATCATGGCTTTGTCATTGTAAAAAATGAGCCTATGCCAGAATATGCTCCATGTTGCAGGGGGTCATGGCGCAATGAACAGCTGGTTCTATAATACTGAGAAAGGCACAGACATTACATCCTAGACAAGGGCTTCTCAACCTCAGTACTCCTGACATCTGGGGCTAGACAATGATTCTCTCTTGGGGGTGGTGGGCAGTCCTTGCATTGAGGGTGCTGAGCAGCACCCCTGCCTTTACCCACAGGCACCCCAGCAGCCTCCCTCACGGTCATGACAAGCAAAAACCATCTCCAGATACCGATGAATGGCCCCTAGTGGGCGACGTTGCCCCAGCTGAGAACCATTGTCTGTGGTGTCTGCTGACATGTACAGGCTGAAGAACCAGAGACATCACAAACCTCTGTGCACCCCGCGGCATCCCACGTCCCTTTCTTGGGACATGTTATAAGGTTCTACAGGACATGGACACAAAGATCAGCCCAGGGGAAGCTCCCTAGAATGTATTTCCAGGCACAAATCCCCAAAGAATTCCTTTAATCTGATGTGACCCAGAGTCTGAACAACCAAGTACCCCCCCACCCCCCACCAACACACACACATACTCAGAAACAAACCCAGCCTAGACACACTTCTCTTTCCTTCCAGCTCCTGCAGGAGCCCCCTGCTGCTCTGACAACAATGAGGACCTTGCGGTTTGGAGAAAGAAATTACCTTGTCATACTTATTCATAACGCTGTCAGCAATGCACATGGAAATTTAACTTCCCTCCAAAACTCATGTCTTTTTCTTTTTTTTCATAACCCATTGGTTAATATGTTTGAAGGACTTAAAAATCTCCTAAACTCTGATGCCTTAATTTCTTGTATTCTTCTGTTCTTCCAGCATCATCCAGATGCAGCTACCCCTTCATACTGGAGCTCCTTGTTTTGAGCCTTGGGGATAATTATCAGTAATGAATAGAGACACAGGGTCCACTGGGCCCCCTACAATGCACCCCAAGGTGGTGACTGTGAATGCGGTGAGAGTCACACCCCACACTGGCCGGGCCAGCAAGGCCCTTTCCGGCAGTCAGGGGTCTCTCATCTGAGGATGCCCAGGCCTGCCTGTGCATAACCTCTCAGATCCCAGTAGACATGCGTAGATCTATCTGGCGGATAGACATGAATTTGAGCAAACTCCAGGAGATAGTGGAGGACAGAGGAACATGGCATGCTGGCGTCCATAGGGTTGCAAAGAGTCAGACACGACTGAGAGGCTGAATGACAACAATTCCAGAAGATTCTAACAGGACAAAAGAGTACATGAAATTAAGACATCAGAGTTTGGGAGACTCATCAGGACTGGGCGTACAGTTGTGACATGTTCATACAGTGGATTCTTACATAGGAGGGAAAAGAAAAAATAGACTCACATGTAAAGGTATGATTATATCTCAAACATACAATGCTGAATGAAAACATCTGCTCATGAAAGTACAGATTATATAATTTTATGCAATGAAAATTCAATAACAACAGGGAAGGGAGATGAAAGATAAATAGATAGATAGATAGATGGATATGTGGACAGTTGCTCAGTCATGTCCGACTCTTTGTGACCCCATGGACTGCAGCCTGCCAGGTTCCTCTGTCCATGGGACTCTCTAAGAAAGAATACTGGAGTGGGTTGCCATTTCTTCCCCCAGGGGATCTTCCCAACCCAGGGATCAAACCTGCATGTCTTGCATTGGCAGGTGGATTATTCACCACTGTGCCATCTGGGAAGCCCCTTTCTCTCCTATAGATAGCTTTCAATGGTTTTATGTGTTTGCATCTCCCACTGGACCAAGATCCACAACAAGATGAAGTTTTCTTCACTAATATTTGCTTAGAGACTTAGAATAGGTTATGCCACCACAGAAAACTGTTGGAGGAATTAATTCATTTTAAATATATCATGATTTCTAGGAGTTTATCAGCTGAATGTCAGAGAAAGTGTGTTATTTATGGTTCACTTTCTAGAACACTCCGGTGATTTTGTTGACAACATTGGAAATGATTGAATCATCATGATAACCCCCTAGAATGGCTGGGGGAGGTTTCCAAGGGATTCTGAGGCTTTAGAGATAATCCTCTGATGAAGAGAGATGACCCTAAAGATGTTTATATCTTCAGATTCCAGCTGTTGTTAGGATGGAGCTCTCAAGCTGAGTTTGAGAAAGTGTTACAGCTTCCATTGAAGACCTCCTGGGCATGTTCCGGGGATAGGATTCAAGCTTTGAACTGCTCTTAACATGTTGCAAGATCCATGTACACACTGGCATTAGCTGAGGGCTCTCTGGGCCTCTGGGACGTGGGAGTAATGATTTTCCGTGTGAAAACCGAACAATCCAAGTCGGTGTATGTCACCTCCTTCAGTTCCTCTGCGTCAGGGTCCTGCATAAAAGGGAATGACGAGTGAGGGTGTGCAAACACTTAGGGGAATGATGGGGGAAATGAGACTGCATTCAGAGGTTGTACCAAAGAGAACCTACCTCCCAATTCACCCTTCTGCCCACCTCAGGCTGGCTGTTCATTATAACAGCATCTGTGGGTGATAGAAGTCATTAAGACACTTGGGAGGGCACTTCTGGATTCTCACTTTATCCATACAGCACCAGTGGACAGAGAGAGACAGTGGATGTCTGAGATGACTCATCCTCCCCACAGTGTTGCTCAGTCATGTCCAACTCTTTGCAACCCCACAGACTGCAGCACGCCAGGCTTCCCTGTCCATTGCCAACTCCTGGAGTTTACTCAAACTCATGTCCATTGAGTCGGTGATGCCATCCAACCATCTCATCTCCCGAAAGTAGAGTCCAAGATTTTACGTCTTTGAAGTGCAAATGCCCACTGCATTGATAGCTCCCCCACCTTTTTTTTTTTAAAGACTTTTTGATGTGAACCATTTTTAAAGTCTTTGTTGAATTTGTTACAATTTTGCTTCTGTTTTGTGTTTTGGTTTTTTGGCCACCATGAGGCGTGTGGGACCTTAGGTCCCCGACAAGGGATCGAACCTGAAACCACTGCACTGGAAGGTGAATTTGTAACCACTGGACCACCAGGGAAGTTCCAACAACTGCCTATCTCTATCACACTGGTTCCCTCCCCTGATTTCTCCCTTATGTCGATCCCTTCTCTAAATATTATTGGCTGCACTGGACCAGTGAAGAAGTATGCAATGACCTGTAAGCTGAGAGAAGGGGCAAGGGCACTGATGTTCTCTCTTGAAAGCTCTATCCTGGGACTTCCCTGGCAGTCCAGTGGTTAAGAATCTGCCTCTCAAGGCAGGGGATGCAGGTTTGATCCCTGGTCCGGGAACTAAGATCCTACATGCCTTGGAACAGTTAAGCTTGTGCACCAAACTAGAGAGCCCAAGTGCCAGGACGAAAGATTCTGTGTGATGCAGCCAAGTTCCCCGGTGCTGCAATGAAGACCCTATGCAGCCAAATAAAGAAGGAAGGAAGGAAGGAAGGAAGGAAGGGAGGAAAGAAAGACAGCTCTGTGTCTGTGGCTCCTGCCTTGAGCACATACCTGTACACTGTCCCCTCCCTTCCCCACTTTACCCAGATGCACTGGCCTCTCTTCCTGAGACTTACCCTTTGCATCAGGGCACCAGTGGTGGACAAGGAAGGAGATAAGGCTGACAAGGAATACGAAGGCCACAGAGGGTCCAACCAGAGCATGCAGGTGCCTGGGGATACCTGGAGGAAGACGTGAATCCATTACAAAACAAACCATAGCAGCTCTTCTTTACTGTTTGCCGGGTAAGTGAATGCGGTATCTCTACCTTCACAATACCCTTGAGTCAAACAAATTAAATTATCCAGTGGAAGAAAAAAGCGAAATAAAGATCAAAGTAAGGGCAGTTGTCATATGTCACATGCCCAGGAAACGACAAGACAGTTGAGCCCAGGGCTGTAGAACGCAGCTTGGCTGTGGTCTCATGAGCTATATTTAGGCTGATGCTCTGCGGGTGAGGGAGAGAGAAAAGACCAACCCCTCTGCCAGCTATTGCCAGACATACTTTGTTGTCCATCCCCCGACCAACAAAACCAGTCCTTTCAGAAATTAGGAGGAAAGTGATTGGGAGGTTGTGTTGTTTCCCACCTCTGAGTCCAAGATCTGAACTCACTCAAAATAATACTGGTGGCCTTCCCCAGTGGTCCAGTGGTTAAGAATACACCTGCCGATGCAGAGGACATGGGTTCCATCTCTGGGCCAGGAAGATTCCACGTGTCCCAGAGCGACTAAGCCTGTACTGAACTACTGAAGCCTGCATGCTGCAACTAGAGAAAGCTCACGCACAGCAACAGAGACCCAGAGCAGCCAAAAATAAATAAAGACATGACATAACAAAAAAGAACATTGGCATTCACCTCCCAGAATCTATCTGCATCTACACATACAATTGGAATTGGGGTGAAGTAAAGATTTTGGGGTGGGGAAATGGACAGGGGGAAGTTTTGTACCATGTATACAGCACTTTCTTTGATCCAGGACCTGTGATGTGGGGGGTGGCGGCGGGGGGAGTAATGTTTTCACCTTTTTGATTTGACTCCATCCTCATAGAGAGCCTCAAAGGGAAGAGGTTCAATCTGGCTCTATTGTGGATAAAATAGAGGGTCAAAGAGGTAATCTTACCAAAGTAGACTAATGATGGTTTGAACCCAAGTATGTTTGGCATTCTAGTGTTTTAAAAGACGGGCTTCCCAGGTGGCTCAGTGGAAAAGAACCTGCCTGCCAGTGCAGGAGACATGGGTTCAATCCCCAAGTGGGAAAGACCCTTTGGAATAGGAAATGGCAACCCACTCCAGTATTCTTGCCTGGAGAATCCAATGGACAGAGGAGTCTGGTAGTCCATGGGGTCGCAGAGTTGGACACAACTGAGTGACTAAACCACCACCACCAGCTGCTAAGACTCCAGGCTTCCAATGCAGGGGGTGCAGATTTGATCCTTGGTCAGGGAAACTAAGATCCAACATGGAGCAGCCGATTTTTTAAAAAAAGGTTTAAAATAGGGAGATTATCCTAGATTATTTGGATGATCCAGTGTAATCACGAAGTTCTTAGAAGAGGAAGAGAGAGGGAGAAGAAGAGAGTTGGAGAGAGAGATGTGATGAAAGAAAGTGGGTCAGAGTGAGGCACTGGCACGTAGACACGACCAACCACTGTAGCTGTGAAGATGGACGAAGCGACCGTGAGATGTAGGGAAATGTAAGAAACTTCTAGAAGCTGCGACAGGCAAGGAAATGGATTCTTCCCCAGAACCTCCAAAAGAAATGCAATCCTCCTGCCATCTTGATTTTAGCCCAGTGTCACCCATTCATTTTAGAGGGCTTCCCTGGTGGCTCAGATGGTAAAGAATCTGCCTGCCATGTGGGAGATCTGGGTTCAATCCCGGTTCAGGAAGATCCCCTGGAGGAGAGCGTGGCAACCCACTCCAATATTCATGGACAGAGGATCCTGGCAGGCTACAGTCCATGGGGTCACAAAGAGTCAAACACTCCTGAGCAACTAACATTTTCACTTTTACCCATTTCAGACTTCCCACTTATAGAACTGTAAATACTTTAAAACACCATGGTGTTATTATGCCCTGAGCCTGTGGAAATTTGTTGAAGCAGCATAGGAAATGAATGTCCAATGCATATTGTACATTACTTAAACGAGTACTTAATGAGTAAGAACTTAAACTGGAACAGTACTTAAATGAGTAAGTTAATGAAGGAATCCTAAACATGGATGGATTCAGTTCTTACTGTAGCTTTTGTGCTACTGAGAACTTTTGGTTTCATCCCGACAGACAAGAGCTCATTTCTTTTTATTTTTAAAGATTAAAGAAAATTTTTTTTGATGTGGATCATTTTTTAAAGTCTTTATTGAATTTGTTGCAATACTTTTTTTAAATTTTATTTTATTTTTAAACTTTACAAAATTGTATTAGTTTTGCCAAATATCAAAATGAATCCACCACAGGTATACATGTGTTCCCCATCCTGAACCCTGCTCCCTCATCCCTCCCCATACCATCCCTCTGGGTCGTCCCAGTGCACCAGCCCCAAGCATCCAGTATCGTGCATCGAACCTGGACTGGCAACTCGTTTCATACTTGATATTTTACATGTTTCAATGCCATTCTCCCAAATCTTCCCACCCTCTCCCTCTCCCACAGAGTCCATAAGACTGTTGTTACAATATTGCTTCTGTTCTATGTTTTGCTTTTTTCACCATGAGGCAAGTGGGATCTTAGCTTCCTGACCAGGGATCGAACTCACACCCCCTGCATTGGAAGGTGGGTTATTTTTTTGTATATACACCCAAATGTATTCATTTATTTTTAAAAATTTATTTTTGATCATAAATAATTGCTTTACAATGTTGTGTTGGTTTCTGCCATTCATCAACATCAATCAGCTGTAGGTATGTATATATCCCTTCCCTAGTGAACCTCCCTCCCACCTCCCACACCATCCCACCCCTCTGGGTTGTCATGGAGATCTGGTTGAGCTCCCTGTGTTACACAGCAAGTCCCATTAGCTGTCTATTTTACATCTGATAATGGATATGTTTCAATGCTACTCTCAATTCGTCCCACCCCCTCCTTCCCCTGCCAAAGTCTGTTCTCTATGTCTGTGTCTCTATTCCCACCCTGCAAATAGGTTCATCAGTATTGCCTTTCTAGATTCCATATATAAGCATTGATATACGAAATTTGCTTTTCAGAACTGACTCAAATGTATTCCTTTTTATGGCTGAAGGAAGGTGGATTCTTAACCACTGGACCACCTGGGAAGTCCCAGTGCTCATTTCTTGGCAGACAGAACTTCTCAAAGAACTGGGCCATCGCCCCCACCAGTTGCTGCCTTCTTTTCCCTTCCTGAAGCCTTCACAGTTCTCATCTCCAGTTAGCAATGCAGAGAGATTAGTCGTGGCATTATTCCTGGTGGGGAGGGGTGGGGTGGGGTCAGGTTTATTCTCATCCTCCTCTCTTCTCCTCTCCTCTCTGAGGAGGAGACCTCAGCCACAGAAAATTAGAGATTAAGAGCCCTTGCTGGGGAAAAATGTATCTATGTGTATAACTGAGTCACTTTGCTGTGTACAGCAGAGATCAGCACAATGCTGTAAGTCAACTATACTTCAATAAAAAAATATTGAGTCCTAACTGGACAACAGTCCACGGGGTCACAAAGAATTGGACATGACTGAACGACTGAACTGAACTGAACTGGACCGACTGCACACAGACCCTTTGGGGTACCCCCTTTTGATGTGGTAGAATCTGGGGATCAGACAGGGTAGATGACAAGCCCAAGAGCACGGAGCTGGAAAGGTGGCTAACTCAACACATGCAGGCTCAGTCACTCAGTCGTGTCTGACTCTTTTTGACCCCATGGGGTGTAGCCCGCCAGGCTCCTCTGTCCATGGGATTCTCCAGGCAAGAATACCCGAGCGAGTTTGAATAAATTCCAGGGGATAGTGAAAGACAGGGAAGCCTGGCATTCTACAGTCCATGGGGTTGCAGAGTCAGACACAACTTAGCAACTGAACAATACTGGAATGGGTTGCTGTTTCCTCCTCCCGGGGATCTTCCTGACCCAGGGATCAAACCTGTGTCTCCTGCCTTGGCATGCAGGTACTTTACCACTGAGCCACCTGGGAAGCCCAGCTGAGTCCATAATCTATTCAAGAGTTTCTCCCTTTCAGGGTTCTGCAAGCAGAGATCAGAGGAATCAGTTACTCACCGCTGTTGGAGTTTGGTTTTGTGTGTAGTGGCTGACTACTTGAAGAGTTTCCTAGAAAGAGGAACAGGAGAGAGGTGAGGGAAGGAGGCTGCCTTTTATTTCATGGAAGCTTCTTTGTCATCTAATGCTGAGGTCCTGAGAGTCTTAGCATCCCTACTCCTAATCCCTGGGGACTTGACTGCCTCCCTGAGCTTCAAGATGCCGAGAGGTGGACTTCCCTGGTGGTCCTGGTGGGTAAGACTTGGCCTTCCAATGCAGGGGGTGTGGGTTCCATCCCTGGTCCCAAAGATCCCACATGCCTCGAGGCCAGAAAACCAAAACATTAAAAAAAAAAAAAGAATCAGGGCTTCCCTGGTGGCTCAAAGGTTAAGAATCCACCTGCCAATACAGGAGACAGGGGTTCGATCCCTGATCCACGAAGATCCCACATGCCAAGGAGCAACTAAGCCCATGCCCCACAACTACTGGGCCAGTGCTCCAGAGCCCGGGAGCCACAAGTACTGTGCCCATGTGCTGCAACGACTGAAACCCGCACACCCTAGAGCTTGTACTCCACAACAAGAGAAGCCACCACAAATGAGAAACGTGTGCACTGCAGCTAGAGAGGAGCCCCTGCTCCTGAGAAAAGCCTGTGCAGCAACAAGACCCAGTACAGCAAAAAATAAATAAATACAATTATGAAAAAAACATTTAGTTTGAATCAAGAGGTTCCTCACCTGTGACAGACAGGTACAGTGGGTCGCTGGAGTCCGACCATGAGTAGGGAGAGCGAGTGAAGGAGCCGTAGCACCTGTAGACCCCGCTATGGGCTGGGGTCCCAGGACCCAGAGGGAACTCTGCCTGGAGTGCTCCGTGGGGGACCCACACTCCAGCCAGCGGGCGCCCAAGGTTCTCCCCCTCCCTGAGCACATGGAACTGGTCAAAGGCACTCTCGGAGCTGCAGACCAAGGTCACGTTCTCCCCTGACCTCACCACGGGTCCCCCCTGGGCTGAGAGAGAGGGTTTCTTGGACAGACCTGGAAGGAGAAGAGGCAGTTTAGTGAGACAGGCTTTTCCCGAATCCCATGTCCTTCACCCCTGAACTGAGAATTCACACCCGCAGTTCTTCTCAACTCTCTCTCTCTCTTGCTCTCACTCTCTAATTCTCCCATATCTCTCTCCTACTTTCTCTCTCTAGGTCTCTGAAATTGCCTCCCTCCTAATTTTTTTCCTTCTTGTATATATATATATATATATATATATATATATATATATATATATATATATATTTAACACTCTGTACTTCTCCTTGGATTGGTTGATTTGATCTGTCTTCTTTCATTCTGAGGCTTTCATTCTCTATCTCGTCTCTATCTTTCAGCATTATTCATCTATCTATTCTGTTATCTGTCTATATCTCCATCCACCATTCGATCTACCCATCTTATTATCTATCTATATATCCATCCATCATTCCACCATCTACCTTTCTATGTATGTATCTATCTACCTATTTTATCATCTATGTGTATGTTCATCCATCATTTTACCTATCTATCTATCATCTATTTCCACTTCCATGACTTCCTCAGCTTCTCTGTCTCTCTGTGTCTCTTTTGTAATTCCTATTATCCATCCCCAGATCACCATCTTTCTCAATCTTTGCACCCATCCACCCTCCCAAGTCTCTTATTTTTAGGGCTTTTCTGTCCACTCCCTTCTTTCTCATTAATTCTCTATCCCTTTTTCTTTCTATTTACCTTTATTTTTTTAAATGTTTTTCCCACTGCCCCCAGTCCCTCTGGCTTATTTTCTGTGTGTGCACCCAGAAACTGTGTTTCTGCCTTTGCTTTTCGATGACTGTTTTCTCTCTGATTCCATGTCTCTGTGGGCTTTGACCTCCATAATCTTACAACGTTTGGTGTGACCTTGCACCTGGGCCTGAGTATACAGCATGAGAACCCATGAAACACACAACATACAGGAGCTGGCGTTTGGCTCCGTCACCAGGGACCTTGGTGTCCTGGGGCACAGTGTGGCTCAACCACCTGGAACGAAGCCACATCTGAGTGAAAACAGTATCTGTGCATCACCCAGGGCATGAGGACACAGGGCTCCTGGGGAAACAGCCTGAGACAGACCAACCTGGTCATGAAGTCCTGGGTAGATACATGGTGTATCCTTGGGTTCTTTGAGTAGAGAAGAGAGTGTAAAGTTAAAATGGAAACCAGGCTCCTAAACTATTTCTGGTCTCTGAGCAAAGTCAGGGTGGAAGGACACCCTCTCTGCTACCTGCCTTTCTGTCTGTGTCTCTCACTTCATTCTTTATCTCCATCTCTATCTCTGAGTTCCTCTGTCTCTGCCCCTGCATCTGTCTTTTCTGTCATAACAGGTGGTCTGTACTTGTTTCTCCTCTTTCTTTGTCTCTTG
Source organism: Bubalus kerabau (assembly GCF_029407905.1). NCBI lineage: Eukaryota > Metazoa > Chordata > Mammalia > Artiodactyla > Bovidae > Bubalus > Bubalus kerabau. The sequence goes on from NC_073640.1 coordinate 67,363,784, forward strand.
GATGCAACTCTCACCAAGTCAGTTTCTCTCCATGAAAAGCACCCTTCTCTCATCTCCCACACCACCACCTGGGGCTTCCATGTCCTGGTACATCCAGTCTGTATGCCAGCCCTTGACATTCTCACCTGTGATCACTGTGTCCAGAGGGTCACTGAGGGGCTGACCACTCAGAGTGGGAGAGATCGAAAGCACAGAAACATCTGCAGGAAAACCTCCTCATCTCAAGGTCACCTGCTTACCAACCTTAGTTCCACATGCGGTTTCATTTCCCTGGAATGGGACGTAGCAATCGTAGATTTGGGGTTTTAGGATGTGGGCATCACGGGGCACCATCATTCTGCCCACTGCGGGACCCAATTTCCTCTATTAAATAGCTTTTTATCTAGAATGCCTGGAGCACTTCCTGTCATTCTGACTGGACCCTGACTCACACTCCCACTGGGATCTGGGAGACTGGGACAACGGGTGGCCTCTCTGGACAAGAGCTCTCTGACCTGTGACCACAATCTCCAGGGGGTCACTGGGTGCTGACCACACAGTGGGGAGGTGACTGTAGTGACCATGACATCTGTAGGTCCCCGCGTGTGCTTCGGTCACAGGGCCCATGAGGAAGTTCTTCCAGAATATGACGCCCTGGAGCTCAGGGACATTGGTTCTGTCATCCTTGTGTAGCCTGAACCTGTCAAATCCGAGAGGGGAGTGACACGAGAGAGTCACATGCTGTCCTTGAGGAACTACGGGGCTTGGCCAGGCTGACAGGGAGGGCTTGTCATGACCACCTGGGGGAGAAGAATGCACGGTTTACAGTAGAAAATGGGGAACCCCTTCCCCTCGATGGACTCAGAGGACCCTCCCTCTTCCCACATCTCTAAGGCTCCTTTTCAAACCAGGGGAATCCATGCTCCATGGAGATTCCCACACCACAGAGGCATAGCACACCCTGCATGAAAAACATCTGCTGAGAATTTTGAGTGTGTGGGTATGCTCAGTTGTGTCTGACTCTTGTGACCCCCTGGATTGTAGCCCTCCAGGCTCCTCTGTCCATGGGGATCTCCAGACAAGAATACTGGAGTGGGTTGCCATTTTGTTCTCCAGGGGATCTTCCAACCCCAGGATAGAACCCACATCTCCTGCAGCCCCTGTATTGCAGGCATGTTCTACACCACTGAGATACCTGGGAAGCCTGAGAATTTTGGGCAAGTGTCGACTAACAGACTCTTCCTGGATGTTGATAATGTAAAATTTGTTTTATAAAACAAGACGGAGTAGGCACCCAATGGAAGAACAGCCTGTGTGAGTGAAATGATGTCAGCTCACATGAGAAACACAGGACATGATGGAGCCTGTGGTAGAAGCTTCTGGAATCTCAGGGGGCAGGGCATAGGTTCTCCCCTTATTCTGAATGGAGGCCAGCAGCAGCAGTTGTCTGCAATGCCTATCCATGGAACTGCTGGAGAGCTTGAGTCATCACCTTGTCCTCCAAGGGTCTGTGGTCCCTGGCCCTGATGCCTTCCCTCAGTCTACAGATAACACCTGTCCCTCACAGTCACCCCAGCTCTGAGCATCACAGTCTCCTGTAGGTGCCCATAGAGCCTGGCTCAGCAGAGGGAAGAGTGTCTGGGGGAGGGTCTCTGGGCCAGAACTGGGGGCTAGATTTCCCTGAAAGTGTTAGTCAACCAGTCGTGTCTGACTCTTTGTGACCCCATGGGCTATAGCCCACCAGACTCCTGTATCCATGGAATTGTCCAGGCAAGAATACTGGAGTGGCTTGACATTTCCTTCTCCAGGGGATCTTCCCAACCCAGGGATCAAACCCAGGTCTCCCTCACTGCAAGCAGACTCTTTACCATCAAAGCCACCTTGGGCTCCCATTTTCTACTTCCAAAAGACCACCCTCATATGGTTATGACTTCCCATGGTTGACCCATCACCCTACCTTCTGCGCCATCTCCCCTCCTATACAAGAGAGTCTTACTTGAGGAGGATGGCAACCATGGTTTGGGGGAAAGACTCACCCTCTTGTGCCCAGATGCTCTGGATCAAGAAGAAACCTGGAAGAGAGACTCATGATGGACGATCCATCTCATGTCAGACCTGGCCTCCTACTCCCCCAGCCTGGTGTGTGGGCCTTGTTGGCAAGGATGTTGCTCGGCCTTCATGAAACCAACCATCAAGGTCCACTTTGCCCCTGTGGAGGCAGGGCTCTCTGTTAAGGTGGACCCAGTGCTCCAGGTCAATATTTGCACCAGGCTTCGTTCCCTTCCAGGACTCACCAAGACATGTCAGGCTGATGATGGCAGACAGCATGGCGCTGCTCCTACTGAGCAGGAGGCAGCAGCTCTGCAGACCTGAAGAGTACACAGGATGTTAAGATGATGCCCCAACTAACGTCGTGTGCAAGCTGACCACAGGACGGAAAGGTGACTCACACAGGCTCTTCTTACCTTAAAAAAGGCAGAGTGTGGGGGCCCCGGCTGAGGGAGGAATTGGGCTTCCTGGAAAATTTTAAGGCCAGTGCTGTCTCTTCAGATTGTTTAACAAACTTGAACCACAACCTCTGGCCCAACCCACCTTTGGCTACATTTTCAAGTTTACCAAAAATGTATGCTGCAATATCTAATCTGCTATGACTTTGAGGCACTGAATTATTTTCTGTTTTCATTCTTGATATGATTTTCATAGAATTTCGTATTTCATTCCTATATTAAAAAATTTCCCAGCATTATATTTTATCTTTAATGTTCAACCATCTCTATGACATCCACAGTAAAAATGTCTTTACTGAAAATGCTAATTTCATGATTTTTTAAAATTTATGGATTTTCCTATATTGTATTTTCTTTTCCCTGTATGTGTGCACTGCCAAGTTCCTGGAACATGTAATAATTTTTAAAAATTTATGTATAGTTGGCTTACAATATTATATTAGTTACAGGTGTATTACATAGTGATTCAGTATTTTCAGAGATTACACACAGTACAAAATATTATACAATATTGACTATATTCCCTGTGCCAGACATTATAGCCCTGTGACTTAATTATTCTATAAATGGTTGTTGGTATTTCTTAATCCAGTCTACATACTTTGCTGCCCTTCACACCCACCCCACTCCCTTCTCCCCTCTGGTAACCACTAGTTTCTCCTTTGAATCTGTGAGCCTGATTCTCTTTTGTTATATTTGCTCATTTATTTTTTTTTTCTTAGTACTTATTATTGTTTATCTGGCTGCATCAGATCTGAGTTGTGGAATGTGGTATCCTTTTAGTTGTAGCTTGTGGGATCTAGTTCTCTGACCAGGGATTGAACCTGGACCCCCTGCATTGGGAACCCAGTCTTAGTCACTGGACCATCATGGAAATCACTATTTTGATTTTTAGATTCCACATATAAGTGAAAACATACAGCATTTCTCTTTCCCTGTCTGACTTATTTCACTAAGCATAATGACCTCCAAGTCAATCCACGTTCTCAACAGTCAGGATTTTGTTCTTTTTAGAAAGCTGAGGGGGCTTCTCTGGTGGCTTAGTGGTAAAGAATCTGCCTGTCATTGCAAGAGACCTGAGAGACCTGAGTTTGATGGGTCGAGAAGATCCCCTGGAGAAAGGAATGGAAACCGATTCCAGTATTCTTGCCTGGAGAATCCCATGCACACAGGAGCCTGGGTGGCTACAGTCCATGGGTCGCAAAAATGACTGAGTTGACTTAGCATGCATGTATTCAGCCTAATATGGTTAGTGGCACCATACTGGCTATCTCAGAGTATACTTCATCTTTTTATTTTGCCAACTACCATTATTATTTTTTCATGGAAAGCATTTTATTTTAAATATAACAGTGTGCACATGTCAATCCCAAACTTCCCTCTATCTGTCCCCCACTCCTCCCTTCTGGTAACTCTAAGTTTGTTCTCTAAGTCTACAAGTCTGTTTCAGTCTTGTAAATAAGTTTACCCTTGTAAAATGTTACTGAATAAAGGGGTTTACTTTTATTCATTTTGTTTTATTTTAAGCTGAATAATTTGAAGAGTCAACTGGCAAATTTTTTATGCTTTATTGAAATTTTAGAAAAAGTAGGGTGATCATGATAAGCTACCTAGTATGAGTGATTGATTATAGCATCTTCCCAAAAGGTGAGATAGTTACAATAGAGTCCTAGAATAGCCAGGAGATCATTAAGAGGTGGTGGGACTTTTAAAGATGATACTGTAGTTCTTGGACTCCACTCCTCACCCCAGAGCTGCTGGGCTGCTTTGGAGGAGAAGGAGTGTCCATGAGGAACCCCTTTAACAAGAGATCTAGGTCCTTGGTTTGTAAGACTCTGTGTGCTCAGAGGATGGGGCCAGGTCAGGGCTCAGCACGGTCTTGGTTTATGTTGAATTACTCATAGATAATGGGCTCGGCAGAGGGGTTCATGGGCCTCAGGGGAGTGGGAGTGAACCATCTCTCGGAGAGGATCCTGAGGTCCAAGTGAGCGTATATCACGTCTTCTGCTGCAGAGTCCTGACAGGAGAGAGGTGAGAATGATGGACTGAGATGTGATCTTCAAAGGCTGGGGCATTGGGCATTGGAGAGGCTCAGACTATGGCAAGGGTTTGGGCTGGGAGGACTCACCTCATCATTCACTGTTCGATCTTCCATGGGTTCTCCTTCCATGATGGCAACATCTGCAAATGGAAGAGAGTCAAGGCTCTTCAGGGTGGAGGTAGTTATTCCAGACCTCTGTAACTTTCATAGTTACATCAAAGCCAGAAAAAGGCAGGGGTGTGCCCCAGGTTGCTGAGCCTGTCTACTCTACTAAATGAAAACAAAACAAAACAAAACATTCCATATACTTGCGCAGTCATCACGGACTGTCTGAGGAACCTGTGCAAACTCACAGACCCATGAGTCCTCTTCTACATATCAGCAGATTCCCAAGATCATGTAGGGGAGAAAAATGGATGGTTGTAGTTGAAGGGAAGAACAGGGTTTGGAATGTCCCTGGTGGCCCAGGGATTAAGAGTTAACCTTCCAGTTCAGGGAATGTGGGTTCTATCCCTGGTGGGAGAACTGAGATCCCACATGCCTTGAAGAAAGTATCCTCAATGCTGCAAGTGCTGAGCCCATGAGCTCTGGAGCCTTGAACTGCACCACAGCACTACAATGAGGATCCCCCATGCTGCAGTCAAGACCTGATGCAGCCAAGAATAAATCCACACATAGTTTGATAAAAAGAACAGGGTTCCATGGATCTCTGGAAGATGTTCCATCAGGGATTACAACAACGGAAGTCAGTTTTTAACCTACAGGAAGTGAACATGCCATTCTCTGCTACGAGCCTACCTCCCCCTGGGTCAGATGATGCTGAGCTCACCACCTTCAGACTTACGATTTTGGGTAGAACACCAGTGACAGACAAGAGCAGCGAGGAGGATGCTGGTAGAGGTGAAGGCTATGACAAGCCCAAGGACAATGTACCACGTGCTGGAGTGTTCTTGAGAAAGCAGTGCTTCTGCCAACAAACAAAACGGTAGAAGGTCTGGGTATTCATTGCACACGTTGTGCCCCAACACACTGGATTTAATGTATCCTTGTGTCAAACTGTCAGCAGCTCTCAACCTGATCAGTTATGGTCTCTACTTTCCAGGAGGTACCAAAGCATCCAGGAGAGATGCTAGCAGTGGATGAAGTAAAGAGGCCATGCAGGACCACCAGATGTCTGAACCAAGGTCCCCCAGGCACCGAAGCAGTTTTTCTCTGCTGCCCCATATGACATGGCATGGTGGTTTTGCATGAATGGAGAACCTTTAATCCACAATACATTTCCCCCTCCATCCACATAGACCTCGAATGGAATCCTCAAGAAGATATGACACTTTTGTTTCTGACCTGTGGAATGCTTAGTTCACAAAACACTAAGAGGAATAACACATATATAAGGTGTTCCCTAAAATTCTCCACTTGCCCTGCCATCCAGCCCCAAAGATCCTGGTGGAGGGAAGGTGAGTATCTCCCTTAAGCATGGGGTTATGTCACTATGACCTGCTTTGTTCAATTTAGAAATTCCCAGTCACAGAGCATGAACAGCTCAATGCCCCCTCTGGTTCTAGGCAGACCACGGTCTCAAATGCTGACATGACAGGAAGGTTGAGGAACCCAAAGTCACAGAGCTGGGAGGTGGTAGAACCAACACTCACACAGGAACCCTCTGTCTTCTCAGAAATTTGCTGAGATAGGAGACTGTCTTGCTTACCTTCTGTGGTGTGTGGATCCAAGGTTGATGGGCAAGTGCTTGTAGTGGATCCTAGGGGGAAAAAGAAAGAAGGGGTGAACAAGTAACTGTCCAAATACCGACTGAATGAGGACTATTCTTTCTAGAAGGTTGACTTCCTGCCTGTCCTTGACTCTATCATCTCTCAGAGCCTTGATGAGGGAGGGCAGAGCTTCTGGTTCCTCCCCGTGAATGCATTGAGTAGAACCTCTATCCTGGAGAAGGAATGGTGGAAGGAGGCTGGAAGGATATGCCTGGTGGTGAAAGACAGCTGTAAGCAAGAGACATTCTCTCTGCTACGGGAATGAGTATTTATGCTCCTTAATTGTGATATCACCTGTATGTCAGAGGTGCTTCTGGGAAAACATTAAGAGCAAGTGGCCAATGTAATCTCTGATCTTCCCGAATGAGCCTAGCCTCTCCTCCCCCTGGGTCTACCCTGACCCTTTTCTTTATTGCCTGGATAGACAGGACTGTGATGTGGAGCATCCATACAGGAAGTGGAAGAGAGTTGAGATGCCATCTACCATCTCTCTTCCTCTCTGGTTCTCATTGCCTCCATTTCTCCAGAAGCCCTAAGGTTGCCCTGACACCAGTATGGAGCCCTTGATATAGAGTTCATGATACAGTAAGCTGTTATGCAAAAACCCAAATGGACTTTTTGTCCAGTGCAATCTCATTGTGTATATTGTAAAGCATGGGACTCTTCATGGGTTCTCCAGGCAAGAATACTGGAATGAGTTGCCATTTCCTCCTCCAGGGGACCATGTTTTGTCAGGACTCTTCACTATGACCCGTCAGGCTTGGGTCGCCCTGCATGACTGGCTCATAGCTTCCCTGAGGTATGAAGGCCCCTTCATCACTACAAGGCTGTGATCCATGTGGAGGAGATAGTGAAGGACAGAGGAGTCTGTTGTGCTGCAGTCCTCAGGGTTGGACAACATAGTGTTTGAACAGGAACAACAAAGCATGGGTCAGGAAGAGGTTGCTCACCTGTGACAGACAGGAACAGTGGGTCGCTGGAGTCTGACCACGAGTAGGGAGAGCGAGTGAAGGAGCCGTAGCACCTGTAGGTCCCGCTGTGGGCTGGTGTCCCAGGACCCAGAGGGAACTCTGCCTGGAGTGCTCCGCGGGGGCCCTGCCCTGCAGCGAGTGGGCGTCCAAGGTTCACCCCCTCCCTGAGCAGATGGAACTGCTCAAAGGTGCTCTCGGAGCTGCAGACCAAGGTCACGTTCTCTCCTAACCTCACCATGGGGCCTCCCTGGGCTGAGAGAGAGGGTTTTTTGGACAGACCTGGAAGGAAGAGAGCTTGATCTTAGAGCACAAAGTAACTCTAGTCCTAAGAAGAGGACTAAAGCCTGAAGTGTGCAACAAGAGCAGCACTGCAATGAGAAGGCCGCCCACCACCAGGAGAGAAAGCCCCACAGTAAGGGGTACCCAGCACAGAGAGGGTGGGTTGATTTGGGAGAATGGCATTGAAACATGTATAATATCATATATGAAACGAGTTGCCAGTCCAGGTTTGATGCACGATACTGGATGCTTGGGGCTGGTGCACTGGGCTGACCCAGAGGGATGGTACGGGGAAGGAGGAGGGAGGAGGGTACAGGGTGGGGAACATGTGTATACCTGTGGTGGATTCATGTTGATATATGGCAAAACCAATACAATATTGTAAAGTTAAAAAAAATAATAAATAAAAAAAGAAAACTTTGAAATAACTTTAAAAATGGAGTGTCATTTAAAATCCTTTTAAAAAATAAAAAAATTTTAAAATGGATTGTCATTTAATATTCTTTTCTAAAGAAAGAATATATGTATATGAATAACTGAATCACTCTGTTGTACAACAGGAATTAACAACATCTGAAATCAACTAGACTTCAACAAACCTAAATAAGATAAAATAAATTATAAAAATCAACCAGATGTGGCATTCTCTTGAAATAAACAGACTACTACTAAGTAGACTACTAACTACTGCTGGGGACCATCAGAAAACATGGCATTGACCCAGAAGAAAAGATTATGGAGTGAAAATTGCCAGAATCTCATTAATCTTTGACCACCTCTTTCTTGAGGGCGTGTTCAGCGCTGCCCTGTCCACCCCCAGGGGCTGGAAGGGATGGTTTAGCGGGGATGGTTGGAGGGACCACTCCCCCCGCCCCTTTGTGCAGAAGGACGCGTTAAACCGCGACGCTGAGCAATGTCAGGGTGTCAACCTCCATCACGATCACCCAGGGGCTGGACAGCAAGGGCGTCTGGTACCACAATGTGCTGCTGACAGAGGAACGGAGCTCTGACATGAAAGCAGGAAACCAACCCCTTAACCAACCATCGTTGGCTGCCTGAGCGGCGAATTGCCTGGGTCCCTGCTCTGGTACATTTTTCTCCACTGGTCGTTCTTTCATGTTCTTTCTCCTTCACTCTGTCACCGGCTGTGTCTTCTCCTTAGCACATGGCAGGGACTCTGTTTTCTTTTCCCTTCCATGTTCACACCTCCTCTCTTTCTGGTTTGTTCCCTCTCCTGAGTTTGTGAGTGTCTCTGCATGCCTGTCATTCTCTCCCGGTACTGATGCTGGACTGGACACCAGAACTTCTGTGACACAGAGAGCAGAAGGGACTGGTCTGGCCACACTCACCTGTGATCATGATGTCCACGGGTTCACTGGGGGCTGACCACTCATAGGGGGATCTTCTGAGAGAGCCATAGCATCTGTAGGTGCCCACACTCGCCAAAGTCATGGGGCCAATGACGAAGTCAGCTGAGGCATACCCACCAGTGAGCATCTCTTCACATTTCTGGAAATGCCCTGTGCTGTTTTCTTGGTGCAGGATAAAATTGTCAAACATTACCAGTGAGTGACAGTGGAGGGTCACATTCTCTCCCCGCTGCATGAGGGGCCCTGGGTGGGCTGAGATGGAGGGTTTTGTGAACACACCTAGGAGCAAAGAGGTTGTGTGCTTCAGTGAGTCACCCACCTTGGCCCTTCCCCTGACATCTGAAGGTGTAAAACTCCTCCCCATTTGGCAGCGGAGCCAATTACCCTTCCTGTGTGTTTTGTTGCATTCTCTTTAGCCTTGTTCTTGGGCTCTGGCTCATGTTTCTCTTTGCTCAAGACCTCCAGCCTCCTCTGTGCTCATTCTAAGCTCTTTAGCTGTTGGATCTGCTCTCGGGTTCATGCATGCTTACTCAGTCACTTCAATTGAGTCCGACTCTGTGCAACTCCATGGACTGTAGCCAGCCAGGCTCCTCTGCCCATGGGATTCTCCAGTTGAGAATGCTGGAGTGGGTTGCCATGCTCTCAGCTTCATCCCATCCCTAATATGCGTGGTGGGGGCTGGGGTGGGTCTGAGGATGCATACCCTGGCTCCCTTCACACTCATCTAGAATGTGGGCACTGACTGCAGGACGTTGGGGTGGAGGTGGAGAAAAAAGGGAACATTTCCCACCTGTGACCCCACCTCATGCCTCTGAGACATTCCTGGAACTCCTCCCTGGGGCTCCAGCTCCTTCATATGGGATTACAGCTCCCTACCGGGTGGCAGGTGCTGGATCAGGGTCATGCCCCATCCTCCCTGCCAGTAGGCAGTGGCAGCATCCTGTCTAACTAATGCCTAGGGAGGCTCCTCCTTCCTGTGCTGGGGCACCCCCTCCCTCTATTCAACACCCTGAGTTTAAATTCTCAGAGTGGGTTCTGTTTCCCTGGTTTGGTCCTGGCTGGGAGTCCTGAGGAAGTCTTGCTCTGCACGGGCAAGTGGACCTAGGGTAGGATTGCCTGCAGGCACGGCTGTACTGGGCTGGGCTGGACCCCTCCTACCTGAGACCACAATCTGCAGGGGGTCACTGGGTGTGAACCAGTAGGCTTCAGAACATGTGTAGGACCCAGCATGTTCTCCGGTCACTGGGCCAAGGGTGAAGTTATTGAAATGATGTCCTTGGAGCTCAGGCAAATGCCTTTTCCCATCTGTTTTGAACAGTCTGAATCTCTTAAGTGGAGAACGGGAGTGACACTGAAGAGTCACAGTCTGTCCTAAGGGAACCACGGGGCTTGGCCAGGCAAAGACAGCTTCTCATATTTACCTAGGAGAGAAGGAGACACAGGCTTTGAGTAGAAAATGGGAATAGTCAGCTCTCCCCACTGCCCTCGTGGGTGGGCTTCCCCTTTAATTCTTCAAACACTCCTCCCCTAAAGTGCATCACCCTGATGCTCAAGGACACCTGGGGCTTGGGGACAGACAAAGACAGTCAATCCAGGACGGACATCATGGAAATTCTCAGGACATGAATCACTCCTTGGGTTGACAAAATGTTGAGAACCTCTCAAAACACAAAAATCCTGGGCAGTCTAGTGGTTAGGACTTGGCACTTTCTCTGCCAAGGGCCTGGGTTGAAACCCTGATCAGGGAAAGATCCCGCAAGCTGCACGATGAAGGAAAAATAAAATACCACTGAAAAACTGATGCATGGACAAGAAGCGAAAGGACTTCCCTGTTGCATTTGTTGTAGCTCAAAACGGTAAAGAATCTTCCTGCAAGGCAGGAGACCAGGGTTCAGTCCCTGAGATGGCAAGATCCCCTGGATAAGGAAATGGCAACCACCTCCATATTCTTGCCTGGAGAATCCCATGGACAGAGGAGCCTGGTGAGGTACAGTCCGTGGGGTCGAAAGGAGTCAGACATCACCGAGTAACACTACCACAACTAAGCAGTGAAAAAGCCACTAGACTAAAAAGAAGGAAGTAAGCCTTGAACCTCGCTCCTTTGTTAGCTAACCTACATCAAATGTGTGACAAGGTCCAAGTGGCCCTGCCTGATGACCAGACCCTTCCCTGGGGTCAGGTCTAGCGGGCGGTCCTGCAGACCCTGTTGTTAAGGGCTGGTTGGAGATGCCAGGAGCCAGCTTGTAGGGGAGGGTCTGTGGGCTGCCGCCTCTTGCTCCCCTCTCATGATAGAAATGGCACTCAGTGGGCCTAGCTCCCAGCTCCCAGACTTCACACTGTGCCTTCAGGTCCAGAGTCCAGAGCTGGGGTAACCTCTGGTGAGAGCAAAGATGAGTATCAAGGCCAATAGGAGGACTTAGGATCCACAGGGCACGCGGCTCTCACTGTACTTACAGGGGTCTCACCCCAGCCCTCAGTATCGTCTGCATCAGCCCCAACTGCTCTGCTCAACAGAGAAATAAGGGATGGGGAGGACTCACCCACAGCTGCCCAGATCCTCAGACTCACACAGAATCCTAGAAGGAAAAGCCTGTCAGAGATGGCTTGTCCTGATGGACCCCACGATCCTTGCACCCTCATTCAGGGAACCTGGTCAGTGGTGTGAAGACCCCCTGATTTCCACCATAACCCTCTCTGACTGTGTTTTTCCGGACTCACCGAGACTCAGGAGGCTGAGGAGTGTGGGGCGCATGGCTCTGCTTCTGTGAGACAGGAGGCAGAACTGAGCAAAGCTGACCGAGTCACAGGATGCGGAAGCGGGCCGTGCTGTTGGTACAGTCAGCCTGGCTCATGTCACGTGGGAAGACGGCCAGCCTCTTCTCACACCAGGGATGGAAGTCTGACCTGAGCCGCATCACAGAGCACGCCTCATGACCCGATCGTCACTTTTTGTTTCCCTAAACACTATAAACCTAAGAGGATTCAGACAGATCTTGCTGCCTTTAGGAAGTAGTAACGGTGATTCAGTGTATACCATGCAGGATGCTGTTCCCAAGCTCATGATAAATCTCATTAACTTTAACTCTTCAAAGAAGAGAAATCACATGTTCCCACCTCGTATGTCAGGCTCAGTTCAGGTTGCCAATTAAAGACTCATTAATACTTTTATTCTGCATTCTTTTTTTCCCCTATTTTTTCCTTTATTTTCTTTTATTTTTTAACTTTACAATATTGTATTGGTTTTGCCATATATCAACATGAATCTGGCACAGGTACTCACGTGTTCCCTATCCTGAACCCTCCTTCTCCCCATACCATCCCGCTGGGTTATGAGAGGACCTGACATGCATATTATGGCTCTTTGAACATATGAAAAAAATTCTATATTGTAATATATGTGATTAAGAAACTAATTGTGTTAGTTTCAGATGTACAACAAAGTGAATCAGTGATCCATATACATGCATCTATTGCTTTTCAAATTCTTTTCCCACTTAGGTAGTTACAGAATATTAGGTAGAATTCTCTGTTTTATACAGTAGGTCCCTGTGGTCATGTGTTTTTATTATAGCCGTGTGTATATGTCAGTCCCAAACTTCCAATCTAACCTCCCCCTGACACTATCCCCCTGGTAACCGTAAGTTCATTCCCTGTGAGTCTGTTTTGTAAATAAGTTCATTTTTTTAGATGTCACAAATAAACGATATCATGTGATCTTTGTCTTTCTCTGACTCTTCTTCATCTGAAATTATTTCGTGACTGTGAGGGGAAACTTTGCACACACAACACTCTCTCTGTCTCGCTTTCTTCCTCCCTTTCCAGTCCAAGGACCACACGTGTACACAAAGATAACGTGTGTAAAGATGACTGTGGTGTTTTTTTGGGAGGGGGATTTGTTCTGCCTGAAGAGGTGGACAACCTTACTTCCTAGATACTCAAAGGTACACAAATATGTCAAGTAGAGACTTCCAAGCTCCAGAATGCTTGAGTGAGGGGTGTGTCCACAACAATCAACTCCAAACTGGGGCAAAATGGCCCAGCTGTTTCAGGACTCCAAGGGCAGACATACACCCAGTTCAGTGGTTGTTGATAGACAGGAAAGAACCTCAGTAAGGGCAGCGATTCCACACCATTTTTCTGGGGGTGGGGGTCATTAAGATTAGTGATGCTTTGTAAGTAATAAATCTGGTCTTCTCTTGATCATTATGTATGTAATGGAGTAACAGTACAGTCGCTCTTAAAATTTCCTCTTATTTACTTAATATCATGTTTCAGAATTGATCTGTATTCTTGGTCATTTCAGTTTGTGCATTTTTACTGCCATGTAATGTTTCATTGCAGATATAGAAACCACAAGTTTTTAAAAATTAAAAAAATTTATTGTCATATAGTTCATTTGTGCTGTACAGCAAATTGATTCAGCTCAACATATATATTCTTTCCTTTATGATTTATGCCAAGATACTGAATAAAATTCCCTGTGCCATACTGTAGGACCTCATTCTTTATCCATTCTATGTATAAATAGATTTCATCTGCTAATCCCAAACTCCCAGTCCTTCCCTCCTTGGCAACCACAAGCCTGTTCTCTATGTCTGTGAGTCTGTTCCTGTTTCATTGATATGTTCCTTTTAGATTCCACACATGGGTGATATCACAGAAAATTGTCTTTCTCTTTCTGTCTTCTTCACTTAATATATTAATCTCCAGGTTCATCCATGCTGCTGAAAATGGCATGATTTCATTTTTTTAATGTCTGAGTGGTATTCCATTCTCTGTCTGTATAAGCATATACATCTTCTTTATCCAATCATCTGTCAATGGACAATTAGGCTGTTCCCATGTCTTGGATATTGTAAGTTTTGCTGCTATAGGCATAGGGGTGCATGAATCATTTCAAGGTATAGATTTTTTCCAGATATATGCTCGGGATTGGAATTGTTGGATCATATGGAAACTCTGTTTTTACTTTTTTTGAGGAACTTCCATACTGTTTTCTACAGTGGCTGCACCAGTTTCCACTCCCCCAACAGTGTAAGAGGGTTTCCCTCTTCTCCACACCCTCTCCAGCATCTATTATTCATCAACTGTCTAATGATGGCCATTCTGATTGGTGTGAAGTGGTACCTCCTTGCAGTATTGATTTGCCTTTCTCTACTAATGAGCAATGCTAAGCATCTTTTCATATGCCTGTTGGCCATTTGCGTATCTTCTTTTAAACCACAGATATCAATTGTGAGAGTGATGTCTATGGATTTTGAGTAAAATGAATGATGTCTCTGCTAATGTCTCATGAATGTGCTCTGAGTCCAACCTCACGTTTTTTGTCAAGGGACAGAGTGATGAGGTCTTCAGGAAAGGAAGAGTGACTTTATTTGGAAAGCCAGCAGACCAAGGAGATCGTGAACTTGTGCCCCATAGAAGCATCTTACCTGACTTAGATGGGCTTTTTGGGGAGTGAGAGGGATGGTCAAACAGTGTTTACTGAATGTAAAATAACCCTAGCCCATGGGGAAGAAAATTTCAAGAAAAGAGAACAATACACATTAAACACCCATGTGTGAACTCACACTTTCACACTTACACACACACACACACACTCACACAAACACACACACTAAAACAGGAGGAGGTGTTGCTGGTTGTTGCATTGTTTTAATTAACTAGTTAATGGCTGTGCTGGGTCTTCGTCGCTGTGCACAGGCTTTCTCTAGTTGTGGGAAGCGGGGCTGCTCTTTGCTGTGTGCAGGGTCTCTTATTGCTGTGGCTTCTCTTGTTGTGGAGCACCCGCTCTAGGCACATGGACTTGAGGCCCACTGGCTTAACAGCCCCAAGGCATGTGGAATCTTCTTGGTCCTGGGATTGGGCCCATGTCCCCCACATGGGCAGGCAGATTCCCAACCAGTGGACCAGCAGGGAAGCCCTGTTGTAAGCTTTTTTCCCCCTTAATTTATTTATGTTTAATTAAAGGGCAATTACAATACTGTGATGGTTTCTGCCATACATCGACATGGATCAGCCATAGCTATACTTACGTCCCCTCCACTGTGGAAATCTTTTAATCCAGGAATCCTTTGTTCTCCTAGCTGTCCATGCAGATCTGGTCATTAAGCCCCTGACAAGACAAAAGGTTCTGTCCGTTCTGTCACTTTTTATCTCTATATGAATGGGAAAGTGTTATACCTTTTAAGTTCAGAGCCTTGAGAATAGTTTAGGCCCTTAGTCATGTCTGACTCTTGGTGATCCCATGGGCTGCAACCCACCAGACTCCTCTGTCCATGGGGGTTCTCCAGGCAAGAATGCTGGGGTGGGTTGCTATTTCCATCTCCAGGAGATCATCCCAACTGAGGGATTGACTCAGGTCTCCTGTGTTGCAGGCAGAGTCTTTATCATCTGAGTCACCAGGAAAGCCCACCAGTAACATAATGTGATTCAATATTTCCTCCCACAATTAACATTGCCATTGTTTTCCATTTACTTTTATCATGGACATGGTGGGATTTTGGCATCATGCTTTCACTCTCAGTGTAGCATAACACTGACATGGCATATACCATATGTTTAAAAATAGAAGAATGAATACAATGCTAGATTTCTAATTTTTTAAAAAATGTATGCAACAAGCAAAAAAGATTTACTGTATAGCATGGAGAACTATAGTCAATATCTTGTAATAACCTAAAATGGAAAATAATCTGAAAAATAATGTATGTGTGCTTGTATAACTGAAAATCACCTTGCTGTGCACCAAAAACATTGTAAGTCAACTACACTTCAATAAAATATGTATATGATGAAATTAAAAAATGGAACCAGTAAAATAAATAAATTTTAAAACAAGATGAAAGAAAATGAAGTCACTCAGCCGTGTCTGACTCCTTGCAACGCTATGGACTGTAGGCTGGCAGGCTCCAATGTTCATGGGATTTTGCAGACAAGAATACTGGAATTCATTGTCATTTCCTTCTCCAAATAATGCAGGCCAACTGCAGCATACTCCCTGATGGTCTGTGTACTCACTCTCACATTCCAACTCTGCCTAGGGTGTATTCACATGGGCACTCTGAGCTGCCCAAAAGAGTCTCAGCCCAGATGGTGGGTTTGTGGAAGGTCCCTGGAAGGAAATCAGAGGCTGAGTCCCAGGACCTCCCCACCCCTCCCTCCCCAGCTCATCTCAGGAGCCCTTCCAAGTTTCACCAGCATCACTCTAGAATCCCAGTGCCCTGACCTTGCCCCCTACCAACTTCCTGGGATTCAAGTGAGATATGGGTCCCAGGAGACCCAGGAGGACTCACCTGCAGGGTTCGGGGTCCTCTGACCCAGACTCAGCCCTGGAAGTGAAAGATTTGCTGCCGAAAGCTTGGGCTAATTCTCTCCCCATCAGGATCCCTGGCCCCTCACACTGTCTGAACCCTGTGGTTCCCGTGAACTGGGGGCAGGGTGGGCATCATGTGCCCTCCTGCAGTGCCCTCCCTGCTCTGCACAACTGGCCAAGGACGCGAAGCTCAGAGAAGATGGAAGGCATGTCTACAGCTCTGAGTGCCCAGCTGCCCCTGCCCCCGCCCTGTACAGATGAGGAGACTATGGGGCCCTAGAGGACAAACAGGATGTGGTCCCAGGGGGGCTGCCACCACCCCTCAGGGTTCCCACGGCCATGGACTCACAACAGGGTGCGGCCTCTCCATGGACCTGGCTCTGATGTCTCCAGGCAGGGCTCAGGAGGCATCTCAGCCCAGGCATGAGGTCTCAGCTCTTTCTCTTTCTGCCTGGTCTAACCCCCTGCTCCAGAGGGTGGGACCCAGGTTCTCGTTCTGAATCAGCCCTGGACAGTTTGGCACCAAATAAGACTCAGAACTTTATTTTCCCAGTCACCTACAGAAATGGAATTTACTTCTCATCTTTGATCAGTTCATAAATTATTGCAGAGCACCTACTGTGTACAAGGCATTGGTGCCACACAGCAGAAATACACCCATGACCAGGTAAACCCATGTTCTATAGTTGGCTGAAGAATTGAGATTCTGCAGAATGTAGGCATCAAATGCTAACATTCTATTATTTTTTTAAAAGAAGATATATAAGAATAACTGGGGTTCATGTCTACACTGTGAACATTCAGAAAAAGGAAGATTATGACATCTGGTCCCCGAAACTAAAGGTCAAAATCAAATAAGGATAATTAGGGGAAAAAATGGAAACAGTGACAGTAGCAACACAGGAGCTCCAGAATGTCTTCATTTTAAGCAATCCTGACATTTCTTGGTAAAAGAGTTCTTGGGCAGTTTAGTTCTAAGCCAGGGGAGACATCACACACAGAGAGCTCAATGGGCAACTAAGGCTCCGTGGAGCTTGATTTTCACCCCATTGGCCAGCTCAGTTCACACTGGGGTCCTCATGGTGTTATTCTGTTCAGCCCTCCGCTTGGTTGACCCAAGCCACATTGTGCCAACAGTTGATAACTTAAAAGGCACAAGATTCTCAAATCCTTGGCTTTGGTGAAAAGAAGCAAAAAAGACAAAACATGCAAATATCGATGGATTAACACAACATGTTCAAAGCCTCCTTGGGGCAAGTGTTCTCTCTGCAGCCCTCAGTGATCTGGAGTGGAATATCCAGTAGAATTCTCTGTGAGGAGGGGACTTTTTAAACATCTGCTCTGTCCAGCACCATGGCACCTGGCCACATGACGCTACTGAGCACTTGAAATGTGGTGGGTGTGACTGAAGAACTGAATGCTTTACTTCCTATACGTCTAGAGTCATTGTCTGTACGGCATGGCTGGGTAACTACTTTATCGGCCAGTGTGGATCCAGACTGAGGGGGATCTTGTTGTCCTGTTTGTACCCCTGGAACCCCAGCACACTCAGTGCACACGACTGGGAAAGGGTTGAGGGGCCTTCCCCGATGGCTCAGTGGTAAAGAATCCACCTGCCAATGCAAGAGACATGAGAGACATGGGTTCAATCCCTGGGTCCAGAAGATTCCCTCGAGAAGGGAATGGCAACCCACTCCAGGATTCTTGCCTGGAGAATCCCAGGCACAGAGGAGCCTAGCGAGCTACACAATGTCATGGGTTCGCCAAGAGTCGGACATGACTGAATCGACTTAGCACGCAGACACACAGCCTCATGGGGCAAGTGGCACCACACTGGATATCTCAAACAGAATATACTTCATCTTTTTATTTGGCCAACTTGTATTGCTTTTGTTATTGTTTCATGGAAATCATTTTGTTTTAAATATAGCAGTGTGCACATGTCAATCTTAAACTTCCAATGTATCGCTCCCCTCATCCTTCCCCTCTGTAACTCTAAGTTTCTTCTCTAAGTCTCCAAGTCTGTTTCTGTCTTGTAAACAAGTTCATTTTTGTAAGCTATTACTGAACAGAGGTTTTTTTAAATTGGCTTTTTTTAATTTTAAACTGAATAATTTGAAGACTCAACTTGCAAATTTTTATGCTTTACTGGAATTTTTGAAAAAGTAGGATGATCATGGGAACCTACCCAGTAAGTGCAATTGATTAGAATAACTTCTCCCAAAAGGTTAGATAGTTAAAATAGAGTAGTAGAATAGCCAGGGATTACTAAGAGGTGGTGAGATTTTTGAAGATGATCCTATAATTCTTGGACTCCACTCTTAACTTCAGAGCTGCAGGGCTGCTTTGGAGGAGGAGAAGGAGTGCCCATGGAGGAACCCCTTTAAAAAGAGATGTAGCTCTTCAATTTATAACACTCTGTGTGCTCAAAGGTTGAGGCCAGGTCAGGGTCAGCATGATCTGGTTTACATCAAATTCCTCATAGATACTGGTCTCGGCGGAGAGGTGCATGGGGCTCAGGGGAGTGGGAGTGAGCAATCTCTCAGAGAGGGTCCTGTGGTTCATATTCAGTGGGCAAATATCACACCCTCTGCTGATGGGTCCTGAGAGGAAGGAGATGTGAATAATGGAATGAAATGTGATCTTTGAAGGCTGGGGCATTGGGCATTGGAGGGGCTCAGGCTATGGCAAGGATTTGGGTGGGAGGACTCACCTCACCATTCACTGTTCTATCTTCTTTGGGCTCTCCTTCCATGATGACAACATGTGCAAATGGAAGAGAATCAAGGCTCTTGGGGTGGGGGCGACTCTTCTAGACCTCCATATCTTTGGTGGGGACATCAAAGCCAAAAAAAAGCAGGGGTGTGCCCCAGGTAGCTGAGTCTGTCTACTCCACCTAATTAAAAAAAAAAAAAAAAGCATTCCATATATAAGACCAGCCAGTGACGGACTCTCTCAGGAATCTGTGGAAACCCATAGAGCTCATCTTACATCTTCTGTTATGGACCATCCTCTAATGTGTATCAGCAGATTCCCAAGATCATAAAGTGGAGAAGAACAGATGCCTGTGGTTGAAGGGAAGAACAGGGCTTGGAATGTCCCAGCTGGCCCAGGGATTAAGGGTCAACCTTCCAGTGCAGAGAATGTGGGTTCTATACTGGGTGGGAGAACTGAGATCCCACATGCCTTGAAGCAACAATATTGCAACTGCTGATCCCACGAGCTCTGGAGCCTTGAACTGCACCCCAGCACCACAATGAGGATCCCCCATGCTGCAGCTGAGACCTGATGCAGCTAAGAATAAATTAACACATATTTTCATAAAAAGAATAGGGTTCCATGGTTCTCTGGAAGATATTCATTCAGGGATTACAACAATGGAAATCAGTTTTTAACCTACAGGAAGTGAAAAACGCCATTCTCTGCTATAAGCCCGCCTCGTCCTGTGTCACATGACCCTGTGCTTCCCTCCTTCAAACTTATGATTTTGTGTAGAACACCAGTGACAGTTTGACTAAAGCCCAAAGTGTGCCACAAGAGCAGCACTGCAATGAGAGGCCCGCCCACTGCCAGGAGAGAAAGCCCCACAGTAAGGGGTACCCAGCACAGGGAAAAGTTCAGAAATAACTTTAAAAATGGAGTGTCCTCACTCTGTGAAAAATACCGTTGGTAGCTTGATAGAGATTGCATTGAATCTATAGATTGCTTTGGGTAGTATACTCATTTTCACTATATTGATTCTTCCGACCCATGAACATGGTATATTTCTCCATCCATTAGTGTCCTTTTTGATTCCTTTCACCAGTGTTTTATAATTTTCTATATACAGGTCTTTAGTTTCTTTAGGTAGATATATTCCTAAGTATTTTATTCTTTCCGTTGCAATGGTGAATGGAATTGTTTCCTTAACTTCTCTTTCTATTTTCTCATTGTTAGTGTATAGGAATGCAAGGGATTTCTGTGTGTTGATTTTATATCCTGTAACTTTACGATATTCATTGATTAGCTCTAGGAATTTTCTGGTGGCATCTTTAGTGTTTTCTATGTAGAGGATCATGTCATCTGCAAACAGTGAGAGTTTTACATCATCTTTTCCAATTTGGATTCCTTTTTTTTTCTTTTTCTGCTCTGATTGCTGTGGCCAAAACTTCCAAAACTATGTTGTATAGTAATGGTGAAAGTGTGCACCCTTGTCTTGTTCCTGACTTTAGAGGAAATGCTTTCACTTTTTCACCATTGAGGATAATGTTTGCTGTGGGTTTGTCATATATAGCTTTTATTATGTTGAGGTATGTTCCTTCTATTCCTGCTTTCTGGAGAGTTTTTATAATAAATGGATGTTGAATTTTGTCAAAGGCTTTCTCTGCATCTATTGAGATAATCATATGGCTTTTATTTTTCAATTTGTTAATGTGGTATATTACATTGATTGATTTGCAGATATTGAAGAATCCTTGCATCCCTGGGATAAAGCCCACTTGGTCATGGTGTATGATCTTTTTAATGTGCTGTTGGATTCTGATTGCTAGAATTTTGTTAAGGATTTTTGCATCTATGTTCATCAGTGATATTGGCCTGTAGTTTTCCTTTTGTGTGTGTGTGTGTGGCATCTTTGTCATGTTTTGGTATTAGGGTGATGGTGGCCTCATAGAATGAGTTTGGAAGTTTACCTTCCTCTGCATTTTTCTGGAAGATTTTGAGTAGGATATGTGTTAGCGCTTCTCTAAAATTTTGGTAGAATTCAGCTGTGAAGCCGTCTGGACAGGGGCTTTTGTTTGCTGGAAGATTTCTGATTACAGTTTCAATTTCTGTGCTTGTGATGTGTCTGTTAAGATTTGCTATTTCTTGCTGGTTCAGTTTTGGAAAGTTGTACTTTTCTAAGAATTTGTCCATTTCTTCCACGTTGTCCATTTTATTGGCATATAATTGTTGATAGTAGTCTCTTATGATCCTTTGTATTTCTGTGTTGTCTGTTGTGATCTCTCCATTTTCATTTCTAATTTTATTGATTTGATTTTTCTCCCTTTGTTTCTTGATGAGTCTGGCTAATGGTTTGTCAATTTTATTTATCCTTTCAAAGAACCAGCTTTTGGCTTTGTTGATTTTTGCTATGGTCTCTTTTGTTTCTTTTGCATTTATTTCTGCCCTAATTTTTAAGATTTCTTTCCTTCTACTAACCCTGGGGTTCTTCATTTCTTCCTTTTCTAGTTGCTTTAGGTGTACTGTTAGGTTATTTATTTGACATTTTCCACGTTTCTTGAGGTATGCCTGTATTGCTATGAACTTTCCCCCTAGCACTGTTTTTACAGTGTCCCACAGGTTTTGGGTTGTTGTGTTTTCATTTTCATTCATTTCTATGCATATTTTGATTTCTTTTTTGATCTCTTCTGTGATTTTTTGTTATTCAGCAGCATGTTGTTCAGAATGGGAGAAAATAATAGCAAATGAAGCAACTGACAAACAACTAATCTCAAAAATATACAAGCAACTCCTACAGCTCAACTCCAGAAAAATAAATGACCCAATCAAAAAATGGGCCAAAGAACTAAATAGACATTTCTCCAAAGTAGACATACAGATGGCTAACAAACACATGAGAAGATGCTCAACATCACTCATTATCAGAGAAATGCAAATCAAAACCACAATGAGGTAGCATTTCACGCCAGTCAGAATGGCTGCAATCCAAAAGTCTACAAGCAATAAATGCTGGAGAGGGTGTGGAGAAAAGGAAGCCCTCTTACACGGTTGGTGGGAATGCAAACTAGTACAGCCACTATGGAGAACAGTGTGGAGATTCCTTTAAAAACTGGAAATAGAACTGCCTTATGAACCAGCAATCCCACTGCTGGGCATACACATGGAGGAAACCAGAATTGAAAGAGACATGTGTATCCCAATGTTCATCGCAGCACTGTTTATAATAGGCAGGATATGGAAGCAACATAGATGCCCATCAGCAGATGAATGGATAAGAAAGCTGTGGTACATATACACAATGGAGTATTACTCAGCCATTAAAAAGAATACATTTGAATCAGTTCTAATGAGGTGGATGAAACTGGAGCCTATTATACAGAGTGAAGTAAGCCAGAAAGAAAAACACCAATACAGTATACAAATGCATATCTATGGAATTTAGAAAGATGATAACGATAACCCTATATGTGAGACAGCAAAAGAGACACAGATATATAGAACAGTCTTATGGACTCTGTGGGAGAGGGAGAGGGTGGGATGATTTGGGAGAATGGCATTGAAACATGTATAATATCATATAAGAAAAGAATCACCAGTCCAAGTTCGATGCATGATACTGGTTGCTTGGGGCTGGTGCATTGGGATGACCCAGAGGGAGGGTACGGGGAGGGAGCAGAGAGGGGGGTTCATGATGGGGAACACGTCTACACCTGTGGCGGATTCATGTTGATGTATGGCAAAACCAATACAATATTTTAAAGTAATTAACCTCCAACTAAAATAAATAAATTTATATTAAAAAAGAAATTGCAAGAAAAATTAATAAAAATGGAACATCATTTAAAAAATAAATAATTTTTATAAAATGGATTGTCATTTAATATCTTTTTCAAAAGAAAGAATATATGTATATGAATAACTGAATCACTCTGTTGTATAACAGGAATTAACAACATCTGAAATCAACTAGATTTCAACAAACAAATAAGATAAAATAAATTTTAAAAATCAACCAGATGTGCTGATCTCTTGAAATAAATGGAACCTACTAACTACTGCTGGGGACCATCAGAAAACATGGCATTGACCCAGAAGAAGAGATTATGGAATGGAAATTGCCAGACTCTCATTTGATCTTTGTCCACCTCTTTCTTTTTTTTTTTTTTAAATTTTATTTTATTTTTAAACTTTACAATATTGTATTAGTTTTGCCAAATAACGAAAAGAATCCGCCACAGGTATACCTGTGTTCCCCATCCTGAACCCTCCTCCCTCCTCCCTCCCCATACCCTCCCTCTGGGTCGTCCCAGTGCACCAGCCCCAAGCATCCAGTATCGTGCATCGAACCTGGACTGGCGACTCGTTTCATACATGATATTATACGTGTTTCAATGCCATTCTCCCAAATCTCCCCACCCTCTCCCTCTCCCACAGAGTCCATAAGACTGATCTATACATCAGTGTCTCTTTTGCTGTCTCGTACACAGGGTTATTGTTACCATATTTCTAAATTCCATATATATATGCGTTAGTATACTGTATTGGTGTTTTTCTTTCTGGCTTACTTCACTCTGTATAATAGGCTCCAGTTTCATCCACCTCATTAGAACTGATTCAAATGTATTCTTTTTAATGGCTGAGTAATACTCCATTGTGTATATGTACCATAGCTTTCTTATCCATTCATCTGCTGATGGGCATCTAGGTTGCTTCCATATCCTGCCTATTATAAACAGTGCTGCGATGAACATTGGGGTATGCGTGTCTCTTTCCCTTCTGGCTTCCTCAGTGTGTATGCCCAGTAGTGGAATTGCTGCATCATAAGGCAGTTCTATTTCCAGTTTTTTAAGGAATCTCCACACTGTTCTCCATAGTGGCTGTACTAGTTTGCATTCCCACCAACAGTGTAAGAGGGTTCCCTTTTCTCCACACCCTCTCCAGCATTTATTGCTTGTAGATTTTTGGATCGCAGCCATTCTGACTGGCGTGAAATGCTACCTCATTGTGGTTTTGATTTGCATTTCTCTGATAATGAGTGATGTTGAGCATCTTCTCATGTGTTTGTTAGCCATCTGTATGTCTACTTTGGAGAAATGTCTATTTAGTTCTTTGGCCCATTTTTTGATTGGGTCATTTATTTTTCTGGAGTTGAGCTGTAGGAGTTGCTTGTATATTTTTGAGATTAGTTGTTTGTCAGTTGCTTCATTTGCTATTATTTTCTCCCATTCTGAAGGCTGCCTTTTCACCTTGCTAATAATTTCCTTTGTTGTGCAGAAGCTTTTAAGTTTAATTAGGTCCCATTTGTTTATTTTTGCTTTTATTTCCAATATTCTGGGAGGTGGGTCATAGAGGATCCTGTTGTGATGTATGCCGGAGAGTGTTTTGCCTATGTTCTCCTCTAGGACTTTTATAGTTTCTGGTCTTACGTTTAGATCTTTAATCCATTTTGAGTTTATTTTTGTGTATGGTGTTAGAAAGTGTTCTAGTTTCATTCTTTTACAAGTAGTTGACCAGTTTTCCCAGCACCACTTGTTAAGAGATTGTCTTTAACCCATTGTATATTCTTGCCTCCTTTGTCAAAGATAAGGTGTCCATATGTGTGTGGAGTTATCTCTGGGCTTTCTATTTTGTTCCATTGATCAGTATTTCTGTCTTTGTGCCAGTACCATACTGTCTTGATGACTGTAGCTTTGTAATAGAGCCTGAAGTCAGGTAGGTTGATTCCTCCAGTTCCATTCTTCTTTCTCAAGATAGCTTTGGCTATTCGAGGTTTTTTGTATTTCCATACAAATTGTGAAATTATTTGTTCTAGCTCTGTGAAGAATGCTGTTGGTAGCTTGATAGGGATTGCATTGAATCTATAGATTGCTTTGGGTAGTATACTCATTTTCAATATATTGATTCTTCCAATCCATGAACATGGTATATTTCTCCATCTATTAGTGTCCGCTTTGATTTCTTTCATCAGTGTTTTATAGTTTTCTATATATAGGTCTTTAGTTTCTTTAGGTAGATATATTCCTAAGTATTTTATTCTTTCCGTTGCAATGGTGAATGGAATTGTTTCCTTAATTTCTCTTTCTGTTTTCTCATTATTAGTGTATAGGAATGCAAGGGATTTCTGTGTGTTGATTTTATATCCTGCAACTTTACTATAATCATTGATTAGTTCTAGTAATTTTCTGGTGGAGTCTTTAGGGTTTTCTATGTAGAGGATCATGTCATCTGCAAATAGTGAGAGTTTTACTTCTTCTTTTCCAATTTGGATTCCTTTTATTTCTTTTTCTGCTCTGATTGCTGTGGCCAAAACTTCCAAAACTATGTTGAATAGTAATGGTGAAAGTGTGCACCCTTGTCTTGTTCCTGACTTTAGAGGAAATGCTTTCAATTTTTCACCATTGAGGATAATGTTTGCTGTGGGTTTGTCATATATAGCTTTTATTATGTTGAGGTATGTTCCTTCTATTCCTGCTTTCTGGAGAGTTTTTTATCATAAAATGGATGTTGAATTTTGTCAAAGGCTTTCTCTGCATCTATTGAGATAATCATTAGGGCAGAAATAAATGCAAAAGAAACAAAAGAGACCATAGCAAAAATCAACAAAGCCAAAAGCTGGTTCTTTGAAAGGATAAATAAAATTGACAAACCATTAGCCAGACTCATCAAGAAACAAAGGGAGAAAAATCAAATCAATAAAATTAGAAATGAAAATGGAGAGATCACAACAGACAACACGGAAATACAAAAGATCATAAGAGAGTACTATCAACAATTATATGCCAATAAAATGGACAACGTGGAAGAAATGGACAAATTCTTAGAAAAGTACAACTTTCCAAAACTCGACCAGGAAGAAATAGAAAATCTTAACAGACCCATCACAAGCACGTAAATTGAAACTGTAATCAGAAATCTTCCAGCAAACAAAAGCCCAGGTCCAGATGGCTTCACAGCTGAATTCTACCAAAAATTTAGAGAAGAGCTAACACCTATCCTGCTCAAACTCTTCCAGAAAATTGCAGAGGAAGGTAAACTTCCAAACTCATTCTATGAGGCCACCATCACCCTAACACCAAAACCTGACAAAGATCCCACAAAAAAAGAAAACTACAGGCCAATATCACTGATGAACATAGATGCAAAAATCCTTAACAAAATTCTAGCAATCAGAATCCAACAGCACATTAAAAAGATCATACACCATGACCAAGTGGGCTTTATCCCAGGGATGCAAGGATTCTTCAATATCTGCAAATCAATCAATGTAATACACCACATAAACAAATTGACCGCCTCTTTCTTGAGGGCGTGTTTAGCGCTGCCCTGCCCACCCCCAGGGGCTAGAAGGGACTCCTTAGTGGGAGGGATGGAGGGACCACTCCCCCCCTCTTTGTGCCGAAGGACGCGTTAAACCAAGAGGCTGAGCAACTTCAGGGTGTCAACATCCATCTCGATCACCCAGGGGCCAGACTGCAAGGGCGTCTGGTACCACAGTGTGCTGCTGACAGAGCAAGGGAGCTCTGACATGAAAGCAGGAAACCAACCCCTTAACCAACCATCGTTGGCTGCCTGAGCGGGGAATTGCCCGGGTCCCTGCCCTGGTACATTTTTCTCCATTGGTCGTTCTTTCGTGTTCTTGCTCCTTCACTCTGTCACCAGCTGTGTCTTCTCCTTAGCACATGGCAGGGACTCTGTTCTCTCTTTCCCTTCCATGTTCACACCTCCTCTCTCTCTGGTTTGTTCCCTCTACTGAGTTTGTGAGTGTCTCTGCAGCCTGTCATTCTCTCCTGGGACTGCTGCTGGACTGGACACCAGACCATCTTTGACACAGAGAGCAGAAGGGACTTGTCTGTGATGATGATGTCCACAGGGTCGCTGAGAGCTGACCACTCATAGGTGGAGTGGCTGAGAGAGCCAGAGCATCTGTAGGTGCCCGGTCTTGCCAAAGTCATGGGGCCAATGAAGAAGTCAGCTAGGGCATGCCCACCAGTGAGCGTCTCTCCACGTCTCTGGAAATGCCCTGTGCTGCTTTTTTCCTGCAGGATAAATTTGTCATGCAGCATTGATGAGTGATAGCGAAGGGTCACATTCTCTCCCACCTGCATGAGGGGCCCTGGGTGGGCTGAGATGGAGGGTTTTGTGAACACACCTAGAAGCAAAGAGCTTGTGAGCTTCAGTGAGTCACCCCGCCTCAGTGCTTCCCCTGACTTCTGAAGGTGTGAAAAACCTCCCCATGAGGCAGCAAAGCCAATTACCCTTCCTGTATGTTCCTTTGCATTCTCTTTAGCCTTGTTCTCGGGCTCTGGCTCATGCTTTTCTGTTTCTCTTTGCTCAAGACCTCCGGCCTCCACTGTGTTTATTCTAAGCTCTTTAGCTGTTCGATCTGCTCTCAGCTTCCATACATACTCAGTCACTTCAGTTGTGTCAGACTCTGTGGGGTCCCATGGACTGTAGCTCACTGTGCTCTTCTGTCCATGGGATTCTCCAGTTGAGAATACTGGAGTGGGTTGCAGTGCTCTTAACTTCATCCCATTCCTAATATGCATGGTGGGGGGCTGGGGTGGGTCTGCTTCTCTGGTAGAATATATACCAGGTGTAATACGTACCTTGGCTCCTTTCACACTCATCTCCTAGAAAGTTGCTGATGATTGGCAGGAGGTTGGGAAGGAGGTGGAGAAAAAAGGGAACATTTTCCCACCTGTGATCCCCACTTCACACCTCTGGAAACATTCCTGGGCTGACTTGGTCTTAAATGGGACCCCAGCTCCTTCATATAGGATTACAGCTCCCTACTGGGTGGCAGGTGCTGGATCCGGGTTCCTCCTCGGCCTCCCAGTTGTCAGGCCATGGCAGCATCCTATCTAACTAATGCCTAGGGAGGCTCCTCTTTCCTGAGCCAGGGGAACACATCCCTCTATTCAACACCCTGAGTTTATTTTATTTTATTTTTTTTAATGCATACATATGGAATTTATTTTTTTTTAATTTTTAAAATTTTATTTTATTTTTAAACTTTACAAAATTGTATTAGTTTTCCCAAATATCAAAATGAATCCACCACAGGTATACATGTGTTCCCCATCCTGAACCCTCCTCCCTCCTCCCTCCCAATACCATCCCTCTGGGTCGTCCCAGTGCACTAGCCCCAAGCATCCAGTATCGTGCATCGAACCTGGACTGGCAACTCATTTCATACATGATATTTTACATGTTTCAATGCCATTCTCCCAGATCTTCCCACCCTCTCCCTCTCCCACAGAGTCCATAAGACTGTTCTATACATCAGTGTCTCTTTTGCTGTCTCGTACACAGGGTTATTGTTACCATCTTTCTAAATTCCATATATATGCGTTAGTATACTGTATCCAACACCCTGAGTTTAAACTCTCAGACTCGGTTCTCTTTCCTTGGTTCGGTTCTGGCTGGGAATCCTGAGGACGTCTTTGGCTGCACTGGCACGTGGACCTAGGGTAGGATTGCCTGCAGGCACAGTTATCCCAAGCTGGGCTGGACCCCTCCTACCTGTGACCAT
This sequence comes from Bubalus kerabau, assembly GCF_029407905.1. Classification (NCBI taxonomy): domain Eukaryota; kingdom Metazoa; phylum Chordata; class Mammalia; order Artiodactyla; family Bovidae; genus Bubalus; species Bubalus kerabau. The sequence continues at coordinate 67,392,247 of NC_073640.1, forward strand.
AATCTGCAGGGGGTCACTGACATCGGACCACACAGAGAGAGACATGTGTAGGAGCCGGCATGTTTTCTGGTCACTGGCCCAATGGTGAAGGTGTTGAAATGATATCCCGGGAGCTTGGGCAAAATGGCCCCATCTCTTTTGAGCAGTCTGAATATCACAAATGGAGGACTGAAGTGACACTGAAGAGTCACAGTCTGTTCTAAGGGAACCACAGGGCTTGGCCAGGCTGACAAAGAGGGCTTGTCATATTCACCTAGGCGAGAAGGAGACACAGGCTTTGAGAGAAAAATAGGAATGATCCCCTCTCCCCACTGCCCTCAGGGGTGCTTCCCCTTCAATTCTTCCAACTCTCCTCCCCTAAAGTGCATCGCCCTGATGCTCAGGGACACCTGGGGCCTGGGGACAGACAGAGACACAGTCAACCCAGGACGGACATCATGAGGATCTAAGAATATGATTCTTGGAAGTGATTCTTTGGGTTGACAAAATGTTGAGAAACTTTCTCTGAAAACACAAAACACTGGGGATTCCCTGTTGGTCCAGTTGTTAGGACTCAGTACTTTTTCTTCCAAGGGCCCGAGTTGAATCCCTGATCAGGGAACTAAGATCCTGCAAGCTGCACAATGCAGGCAAAAGAAAACATCAGCAAAAAATTGATGCATGGACAAGAAGGGGAAGGGCTTCCCTGTTGCATTTATTGTAGCTCAAATCGTAAAGAATCTTCCTGTAAGGCAGGAGAGCAGGGTTCAGTCTCTGAGTTGGCAAGATCTCCTGGTCAAGGAAATGGCAACTCACTCCTGCATTCTTGCCTGGAGAATCCCATGGATAGAGGAGCCTGGTGAGCTCCAGTCCCTGGGGTTGCAAACAGTCAGACTTGACAGAGCGACTAATGCTAACACAACTAAGCAGTGAAAAAGCCACTTGCCTGAAAAGAAGGAAGTAAACCTTGAACCTCGCTCCTTTGTTAGCTAACCTACATCAAATCTCTGACAAGGTCCAAGTGGCCATGCCTAATGGCCAGACCCTTCCCTGGGCTCAGCTTTAGTGGGTGCTCCTGCTGATCCTGTTGTTAAGGGCTGGTTGGAGAGGCCACGACCCAGCTTGTAGGAGAGGGGTCTGTGGGGTGCAGCCTCTTGCTCCTCTCTCATGATTGAAATGGCACTTGGGGGCCCAGCTCCCAGCTGACAGACTTAACACTGTCCCTTCAGGTCCAGAGTCCAGACCTGGGCTAATCTCTGGGGAGAGTGAAGATGAGTATCAAGGTCAAAAGAGATAAGGGATCCACAGGGCACGGGGCTCTCACTGTACTGACAGGGGTCTCACCCTGGTCCCTCAGTGTCCTCTGCATCAGCCCCAACTGCTCTGCTCAACAGAGAAATAAGGGATGGGGAGGACTCACCCACAGCTGCCCAGATCCTCAGACTCACACAGAATCCTAGAAGGAAAACCCTGTCAGAGATGGCTTGTCCTGATGGATCCCACGTTCCTTGCACCCTCAATCCAGGGAACCTGTTCAGTGGTGCAAGGACCCCCCGATTTACACCATAACCCTCTCTGACTGTGTCTTTCCGGACTCACCGAGACTCAGGAGGCTGAGGAGTGTGGGGCACATGGCTCTGCTTCTGTGAGACGGAAGGTACAACTGAGCAAAGCTGACTGAGTCACAGGATGCGGAAGGCAGGCGGTGCTGTTGGTACAGTCAGCTGGTTCATGTCACATGGGAAGACGGCCAGCCTCTTCTCACGCCAGGGATGGAAGTCTGACCTGAGCCACATCACTGAGCACACCTCATGACCCGACCATCACATTTTGTTTCCCTAAACACTATCAACCTCAGATATGCAGATGACACCACCCTTATGGCAGAAAGTGAAGAGGACCTCAAAAGCCTCTTGATGAAGGTGAAAGAGGAGACTGAAAAAGTTGGCTTAAAGCTCAATATTCAGAAAATTAAGATCATGGCATCTGGTCCCATCACTTCATGGCATCTGGTCCCATCACTTCATGGCAAATAGATGGGGAAACAGTGGAAACAGTGTCAGATTTTATTTTGGGGGGCTCCAAAATCACTGCAGATGGTGACTGCAGCCATAAAATTAAAGATGCTTACTCCTTGAAAGGAAAGTTATGGCCAACGAGATAGCATATTCAAAAGCAGAGACATTACTTTGCCAACAAAGGTCCGTCTGGTCAAGGCTATGGTTTTTCCAGTGGTCAGGTATGGATGTGAGAGTTGGACTGTAAAGAAAGCTGAGTGCCAAAGAATCGATGCTTTTGAACTGTGGTGTTGGAGAAGACTCTTGAGAGTCCCTTGGACTGCAAGGAGATCCAACCAGTCCATTCTGAAGGAGATCAGCCCTGGGAGTTCTTTGGAAGGAATGATTCTAAAGCTGAAACTCCAGTACTTTGGCCACCTCATGCGAAGAGTTGCCTCACTGGAAAAGACCCTGATGCTGGGAGGGATTGGGGGAAGGAGGAGTAGGGGATTACAAAGGATGAGATGGCTGGATGGCATCACTGATGGGATAGTGAGGACTCACCCACAGCTGCCCAGATCCTCAGACTCACACAGAATCCTAGAAGGAAAACCTTGTCAGAGATGGCTTGTCCTGATGGATCCCACGTGAGTCTGAGTGAACTCTAGGAGTTGGTGATGGACAGGCAGGCCTGGCGTGCTGTGATTCATGGGGTCGCAAAGATTCGGACACGACTGAGCGACTGAACTGAACTGAACTGAAACACTATCAGCCTAAGAGGATTAGAACAGATCTTTCTGCTTTTAGGAAGTAGTAATGGTGATTCAGTGTATATCATGCAGGATGCTTTTCCCAAGCTCATGATAAACCTGATTAACCTTAACTCTTTGCAGAAGAGAAATCACATGTACCCACATCATATTTCAGGCTCAGTGCAGGTTGGCAATTAAAGACTCATTAATAGAGACTTTTATTCTGCATTCTTATGAGAGGACCAGACATGCATATATGGCTCTTTGAAAATATATTGTAATACATGTGATTAAGAAACTAACTGTTAGTTTCAGGTGTATGACAAAGTGATTCAGTAATACATATACATGCATCTATTGCTTCTCAAATTCTTTTCCCATTAAGGTAGTTACAGAATATTAAGTAGAATTCTCTGTTTTATACAGTAGGTCCTTCTTGCTCATCCATTTTTTTTATGTTGAAGATCTTCTTTATTTTTTTATTTTATTTTATTTTTTAACTTTACAATATTGTATTGGTTTTGCTATATATCAAAATGAATCCACCACAGGTATACATGTGTTCCCCATCCTGAACCCTCCTCCCTCCTCCCTCCGCATACCATCCATTTTAATACAGCCGTCTGTATATGTCAGTCCTAAACTTCCAATTTAACCTCCCCCTGACACTATCCCCCCTGGTAACCATAACTTCATTCTCTGTGAGTCTGTTTTGCAAATAAGTTCATTTTTCTAGATGTCACAAATAAATGATATCATGTGATCTTTGTCTTTCTCTGACTCTTCCTCATATGAATTATTTTGTGACTGTGAGTGGAAACTTTGCACACACAACGCTCTCTCTGTCTCTCTCTCTTCATCCCTTTCTAATCCAAGGACCACACGTGTACACAAGATAACGTGTGTAAAGATGACTGTGGTGTTTTTTTGGGAGGGGGATTTGTTCTGCCTGAAAAGGTGGACCACCTTGCTTCCTAGATACTCAGATGAACACAAAATATGTCAAGTAGGGACTTTCAAGCTGCAGAATGCTTGAGTGAGGGGCGTGTCCACAACAATCAACTCCAAACGGGCAAAATGGCCCAGCTGTTTCAGGACTCCAAGGGCAGACATACACCCAGTTCAGCTGTTGTTTATAGACAGGAAAGAACCTCAGTAAGGGCAGCGATTCCACACCATTTTTCTGGGGGTGGGGGTCATTAAGATTAGTGATGCTTCGTAAGTAATAAATCTGGTCTCCCCTTGCTTATTATTTATGTAATGGAGTAAAAGTACAGTCACCCTTCTTAAAATTTCCTTTTATTTACTTAATATCATTTTTCAGAATTGATCTGTATTCTTTGTCATTTCAGTTTGTGCATTTTTACTTTCATTGCAGATATATAAACCAGAAATTTTTAAACATTAAAAAATTTTAATTTTATTATTTTTATTATTATTTTAACTATAAATTTATTTAATTGGAGGCTAATTTCTTTACAGTATTTGTACAGCAAATTGATTCAGCTTGACATTTATATTCTTTTCCATTATGATTTGTGGCAAGATACTGGATAGAATTCCCTGTGCCATACTGTAGGACCTCATTCTTTTTTTTTTTTTTTATTTAAAGGTAGGTTTTATTCTTTTTTTTAAAATTTATATTTATTTATTTTAATTGGTCCACATGCTTTACTCCGGAGAAGGCAATGGCACCCCACTCCAGTACTTTTGCCTGGAAAATCCCCTGGACGGAGGAGCCTGGTGGGCTGCAGTCCATGGGGTCCCTAGAGTCAGACACGACTAAGCGACTTCACTTTCACTTTTCACTTTCATGCATTGGAGAAGGAAATGGCAACCCACTCCAGTGTTCTTGCCTGGAGAATCCCAGGGACGGGGGAGCCTGGTGGGCTGCCGTCTATGGGGTCGCAGAGTCGGACACGACTGAAGCGACTTAGCAGCAGCAGCATGCTTTACTTATTCTATGTATAAATAGATTTCATCTGCTAACCCCAAGCTTCCAGTTCTTCCCTCCTTGGCAACCACAAGCCTGTTCTCTGTGTCTGTGAGTCTGTTCTTGTTTCATTGATATGTTCCTTTTAGATTCCACATATAGGTGATATCACATGAAAATTGTCTTTCTCTTTCTGTCTTCTTCACTTAATATGTTAATCTCCAGGTTCATCCATGCTGCTGCAAATGACATTATTACTTTTTTTACATATCTAAATGATATTCCATTCTCTGTGTGTATAAGCATATATATCTTCTTTATCCATTCATCTCTTGATGGACAATTAGGCTGTTTCCATGTCTTGGCTATCGTAAGTTTTGCTGCTATGAACATAGGGGTGCATGAATCTTTTCAAGGTATAGTTTTTTTACAGATATATGCTCGGGATTGGAATTGTTGGATCATATGGAAACTCTGTTTTTGTTTTTTTTGAGGAACTTCCATACTGTTTTCCACGGTGACTGCACCAGTTTACACTCCCCCAACAGTGTAAGAGGGTTTCCCTCTTCTCCACACCCTCTCCAGCATCTATTTTTCGTCAACTGTCTAATGATGGCCATTCTGACCGGTATGAAGTGGTACCTCACTGCAGTGTCAATTTGCCTTTCTCTACTAATGAGCAATGCTGAACATCTTTTCATATGCCTGTTGGCCATCTACATATCTTCTTTTAAATCATGGATATCAATTGTGAGAGTGATGTCTATGGATTTTGGCTAAAATGAATGACACCTCTGCTAATGTCTCATGAATGTGCTCTGATTCCAACCTCATGTTGCTTGTCAAGGAACAGAGTGATGAGGTCTTCAGGAAAGGAAAAGTGACTTTATTTGGAAAGCCAGCAGACCAAGCTACGGCGAACATCTGCCCCAGAGAATCGTTTTATCTGAGGTAGATGGGCTTTTGGGGGAGTGAGAGGGATGGTCAAACAGTGTTTACTGAATGTAAAATAACCCTACCCCATGCGGAAGAAAATTCCAAGGAGAAGAGAGAAGAATACAGATTAAACACCCACATGTGAACTCACACTTTCACACTTACACACACACACACACACACACACACACTAAAAGAGGAGGAGGTGTGGCTGGTTGTTGCAGTGTTTTAATTAACAAATTGATGTCTGTACTGGCTCTTTGTCGCTGTGCACAGGCTTTCTCTAGTTGTGGGAAGGGGGCTGCCCTTTTCTGTGGTTCAGGGTCTCTCACCACCGTGGCTTCTCTAGTTGTGGAGCACCTGCTCTAGGCACATGGGCTTGTGGCCCACGGGCTTAACTACCCCGAGGCATGTGGAATCTTCCCGGTCCTGGGATCGGGCCTGTGTCCCCCACATTGACAGGCATTTCCCAACCACTGGACCACCAGAGAAGCGCTGTTGCAGGCTTCCCCCCCCCTCCCTACTTTATTTATTTTTAGTTTAAGGACAACTACAATATTGTTAGTTTCTGCCATACATCAACATGGATCAGCCATAGCTATAGTTATGTCCCCTCCACTGGGAAATCTTTTATTTCTGGAATTCTTTTTTCTTGAAGCTGTCCATGCATGTCTGGTCATAATGTCCCTTTAAACCCCTGACAAGACAAAAGGTCTGTCTGTTCTGCCACTTTTTATCTCTATATGAATGGGAAAGTGTTATACCTTTTAAGTTCAGAGCCTTGAGAATAGTTTAGGCCCTCAGTCGTGTCTGACTCTTTGTGATCCCATGGGCTGCAACCCACCAGACTCCTCTGTCCGTGGGGGTTCTCCAGGCAAGAATGCTGGGGTGGGTTGCCATTTCGTGCTCCAGGAGATCTTCCCAACTCAGGGATCGACTCAGGTCTCCTATGCTGCAGGCATATTCTTTATCATCTGAGTCACCAGGAAAGCCCACCAGTAACATAATGCGATTCACTATTTCCTCCCACAATTAACATTGCCATTGTTTTCCATTTACTTTTATCATGGACATGGTGGGATTTTGGCATCATGCTTTCACTCTCAGTGTAGCATAACACTGACATGGCATATATCATAGATTTAAAAATAGAAGTATGAATACAATGCTAGATTTCTAATAAAAAAATAAAGATATGCAACAAGCAACAAAGATTTACTATATAGCACAGGAACTATACTCAATATCTTGTAATAACCTAAAAAGGAGAATAATCTGAAAAATTATGTATGCGTGTTTGTATAACTGAAAATCACCTTGCTGTGCTGCTGAAACATTGTAAGTCAACTACACTTCAATAAAATTATCTATTATGAGATTAAAAAATGGAACCAGTGAAATAAATAAATTTTAAAACAAAATGAAAGAAAATGAAGTCACTCAGTTGTGTCCGACTCTTTGCAACCCTATGCGCTGTAGGCGGGCAGGCTCCCATGTTCATGGGATATTGCAGACAAGAATACTAGAGTGTGTTGCCATTTCCTTCTCCAAATAGTGCACGCCAACTGCAGCATCCTCCCTGATGGTCTGTGTACTCACTCTCACATCCCAACTCTGCATACGGTGTATTCACATGGGCACCCTGAGCTGCCCAAAAGAGCCTGAACCCAGATGGTGAGTTTGTGGAAGGTCCTGGAAGGAAGTCAGGCTGAGTCCCAGAATCTCCCCACCCCTCAATCTGCAGCTCATCTCAGGAGCCCTTCCAGGTTTCATCAGCATCACTCTAGAATCTCAGGTCTCCCACCTCGCCCCCTACCAACTTCCCGGGACTCAAGTGACATATGGGCCCCAGGAGACCTGGGAGGACCCACCTGCAGGGTTGGGGGCCTCTGGCCCAGACTCAGCCCTGCAAGTGAGAGATTTGCCACTGAAAGCTTGGGCTGATTCTCTCCCCATCAGGATCCCTGGCCCCTCAAGCTGTCTGAGCCCTGAAGTTACCATGAGGTGGGGGCAGGGTGGGCGTCCCTTGCCCTCCTGCGGTCCTCTCCCTGCCCTGCACATCTGGCCAAGGAGGAGAAGCTCAGAGAGGATGGAAGGCATGTCTGCAGCTCTGAGCACCCAGCCGCCCCTGCCCCCACACTATACAGATGAGGAGACCATGGGGCCCTAGAGGACAAACAGGATGTGGTCTCTGGAGGCCTGCCACCACCCTTCAGAGTTCCCACGGCTGTGGACTCACAGCAGGGGGTGGCCCCTCCGTGGACCTGGCTCTGATGTCTCCAGGCAGGGCTCAAGAGGCATCTCAGCCCAGACCTCATGTCTCAACTCTTTCTCTTTCTGCCTGGTCTGACCCCCTGTTCCAGAGGGTGGGACCCAGTTTCTCATCCTGAGTCAGCTGTGACAGCCTGGCTCCAAATAGGGCTCAGAACTTTATTTTCCCAGTCACCTACAGAAATGGAATTTACTTCTCATCTTTGGTCAATTCATAAATTATTGCAGAGCACCTACTGTGTACCAGGCATTGGTGCCACACAGCAGAAATACACCCATGACCCAGGTAAACCCATCTTCTGTGTGTGGTTGAAGAACTCAGATTCTGCAGAATGAAGGCATCAAATGCTAACATTCAATTATTATTATTTTTTTTAGTAATCTGAGAATAACTGGGGTTCAAATCTACACTGTGAACATTCAGAAAAATGAAGATCATGACATTTGGTCCCTCACCTAAAGGCAAGAAAAAAAAAAGAAAAAAAAAACCAGTGGATAATTAGGGGAAACATGGAAACAGTGACAATAACAACACAGAAGCCCCAGAATGTCTTCACTTTAATCGATCCTGACATTTCTTGGTAAAAGAGTTCTTGGGTGGTTTAGTTCTAAGGCTCTGGGGACCTTGATTTTCATCCCATTTGCCACTCAGTTCACACTGGGGTCCTTATGGTGTTATCCTCTTCAGCCCTCCGCTTGGTTGAGCCAAGCCACATTGTGCCAACAGTTGATAACTTAAAAGGCATAAGATTCTCAAATCCTTGGCTTTGGAGAAAAGAAGCAAAAAAGACAAAACATGTGAATATCGATGGATTAACACAACATGTGCAAAGCCTTGCTGGGGCAAGTGTTCTCTCTGCAGCCCTCAGTGATCTGGCGTGGAATGTCCAGTAGTATTATCCGTGATGACGGGACTTTTTAAACATCTGCTCTGTCCAGCACCATGGCACCTGGCCACATGACGCTACTGAGCACTTGAAATGTGGTGGGTGTGACGGAAGAACTGAATGGTTTACTTCATATACGTCTAGAGTCATTGTCTGTACGGCATGGCTGGGTAACTACTTTATCGGCCAGTGCGGATCCAGACTAGGGGCATCTTGTTGTCTTGTTTCTACCCCTGGAACCCCAGCATCCTCAGTGCACAAGGGTGGGAAAAGGCCGAGGGGCCTTCCCTGATTGCTCAGTGGCAAAGAACCCGCCTGCCAATGCAAGAGACATGAGAGACGTGAGTTCGATCCCTGGGTCAAGAAGATCCCCTTGAGAAGGGAATGGCAACACACTCCAGGATTCTTGCCCGGAGAATCCCATGCACCTAGGAGCCTAGCGAGCTACACAACGTCATGGGTTCACCACAAGTCAGACATGACTGAATCGACTTAGCACGCAGACACACAGCCTCAGGTGGAAGTTGCACCACACTGGATATCTCAAACAGAATATACTTCATCTTTTTATTTGGCCAACTTGCATTGCTTTTGTTATTGTTTCATGGAAAGCATTTTGTTTTAAATATAGCAGTCTGCACATGTCAATCTTAAACTTCCAATCTATCTCTCCCCTCATCCTTCCCCTCTGTAACTCTAAGTTTGTTCTCTAAGTCTACAAGTCTGTTTCTGTCTTATAAACAAGTTCATTTTTGTAAGCTATTACTGAAAACAGTTTTTTTTATTGATTTATTTTATTTTAAACTAAATAATTTGAAGACTCAACTTGCAAATTTTTATGCTTTACTGGAATTTTTGAAAAAGTAGGATGATCATGGTAACCTACACAGTATGTGCAATTAATTAGAATAACTTCTCCCAAAATGTTACATAGTTAAAACAGAGTATTAGAATACCCAGGGGATTACTAAGAGGTGGTGGGATTTTTGGAGACGATCCTATAATTGTTGAATTCCACTGTTCTCCTCAGAGCTTCGGGGCTGCTTTGGAGGAGGAGAAGGAGTGTCCACGGAGGAACCCCTTTAAAAAGAGATCTAGGTCTTCAATTTTTAACATTCTGTGTGCTCAAAGGATGGGGCCAGGTCAGGGTCAGCATGGCCTTGGTTTGCATCAAATTCCTCATAGAGGTGCATGAGGCTCAAGAGTGAACACTCTCTCAGAGAGGGTCCTGTGGTTCAAGTGGGCGAATATCACACCCTCTGCTGATGGGTCCTGAGAGGAAGGAGATGTGAATGATGGAATGAAATGTGATCTTCGAAGGCTGGGGCATTGGGCATTGGAGGGGCTCAGGCTATGGCAAGGGTTTGGGTGGGAGGACTCACCTCACCATTCACTGTTCTGTCTTCTTTGGGCTCTCCTTCCATGATGGCAACATCTGCGAATGGGAGAGAGTCAAGGCTCTTGGGGTGGGGGTGATTCTTCTAGACCTCCATAACTTTGGTGGGGACATCAAAGCCAAAAAAAGCAGGGGTGTGCCCCGGGTTGCTGAGTCTGTCTACTCCACTAAATTAAAAAAAAAAATCCCATATACAAGCCCAACCACTGGCAGACTCTCTCAGGAATCTGTTGAAACCCAAGAAGTCCATCCTACATCTTCTGTTATGGACCATCATCTAATGCGTATCAGCAGATTCCCGAGATCATAAAGGGGAGAAGAACGGATGGCTGTGGTTGAAGGGCAGAACAGGCCTTGGAATGTTCCTGGTGGCCCAGGGATTCAGGGTCAACCTTCCAGTGCAGAGAGTATGGGTTCTATACTAGGTGGGAGAACTGAGATCCCACATGCCTTGAAGCAACTATCCTCAATGCTGCAACTGCTGAGCCCACGAGCTCTGGAGCCTTGAACTGCACCCCAGCACAGCAGTGAGGATCCCTCATGCTGCAGCTGATACCTGATGCAGCTAAGAATAAATTAACACATATTTTCATAGAAAGAACAGGGTTCCATGGGTCTCTGGAAAATATTTATTCAGGGTGTACATCAATGGAAATCAATTTTTAACCTACAGGAAGTGAAAACGTCATTCTCTGCTATGAGCCCACCTCCCCCTGGGTCAGATGACGCTGTGCTTCCCCTCCTTCAAACTTACAATTTTGCATAGAACACCAGTGACAGTTTGGCTCTTCATACTTACTTTATGGGTAACCAGTGACAGACAAGAACAGCGAGGAAGATGCTGGTATAGATGAAGGCTATGGAGAGCCTAAGGAGAAGGTGCAGCTGGCTGGAGTGGCCTTGAGGAAGCCGTGCTTCTGCCAATGATCAAATGGAAGAAGGTCTGGTTATTCGTTGCATACACCCTGCCCCTACACACAGGAGTTATTGAATCCTTGTGTCAAAGTGTGTCAGCAGCTCTCAACCTGATCAGTATGGTCTCCACTTCCCAGGAGGTACCACAGCATCTAGGAGAGATGCTAGCAGTGGATGAAGTAAAGAGGCCATGGAAGACCGGCAGATGTCTGAACCAAGGTCCCCACGGCACTGATGCAGCTTTGCTCTGCTGCCCCATGTGACAAGGCATGGTGATTTTGCATGAATGGGGACTGCTTTAATCCTCCATATATTTCCCCCTCCATCCACGTATACCTGAAATGGAATCCTCAAGAAGACATGACACTTCTATTTCTGAACTGTGGAATGTTTAGTTCATAAAACACTAACAGAGGAATAGCACATATTGAAGGTGCTCCCTAAAACTCTCCCCTTGTCCCCCGCATCCTTCCCCAAAGATACTGGTGGAGGGAGGGTAAGTGTCTCCCTTAAGCATGGGGTCAAATCACTCGGTCTTGCTTTGTTCACTTTAGAAATTCCCAGTCCCAGAGAATGAGAAACTCAATGCCCCCTCTGGTTCTAATACAGCCCATGATCTCAAATGCTGACATGACAGGGATGTTGAGGAGACCAAAGTCACAGAACTGGGAGGTGGTAGAATGAACACTCACACTGGGACCCTCTGTCTTCTCAGAAATTTGCTGAGATAGGAGACCATCTTGCTTACCTTCTGTGGTGTGTGGATCCATGATTGATGGGCAAGTACTTGTAGTGGATCCTAGGGGAAAAAAGCCAGAAGAGGTGAACAGTAACCTTCCTCGCCCCACCATAGGAGGACTCTTGTTTCTGGAAGGTTGACCTCCTGCCTGTCCTTGACTCTGTCATCTCTCAGAGCACTGATTGGGGAGGGGAGAGCTTCTGGTCCCTCACCGTGAATGCGTTGAGTAGACCTTCCATCCCAGACAAGAGATGGTGGAAGGAGGCCGGAAGGATATGCCTGGTGATGAAAGACAGCTATAAGCAAGAGACATCTTCTCTGCACCAGGAATGAGTATCTATGCTCCTTAATTGGAAAATCACCTGTATGTCAGAGGTGCTACTGGGAAAACACTAAGAGCAAGGGGCCGATGCAATCTCTGATCCTCCCGAATGAGCCCAGCCTCTCCCCTTCCTGCCCTGACCCTTTTCTTTATTTGCCTGGATAGCCAGGACTCTGATGTGGAGCATCCAAACAGGAGGTGGAAGAGGGTTGAGATGCCATCTACCATCTGTGTTCCTCTCTGGTTGTCATTGCTTCCGTTTCTCCAGAAGCCCTAAGGTCCCCTGACGCCAGCATGGAGACCTTGAGATAGAGCTCAGTGATACAGTAAGATATTGTGGAAAAAGCCAAACAGCCTTTTGGGCCACCGCAATGTGATTTAGTGTATTGTAAAGCATGGGACTCTTCATGGGTTCTCCAGGCAAGAATACTGGAATGGGTTGCCATTTCCTCCTCCAGGGACCATGTTTTGTCAGGAATCTTCACTACGATCCGTCAGCCTTGGGTGGCCCTGCATGACTGGCTCATAGCTTCACTGAGGTATGAAGGCCCCTTCACCACTACAAGGCTGTGATCCATGAGGAGGAGATAGTGAAGGACAGAGGAGTCTGTCGTGCTGCAGTCCACAGGGTGGCAAAGAGTTGGACACAACATAGGGACTGAACAGGAACAACAAAGCCTGGGCCAGGAAGAGGTTCCTCACCTGTGACAGACAGGAACAGTGGGTCGCTGGAGTCTGACCACGAGTAGGGAGAGCGAGTGAAGGAGCCAAAGCACCTGTAGATCCCACTGTGGGCTGGGGTCCCAGGACCCAGAGGAAACTCTTCCTGGAGTGCCCCATGGGGGCCCTGCCCTCCAGCGAGCAGTTGCTTAAGGTACTCCCCCTCCCTGAGCAGATGGAACTGGTCAAAGGTGGTCTCCGAGCTGCAGACCAAGGTCACGTTCTCTCCTGACCTCACCACGGGGCCCCCCTGGGCTGAGAGAGAGGGTTTCTTGGACAGACCTGGAAGGAGGAGACCTTCATCTTAGAGCACAAAGTAACTCTAGTCCTAAGTATAAGACTAAAGCCCAAAGTGTGCAACAAGAGCAGCACTGCAATGTGAAGGCCGCCCATGGCCAGGAGAGAAAGACCTATAGTAGGGGGTACCCAGCACAGGGAAAAGTTCAGAAATAACTTTAAAAATGGAGTGTCATTTAAAATCCTTTTAAAAAATAAATAATTTTTTAAATGGACTGTCATTTAATATCCTTTTTTAAAGAAAGAATATATGTATATGAATAACTGAATCACTCTGCTGTACAACAGGAATTAACAACATCTAAAACCAACTAGACTTCAACAAACATAATAAGATAAAATAAATTTCAAAAATCAACCAGATGTGCCGTTCTCTTGAAATAAACAGACTACTAACTAAATAAACAGACTGCTGCTGCTGCTAAGTCGCTTCAGTCCTGTCCGACTCTGTTCCACCCCGTAGACAGCAGCCCACCAGGCTCCCTGGGATTCTCCAGGCAAGAACACTGGAGTGGGTTGCCCTTTTCTCCTCCAATGCATGAAAGTGAAAAGTGAAATAAACAGACTACTACTAAATAAACAGACTACTAACTACTGCTGGGGACCATCAGAAAACATGGCATTGACCCAGAAGAAGAGATTATGGAGTGAAAATTGCCAGAATCTCACAGGATCTTTGACCACCTCTTTCTTGAGGGCATGTTCAGTGCTGCCCTGCAAACCCCCAGGGGCTGGAAGGGACTCCTTATCGGGGAGGGCTGGAGGGACCTCTCCCCTCTCTTTGTGCAGAAGGACACGTTAAACCACGAGCTGAGCAATGTCAGGGTGTCGACCTCCATCTTGATCACTGAGGGGCCAGACTGCAAGGGTGTCTGGTACCACAGTGTGCTGCTGATAGAGGAAGGAAGCTCTGACATGAAAGTGGGAAACCAACCCCTTAACCACCCATTGTTGGCTGCCTGAGGGGGGAATTGCCCGGGTCCCTGCTCTGGTACATTTTCCTCCATTGGTCATTCTTTCATGTTCTTGCTCCTTCACTCTGTCACCAGCTGTGTCTTCTCCTTAGCACACAGCAGGGACTCTGTTCTCTTTTCCCTTCCATGTTCACACCTCCTCTCTCTCTGGTTTGTTCCCTCTCCTGAGTTTGTGAGTGTCACTACACACCGGTCATTCTCTCCTGGGACTGATGCTGGACTGGACACCAGACCTTCTGTGACACAGAGAGCAGAAGAGACTGGTCTGGCCACACTCACCTGTGATGACGATGTCCATGGGGTCGCTGGGGGCTGACCACTCATTGGGGGAGCAGCTGAGAGAGCTGTAGCATCTGTAGGTACCGGCACTCGCCAAAGTCATGGGGCCAATGACGAAGTCAGCTGTGGCATGCCCACCAGTGAACATCTCTCCACGTCTCTGGAAATGCCCTGTGCTGCTTTCCTGGTGCAGGATAAACTTGTCAAACACCACCAGTGAGTGACAGCGGAGGATCACATTCTCTCCCACCTGCACAAGGGGCCCTGGGAGGGCTGAGATGGAGGGTTTTGTGAACACACCTAGGAGCAAAGAGGTTGTGAGCTTCAGTCAGTCACCCCAACTTAGCTCTTCCCCTGACATCTGAAGGTGTAAAATTCTTCCCCATTTACCAGTGGAGCCACTTACCCTTCCTGTGTGTTTTGTTGCATTCTCTTTAGCCTTGTTCTTGGGCTCTGGCTCATGCTTTTCTTTCTGGCTCATGTTTCTCTTTGCTCAAGACCTCCAGCCTCCTCTGTGCTCATTCTAAGCTCTTTAGCTGTTGGATCTGTTCTTGGGTTCATGCATGCATACTCAGTCACTTTAGTTGAGTCCAACTCTGTGCAACTCCATGGACTGTAGCCAGCCAGGGTCCTCTGACCATGGGATTCTCCAGTTGAGAATACTGGAGTGGGTTGCCATGCTCTCAGCTTCATCCCATCCCTAATATGCGTGGTGGGGGCTGGGGTGGGTCTGAGGATGCATACCCTGGCTCCCTTCACACTCATCTAGAATGTGGGCACTGACTGCAGGACGTTGGGGTGGAGGTGGAGAAAAGGGAACATTTCCCACCTGTGACCCCACCTCATGCCTCTGAGACATTCCTGGAACTCCTACCTGGGGCTCCAGCTCCTTCAAATGGGATTACAGCTCCCTACCAGGTGGCAGGTGCTGGATCAGGGTCATGCCCCATCCTCCCTGCCAGTAGGCAGGGGCAGCATCCTGTCTAACTAATGCCTAGGGAGGCTCCTCCTTCCTGCACTGGGGCACCCCATCCCTCTATTCGACACCCTGAGTTTAAATGCTCAGAGTGGGTTCTCTTTCCCTGGTTCAGTGGTGGCTGGGAATCCTGAGGAAGTCTTGGGCTGCACTGGGACATGGACCTAGGGAAGGGTTGCCTGCAGGCATGGCTGTACCCGGCTGGGCTGGACCCCTCCTACCTGAGACCACAATCTGCAGGGGGTCACTGGGTATGGACCAGTAGGCTTCAGAACGTATGTAGGACCCGGCATGTTCTCCGGTCACTGGGCCAAGGGTGAAGTTATTGAAATGATGTCCTTGGAGCTCAGGCAAACGCCTTTTCCCATCTGTTTTGAACAGTCTGAATCTCTTAAGTGGAGAACGGGAGTGACACTGAAGAGTCACAGTCTGTCCTAAGGGAACCACGGGGCTTGGCCAGGTGGACAAAGACAGCTTCTCATATTTACCTAGGAGAGAAGGAGACACAGGCTTTGAGAAGAAAATGGGAACACTCAGCTCTCCCCACTGCCCTCGTGGGTGGGCTTCCCCTTTAATTATTCGAACTCTCCTCCCCTAAAGTGCATCACCCTGATGCTCAAGGACAACTGGGGCTTGGGGACAGGCAGAGACACAGTCAATCCAGGAGAGACATCATGGAAATTCTCAGGACATGAATCACTCCTTGGGTTGACAAAATAATGAAAACCCATCTCTCAAAACACAAAAAACCTGGGGATTTCTGGGCAGTCTAGTGGTTAGGACTTGGCACTTTCTCTGCCAAGGGCCTGAGTTGAAACCCTGATCAGGGAACTAAGATCCCATAAGCTGCACGATGAAGGCAAAATAAAACACCACAGAAAAATTGATGCATGGGCAAGAAGCGAAAGGACTTCCCTGTTGCATTTGTTGTAGCTCAAAACGGTAAAGAATCTTTCTGCAAGGCAGGAGACCAGGGTTCAGTCCCTGAGATGGCAAGATACCCTGGATAAGGAAATGGCAACCACCTCCATATTTTTGCCTGGAGAATCCTATGGACAGAGGAGCCTGGTGAGCTACAGTCCGTGGGGTCGAAAGGAGTTGGACACGACCGACTAACACTAACAGAACTATGCAGTGAAAAAGCCACTTGACTAAAAAGAAGAAAGTAAACCTTGAACCTCGCTCCTTTGTTAGCTAACCTACAATCACACATCAAATGTGTGACAAGGTCCAAGTGGCCCTGCCTGATGACCAGACCCTTCCCTGGGGTCAGGTCTAGTGGGCTGTCTTGCAGATCTTGTTGTTAAGGGCCAGTTGGAGATGGCATGTGCCTACTTGTAGGGGAGTGTCTATGTGCTGCAGCCTCTTGCTCCCCTCTCATGATAGAAATGGCACTCAGTGGGCCTAGCTCCCAGCTCCCAGACTTCACACTGTGCCTTCAGGTCCAGAGTCCAGAGCTGGGGTAACCTCTGGGGAGAGTGAAGATGAGTATCATTGCCAACAGGAGGACCTGGGATCCACAGGGGTCTCACCCCAGCCTCAGTGTCATCTGCATCAGCCCCAACTGCTCTGCTCAACAGAGAAATAAGGGATGGGGAGGACTCACCCACAGCTGCCCAGATCCTCAGACTCACACAGAATCCTAGAAGGAAATGCATGTCAGAGATGGCTTGTCCTGATGGACTCCATGCTCCTTGCACCTTCATCCAGGGATTCTGGTCAGTGGTGTGAAGACCCCCCGATTTCCACCATAACCCTCTCCTACTGGGTCTTTCTGGGCTCACCGAGACTCAGGAGGCTGAGGAGTGTGGGGCGCATGGCTCTGCTTCTGTGAGACAGGAGGCAGAACTGAGCAAAGCTGACCGAGTCACAGGATGCGGAAGCGGGCCGTGCTGTTGGTACAGTCAGCCTGGCTCATGTCACGTGGGAAGACGGCCAGCCTCTTCTCACGCCAGGGATGCAAGTCTGACCTGAGCCGCATCATGGAGCACACCTCATGACCCAATCGTCACCTTGTTTCCCTAAACACTGTAAAACTAAGAGGATTCAGACAGATCTTGCTGCCTTTAGGGAGTAGAAATGGTGATTCAGTGTATACCATGCAGGATGCTTTGCCCAAGCTCATGATAAATCTCATTAACCTTAACTCTTAAAAAAAGAGAAATCACATGTTCCCACCTCATTTGTCAGGCTCATTGCAGGTGGCCAATTAAAAACTCATTAATAGAGACTTTTATTCTGCATTCTTATGAGAGGACCAGACATGCATATTATGGCTCTTTGAAAATATGAAAAACTTCTATATTGTAATGTTTGTGATATAGAAACTTTGTTAATTTCAGGTGTACAACAAAGTGAATCAGTTATACATATACATGCATCTATTGCTTTTCAAATTCTTTTCCCACTTAGGTAATTACAGAATATTAAGTAGAATTCTCTGTTTATACAGAAGGTCCTTGTTGGTCATCCATTTTTTTTGTCTTAAATTTTTTTTTAAATTTATTTTTGGTTGTGCTGGGTCTTCATTGCTGCACTGGGTTTTTGCTACTTGCAGTGAGTGGTAGTTACTCTCTAGCTGTGGTGTGTGGGCTGCTTATTGCAGTGGCTTCTCTTGTTGTGGAGCACAGGTTCTAGGGTGCGTGGGCTTCAGTGGTTGCAGCAGGTGGTCAGTAATTGAGCTCATAGGTTCCCAGAAATCCCACTGCTGGTCATACACGCCAAGGAAACCAGAATTGAAAGAGACACACGTACCCCAATGTTCATCGCAGCAATGTTTATAATAGCCAGGACATGGAAGCAACCTAGATGTCCATCAGCAGACGAATGGATAAGAAAGCTGTGGTACATATACACAATGGAGTATTACTCAGCCATTAAAAAGAATACATTTGAATCAGTTCTAATGAGGTGAATGAAACTGGAGCCTGTTATACAGAGTGAAGTAAGCCAGAAATAAAAACACCAATACAGTACACTATCGCATATATATGGAATTTAGAATTATGGTAATGATAACCCTATATGTGAGACAGCAAAAGAGACACAGATGTGTAGAACAGTCTTTTGGACTCTGTGGGAGAGGGAGAGGGTGGGATGATGTGGGAGAATGGCATTTAAACATATATAATATCATATAAGAAATGAATCGCCAGTCCAGGTTCAATGCAGGATACAGGATGCTTGGGGCTGGTGCACTGGGATGACCCAGAGGGCTGGTATGGGTAGGGAGGTGGGAGGGGGGTTCAGGATGGGGAACACGTGTACACCCATGGTGGATTCAGGTTGATGTATGGCAAAACCAACACATATTGTAAAGTAACTGGTCATCCATTTTTACTATAGCCGTGTGTATATGTGAGTCCCAAACTTCCAATCCAATCTTCCCCTGACACTATCCCCCCCAGTAGCCCTAAGTTCATTCTCTGTGAATCTGTTTTATAAATAAGTTCATTTTTTTAAAATGTCACAAGTAAGCGATATCATGTGATATTTGTCTTTCTCTGACTCTTCCTCATCTGAAATTATTTCGTGACTGTGAGTGGAAACTTTGCACACACAACTCTCTCTGTCTCTCTCTCTTCCTCCTTTTCCAATCCAAGGACCACACATGTACACAAAGATAATGGGTGTAAAGATTACTGTGGTGTTTTTTTTGGGAGGGGGATTTGTTCTGCCTGAAAAACCTTGCTTCCTAGATACTCAGATGAACACAAAATATGTCAAGTAGAGACTTCCAAGCTCCAGAATGCTTGAGTGAGGGGCGTGTCCACAACAATCAACTCCAAACTGGGGCAAAATGGCCCAGCTGTTTCAGGACGCCAAGGGCAGACATACACCCAGTTCAGCTGTTGTTCATAGACAGGAAAGAGCCTCAGTAAGGGCAGCGATTCCACACCATTTTGCTGGGGTTGGGGGTCGTTAACATTAGTGATGCTCCCTAAGTAATAAATCTGGTCTCCTCTTGGTCATTATGTATGTAATGGAGTAACAGTACAGTCACCCTTCTTAAAATTTCCTTTTATTCACTCAATATCATGTTTCAGAATTGATGTGTATTCTTGGTCATTTCAGTTTGTGCATTTTTACTGCCATGTAATGTTTCATTGCAGATATAGAAACCGCAAATTTTTAAAAATTAAAACAAATTATTGAAGTATAGTTCATTTCTGCCATACAGAAAATTGATTCAGCTTGACATATATTTTCTTTTCCATTATGATTTATGGCAAGATACCTAATAGAATTCCCTGTGCCATACTGTAGGACCTCATTCTTTATCCATTCTATGTATAAATAGATTTCATCTGCTAATCCCAAGCTCCCAGTCCTTCCCTCCTTGGCAACCACAAGCCTATTCTCTGTTTGTGAGTCTGTTCCTGTTTCATTGATATGTTCCTTTTAGATTTCACATACGGGTGATATCACCTGAAAATTGTCTTTCTCTTTCTGTCAACTTCACTTAATATGTTAATCTGTAGGTCCATCCATGCTGCTGCAAATGGCATGATTTCATTTTTTAAATATCTGTGTGGTATTCCATCCATGTGTCTGTAAGTATATACATCTTCTTTCTCCATTCACCTGTCAATGGACAATTAGGCTGTTTCCATGTCTTGGCTATTGTAAGTTTTGCTGCTATGAACATAGAGGTGCATGAATCTTTTCAAGGTATAGTTTCTTTCCAGATATATGCTTGGGATTGGAATTGTCGGATCATATGGAAACTCTGTTTTTGTTTTTTTGAGGAACTTCCATACTGTTTTCCATGGTGACTGCACCAGCTTATGCTCCCCCAACAGTGTAAGAGGCTTTCCCTCTTCTCCACACCCTCTCCAGCATCTATTTTTCGTCAACTGTCTAATGATGGCCATTCTGATCGGTATGAGGTGGTACCTCCTTGCAGTGTCGATTTGCCTTTCTCTACTAAGAGCAATGCTGAGCATCTTTTCATATGCCTGTTGGCCATCTGCATATCTTCTTTTAAACCACAGATATCAATTGTGAGAGTGACGTCTATGGATTTTGTCTAAAATGAATGACACCTCTGCCAATATCTCATGAATGTGCTCTGATTCCAACCTCATGTTGCTTTTCAATTCACAGAGTGATGAGGTCTTCGGGAAAGGAATAGCGACTTTATTTGGAAAGCCAACAGACCAACGAGATGGTGAACTTGTGCCCCAAAGAATCATCTTTCCTGAGTTAGATGGGATTTTTGGGGAGTGAGAGGGATGGCCAAACAGTGTTTACTGAATGTAAAATAACCCTAGCCCTTGGGGAAGAAAATACCAAGGAGACGAGAGAACAATATAGATTAAATACCCATGTGTGAACTCACACTTTCACACTTACACACATGCACACACACACAAAGAGGAGGTGTAGCTGGTTGTTGCAGTTTTAATTAATTAATTGATGCGTGCATTGGGTCTTCGTCGCTGTGCACAGACTTTCTCTAGTTTCGGGAAGGGGGGCAACTCTTTGCTGTGGTTCAGGGTCTCTCATTGGCTTTTCTTGTGTGGAGCACTCACTCTAGGCACATGGGCTTGTGGCCCAAGGGATTAACTGCACTGAGGCATATGGAATCTTTCTGGCTCGGGATCGGGCCATTGTCCCCCACATAGGCAGGCAGATTCCCAACCACTGGACCACCAGGGAAGTCCTGTTGCAAGCTTTTTTCCCCCTTAATTTATTTATTTTTAATTTAAGGACAACTACAATATTGTTAGTTTCTGCCATACATCAACATGGATCAGCCATAGCTATACTTATGTGCCCTCCACTGTGGAAATCTTTTAATCCTGGAATCCTTTGTTCTCAAAGCTGTCCACGCAATTCTGGTCATAATGTCCCTCTAAGCCCCCAAGAAGACAAAAGTTTCTTTCTGTTATGCCACGTTTTATCACTTTACAAATGGCAAGTATTATACCTTTCAAAGTTCAGAGCCTTAATAATAATTTTAGTCCCTCAGTTGTGTCTGACTCTTTGTGATCCCATGGGCAGCAACCCGCCAGACTCCTCTGTTCATGGGGATTCTCCAGGCAAGAATGCTGGGGTGGGTTGCCATTTCCTTCTCCAGGAGATCTTGCCAACCAAGGGTTCATCTCAGGTCTCCTGCATTGCAGGCAGATTCTTTATCATTTGAATCACCAGGAATGCCCACCAGTAACATAATGCGATTCAATATTTCCTCCCACAATTAACATTGCCATTGTTTTCCATTTACTTTTAACGTACATGGTGGGATTTTGGCATCATGCTTTCACCATCAGTGTAGCATAACACTGAACTGGCATATACCATAGATTTAAAAATAGAAGTATGAATACAATGCTAGATTTCTAACTTAAAAAAAGATAGGCAACAAGCAACAAAGATTTACTGTATAGCATGGGAGACTATAGTCAATATCTTGTAATAACCTAAAATGGAAAATAATCTGAAAAATAAGGTATGCATATTTGTATAACTGAAAATCATCTTGCTGTGCACCTGCAGCATTGTAAGTCAACTACACTTCAATAAAATATATATATTATGAGAGTAAAAAATGGAACCAGTAAAATAAATAAATTTTAAAATGAAAGGAAAGAAAATGAAGTCACTCAGTCATGTCCAACTCTCTGCAACCCTATGGACTATAGGCTGGCAGGCTCCAGTGTTCATGGGATTTTCCAGGCAAGAATACCTGAGTGCGCCACCATTTCCTTCTCCAAATAGTGCAGGCCAACTGCAGCATAATCCCTGATGGTCTGTGTGCTCACTCTCACTTTCCAACTCTGCATACGGTGTATTCACACGGGCACCTTGAAACTGCCCAAAAGAGTCTCAGCCTAGATGGTGAGTTTGTGGAAGGTCCCTGGAAGGAAGTCAGAGGCGGAGTCCCAAGACCTCCCCACCACTCACTCCCCAGCTCAGCTCAAGAGCCCTTCCAGGTTTCACCAGGATCACTCGAGAATCCCAGTGCCCCCACCTCACCTCCCCACAAGTTCCCAGGGCTCAAGTCAGACATGGGTCCCGGGAGCCCTGCGAGGACTCACCTGCAGGGTTCAGAGTCCTCTGGCCCAGACTCAGCCCTGGAAGTGAGAGATTTGCCACCAAAAGCGTGGGCTGTTTCTCTCCCCGCCAGGATCCCTGACCCCTCCAGCTGCCCGAGCCCTGAGGTTCCCGTGAACTGGAGGTGGGGTAGGCAGCCCGTGCCCTCCTGCAGTCCCCTCCCTGCCCTGCACATCTGGCCAAAGCAGAGAAGCACAGAAGGGATGGAAGGCATGTCTGCAGCTCTGAGCACCCAGCCGCCCCTGCCCCTGCCCTGTACAGGTGAGACCATGGGGCCCTAGAGGTCAAACAGGATGTGGCCCCTGGAGGGTGTCACAGCCCCTCGGGGTTCCCATGGCCGTGGCCCCGCAGCAAGGGGTTGGCCCCTCTGTGGACCTGGCTCCAATGTCTTCAGGCAGGGCTCAGGAGGCATGTCAGCCCAGACCTGAGGTCTCAGCTCTTTCTCTTTCTGCCCGGTCTGACTGCCTGTTCTAGAGGGTGAGACCCTGGTTCTTGTCCTGAGTCAGCCCCGGACAGTCTGGCTCCAAATAGGTTCCCAGTACCCTTCAGAAATGGAATATACTTCTCATCTTGGGTCAGTTCATAAATTATTGCAGAGCACCTACTCTGTACCAGGCATTGATGCTATACAGCAGAAATACACCCATGACCCAGGGAAACCCATCTTCTGTAGGGTCTTGAAGAACTCACATTCTGCAGAATGCAGGCATCAAATGCTAATAATCAATTATTTTTTTAAAAGAAGAAATATGAGAATAACTGGGCTCCATATCTACACTGTAAACATTAAAAAAAATTAAAAAATGAAGCTCCTGAACTCTGGTCCAAGCACTTCATAGCCAAAAAAAAAATTTTTTTTGGGAAAAAGTGGAAATGGTGACAGATTTTCTTTTGTTGGGCTCCAAAATTACTGCAGATAGTAACTGCAGCCATAAAATTAAAAGACCTTTCTCCTTCGACAAAAAGCTGTGACAAACCTAGACAGTGTATTAGAAAGCACCCTGCCAACATAGGTCCGTATAGTCAAAGCTGTGGTTTTCTAGTAGGCATATAGAGATGTGAGAGTTGGACATAAAGAAGGCTGAGCACCGAAGACCACGCTTTTAGACTGTGGTGCTGGGCAAGACTCTTGAGAGTCCTTTGGACAGCAAGGAGATCAAACTGATCAATCCTAAAGGAAATCAACCCTGAGAATATTCATTGGTAGGACTGAGGCTGAAGCTGCAGCTGCAATAATTTGACCACATGATGCAAAGAACTGACTATTGGAAAAGACCTTGATGCTGGGAAGGATTGAGGGCAAGAGAAGAGGGTGACAGAGGATGAGATGGTTGGATGACCTCATTGACTCAATGGACTTGAGTTTGGGCAAATTCTGGGAGATAGTGAAAGACAGAGAATAAGCCTGGCATGCTGCAGTCCACGGAGTTGCAAAAGTCACACATGACTTAGTGACTGAACAACAACAACAACGTCTACACTCTACTTGAGGGAACAGCTGCTTGAGGAGGTGGAGAGCCATGGGGGAGGAGTGAGTACATTCTAAAGAGAAAAGAACATTCCATAGAACCCTGGGGACACAGGCACTTACTGAGGGGGGAGTTGGTGGTGGTCATGTCAGTTGATGTCCATTGTTCAAGGATGATGATTTTATTTTTTAGAAAAATGGAATATACAAGGCAAAGACTCTATGATAAAAACATTTATGATGGTCATATTTTATTAGCAGCTATAGAGAAAAAGGAAATTAGAGTTTAAATTTAATTTTTTAATTAAAAAGATAATTCTTGATCTTCAATTATTCCAATATGAGTGTCAACCAGCATTCTAAATGATTTATGTGGATTTTCAATATTAAAATTGTCCCTTAATAAGGCAAAAACCCATTAACAAGTGATGGAAATGATAGAGTCTACCTTTGTGTCTACTTTCGATTGGGAGTAGAAAAGGAACTTGTTGAGCCTGAGTGTTCTCAGAAGAGCTGATACGAAAGAGCACACAAATGTTAAATGGCCAATTTTCCATGTGTGTATGGTAAAGCATCACTACGAACAAAGCTAGTGAAGGTGATGGAATTCCAGTTAAGCTATTTCAAATCCTGAAAGATGATGCTGTGAAAGTGCTGCACTCAACATGCCAGCAAATTTGGAAAACTCAGCAGTGGCCAGAGGACTGGAAAAAGTCAGTTTTCATTTCCAATCCCAAAGAAAGGCAATGCCAAAGAATGCTCAAACTACCGCACAATTGCACTCATCTCACATGCTAGTAAAGTAATACTTAAAATTCTCCAAGCCAGGCTTCAGCAATACGTGAATGGTGAACTTCCAGATGTTCAGGCTGGTTTTAGAAAAGGCAGAGGAGCCAGAGATCAAATTGCCAACATCCGCTGGATAATCAAAAAATCAAGTGAGTTCCAGAAAAAAACATCTATATCTGCTTTATTGACTATGCCAAAGCCTTTGACTGAGTGGATCACAATAAACTGTGGGAAATTCTGAAAGATGTGGGACTACCAGACCACCTGACCTGCCTCTTGATAAACCTGTATGCAGGTCAGGAAGCAACAGTTAGAACTGGACATGGAACAACAGACTGGTTCCAAATAGGAAAAGGAGTATGTCAAGGCTGTATATTGTCACCCTGCTTATTTAACCTATATGCAGAGTACATCATGAGAAATGCTGGGCTGGAGGAAGCACAAGCTGGAATCAAAATGGCTGAGAGAAATATCAATAACCTCAGTTATGCAGATGACACTACCCTTATGGCAGAAAGTGAAGAAGAACTAAAGAGCCTCTTGATGAAAGTGAAAGAGGAGAGTGAAAATGTTGGCTTAAAGCTCAACATTCAGAAAACTAAGATCATGGCATTTGGTCCCATCACTTCATGGGAAATAGATGGGGAAACAGTGGAAACGGTGGCTGGTTTTATTTTCCTGGGCTCCAAAATCACTGCAGATAGCGACTGCAGCCTTGAAATTAAAAGACACTTACTCCTTTAAAGGGAAGTTATGACCAACCTACACAGCATATTAAAAACAGAGACATTACTTTGCCAACAAAGATCCATCTAGTCAAGGCTATGGCTTTTCCAGTGGTCATGTATGGATGTGAGAGTTGGACTATAAAGAAAGCTGAGCGCCAAAGAATTGATGCTTTTGAATTGTGGTGTTGGAGAAGACTCTTGAGAGTCCCTTGGACTGCAAGGAGATCCAACCAGTCCATTCTAAAGGAGATCAGTCCTGGGTGTTCATTGGTAGGACTGATGTTGAAGCTGAAACTCCTATACTTAGGCCACCTGATATGAAGAGCTGACTCATTTGAAAAGACTCTGATGCAGGAGGAGAAGGGGGCAATAGAGGATGAGATGGTTGGATGGCATCACTGACTCAATGAGTATGGGTTTGGGTGGACTCGGGGAGTTGGTGATGGATAGGAAGGCCGGGCATGCTGAGGTTCATGGTGTCACAAAGAGTCAGACCTGACTGAGTGACTGAACTGAACTGAACATATATTATGGAATGATTGCACGTGCAGATATTTCGCACAGCAGTGTGGTATATGCTCACTCACAATAGCAACAAGAATTGAAGATGTAGCATGTCTTCATTTCTAGTGATCCTGAAATTTCTCTTACTAAAACAGTTCTTGGGCGATTTAGTCCTAAGGCAGGAGAACGAACACACACACAGAGAGCTCAATGAGCAGCTAAGGCTCCATACAGCTTGACCTTCACCCCATTTGCCAGCTCAGTTCACACCGGGGTCCTCATGGTGTTATGCTCTTGAGCCCTCCTCTTGGTTGTGCCAAGCCACATTATGCCACCATTCGATAATTTAAAAGGCATGAGATTCTCAAATCCTTTGCTTTGGTGAAAAGAAGCAAAAAAGACAAAATGCTCAATTGTTGATGGATTAACACAACACATGCAAAGCCTCCCAGGGGCAAGCGTTCCCTCTGCAGCCCTTCAGTGATCTGGAGTGAAATGTCCAGTAGAATTCTCTGTGATGACAGGACTTTTTAAACATCTGCTCTGTCCAGCACCATGGCACCTGGCCAGATGATGCTACTGAGCATTTAAAATGTGGTGGGTGATACTGAGGAACTGAATGCTTTACTTCATATACATGGTGATGAGTCATTGTCTGTACTGCATGGCTGGATAAGTACTTTATTGGCCAGTGCAGATCCAGACTGAGAGGTATCTTTTTGTCCTCTGTCCATCCCTAGAACCCCAGCACCCACCCACACATGGCTGGGAAAAGGCTGAGGGGGCTTCCCTGGTGGCTCAGTGGTAAGGAACCCACCTGCCAATGCAAGAGACATGAGAGACGTGGGTTCAATCCCTGGGTCAAGAAGATCCCCTCGAAAAGGGAATGGCAACCCACTGCAGGATTCTTACCTGGAGAATCCCATGCACAGAGGAGCCTAGCAAGCTACAGTGTCCATGGGGTCACAAAGAGTCAGACACAACTGAATCGACGTAGCATGCACACACCCAACCTCATATGGCTAGTGGCACCATATTGGCTATCTCAAACAGAATATATTTCATCTTTTTATTTTGCCAACTAGCATTGGTTTTATTATTTTTTATGGAAAGCATTTTATTTTAAGTATAGCAGTGTGCACATGGCAATCTTAAACTTCCAAACTATCTCTCCTGCCACCCTTCCCCTCTGTAACTCTAAGATTGTTCTCTAAGTCTACAAGTCTATTCCTGTCTTGTACATAATTTCATCCTTGTAAAATGTTACTGAATAGACGTTTTATTTTTTGTGTTTTTTTAAAACTGAATAATTTGATGAATCAATTGGCAAATTTTTTATGCTTTATTCAAATTTTAGAAAAAGTAGGATGATCATAGTAACCTACACAGTATTTGTGATTGATTATAACTTCTCCCCAAATCATGAGATAGATAAAATAGAGTCCTAGAATAGCAGGAGATTACTAAGAGGCAGTGCGATTTTTGAAGACGATCCTATAATTCTTGGACTCCACTGTTCGTCTCAGGTCTGCTGGGCTGCTTTGGAGGAGGAGTTTCCACGGAGGAACCCCTTTATTTATTTATTTTTTGTAATTATTATTATTATTATTTTTTTACTTTACAATATTGTATTGGATTTGCCATACATCAACATGCATCCACCACGGGTGTACACATGTTCCCCATCCTGAACGCTCCTCCCACCTCCCTCCCCATACCATCCCTCTAGGTCATCCCAGTGCACCAGCCCCAAGCTTCCTTTATCCTGCATCGAACCTGGACTGGTGATTCGTTTCTTATATGATATTATACATGTTTTAATGCCATTCTCCCAAATCATCCCCCCCTCCCCACAGAGTCCCAAAGACTGTTCTATACATCTGTGTCTCTTTGCTGTCTCGCATACAGGGTTGTTGTTACCATCTTTCTAAATTCCATATATATATGCGTTAGTATACTGTATTGGTGTGGAGGAACCCCTTTAGAAAGAAATCAAGGTCCTCGATTTGTAACACTCTTTGTGCTCAGAGGACAGGGCCAGGTCAGGGCTCAGCACAGTCTTGGTTCACATTGAATTCCTCGTAGATATGGGGCTCGGTAAAGGGGTGCATGGGGCTCATAGGAGTGGAAGTGATCCATCTCTTGGAGAGGGGCCCATGGTTCAAGTGGGCATATATCACGTCTTCTGCTGGAGAGTCCTGAGAGGAGAGAGGTGAGAATGATGGACTGAGACGTGATCATCAAAGGCTGGGACATTGGGCATTGGAGGGGCTCAGACTATGCCAAGTGGTTGGGCTGGGATGACTCACCTCACCATTCACTGCTCGGTCTTCCTGGGGTTCTCCTTCCATGCTGGCAACATCTGTGAATGGAAGAGAGTCAAGGCTCTTTGGGGTGGAGGCAGTTATTCCAGACATCTGCATCTTTGATAGTTACATCAAAGCCAGAATAAGGCAGGGGTGTTCCCCAAGTTGCTGAGCCTGTCTACACCACAAATCAAAAGACAAAACAACAACCAAAAGAAAAAAAAAAAACACCCATATACAAGCCCAGCCATTCATGGACTGTCCCAGGAACCTGTGCAAACCCATGGACCCGTCCTGCATCTTCTGTTATGGACCATCCTTTTCTGTGTATCAGCAGATTCCCAAGATCATGTAGGGGAGAAGAACAGATGGCTGTGGTTGAAGGGAAGAACAGGGCTTGGCATGTCCCTGGTGGCCCGGGGATTACAAGCCCACCTTCCAGTGCAGGGGGCACAGGTTCTATCCCTTGTGGGAGATCTATGATCCCATATGCCTTGAAGCAACTAAGCCTCACAAGCTGCAACTGTTGAGCTTCAGGCTCTGGAGCCTTGAACCACACCCCAGCACTGCAAAGAGGAAACCCCATGGTGCAGCCAAGAGCTAATAAACCCAAGAATAAACGAACAGTTATTTTCATAAAAAGAACAGGGTTCCATGGGTCTCTGGAAGATGTTCCCTCAGGGCTTACAACACCGGAAATCAGTTTTTAACCTACAGGAAGTGAAAACGCCATTCTCTGCTATGAGCCCACATTCCCCTGGGTCAGATGATGCTGAGACTTATGATTTTGGGTAGAACACCAGTGACAGACAAGAGCAATGAGGATGATGCTGGTAGAGGTGAAGGCTATGGAGAGCCCAAGGACAATGTACCATGTGCTGGAGTGGCCTTGAGGAAGCCCTGCTTCTGCCAATAAGCAGACGGTGAAGGTCTGGGTGTTCATTGTACACGCTGTGCCCCAACACACTGGATTTATTGTATCCTTGCGTCAAACTGTGTTAGCATCTCTCAACCTGATCAGTTATGGTCTCCACTTCCCAGGAGGTACCAAAGCGTCCAGGAGAGATGCTAGCAGTGGATAAAGTAAGGAGGCAGTGCAAGACCAGCTGAGGTCTGAACCAAGATCTCCCAGGCACCAATGCAGTTTTTGTCTGCCTCACCATATGACAAGGCATGGCACTTTTGCATGAATGGAGACTACGTTAATCCACAATACACATGACACATTTATATCTGAACTCTGGAATGTTTTCTTCATAGAACACTAACAGAGGAATAACACGCATTAAAGGTATTCCCTAAAATTCTCCCCTTCCCCCCAACATCCATCCCCTTAATATCCTGTGGAGGGAGGGTAAGCATCTCCCTTAAGCATGGGATCAGGTCACTCTGACCCTCTTTGTCCAGTTTAGAAATTCCCAGTCCCTGAGCATGAGAAGCTCAATGCCCCCTGTGGGTCTCCTGCAGACCACAGTCCCAAATGCTAACTTAAGAGGGATGTTGAGGAGCCCAAAGTCACAGAGCTGGGAGGTGGCAGAGCCAACACTCACACAGGAACCCTCTGTCTTCTCAGAAATTTGCTGAGATAGGAGACCGTCTTGCTTACCTTCTGTGGTGTGTGCAACCACGGGTGATGGGCAAGTACTTGTAGTGGACCCTAGGGGAAAAAAAGACAGATGGGGTGAGCAAGTAACCTTCATTGCCCCACTGAAGGAGGATTGTTCTTTCTGGAAGGTTGACCTCCTGCCTGTCCTTGACTCTGTCATCTCTCAGAGCACTGATGGGGGAGGGGAGAGCTTCTGGTCCTTCCTTGTGAATGTGTTGAGTAGACCCTCCATACTGTAGAAGGGATGGTGGAAGGAGGCAGGAAGGATATGCCTGGTGGTGAAAGACAGCTGTAAGCAAGAGATTCTTTCTGCTCCTGGAATGAGTATCTGTGCTCCTTAATTGGGAAATCACCTGTATGTCAGAGCTGCTTCTGGGAGAATACTAAGAGCAAGGGGCTGATGCAATCTCTGATCTTCCCAAATCAGATCAGCCTCTCCTCCCCCTGGGTCTACCCTGACCCTTTTCTTTATTTTCCTGGATAGACAGGACTCTGATGTGGAGCATCTGTATAGGAGGTGGAAGAGGGTTGAAATGCCATCTACCATCTCTCTTCCTCTCTGGTGCTCATTGCCTCCATTTCTTCAGAAGCCCTAAGGTTCCCTTGAAACCTGTACAGGGCCCCTGAGCTAGAGTCCAGTGATAGAGTAAGATGTTATGGAACAAGCCAAATGGACTTCTTGGCCAATGTAATGTGATTTAGTGCATTGTGAAGCATGGGACTCGTCATGGGTTCTCCAGGCAAGAACACTGGAATGGGTTGCCATTTCCTCCTAGGGGACCACGTTTTGTCAAAGCTCTTCACCATGACCTGTCAGTCTTGGGTGGCCCTGCACAACATGGCTTACAGCTTCACTGAGTTGTGCAAGCACCTTCACCAGGACAAGGCTGTGATCCATGAAGGGGAGATGGTGAAGGACAGAGGAGTCTGTCGTGCTGCAGTCCACGGGTCGCTAAGAATTGGACACAGCTTAGCGACTGGACAGCAACAAGAAAGCATAGGCCAGGAAGAGGTTCCTCACCTGTGACAGACAGGAACTGTGGGTCTCTGGAGTCTGACCAGGAGTAGGGAGAGCGAGTGAAGGAGCCATAGCACCTGTAGACCCTGCTGTGGGCTGGGGTCTCAGGACCCAGGGGGAACTCTGCCTGTGTCAGGGAATGTTTAATGGGAGGACTCCTATGTGCTGTTTCTCATAAATCCTCTGTTCCTTCCTTATCAGCTTCTGCCAAAGGCAAGTAGAACTGCACGCAGCTCTCAGGATTGAGATCATTGTGTGAGACAGGCTTGGGTCCCCTTCAGTAAACGTTCTCCTTAGGACAAAACTGCCCAGTCTTGATCCTCTTTCTTGAGATATGGATTGTCTTCTGACCTTGTGACCATTATTAATCCCTTGTTCCCTTGGTAACAGCTGCTGTACATTTGGTTTTCTGATCTTTATCATTGTCGAAAGAAATTTCTTGTACATCAGCCTATGTATACTCACAGAAAGATCATTAAAGCACCTTTGCTCCATCCGAGCTTGGGTCCCCTTGTCTTTCTTTCTTTCTTTCTCTCACTCTCTCCATCCCTCCGGCTCTCTCTTTCACTTTCTTATTGTTGACTCCAGACCACCAGATTCCAGTCCATTAAAGGACCCCAACAAGTGGTGCCCAGAACACGGACACTGTTAAACATGGCATTTTGGACAGAGTGACTCCAGGCTTATTGAGGTCAGGGCCTATTGAGGTCGGTAAGTACTAAGACATGGGTCAAATGGCTAGAAAGCCCCATCATTTCTCTATTTTACTTCACCATTTGTTTAAAGTTCAGGGACTTTTGGTGTCGTGCCAATGAATAGAGGCTTACTTTCAAACACTGGCTAAATGTAATTCTTGGTTCCCTTATAAATGTAGCTTCGATTTAGAAATTTGGCACCGAGTCAAAGAAAATATTGAATGAGCTGCCAAGCAAGGAAAAAAACATTCCAAATGATATCTGGCCCCTATGGGGTCGCATTAAAGCTGTAATTCTGCCATTTCAAGGTAAATTCTAGCCCTCCCAATATTCATCAACAGACAGAACACTTATTACATGAATATAAATTAAATGATAAAACTTAACAAAGGGCCCAATTAGAACAACATAAAATATTTCAAAATTTTCTTACTAGCCCTGCCCTGGCTGCTGCAAATGCTCCTCCTCTGCCAACAGGCGCAACTCCAAAACTCTCTCCTTTGTTAGAACCTAATGAAAGTTACAGAGAAGGCAATGGCACCCCACTTCAGTACTCTTGCCTGGAAAGTCCCATGAACGGAGGAGCCTGGTGGGCTGCAGTCCATGGGGTCGCTAAGAGTCGGACACGACTGAGCGACTTCCCTTTCACTTTTCACTTTCATGCATTGGAGAAGGAAATGGCAGCCCACTCCAGTGTTCTTGCCTGGAGAATCCCAGGAAGGGGGGAGCCTGGTGGGCTGCCGTCTATGAGGTCGCACAGAGTCGGACACGACTGAAGCGACTTAGCAGCAGTGAAAGTTATACTAATTTTTTAGCTAGATTAGAAACTGCTATTTCCTGTACGTAATCGGAGAAGAAACCAAGAAACAGCTACAGAAATTACTTGCTTATGAGAATGCATATCAGGAATGTCAAAGAGCTATCGCTCCAATTCGTGAGACTGGGATTATTATTGATTATTTGAAGGCTTGTCACAATCTAGGATCAGAAACTCAAAAGGTGCAAACGCTAACTTAGACAATGGCTGCTACCTTTAGAAAGGGAAATGAAGGATGCTTTGCATGTGGAGATAAAGACCTTTTAAAAAGGGACTGCCCTAAGAAGGCTAATAAAAAACCTCCAAGAATTTGCCCTCACTGCCGTAGAGGAATACATTGGGCCAAAGATTGTAAATCTAAGCTTGATTTGAAAGGAAACCTATTCCAGAAAACTCCAAACAGGGGACCCCCCCCTCCCCCAGGCCCCTGTCAACGAAAACCAGGGACAAATTTCACCTTTTCTCCTTTACCCTCAAGTAGTCCCTTCTAGAGTACCTACCGCACTTTTTGGACCCCTGCCCCCACAAACCTTCTGTCTTTTACTTGGCCGATCTAGTTTGACTTCTAAAGGAATTACTGTTCACTCTGGAATAATTGATTCAAATTTTAAAGGAGAGATTCAAATTATGATGTCATCTCAGATTCTATGGCAATTCAAAAAGGGGGACAAAATTGCTCAATTACTTCTTTTGCCTTACATTTCTATTAACTCCTCTAATGATATACAGAGAGGCAAATTCAACAGTACAGATAAAAAACAATCTTTATGGACATCATTGGTATCTGAATATGCCTGACCAAATATAAATATCAAAATTAATGGTAAAAGATTTTCTGTATATGTACCACAGCTTTCTTATCCATTCATCTGCTGATGGACATCTAGGTTGCTTCCAATGTCAAGTTTAAAAATAATATAAAATTAAAAAAAAAAAAGATTTTCTGGTCTCCTCGATACTGGATCTGATATTACTATTATTTCCAAACACTTATGGCCCAAATCCTGGCCTATACAAAAAATCTCTTGCCAAATTGCAGAAATTTCTCAAACCAAAGTACAAGAAGTTTATCAAAATGTTCAAACCTACCCATATGAAAAACCAAAAGGCCAGCCCACAACATTAAGACCTTATGTGATAGATGCACCCCTTAATCTAATAGGAAGGGACTTACTAATGCTATGGCAAACTCAGATATACATTCCACATTTTTCCTAAGGGCCACTGCTCATTTAATAAACAAAGCAATTATTAAAATAACTTGGAAAAATGGCGAGCCTATTTGGACAGAGCAATGGCCCCTTATGAAAGAAAAATTACAGGCTACTAAAGAACTTATAGACACATAATTAGAATTAAAACATATTGAGGACTCTTACTCTCCTTAGAACTCTCCTATTTTTATTATAAAAGAGAAATCTAACAAATGGTGTCTCTTAACAGATCTTAAAAAAGTTAACGAATCTATGAAACCTATGGGTTCATTACAACCAGAGATAGCATCACCTATTACTATTTCTCGAAGTTGGCACATTATTATTACTGATTTACAAGGTTGCTTTTTAAATATACCTTTACACCCTTTAGACCGGGAGAGATTCACTTTCTCTCTCCCTTATCCTAATCATATTGGGCCTCATAAAAGATTTCAGTAGACTATATTACCTCAAGGTATGCTTAACAGTCCTACTATTTGTCAAAATTTTGTAGCCAACGCTCTATATCCAATTTCCTCATGCATATATCATTATAATATACTATAACTACAAAAAGGAGACTGATATTTTTGACACCGATATTATTATTTATTCTAATATTTTTTAGACTCGATAGAAAACTGATTAAAATAAAATTTTTTTTTGAAATTGCAAAACCAGTTCTTCTTACATGTGCAGTTAAGAAAAGGTTAACTTCTTAAAATACTGTTTTGGAGCTCCAGTTATGCCTGGGAAACAAACACAGGCCTAAAAAAAAAAAACTAAAGTTAACTCTTATCATGTCCTTGGGATACACAACCCACTCTATCTGGGACTCCAGCCATAAACAAATTGGTAGAAAAAAAAATATACATATATCAAAAAGATATTTTAAAGTGGAAAAGATATTTCAAACAGAAAACTATCTCTGTCTATCTAAAATTATCTATGTCTCAATATATGTCTTTGTTATTGGATAATATGAAATTAATGAGCTCTATTTAAATTCAAGTTCATGTGAACTGAAAAATATTCAATATTAAATATAACGTTTATTTAAATATAAATATAATTTAAATATAATTATTTGCTAATCTAATTAAGACATGTCTTAAATCATCAACATTATATAATACTTTTATTATGCCTAGGTTTAAGATAAACTAAATTTGTCAACAAAAATGTAACTCTTTATATGTTTATAAATATATAAATGAGATGAAAACTTTTAGATAAACTCTATTAAAAATAATTTATTTTTAAGAGAGTAATCTATTACTATAATCTAAAATAATCTCTTAGGATTGGGGTAACTTAAGTTTCTGAAGTTATACTAAACTAAATAATAAAAGTTTATTAAATAGCTAGGTCATTTCCAAATAAAATAAGATTTTAAAACATTAATTACTGAACATTAACTTCCTCTTACAGAAAGTTTTTCTTACAGAAAAACTAAAAAGATTTTAAACTATTAATATAAATATATATTTATATATAATAATATATATATATTATAATATGATATAATAAATATATTCCCCAATCTACAAAATGTTAATATACAAGACACTTCATAGTTGCTAAAGAAAAGTTAAATATATACATTTAATAAAAACATAAGAAATGGCAAATAAAATGATGAATACAAAAATATAAAAAATGTTTATGACAAATGAAAGAGAATTTTATGGCAAATAGATTTAACTCATTACCCTGAACTTTCTTCCTCTTCCTTCTTACATTTCTCAATCAATACAAATTCTTCTTCTTTTATATGGCCCACACCTCCCCGAGGTGAAACTACACGACATGTTATAACCCACCTATCAACTTACTTTGCAATAATGAGAACACCTAATTCTATAAAAACAGACAATGGCCCAGCCTATATTTCTAAGCAGTTCAAACAATATTTACATTCATTCTCTATTAAACAGATTACAGACATTCCTTATTATCCACAAGCACAAAACATAATTAAACAAACACATTACACACTGAAGCTACAAATAAAAATTAAATAAGGGGATATACACGTGAACACTTTTATCTTCCTTTTATCCAGAGCAAACTTTACTAGATTCTAATGCAATATATTCTTTAAGCCTATAACTACTGTTAATATAGCTTTATTTCTGTTTCCAGTCTGTAAGATTCTTAAAACAAAATAACATCAACTTCAATGCCTGTTTCACAATACAAAACAAAGACAACATAAAAAAGACACCGTTTGCCAAATAAGTTATTTGTTCCTAAGAGTATCAAAAATGCAAAATATTCACATTCTTTTCAGGTCTGTCTTGAAAGTATAATCATCTTCCTTAACACACTCAACAGAGAGATTCAACAGCCACCAGGCTGCGTTTCTTTTTGAAGGAAAAGGTCAAATATTTGGATATGAGCAGCATTTTATTTGTCAAGTTGTTCTGTATCAACTTTTCAATAATTTCACTTAGGAAAAAATGTTTGAATGTTTGCTCCTAATCCTTTGCCCCAAATAACACAAACCATTTAAAACACAGTCAGATCCCATTTCTTTTTATATCAGGAAAAATGTATGTACTGAATGAGGACGAAATCAACCCATTAATTCAAAACCACAGCCAAGTAGCAGTCCCCAAACAGATCTCTAGATGATTTTTTTTTTGAGCTGAAATATTTCCTAGGAATGTTTTCATCATTATCACTTTCCTTTCTTTCTATAACTGTTGTTAATATAGCTTTATGTTTTAAATTTTTTAAACTTACCACAAGGAAATATTTTGACAAAAGCAGAAAAACATTTTGAAATATTAAAGGACACTTCCCTTCCTTTGCCCATTTGATATCAAGAGGGGTTAACTAATCAATGGAAATCTAAGAAACTAATCTTGCAGGGAAAGGGGTATACTCCTATTTCTCCAGATGGATCCAACTAACTCACATGGCTTCCTCTTCAGAAGATTCAACCTAAGGGGGCCCCCAGCATTCAAACTAGAGATGAAACAACAAAAACCCCAGGAGGAAAAAATTCCAGTACAAGCCATGGCAGCTTTAAAATTGTCCAAAAAATGCCACACTCGATGTCACCGACCTTATGATCTCCCTACTTGGGGACAGATAAAAACCCTTACTAATCAAGCTGAAAATCTGATTTGTCAACAGGGAATGCCTCGGAATTCTGAAAAAAATTTTTTTGTGCTATGCTTGCTTTGCTTGCTTTTGCTTCCCCTGCTCAGGCTGACTTATTGATCACACTTATTGGGCTTATATACCTAACCCCCCCCCCTTTTTTTTACTGTAGGTTATAAAATGGACAGATATAGGACCAATTGTATCCACTACTGACTCAACATATATGCCCCCTCCTTGGAACTTGGAGGGGCCCTCTCATCCTGAGAAAGAAGGAAAACTAATTAACATTTCTCTGCTGTATATTGTCACCCTGCTTATTTAACTTATATGCAGAGTACATCATGAGAAATGCTGGGCTGGAAGAAGCACAAGCTGGAATCAAGATTGCCAGGAGAAATATCAATAACCTCAGATATGCAGATGACACCACCCTTATGGCAGAAAGTGAAGAGGACCTCAACAGCCTCTTGATGAAAGTGAAAGTGGAGAGTGAAAAGTTGGCTTAAAGCTCAACATTCAGAAAACGAAGATCATGGCATCTGGTCCCATCACTTCATGGGAAATAGATGGGGAAACAGTGGAAACAGTGTCAGATTTTGTTTTTTTCGGGCTCCAAAATCACTGCAGATGGTGACTGCAGCCATGAAATTAAAAGACACTTACTCCTTGGAAGGAAAGTTATGGCCAACCTAGATAGCATATTCAAAAGCAGAGACATTACTTTGCCAACAAAGGTCCGTCTGGTCAAGGCTATGGTTTTTCCAGTGGTCATATATGGATGCGAGAGTTGGACTGTGAAGAAGGCTGAGTGCCGAAGAATTGATGCTTTTGAACTGTGGTGTTGGAGAAGACTCTTGAGAGTCCCTTGGACTGCAAGGAGATCCAACCAGTCCATTCTAAAGGAGATCAGCCCTGGGTGTTCTTTGGAAGAAATGATGCTAAAGCTGAAACTCCAGTACTTTGGCTACCTCATGAGAAGAGCTGACTCATTGGAAAAGACTCTGATGTTGGGAGGGATTGGGGGCAGGAGGAGAAGGGGACAACAAAGGATGATATGGCTGGATGGCATGACTGACTCGACGGACGTAAGTTTGAGTGAACTCTGGAAGTTGGTGATGGACAGGGAGGCCTGGTGTGCTGCGATTCATGGGGTTGCAAAGAGTCGGACATGACTGAGCGACTGAACTGAACTGAACTGAGGCTATGAAATCTTTCCTTTATGCATGGGCCCAACAAAATTATATATTTATGTTAGTTGACAAACATGGGCTTTCATCCTGCCTCCAAAAGAGGACTTTCAGATGCTGCTTGGATTATTTACTACCTTTTCTTTGTACATGAACCATGTTTATACTACTGAAACTTTAAGGAAAGAGTTGAGGAAAGAACAAAGAACACTATGCAAAGAGTTTACTAATAAGAACTTTAAATATATTCTTGTTCATTGGGACAAATGTCAGGCCAAATCAGGAAAATTAATGTTTATGGCTAATCATACTATTTGTGATTGGGGACCCCATGGTATATGGTTATCTAACTGCTCAGATGATATTAATAGCACTATGTGTGATTATGTTACTCAAATAGCATAGAAGGTTACTAACACTACAATGGAGCATTACCATGACAGAGGACTTCTTGGGTGGCTTGATGGTGGAATGGCCCTCCCTCATCCTTGAATCGTCCTCGATAAACAGATTGGGCCGAACAATGGGACATCTGGAAGCTTGCTGCAAGGACCGAGGAACTTGGGACCAGTCGTAGCCATAACAATTATTTCTTTTGCTATAATCAATCATATTGTACACAAGCCTGTGTTCCACTTCCTTTCGTTGTAGCTATAGGAAATTTACAATTCAATAAGACTTTATGTTCTGTAACTTGCATAAATTGTAAATTATATACTTGTCTTAACTCTTATGTTTCCTTGAGAAATGACTCCCTTTTGATTCTTTGATCTCGACATAATCAGTGGTTACCAATAAATCTCCAGTGGCCCTGGGAAGAGGGTCCCAAGGCTGGACTTGCTTCCCGATTACATACTAAATTGCTCTGGCGATCTTAACAATTCATTGGATGGCTGATTTTTGGCATTTTGGGATTAATAGCTATTTGCACCACTGCTTCTGTCACTGGTGTTGCTTTACAAACCTCAATTCAAACACATAATTTTATTCAAAATTGGACTAAAGATGCTCATACTATGTGGGCCACTCAGGCTCAGATAGATGAGGATATTCAAGATAAAATACAGGAACTAAAAACAGCCATCAAATGGGTTGGAGATCAATTAATAGATGTACAAAAACAGGTGATGCTAAAATGTGATTGGAATTCTACTCAATTTTGTGTTACTCCTGTTCATTTCATTAATAGTGCCTATCAGTTCAGTTCAGTTCAGTCGCTCAGTCATGCCCGACTCTTTGCAACCCCATGAATCACACACGCCAGTCCTCCCTGTCCATCACCAACTCCTGGAGTTCACCCAGACTCATGTCCATCGAGTCAGTGATGCCATCCATCCATCTCATCCTCTGTCGTCCCCTTCTCCTCCTGCCCCCAATCCCTCCCAGCATCAGAGTCTTTTCCAATGAATCAACTCTTCGCATGAGGTGGCCAAAGTACTGGAGTTTCAGCTTTAGCATCATTCCTTCCAAAGAAATCCCAGGGCTGATCTCCTTCAGAATGGACTGGTTGGATCTCCTTGCAGTCCAAGGGACTCTCAAGAGTCTTCTCCAACACCACAGTTCAAAAGCATCAATTCTTCGGCGCTCAGCCTTCTTCACAGTCCAACTCTTGCATCCATACATGACCACAGGAAAAACCATAGCCTTGACTAGATGGACCTTTGTTGGCAAAGTAATGTCTCTGCTTTTGAATATGCTATCCAGGTTGGCCATAACTTTCCTTCCAAGGAGTAAGCGTCTTTTAATTTCATGGCTGCAGTCACCATCTGCAGTGATGTTGGAGCCCAAAGAAATAAAGTCTGACATTGTTTCCACTGTTTCCCCATCTATTTCCCATGAAGTGATGGGACCAGATGCCATGATCTTCGTTTTCTGAATGTTGAGCTTTAAGCCAACTTTTTCACTCTCCACTTTCACTTCCATCAAGAGGCTTTTGAGGTCCTCTTCACTTTCTGCCATAAGGGTGGTGTCGTCTGCATATCTGAGGTTATTGATATTTCTCCTGGCAATCTTGATTCCAGCTTGTGCTTCTTCCAGTCCAGCGTTTCTCATGATGTACTCTGCATATAAGTTAAATAAGCAGGGTGACAATAGTGCCTATAACTGGGAACAAATCAAATTTCATTTACAGAACATACATGATAATGCCTCTCTGAATGTATACTTATTACAAAAACAAATATTTGAAACCTTTTCTAATAATCTGTCCTCTTCCACTAATTTGGAAACTTTAGCTGAACAACTAGCTGATCAATTATCTGGGCTAGACCCACGTGGATGGTTTCGAAGCAAAGCCCACAGCATCAGGTCTGGAACTGTAATTTTGGTGATTGTCTTGACAATTATATTTGTCACCTACCGTTGCCTTCGTGCAAAGATTGTTAAAACTAAACAAACTCTTATGGTCAGAACTCTTTTTACAAATATTATAAATAAATAAGAGGGAATTGTCAGGGAAAGTTTAATGGGAGGATTCCTACATGCTGTTTCTCATAAATCCTCTGTTCCTTATCAGCTTTTGCCAGAGGTGAGTAGAACTGCATGCAGCTCTCAGGACTGAGGTCATTGTGTGAGACAGGCTTGGGTCTCCTTCAGTAAACATTCTCCTTATGAGAAAACTGCCAAGTCTCAATCCTCTTTCTTGAGATATGGATTGTGTCCTGACCTTGTGACCATTATTAATCCCTTGTTCCCTTAGTAACAGTTGCTGCACATTTGGTTTTCTGATCTTTATCATTGTCAAAAGAAATTTCTTGTACATCAACCTATATATACTCACAGAAAGATCATTAAACCACCTTTGCTCCATCAGAGCTTGGGTCCCCGTGTCTTTCTTTCTTTCTCTCTCTCTCTCTCTCCCTCCCTCTGGCTCTCTCTTTCACTTTCTTATTGTCGACTCCGGACCACCGGGTTCTAGTTCATTAAAGGACCCCAACAGTCCTGGAGTGCTCTGTGGGGGCCCCGCCTTCCAGCGAGCGGGTGCCCAAGGTTCTGCCCCACCCTGAGCAGATGTAACTGGTGAAAGGCATGCTCATAGCTGCAGACCAAGGTCACGTTCTCTCCTGACCTCACCACGGGGCCCCCCTGGGCTGAGAGACAGGGTTTCTTGGACACACCTGGAAGGAGGAGACCTTGACCTTAAAGCACAAAGTAACTCTAGTCCTAAATAGAGGACTAAAGCCTGAAGTGTGCAACAAGAGAAGCACTGCAATGAGAAGCCCACCCACTGCCAGGAGAGAAAACCCCACAGCAACCAATACCCAGCACAGGGAAAAATTCAGAAATAACTTTAATAATGGAGTGTCACTTATCCTTTTTTTTTTTTAAAAAAGAAATATATGTATAGGAACAACTGAAACTCTCTAATGTACAACAGGAATTAGCAACATCAAAAATCAACTAGACTTCAACAACATAAATAAGAAAAAAATATACTTTAAAAATCAACGAGATGTGGGGTTGTCGTGAAAAATGGAACCTACTAGCTACTGTTGGGACCATCAGAAAACATGGTATTGACCCAGAAGCAGACATTATGGAATGGAAATTGCCAGAATCTCACAGGATCTTTGACCACCTCATTATTGAGGGCGTGTTCAGTGCTGCCCTGCCCACCCCCAGGAGCTGGAAGGGACTCCTTAGTGGGAGGGTTGGAGGCACTACTCCCCCTTCTTTGTGCAGAAGGACGTGTTAAACCGTGAGGCTGAGCAACTTCAGGGTGTTGACATTCTACTCGATCACACAAGGGTGGACTGCAGGGCGTCTGGTACCACATGTGTTGCTGACAGAGGAAGGGAGCTCTGACATGAAAGCAGGAAACCAACCCCTTAACCAACCATCATTGGCTGCCTGAGCCTAGGAATTGCCCGGGTCCCTGCTCTGGTACATTTTTCTCCATTGGTCGTTCTTACACGTTCTTGCTCCTTGACTCTGTCACCAGCTGTGGCTTCTCCTTAGCACATGGCAGGGACTCTGTTCTCTTTTCTCTTCCGTGTTCACACCTCCTCTCTCTGGTTTGTTCCCTCTCCAGAGTTTGTGAGTGTCGCTACATGCCTGTCATTCTCTCCCAGT
Organism: Bubalus kerabau; assembly: GCF_029407905.1. Taxonomy (NCBI): domain Eukaryota; kingdom Metazoa; phylum Chordata; class Mammalia; order Artiodactyla; family Bovidae; genus Bubalus; species Bubalus kerabau. Next base: position 67,434,178 of record NC_073640.1, read on the forward strand.
ACTGATGCTGGACTGGACACCAGACCTTCTGTGACACAGAGAGCAGAAGGGACTGGTCTGGCCACACTCACCCGTGATGACAATGTCCATAGGGTCGCTGGGGCTGACCACTCATAGTGGGAGTGTCTAAGAGAGCCGTAGCATCTGTAGGTGCCCGCACTACCCGCAGTCATGGGGCCAATGAAGAAGTCAGCTGGAGTATGCCCAGCAGGGAACGTCTCTCTACGTCTCTAGAAATGCCCTGTGCTGCCTTTTTTGTGCAGGATAAATTTGTCAAGCAGCAGCAGTGAGTGACAGTGGAGGGTCACATTCTCTCCTGACCGGAAGAGGAGGCCTGGGTGGGCTGAGATGGCAGGTTTTGTGAACACACCTAGGAGCAAAGAGCTTGTGAGCTTCAGTAAGTCACCCTGCCTCGGTGCTTTTCTTGACATCTGAAGGTGTGAAAAATGTCCCAGAGGACCATCAAAGCCAATTACCCTTCCTGTCTGTTCCGTTGCATTTTCTTTAGCCTTGTTCTCGGGCTCTGGCTCATTCTTTTCTGTTTCTCCTTGCTCAAGACCTCCAGCCTCCTCTGTGTTTATTCTAAGCCCTTTAGTTGTTGGATCTGCTCTCAGCTTCATGCATACATACTCAATCACTTCAGTTGTGTCTGACTCTGTGGGACCCCATTGACTGTAGCCCGCCTGGCTCCACTGTCCATGGGATTCTCCTAGGCGAGAATACTGGAGAGGTTTGCCATGCTCTCAGCTTCATCCCATCCCTAATATGCATTTCAGGGGCTGGGTGGTTCTGAGGATTCATACCCTGGCTCCCTTCACACATATCTCCTAGAACGTGGGTGATGACTGGCATGAGATTGGGAAGGAGGTGGAGAAGAAAGGGAACATTTCCCATCTGTGACCCCCACCTCATGCCTCTGGAGAAATTGCTGGATTGACTTGGTCTTAACTGGGACCCCAGCTCCTTCATATGGGATTATAGCTCCCTAGTGGGTGGCAGGTGCTGGATCATGGTCCCACCTTGGCCTCCCAGCTGGCAGGCAGTGGCAGCATCCTGTCTAACTAATGCCTAGGGAGGCTCCTCCTTCCTGTGCCGGGGAACGCCTCCCTCTATTCAACATCCTGAGTTTAAACTCTCAGGGTCTGTTCTCTTTCCGTGGTTCGGTCCTGGCTGGGAATCCTGAGGACGTCTTTGGCTGCACTGGCATGTGGACCCAGGGTAGGATTGCCTGCAGGCACGGGTGTCCACAGTTGGGCTGGACCCCTCCTACCTGTGACCACTATCTGCAAGGGGTCACTGATATCGGACTGCACAGGGAGAGACCTGTAGAATTCAGAACACGTGTAGGACCTGGCATGTTCTCTGGTCACCGGGCCAAGGGTGAAGGTATTGAAATGATGTCCCTGGAGCTCGGGGAAACTGGTCCCAACTCCTTTTAACAGTCTGAATATCACAAATGGAGGACCAGAGTGACACCAAAGAGTCAAAGTCTGTCCTAAGTTAACCATGGGTCTTGGCCAGGCTTACAAAGAGGGCTTGTCATATTCACCTAGCAGAGAAGGAGGCAGAGGCTTTGAGAGGAAAATAGGAACAGCCTCCTCTCCCCACTGCCCCCATGGGCACTTCCCCTTCAATTCTTCCAACTCTCCTCCCCTAAAGTGCATCACCCTGATGATCAAGGGCACCTGGGGCTTGGATACAGACAGAGACATAGTCAACCCAGGACGGACATCATGGAGATTCTAAGCATATGATTCTCAGACTTGATTCTTATCACTCCTTGGGTTGAAAAAATGTTGAAAAACTTTCTCTCAAAACACAAAACACTGGGGATCCCCTGTTGGTCCAGTGGTTAGGACTCAGCACTTTCTCTGCCAAGGGCCCGGATTGATCCCTGATCAGGGAACTAAGATCCCACAAGCTTCACGATGCAGCCAAAAGAAAACATCACAGAAATATTGATGCATGGAAAAGAAGTGAAAGGACTTCCCTGTTGCATTTCTTGTAGCTCAAAATGTTAAAGAATCTTTCTGCAATGGAGAGCAGGGTACAGTTCCTGAGCTGGCAAGATCACCTGGGCAAGGAAATGGCAACCACCTACAGTATTCTTGCCTGGAGAATCCCATGGACAGAGGAGCCTGGTGAGCTCTAGTCCGTGGGGTGGCAGAGAGTCGGACACGACCGAGCGACTAACACTAACACAACTAAGCAGTGAAAAAGCCACTTGACTGAAAAGAAGGAAATAAACCTTGAACCTGGCTCCTTTGTTAGCTAACCTACATCAAATGTGTGGCAAGATCCAGATGGCCCTACCTGATGGCCAGACCCTTCCTGGGGTCAGGTCTAGCAGGCGCTCCTGCAGAACCTGTTGTTAAGGGACGGTTGGAGATGCCACAAGCCACCTTGTTGGAGAGGGGTCTGTGGAGTGCAGCCTCTTGCTCCCCTCTCATGATAGAAATGGAACTCAATGGTCCTAGCACCCTTCTCAAGGATTTGGAATGTCCCTTCAGGTCCAGAGTTCAGAGCTGGGCTAACCCCTGTGGAGAGTGAAGATGAGTATCATGGCCAATAGGAGGACAGGGGATCCACAGGACACACGGCTCTCACTGTACTGACAGGGGTCTCACCCTGATCCCCCAGTGTCATCTGCCTCAGCCCCAACTGCTCTGCTCAACACAGAAAAGGGATGGGGAAGACTCACCCACAGCTGCCCAGATCCACAACTCACACAGAAGCCTAGAAGGAAAACCCTGTCAGAAATGGCTTGTCCAGATGGACTCCATGCTCCTTTCACCCTCATCCAGGGAACCTGGTCAGTGGTGTGAAGATCCCCTGATTTCCACCATAACCCTCTCCAACCGTGTCTTTCCAGACTCACCTTGACTCAGGAGGCTGAGGAGTGTGGGACACATGGCTCTGCTTCTGTGAGACAGGAGGCAGAACTGAGCAAAGCTGACAGAGTCACAGGATGCGGAAGGCGGGTGATGGTGTTGGTACAATCAGCCTGGTTCATGTCACATGGGAAGATGGCCAGCCTCTTCTCATGACAAGGATGGAAGTCTGACCTGAGCCACATCACTGAGCATGCCTCATGACCCGAGCATCACTTTTTGTTTCCCTAAACACTATAAACATAGGAGGATTTGAGCAGGTCTTGCTGCCTTTAGGAAGTAGAAATGGTGTTTCAGTGTATAGCATGCAGGATGCTTTCCCCAAGCTCATGATAAATCTCATTAACCTTAACTCTTTGCAGAAGAGAAACCACATGTTCCCACCTCGTATGTCAGGCTCAGTGCAGGTTGCCAATTAAACACTCATTAATAGAGACATTGATTCTGCATTTTTATAAGAGAAGGAGACATGCATATTATGGCTTTTAGAAAATTAAAAAAAATTATATAGTGGTGTATATGTGATTAAGAAACTAACTGTGTTAGTTTCAGGTATACAACAAGGTGATTCAGTTATATATGCATCTATTGCTTTTTCCAATTCTTTTCCCACTTAGGTAGTTACAGAATATTAAGTGGAGTTCCCTGTGCTACACAGTAGGTCCTTGTTGGTCATCCATTTTAAATATAGCCGTGTGTATATGTTGAACCCAAACTGCCAATCTATCCCTCCCCCACCCACCATCCCTCCCCAACCCCCGGTAACTGTAAGGTCATTCTCTGTGTATCTGTTTTGTAAATAAGTTCATTTTTTTAAAGATGTCATGAATAAGCAATATCATGTGATATTTGTCTTCCCCTACTCTTCTTCTTTATCTGAAAATATTTCCTGACTATGAGTGGAAACTTTGCACACACACACACTCTCTCTGTCTCTCTCTTTCTCCCTTTCCAATCCAAGGACCACAGATATACACAAAGATAATGTGTGTAAGATAATTGTGGGGTTTTTTTGGGGGGCGGGGAAAGGCAATTGTTTTGCTAGAAAAGGTGGCCAACCTTGCTTGCTGCTGCTGCTAAGTTGCTTCAGTCGTGTCCGATTCTGTGCGACCCCGTAGACGGCAGCCCACCAGGCTCCCCCGTCCCTGGAATTCTCCAGGCAAGAATACTGGAGTGGGTTGTCATTTCCTTCTCCAATGCATGAAAGTGAAAAGTGAAAGTGAAGTTGCTCAGTCGTGTCCGACTCCCAGCGACCCCATGGACTGTAGCCTACTAGGCTCCTCCATCCATGGGATTTTCCAGGCAAGAGTACTGGAGTGGGTTGCCATTGCCTTCTCCGCAAACTTGCTTACTACATAAAAATGTGTAAGGTAGAAACTTCCAAAGTCCAGAATTCTTGAGTGAGAGGGGTGTCCAGAACAATCAACTCCAAACTGGGACAAAATAGTCCAGCTGTTTCAGGACTCCAACGGCAGACATACACCCAGTTCAGCTGTTGTTCATAGACAGGAAAGAAGCTCAGTAAGGGCAGTGATTCCACACTATTTTGCTGGGGGTGGGACGTTAACATTAGTGATGCTCTGTAAGTAATAAATCTGGTGTCCTCTTGTTTATTATGTATGTAATGGAGTAAGAGTACAGTCACCCTTCTTAAAATTTCCTTTTATTTTCCTAATATCATGTTTCAAAATAGATCTGTATTCTTTGTCATTTCAGTTTGTGCATTTTCAGTTCAGTTCAGTTCAGTTCAGTGGCTTAGTTGTTTCCGACTCTTTGCGACCCCATGAATCACAGCACACCAGGCCTCCTGTCCATCACCAACTCCTGGACTTCACCCAAACTTATGTCCATCGAGTCGGTGATGCCATCCAGCCATCTCATCCTTTGTCGTCCCCTTCTCCTCCTGCCCCCAATCCCTCCTAGCATCAGAGTCTTTTCCAGTGAGTCAACTCTTCGTATGAGATAGCCAAAGTATTGGAGTTTCAGCTTCAGCATCAGTCCTTCCAAAGAAATCCCAGGACTGATCTTTAGAATGGACTGGTTGGATCTCCTTGCAGTCCAAGGGATTCTCAGGAGTCTTCTCCAACACCAAAGTTCAAGAGCATCAATTCTTCAGCACTCGCTTTCTTCTCAGTCCAACTCTCACATCCATACATGACCACTGGAAAAACCATAGCTTTGACTAGATGGACCTTTGTTGGCAAAGTAATGTCTCTGCTTTTGAATATGCTATCTAGGTTGGTCATAACTTTCCTTCCAAGGAGTAAGCGTCTTTTAATTTCATGGCTGCAGTCACCATCTGCAGTGATTTTGGAGCCCAAAGAAATAAAGTCTGACACTGTTTCCACTGTTTCCCTATCTATTTCCCATGAAGTGATGGGACCAGATGCCATGATCTTCGTTTTCTGAATGTTGAGCTTTGTCACCTGCATTTTACTGCAGATTACTGCACAATGGTGTCATTGTGCATTTTACTGCCATGTAATATTTCATTGTAGATATATAAACACACATTTTTTAAAATTAAGAAAAAAATTTGAAGTTAAATCATGTCTGCTGTACAGAAAACTAAGGTTGACACATATATTCTTTTCCATTATGCTTTATGGCAATATACTGAATAGAAGTCCCTGTGCCATACTGTAGGACTTGATTGTTTGTCCGTTTTATGCCTAAATAGATTTCATCTGCTAATCCCAAACTCCTAATCCTTCCCTCCCCCTTGGCAACCACAAGCCTGTTCTCTATGTCTGTGAGTCTGTTTCTGTTTCTTTGATACATTCCTACCAGGGTCCAGCCCCGGATGGATCCAGGGATTCCCTTGGGAGGACAGCGTTGGTGAAAGGATAGCAAAACGAAGAGACAGAGGCTTGAACTAACTGGTTTACACAGAAAGCCAATAAAACCTGTGACATCAGGTTTGCACTGACCATGGAGGCCACAGGCACCCTCTCAAATTGTGGAAAGTGCCCCACCTTAGGCACGTTCTCGAGTGGGTCTTAGAAGCCCGGGCAAATAAGTGGTCTCAGAGGGCCCCCACGCTCCAAATTAGTCATCCTGAAGGAAGAACAGAGAAGAAAAGGAGAGAAAAGGAAGCAAGAACGACACGGGGAGATCAAGCCTGATGAGCATGGCCCACAACTTTATTTTCCAAAGTAGCTTTTATAGCTTAAGTTGTGCATAGAGGACAATAGGGGGTGTAGAGTCATGCAAGGTCAGCAGTCCTTGACTCTTATCGAAGCCAGGCTGTCTTTCTGCAAACTTATCAAATGCAAAGGCTTTAGGTGATTTACATCATCTTCTGGCCAGGAGGCCTGTTAACATTTTACGACCCTTTCTTCTGAATAATGGTTAGTCAATCAGAAAACTTATTTTCTCTAAAGGTGATTATTCTAAAGTCAGGCGCCACCCTCCAAAAGCATTAGATAAAGTTGCATTCCTATAGGGCAAAGGTGTGGTGGGCTATAACAAGAAAAGTATTTATTAACTCAAGGGTCCAAAGTTGTTAACACCAAGGTTACTACTTATTTTCCCTATATACCAACTATGTCAGTTAATATACTCCCAAGGACACAATACAGGGGATGTGGAAACTTGGCAGCAAGTATTAGCTCAACAAAGAAATCCTCTACTAGTTCTATTTTAACAATTTCTAACTCCCCGAGAAGCTCTGAATTGTTAGACTATCTTAAGCTTCCTGTGCCTCTCGTGGTTGGGAGGCTGTGAACAATCACATGCGTAGCTGTAAGAGTCCAGAAACCTGTCAGGCAAGTGAGAAAGCTATCTGAGGGATTTGAATTGGGACACACCTATTGTACCTAGGAGACTTATTAACTAGAACTCTAAGTTGATTTCCTTCAGAGAAAGGTGGTCGGGGATAGCCCCCCGTAAATGTCAGAGGAGTTGGTGAAAGTTGTAAAATAGTAAAACCGACAGATTCTGGTTTTGATTCTGGTTTTGGGGTAGATGCTCAGGCAGGTCCAGGGGGCCCCTCGAGTTCTGATTCGCCTTTGCATGTCAGATCCTCTCCGCATGACCTTTGTCATGGGTGGGAACTCCCGTGCTGGCTCCCGGCACATTCCTTTTAGATTCCACATATGAGTGATATCATATGATAATTGTCTTTCTCTTTCTGTCTTACTTCACTTAATATGTTAGTCTCCAGGTCCATCCATGCTGCTGCAAAAGGCATAATTTCATTTTTAAAATGTCTGAGTAGTATTCCATTGTGTGTGTGTATAGGCACATACAACATCTTCTTTACTCATTCATCTGTCGATGGACATTTAGGTTGTTTCCATGCCTTGGGTATTGTAAGTTGTGCTGTTGTGAACATAGAGGTGCATGAATCTTTTCAAGGTATAGGTTTTTGTTTGTTTGTTTGTTTTTTTTTCCCAAATATATGCTCTGGATTGGAATTGTCGGATCATATGGAAATTCTGTTTCTGTTTTTTTGAGGAACTTCCATAATGTTTTCCACAGTGGCTGCAACAGTTTCCACTCCACCAACAGTGTAAGAGGGTTTCACTCTTCTCCACACCCTCTCCAGCATCTGTTATTCATCAACTGTTTTATGATGGCCATATTGATCGGTATGAGGTGGTACCTCATTGCAGTGTCGATTTGCCTTTCTCTACTAATGAGCAATGCTGAGCATCTTTTCATATGCCTATTGGCCATCTGCGTATCTTCTTTAAACCACAGATACCAATTGTGAGCGTGACGTCTATGGATTTTGTCTACAATGAATGACACCTCTGCCAATGTCTCATGAATGGGCTTTGAGTCCAACCTCACGTTCCTTGTCATTGGGCAGAATGATGAGGTCTTTGGGCAAGGAATAGTGACCTTATTTGGAAAGCCAGCAGACCAAAAAGGTGGTGAACTTGTGTCCCAAAGAATCATCTTATCTGAGTTAGATGGGCTTTTTCTTGAAGGGGTGGGATGGTCCAACAGTGTTTACTGAATGTAAAATAACCCTAGCCCATGGGGAAGAATTTTCCAAGGAGAGGAGAGAAAAATACAGGTTCAATACCCACCTGTGAACTCATACTTTCACACTTACACTTACACACACACACACACACTAAAAGGGGAAGAGGTGTAGCTGGTTGTTGCAGTGTTTTAATTAACTAATTAATGGCTGTGCTGGGTCTTCATCACTGTGCACTGGCTTTCTCTAGTTGCAGGAAGCGAGGCTGCTCTTTGCTGTGGTGCAGAGTCTCTCATCGCCGTGGCTTCTCTTGTGGAGCACCCGCTCTAGGCACATGGACTTGTGGCCCACGGGCTTACTTGCCCCATGGGATGTGGGATTGTCCCATTCTGGGGATTGAACCAGTGTCCCCTACTTGGGCAGGCAGATTCCCAACCACTGGACCACCAGAGAATTCCTGTCCAAGCTTTTCCCCCCTTAATTTATTTATTTCTAATTAAAGGACAATTACAATACTGTGATGGCTTCTGCCATACATCAACATGGATCAGCCATAGCTATACTTACGTCCCTGCCACTGTGGAAAACTTTTAATGCTGCAATCCTTTGTTCTCGAAGCTGTCCATGCACGTCTGGTCGTAATATCCCTTTAAGCCCCCAACAAGACAAAAGTTTCTGTCATGTAACTTTTTATCTCTATACAAATGGGAAAGTGTTATACCTTTCAAGTTCAGAGCCTTGAAAATAGTCTTAGTCCCTCAGTCATGTCCAATTCTTTGCAACCCTATGGATTGTAGGCCACCAGGCTCCTTGTCCATGGAATTCTCCAGGCAGGAATATTAGAGTGTGCTGTCATTTACTTCTCCAGCCTTGAGAATGGGTTCTCCTATATTACAAGCTCTAGGCAACATTCTTTTACCAAAGAGTCAGCATGACTAAGCACAGACAGCAGAGTGCAAGGGTTAGAGCTGAAGGAACAGATCCAATTAGAAGTCAGATCCAGAGATGTGTGGCTCTCCCTTTGAATGGATAAATGTTATCGGCTCCCCAACTACTGAAATCATTTGTCCTCCCACCAGTAACATTGTGCTTGTGTTTGGTCGCTCAGTCGTGTCTCACTCTCTGTGATCCCATGGGCTGCAGCCCACCAGGCTCCTCTGTCAATGGGGATTCTCCAGGCAAGAATACTGGAGTGGGTTGCCATTTTCTTCCATGGGGGATCTTCCCCAACCAAGGGCTCGAGCTCAGGTCGCCCACATTGCAGGCGGATTCTTTATCATCTGAGGCAACAGGGAAGCCCACCAGTAACATAAAGCGATTCAATATTTCTTCCCACATAGCATTGCCATTGCTTTCCACTTACTTTTAACGTGGATGTGGTGGGATTTTGGCATCATGCTTTCACTATCAGTGTAGCATAACACTGATGTGGAATTTATACCTTAAATTTTAAAATTGAAGTATGAGTAGAATGCTTGCTTTCTAATTAAACTAAAAATTGATATGCAACAAACAACAAAGATTTACTGCATAGCACAGGGAACTGTGGTCAATATCTTGTAATAACCAAAATGGAAAATAATCTGAAAAAACTATGTGTGTATATGTATAACTGAATCACCTTACTGTGCACCTGGAACATTCTAAGTCAGTTACACTTCAATAAAATGCATATATTATGAAATTTAAAGATGTAACTAGCAAAATAAATAAATAAATAAATTTTAAAATGAAATGAAAGAAAGTAAAGTTTTCCAGTCGTGTCTGACTCTTTGAGACCCCATGTACTCTAGCCTGGCAGGCTCCTCCATCCATGGGATTTTCCAAGCAAGAATACTGGTATGCCTTGCCATTTCCTTCTCCAAGTAGTGCAAGCAAACTACAGCATACTCCCTGATGTTCTATGTACTCACTTGTACATTCCAACTCTGCATATGGTGTATTCACATGGGCACCTTGAAACTGCCCCAAACTGGCTCAGCCCAGATGGTGGTTTGTGAAATGTCCCTGGAAGGAAGTCAGAGGCTGAGTCCTAGGACCTCTCCACCCCTCAGTCCCCAGCTCAGCTCAGGAGCCCTTCCAGGTTTCACCAGCATCACTCTAGAATCCCAGTACCCCCACCTCACCCACCACCAAGTTCCCAGGGCTCAAGTGACACATGGGTTCTGGGAGCCCCAGGAGGACTGACCTGCAGGGTTCGGGGTCCTCTGGCCCAGACTCAGCCTTGGAAGTGAGATTTCCCACTGAAACCTTGGGCTGATTATCTCCCAATCAGGATCCCCAGTTCCTCCAGCTGCCCAAGCACTGAAACAGGCTGAGTGCTGAAGAACTGATGCTTTCGGACTGTGGTGCTGGAGAGGATTTTTTTTTAATTAACTTATTTATTTTCAGTTCAGTTCAGTTCAGTTGCTCAGTCATGTCTGACTCTTTGCAACCTCATGAATCCCAGCACGCCAGGCCTCCCTGTCCATCACCAGCTCCCGGAGTCTACCCAAACCCATGTCCATTGAGTCAGTGATGCCATCCAACCATCTCATCCTCTGTTGTCCCCTTCTCCTCCTGCCTTCAATCTTTCCCAGCATCAGGGTCCTTTCAAATGAGTCAACTCTTCTCATCAGGTGGCCAAAGTATTGGAGTTTCAGCTTCAACATCAGGCCTTCCAATGAACACTGAGGGCTGATCTCCTTTAGGATGGACTGGTTGGATCTCCTTGCAGTCCAAGGGACTCTCAAGAGTCTTCTGCAACACCACTTTTCAAAAGCATCAGTTCTTCGGTGTTCAGCTTTCTTTATAGTCCAACTCTCACATCCACACATGACTACTGGAAGAACCATAGCCTTGACTAGATGGACCTTTGTTGACTAAGTAATGTATCTGCTTTTTAATATGCTGTATAGTCTGCTTTTTCTATGATCCAGCAGATGTTGGTAGTTTGATCTCTGTTTCCTCTGCTTTTTCTAAAACCAGCTTGAACATCTGGAAGTTCACAGTTCATGCATTGCTGAAGCCTGGCTTGGAGAATTTTGAGCATTACTTTACTAGTGTATGAGATGAGTGCAATTGTGTGGTAGTTTGAGCATTCTTTGGCATTGCCTTTCTTTGGGATTGGAATGAAACTGACCTTTTCGAATCCTGTGGCCACTGCTGAATCTTCTAGATTTGCTGGCATATTGAGTGAAGCACTTTCACAGTGTCATCTTTTAAGATTTGAAATAGCTCAACTGGAATTCCATCACCTCCACTAGCTTTGTTTTTTTTTTTTTAATTTTATTTTATTTAACTTTATAATATTGTATTGGTTTTGCCATATATCAAAATGAATCTGCCACAGGTATACCTGTGCTCCCCATCCTGAACCTAGGGCCCACTTGACTTCACATTCCAATATGTCTGGCTCTAGGTGAGTGTGAATGATCACACCAGCATGATTTTCTGGGTCATGAAGATCTTTTTTTCTACAGTTCTTCTGTGTATTCTTGCCACCTCTTCTTAATATCTTCTGCTTCTGTTAGGTCCATACCATTTCTGTCCTTTATTGAGCCCATCTTTGCATGAAATGTTCCCTTGGCCTCTCTAATTTTCTTGAAGAGATCTCTAGTCTTTCCCATTCTGTTGTTTTCCTCTATTTCATTGCACTGATTGCTGAGGAAGGCTTTCTTATCTCTCCTTGCTATTCTTAGGAACTCTGCATTGGAAGCTAATTACTTTACATTATTGTGGTGGTTTTTGCCAAAAATTGACATGAATCAGCCACGGGCACACATGTATTCCCCATCCAGAACCCTTCTCTCACCTGCCTCCCCATCCCATCCCCCAGAGTCATCCCAGTGCACCAGCCCTGAGCACCCTGTCTCATGCATCAAACCTGGACTGGCGATCCACTTCACATATGATAATACACACGTTTCAACGTTACCCTCTCAAATCATCCCACCCTTGCCTTCTCCCACAGAGTCCAAAAGACTGTTCTTTACATCTGTGTCTCTTTTGCTGTCTCACATATAAGGTCATCATTACCGTCTTTCTAAATTCCATATTTGTGTGTTAGTACACTGTATTGCTGTTTTACTTTCTAACTTACTTCACTCTGTATAATAGGCTCCAGTTTCATCCATCTCATTAGAACTGATTCAACTGCATTCTTTTTAATGGCTGAGTAATATTCCTTGGTGATGGACACGGGGGCCTGTGCTGCAATTCATGGGGTCACAGAGTCGGATATGACTGAGCGACTGAACTGAACTGAATAATATTGTTAGTTTCTGCCATACATCAACATGGATCAGCCATAGCTATACTTACGTCCCCTCCACTGGGAAATCTTTTAATCCTGGAATCCTCTGTTCTTGAAGCTGTCCATGCAGGTCTGGTCATAATGTCCCTTTAAGCCCCTGACAAGACAAAAAGTTCTGTCTGTTCTGCCACTTTTTATCTCTATATGAATGGGAAAGTGTTATACCTTTCAAGTTCAGAGCCTTGAGAATAGTTTAGCCCATCAGTCGTGTCTGACTCTTTGTGATCTCATGGGCTGCAACCCGCCAGGCTCCTCTGTCCATGGGGGTTCTCCAGGCAAGAATGCTGGGGTGGGTTGCCATTTCGTGCTTCAGGAGATCTTCCTACATTGCAGGCAGATTCTTTATCATCTGAGTCCCCAGGAAAGCCCACCAGTAACATAATGCAAGTCAATATTTCCTCCCACAATTAACATTGCCATTGTTTTCCATTTACTTTTAACATACTTTTAACGTACAAGCTTGACTTCATGCTTTCGCTATCAGTGTAGCATAACACTGATGTGGAATATATCATAAATTTAAAAATAGAAGTACGAATACAATGCTAGATTTCTAATTTTTAAAAAAAGATATGCAACAAGCAACAAAGATTTACTGTATAGCATGGGGAACTATAGTCAATATCTTGTAATAACCTAAAATGGAAAGTAATCTGCAAAATAATGTATGAATACTTGTATAACTGAAAATCACCTTGCTGTGCACCTGAAACATTGTAAGTCAACTACACTTCAATAAAATATAAATATTATGAGATTAAAAAACAGAACCAGTAAAATAAATAAATTTTAAAATAAAGTGAAAGAAAATGAAGTCACTCAGTCATGTCAGACTCTTTGCAACGCTATGGACTGTAGGCTGGCAGGTTCCAATATTCATGGGATTTTCCACGCAAGAATACTGGAATGCATTGCCATTTCTTTCTTCAAATAGTGCAGGCCAACTGCAGTATAATCTCTGATGGTCTGCATACTCACTCTCACATTCCATCTGTGCATACGGTGTATTCATATGGGCACCCTGAGCTGCCCAAAAGATTCTCAGCCCAGATGGTGAGTTTGTGGAAGGTCCCTGGAAGGAAGTCAGAGGCTGAATCCAAGGACCTCCCCACCCCTCACTCCCCAGCTCAGCTCAGGAGCCCTTCCAGGTTTCATCAGCATCACTCTGGAATCCCAGTGCCCCCACCTCCTCCCCCACCGATTTCCAGGGGCTGAAGTGAGACATGGGGGCCCAGGAGCCCTGGGAAGACTCACCTGCAGGGCTTGGGGTCCTCTGGCCCAGACTCATCCCTGGAAGTGAGAGATTTGCCACCAAAAGCTTGGGCTGATTCTCTCCCCATGAGGATCCCTGGCTCCTCCAGTGCCCAAGCACTGAGGTTCCCATGAACTGGAGGCGGGGTGGGCATCCCGTGCACTCATGCGATCCCCTCCCTGCCTTGCATATCTGGAGGAGGAGGAGAAGCTCAGAGAAGATAAAAGGCATGTTTGCAGCTCTGGCCACCCAGCCGCCCCCGCCCTGTACAGATGAAGAGACCATGGGGCCTTAGAAGACAAACAGGATGTGGTCCCTGGGGGGCTACTGCTGCCCCTCATGGTTCCCACGGCTGTGGACCCCCAGCAAGGGGGCTGCCCCTCCGTGGACCCTGCACCGATGTCTTCAGGTAGGGCTCAGGAGGCATCTCAGCCCAGACCTGAGGTCTCAGCTCTTTTTCTGCCCAGTCTAACTGCCTGCTCTAGAGGGTGGGGTCCAGGTTCTCATCCTGAGTCAGTCCCGGACAGTCTGGCTCCAAATAGGACTCAGAACTTTATTTTCCCAGTCCCCTCCAGAAATGGAATTTACTTCTCATCTTCAGTCAGTTCTTAAATTATCGCAGAGCACCTACTCTGTACCAGGCATTGATGCTACATAACAGAAATACACTCATGACCCAGGTAAACCCATCTTCTGTAGGTGCTTGAAGAACTCAGATTCTGCAGAATGAGGGCATCAAATGCTAATAATCAATTATTTTTATAAAAGAAGACACAAGAAAATAACTGGGTTCCATGTCTACACTGTAAACATTTTAAAAAATGAAGCTCCTGAACTCTGGTACAAGCACTTCATGGCAAAAAAAGAAGAAAAATATATTAGGGAAAAAGTGGAAACAGTGACAGATTTTCTTTTCTTGGGCTCCAAAAACACTGTGGACAGTGACAGCAGCCATGAAATTAAAAGACCCTTCTCCTTTGATGAAAAGCTGTGACAAACCTAGACACTGTATTAGAAAGTGCTGTGCCAACAAAGGTCCTTATAGTCAAAGCTATGGTTTTTCTAGTAGGCATATATGGATGTGAGAGTTGGGCATAAAGAAGGCTGAGCACTGAAGAACATGTTTTTAGCCTGTAATGCTGGGGAAGACTTTTGAGACTCTCATGAACAGCAAGGAGATCAAACCTATCAATCCTAAAGGAAATCAACCCTGAGAATATTCATTGGTAGGACTGATGCTAAAGCTGAAGCAGCAATAATTTGACCACATGATGCAAAGAACTGACTATTGGAAAAGACCCTGATGTTGGGAAAGATTGAGGGCAAGAGGAGAAGAGGGCGACAGAGGATGAGATGGTTGGATGACATCAAGACTCAATGGACTTGAGTTTGAGCAAACTGTGGGAGATAGTGAAGGACAGAGAAGCCTGGCATGCTGCAGTCCATGGGGTTGCAAAAGTCACACATGACTTAGTGACTGAACAACGACAACAATGTCTACACTGTACTTGAGAGAATAGCTGCTTGAGGAGGTGGAGAGCCATGGGTAGGAGCAGGTACATTCTAGAGAGAAAAGAACATTCCATAGAACCCTGGGACCCAGGGGCTTACTGAAGGGGACAGAGGGAGTTGATGTGGTCATGTACAGTGCTGTCCACTGTTCAAGGATGATGATTTTATTTTTAAGAAAAAATGGAATATATAAGCAAGAAACTGTATGATAAGAAAACTTTATGAAGGTCATATTATATTAGCTTTTGTAGAGAAAAGGGAAATGACAGTATAAATTTAATTTTTTAATTAAAAATAAATAATTTTGACCTTCAATTATTCTGATATGGGTGTGACAACCAGCATTCTAAATGCTTTATGTGGAATTTAATTATGAAAATTGCCCCTTAATAAGGCAAAAACCCATTAACAAGTGATGGAAATGATAGTGTCTACCTTTGTGTCTACTTTAGATTGGGAGTACAAAAGGAACTTGTTGAGTCTGAGTGTTCTCAGAAGAGCTGATATGAGAGAGCACACAAATGTTAAATGGCCCATTTTCCGTGTGTGTGTGTGTGTGGTGTAATTCTACCAGTATCATTTGGAGGGAAGAAAAGGTGAGAGCTGAGGTTGGGGGCAGGGGGTCAACTCTGAGGACCATGAACAGGATTGAATTTAGATAGAACAGTTTGGAGTTTGCCCTGAAGATGTGGGCACCATGGAGGGATTTGGGGCAGAAAGCAGATTCTGAAATGTGAGTTTGAAAGATGAAATGTGGAGGGTGAACTGGAGATGGGAGTGTGGGTCTGGAGCTCAGAACCCAGGCAGGCTGTGGCTGGAATCCAGGTGTGGCTGTGGGTGGACTCTGTGGATGGAGAAGACAGCAGGGGCCAGGGGGACCCTGGGGGCTGAATTCTTTTACTGTGTGATTGAATACGAGATGTAAGAGTCGAGGTGTTGAGTGTGACCTTCAGTGATGCCCTCAGAGAACTGGTGAACCAAGGGGTGGACAAGCGAGGAGGGCTGGAGAGTTTTGCAAAGTACACTCTGCTTCCACAAGAAAGCACAACTCTTCCTCTTGGGCCCAGAGGGCAGGCTTTATTTCTCCCAGTGACAGGCCAATGTCTGTAAGAAGCAGATTGTGTCTCTGTCCCCTTGAGGGGAAGCATGTGAGTCATTTCTGTCTCTTCAAAGCATCCTTTGATGCTGCATGTTGCTCTCCTCTTCAACCAACAAAGACTCCAGGGTCAGACAAGAATGGTCCTTGTCAGAGTTCCTGATCAAGGACAGATGCATATATTAATACATATGATATATTTCCATGAAGCAAAATTTAAGAAAGACAGGAAATAGCCTGCTAAAGTCATCAACTACCTCACGAAGTGGTATTGCAACCACTAAAATCTATTGATCTATCTATGTGTCTATCTACATATCATCATGGAGAATGAAATGCGAACCACTCCAGTATTCTTGCTTGGAGAATCCCACGGACAGAGGACCCTATAAGGTTTCAGTCCAAAGGGTCACAAAGAGTTGGACATGACTGAGCGACTAAGCACATGTATCGTCTATCTATCCAGTTTCACAGAGTTATAATTGACATAGAGCCATGTGGCATCCAAGGTAATGACCTGACTTACATATATTATGAAATGAATGCACGTTCAGATATATCACACAGCAGTGTGGTATATGCTCTCTCACAGTAGCAACACAGAAGCCCCAGCATGTCTTCACTTCAAGTGATCCTGACATTTCTCTTGGTAAAACAGTTCTTGGGTGATTTAGTTCTAAGCCAGGGGAAAGATCACACGCACGACCTCAGGGAGCAACTAAGGCTCCGTGGAGCTTGATTTTCATCCCATTTGCCAGCTCAGTTCACGCCGGGGTCCTCATGGTGTTATGCTCTTCAGCCCTGTTCTTGGTTGAGCCAAGCCATATTGTGCCAACAGTTGATAATTTAAAAGGCACAAGATTCTCAAATCCTTTGCTTCGGTGAAAAGAAGCAAAAAAGAAAAAAATGTACAAATATCGATGGATTAACACAACACATGCAAAGCCTCCCTGGGGCAAGTGTTCCCTCTGCAGTCTGTCAGTGATCTGGAGTGGAATATCCAGTAAAATTCTCTGTGATGACGGGACTTTTTAAACATCTGCTCTGAACAACACCAGAGCACCTGGGCACATGACGCTACTGAGCACTTGAAATGTGGTGGATGTGAGTGAGGAACTGAATGCTTTACTTCATATATGTGTAGAGTCATTGTACAGCGTGGCTGGGTAACTACTTTATTGGCCACTGCGGATCCAGACTGAAGGAGATTTTGTTATCATGTTTCTACCCCCGGAACCCATCACCCTCAGGGCACATGGCTGGGAAAGGTTGAAGGGGCTTCCCGAATGGCTCAGTGATAACGAATCTACCTACCAATGTAAGAGACATGAGAGTCATGGGTTCAATCCCTGGGTCAAGAAGATCCCCTCGAGAAGGTAATGGCAACCCTCTCCAGTATCCTTGCCTAGAGAATTCCATGGACAGAGGAGTCTAACGAGCTACACATCATCCATGGCTTTGTAAAGAGTCAGATTTGACTGAATCGCCTAAGCACGTACACAGGCAGCCTCACATGGCTAGTGCCACCACACTGGATATCTCAAACAGGATATACGTCATCTTTTTAAAGGCCATCTAGCATTGATTTTATTATTCTTCATGGAAAGCATTTTATTTTAAATATAACAGTGTGCACATGTCAATCTTAAACTTCCAATCTATCTCTCTCCCCACCCTTCCTGTCTGTAACTCTAAGATTGTTCTCTAAGTCTACAAGTCTGTTTCTGTCTTGTATTACTGAATAGACATTTTATTTTTTGGTTTTGTATTTTTATAACTGAATAACTTGAAGAATCAACTGGCAATTTTTTTATGCTTTATTGGAATTTTAGAAAAAGAAGGATGATCATAGTAACCTACCCAGATGTGTGATTGAGTATACCTTCTCCCCAAATGGTGAGAGAGATAAAATGTAGTCCTAGAATAGCCAGGAGATTACTAAGAGGTTGTGGGATTTTTGAAGATGATCCTATAATTCTTGGACTGCACTGTTACCTCAGAATTGCTGGGCTGCTTTGGAGGAGTAGAAGGAATGTCCACAGAGGAACCCCTTAAAAAAGAGATCTAAGTCCTCAATTTGTAACATTCTATGTGCTCACAGCCCGGGGCCAGGTCAGGGCTCAGCATGGTTGTGGTTTACATTGAATTCATAGATAATGGGCTCGGTGAAGGGGTCCATGGGGCTCAGGGGAGCGGAAGTGAACAGTCTCTTGGAGAGGGTCCCATGGTTCAAGCGGGCGTATATCACGTCTTCTGCTGCAGGATCCTGAGAGGAAGGAGGTGTGAATGATGGACTGAGACATGATCTTCGTAGGCTGGGGCATTGGGCATTGGAAGGGCTCAGGCTATGGCAAGGGTTTGGCCTGAGAGGACTCACCTCGCCATTCACTGTTCGGTCTTCATTGGGCTCTCCTTCCATGATGGCAACATCTGCAAATGGAAGAGAGTAAAGGCTCTTTGAGGTGGAGGAAGTTATTCCAGACCTCCATATCTTTGATGGGGATATCAAAGCCAGAAAAAGGCAAGGGTATACCCCAGGTGTAGAGACTGTCTACTACACACACACACACACACACACACACAAACATACAGCCATATAGAAGCCCAGCCATTCACGGACTGTCTCATGAACCTGTGCAAACCCATGGACCCATCCTACATCTTCTGTTATGGCCATCCTTTTCTGTGTAACAGCAGATTCCCAAGATCATGTAGGGAATAAGAACAGATGGCTGTGGTTGAAGGGAAGAACAGGGCTCAGAATGTCCCTCATGGCCCAGGGATTAAGACCCCCTCGTCCAGTGCAGGGGGCGCAGGCTCTATCCCTGGTGGGAGAACTATGATTCCACCTGCCTTGAAGCAACTAAGCCCCAAGAGCCCACGAGCTCTGGAGCCTTGAACTGCACCCCAGCTCCACAATGAGGATCCCCCATGCTGCAGCCAAGACCTGATGCAGCCAAGAATAAATCAACACATATTTTCATAAAAAGAACAGGGTTCCATGGGTCTCTGGAAGATGTTCCATCAGGGATCTCAACACCGGAAATCAGTTTAAACCTACAGGAAGTGAAAATGCCATTCTCTGCTGTGAACCCACCTCCCTTTGGGTCAGATGATGCTGAGCTCGCCACCTTCAGACTTACGATTTTGAGTAGAAAACCAGTGACAGACAAGAGCAGCAAGGATGATGCTGGTAGAGGTGAAGGCTATGACAAGCCCAAGGACAATGTACCACGTGCTGGAGTGTTCTAGAGGAAGTGGTGCTTCTACCAACAGGCAAATGGAAGAAAATCTGGTTATTTGTTGAGTAGGCTGTGCCCCTACACACGGGATTTATTGTATCCTTGTGTCAAACTGTCAGCATCTGTCAACCTGATCAGTTATGGTCTCCACTTCCCAGGAGGTACCAAAGCATCCAGGAGAGATGCTAGCAGTGGATAAAGTAAAGAGGCTGTGCAAGACCAGCTGAGGTCTGAATCAAGGTCTCCTGGGCATCGAAGCAGTTATTGTCTGCTGCCCCGTATGATAAGGCGTGGCATTTTTGCATGAATGGAGACCACATTAATCCACAATACATTTCCCCTCCATCCACATAGACCTGGAATGGAATCCTCAAGAAGACATGACATTTATATATCTGAACTGTGGAATGTTTAGTTCATAAAACACTAACAGAGAAATAACACATATTTAAGGTGCTCCCTAAAATTCTTCCCTTGTCCCCCCACACCCATCCCCAAAGATCCTGGTGGAGGGAAATTAAGTATCACCCTTAAGCATGGGATCAGGTCACTCTGACCCACTTTGTCCAGTTTAGAAATTCTCAGTCACAGAGCATGAGAAGCTCAATGCCCACTGTGGGTCTCCTGCAGACCATGGTCTCAAATGCTAACTTAACAGGGACGTTGAGGAGCCCAAAGTCACAGAGCTGGGAGGTGGCAGAGTCAACACTCACACAGGAACCCTCTGTCACTCAGGAATTTGCTGAGATAGGAGACCATCTTGCTTACCTTCTGTGGTGTGTGGATCCATGGTTGATGGGCAAGTACTTGTAGTGGATTCTAGGAGAAAAAAGACAGGGATGCACAAGTAACATTCCTCATACTGACTGAATGAGGACTATTCTTTCTGGAAGGTTGATCTCCTGGCTGTCCTTGACTCTGTCATCCCTCAGAGCACTGATGGGAGAGCAGAGAGCTTCTGGTTCCTCTCTGCAAATGTGTTGAGTAGACCCTCCATCCTGGAGATGTGATGGTGGAAGGATGTGGGAAGGATATGCCTGATGGTGAAAGACAGCTGTAAACTAGAGACATTCTCTCTGCTCTGGGAATGAGTGTTTATGCTCCTTAATTGGGAAATCACCTGTATGTCAGAGCTGCTTCTGGGAAAAGACTATGAGCAAGAAGCCAATGCAATCTCTGATTTTCCCAAATCAGCCCAGCCTCTCCTCCTCCTGGGTCTACCCTGAACTTATTCTTTATTGCCTGGATAGACAGGATTCTGATGTGGAGCATCCATACTGGAGGTGGAAGAGGGTTGAGATGCCATATACCATCTCTCTTCCTCTCTGGTTCTCATTGCCTCCATTTCTCCAGAAGCCCTAAGTTTCCCCTGACACCAGCACGGAGCCCTTGAGACAGAGCTCAGTGTTAGAGTAAGATGTTATGGAAAAACCCAAATGGACTTCTTGGCCAACACAATGTGATTTAGTGCATTGTGAAGCATGGGAATCTTCTTAGGGTTCTGAAAACAAGAATATTGGAGTGGGTTGCCATTTCCTCCTCTAGGGGACTACATGTTGTCCAACCTCTTCACTATGACCCATCAGTCTTGGTGGCCCTGCACGACATGGCTGATAGCTTCATTGAGTTATGCAAGCCCCTTCACCAGGACAAGGCTGTGATACATGGAGCAGAGATGGTGATGGACAGAGGAGTCTCTCGTGCTGCAGTCCAGGGGGTCGCTAAGAATTGGACACAGCTTAGCAACAGCAATCTGGAATAGCAACAAGAAAGCATGGGCCAGGAAGAGGTTCCTCACCTGTGACAGACAGGAACAGTGGGTCGCTGGAATCTGACCACGAGTAGGGAGAGTGAGTGAAGGAGCCGTAGCACCTGTAGACACCGCTGTGGGCTGGGGTCCCAGGACCCAGAGGGAACTCTGCCTGGAGTGCTCCATGGGGGCCCTGCCCTCCAGCGAGTGGGCACCCAAGGTTGTCCCCCTCCCTGAGTAGATGGAACTGGTCAAAGGTGCTCTCGGAGCTGCAGACCAAGGTCACGTTCTCTCCTGACCTCACCACGGGCCCCCTCTGGGCTGAGAGAGAGGGTTTTTTGGACAGACCTGGAAGAGGGAGACCTTGATCTTAGAGCACAAAGTAACTCTAATCATAAGTATAGGACTAACCAGAAGTGTGCAACAAGAGAAGCACTGCAATGCAAAGGCCACCCACCGCCAGGAGAGAAAGACCCACAGTAATGGATACCCAGCACAGGGAAATATTCAAACATAACTTTAAATATGGGGTGTCATTTAAAATCCTTTTTTAAAAAATTAATAATTTTTAAAATGGAGTGTCATTTAATGTCCTTTTCTTTTTATGTCTCCAGAACTGAGATTTTTGTTTTATTTTTTAAATATAAATTCATTTATTTTAATTGGAGGCTAGTTACTTTACAATATTGTATTTGTTTTGCCATACATCAACATGAATCCACCATGGGTGTACACGTGTTCCCCATCCTGAACCCCCTCCCACCTCCCTCCCCATACCATCCCTCTGGGTCATCCCAGTGCACCAACCCCAAGCATCCTGTATTATGCATCAAACCTGGACTGCTGATTCGTTTCACATATGATATTGTACATGTTTCAATGCCATTCTCCCATATCATCCCACCCTCGCCCTGTCCCACAGAGTCCAAAAGACTGTTCTATACATCTGTGTCTCTTTTGCTGTCTCACATACAGGGTTATTATTACCATCTTTCTAAATTCCATACATATGTGTTAGTATACTGTATTGGTGTTTTTCTTTCTGGCTTACTTCACTCTGTATAATAGGCTCCAGTTTCAACCACCTCATTAGAACTGATTCAAATGTATTCTTTTTAATGGCTGAGTAATACTCCATTGTGTATATGTACCACAGCTTTCTTATCCATTCGTCTGCTGATGGAATCTAGGTTGCTTCCATATCCTGGCTATTATAAACAGTGCTGTGATGAACATTGGGGTACACGTGTCTCTTTCAATTCTTGTTTCCTCGGTGTGTATGCCCAGCAGTGGGATTGCTGGGTCATAAGGCAGTTCTATTTCCAGTTTTTTTTTGGGAATCCCCACCCTGTTCTCCCTAAAGTCAGGAACAAGACAAGGGTGCCCACTTTCAACACTACTATTCAACATAGTTTTGGAAGTTTTGGCCATAGCAATCAGAGCAGAAAGAGAAATAAAAGAATCCAAATTGGAAAAGAAGAAATAAAACTCTCACTGTTTGCAGATGACATGATCCTCTACATAGAAAACCCTAAAGACTTCACCAGAAAATTACTAGAGCCAATCAAGGAATATAGTAAAGTTGCAGGATATAAAATCAACACACAGAAATCCCTTGCATTCCTATACACTAATAATGAGAAAATAGAAAGAGAAGTTAAGGAAACAATTCCATTCACCATTGCAATGAAAAGAATAAAATACTTAGAAATATATGTACCTAAAGAAACAAAAGGCCTATATATAGAAAACTATAAAACACTGGTGAAAGAAATCAAAGAGGACACAAATAGATGGAGAAATATACCGTGGTCATGGATCAGAAGAATCAATATAGTGAAAATGAGTATACTACCCAAAGCAATCTATAAATTCAATGCGATTCCTATCAAGCTATCAAGGGCATTTTTCACAGAGCTAGAACAAATAATTTCACAATTTGTATGGAAATACAAAAAACCTCGAATAGCCAAAGCAATCATGAGAAAGAAGAATGGAACTGGAGGAATCACCCTGCCTGACTTCAGGATCTACTACAAAGCCACAGTTATCAAGACAGTATGGTACTGGCACAAAGACAGAAATATAGGTCAATGGAACAAAATAGAAAGCCCAGAGATAAATCCACACACCTATGCACACCTTATCTTTGACAAGGGAGGCAAGAATATACAATGGAGAAAAGACAATCTCTTTAACAAGTGGTGCTGGGAAAACTGGTCAACCACTTGTAAAAGAATGAAACTAGAACACTTTCTAAGGTTCGATGCACAATACTGGATGCTTGGGGCTAGTGCACTGGGACGACCCAGAGGGATGGTATGGGGAGGGAGGAGGGAGGAGGGTTCAGGATGGGGAACACATGTATACCTGTGGCGGATTCATTTTGATATTTGGCAAAACTAATACAATTATGTAAAGTTTAAAAATAAAATAAAAAATAAAAATAAAAAAGGTACAAACTACTATGTATAAAATAAAAAAAAATGAATTAAAGATCTAAATGTAAGATCAGAAGCTATAAAACTCTTAGAGGAGAACATAGGCAAAACAGTCTCCGACATACATCACAGCAGGATCCTCTATGACCCACCTTCCAGAATATTGGAAATAAAAGCAAAAATAAACAAATGGGACCTAATTAAACTTAAAAGCTTCTGCACAACAAAGGAAACTATAAGCAAGGTGAAAGGACAGTCTTCAGAAAGGGAGAAAATAATAGCAAATGCAAGAACTGACAAACAATTAATCTCAAAAATATACAAGCAACTCCTACAGCTCAATTCCAGAAAAATAAAGGACCCAATCAAAAAATGGGCCAAAGAACTAAGCAGACATTTCTCCAAAGAAGACATACAGATGGCTAACAAACACATGAAAAGATGCTCAACATCACTCATCACCAGAGAAATGCAAATCAAAACCACAATGAGGAACCATTTCATGCAGTCAGAATGGCTGCGATCCAAAAGTCTACAAGCAATAAATGTTGGAGAGGGTGTGGAGAAAAGGGAACCCTCTTACACTGTTGGTGGGAATGCAAACTAGTAATATCCGTTTTTTTAAAAAAAGAATATATGTATATGAAGAACTGAATCATTTTGTTGTACAACAGGAATTAACAACATCTTAAATCAACTAAACTTCAACAAAAATAAATAAGAAAAAATAGATTTAAAAAATCAACAAGATTGGGCTGCTTTTGAAAAACGTAACCTACTAACTCCTGCTGGGACCATCAGAAAACATGGTATTGACCCAGAAGCAGACATTATGGAGTGGAAATTGCCAGAATCTCACAGGATATTTGACCACCTCAATCTTGAGGTAGTGTTCAATCCTGCCCTGCATGACCCCAGGGCCTGGACATGACTCCTTAGTGGGAGGGTTAGAGGGACCACTCCCCCCCTCTTTGTGCAGAAGGATGCATTAAACCACAAAGCTGAGCAACTTCAGGGTGTCAACCTTCATCTCGATCACCCAGGGGCCAGACTGCAAGGACGTCTGGTATCACAGTGTGCTGCTGACAGAGCAAGGGAGCTCTGACATGAAAGTGGGAAACCAACCTCTTACCAACCATCGGTGGCTGCCTGAGCAGCGAATTGCCTGGGTCCCTGCTCTGGTACATTTTTCTCCATTGGTTGTTCTTTCACATTCTTGCTCCTACACTCTGTCACCGGCTGTGTCTTCTCCTTAGCACATTGCAGGGACTCTGTTCTCTTTTCCCTTTCACTTTCACACCTCCTCTCTCTCTGGTTTGTTTCCTCTCCCGAGTTTGTGACTGTCTCTGCATGCCTGTCATTCTCTCCCAGTACTGATGTTGGACTAGACACCAGACTATCTGTGACACAGAGAGCAGAAGGGACTGGTTTGGCCACACTCACCTGTGATGACGATGTCCACAGGATCGCTCGGAGCTGACCACTCATAGGGGGAGTGTCTGAGAGAGCCGTAGCATCTGTAGGTGCCTGCACTCGCCAAAGTCATGGGGCCAATGATGAAGTCAGCTGGGGCATGCCCACGAGTGAGCATCTCTCCACGTCTCTGGAAATGCCCTGTGCTGTTTTCTTGGTGCAGGATAAATTTGTCCAATAGTGGTGAGTGACAGCGTAGAGTCACATTCTCTCCTGCACGCATGAGGGGGCTGGGGTGGGCTGAGATGGAGGGTTTTGTGAACACACCTAGGAGCAAAGAGGTTGTGAGCTTCAGTGAGTCACCCCACCTCAGCGCTTCCCCTGACATCTGAAGGTGTGAAAAATGTCCCCGTAAGCCATCAAAGTCAATTACCCTTCCTGTGTGTTTTGTTGCATTTTCTTTAACCTTGTTCTCAGGCTCTGGCTCATGCTTTTATGTTTCTCTTTGCTCAAGCCCTCCAGCCTCTTCTGTGTTTATTCTAAACTGCTTAGCTGTTGGATCTGCTCTCAGCTTCATGCATGCATACTCAGACACTTCAGTCCTGTCCAGCTCTCTGCAACCCCATGAACCATAGTCTGCCAGGCTCCTCTGTCCATAGGATTCTCCAGGCGAGAATACTGGAGTGGGTTGCCATGCTCTCAGCTTCATCCTGTCCCTAATATGTGTGGTGGGGAGCTGGGTCTTTCTGATGATGCATTCCCTGACTCCACTCACACTCATCTAGAATGTGGGTGATGACTGGCAGGAGATTGGAAAGGAGGTGGAGAAAAAAGGGAACATTTCCCCATCTGTGACCCCACCTCATGCCTCTGGAGACATTCCTGTGACTCCTCTCTGGGCTCCATCTCCTTCATATGGGATTACAGCTCCCTACTGGGTGGCAGGTGCTGGATCAGGGTCATTCTCCATCCTCCCTGGTGGCAGGCAGTGGCAGCATCCTGTCTAACTAATGCCTAGGGAGGCTCCACTTCCTTTGCCAGAGAGCCCCATCTATTCAACACCCTGAGTTTAAACTCTCAGAGTGGGTTCTCTTTCCTGTTTCATTCCTGGCTGGAAATCCTGAGTAAATCTTGGACCACGTAAGGAACTTGGACCTAGGATGGGATTGCCTGCATAGACTGCTGTCCCGGGTGGGCTGGACACCACCTACCTGTGACCACAATCTGCAGGGGGTCACTGCATCTGGAACACACAGCAAGAGACCTGGAGAATCTGGAACATGTGTAGGACCCGGCATGTTCTCTGGTCACTGGGCCAAGCGCGAAGTTGTTGAAATGATTTCCATGGAGCTCACGCAAACTTGTCCCATCTGTTTTGAACAGTCTGAATCTCTTAAGTGGAGAATGGAGGTGACACTGAAGAGTCACAGTCTGTCCTAAGGGAACCATGGGGCTTGGCCAGGCTGACAAAGAGGGCTTGTCATATTCACCTAGGAGAGAAGGAGGCACAGGTTTTGAAAGGAAAACAGGAATGGTCCCCTCTCCCCACTGGTCTTGTTGGAGTGCTTCCCCTTCAAATCTTCAAGGCACCAACCCTAAAGTGCATCACCCTGATACTCAAGGGCACCTGGGGCTTGGGGACAGACAGAGACACAGTCAACCCAGGACAGACATCACAGAGATTCTAAGAATATGATTCTCAGCAGTGATTCTTATCAGGAGAAGAAGAACTCCTTGGGTTGACAAAATGTTGAAAACACTCTCAGAACACAAAACACTGGGGATTCCTGGGTGGTCCGGTCATTAGGACTCAGCACTTTCTCTGCCAAGGGCCCGGGTTGAATCCCTAATCATGGAACTGAGATCCTGCATGCTGTGCGATGCAGGCAAAAGAAAACATCACAAAAAAACTGATGCATGGAAAAGAAGGGAGAGGTCTTCCCTGTTGGATTTGCTGTAGCTCAAATGGTAAAGAAATTCCTGCAATGCAGGAAATCAGAGTTCAGTCCCCAGGTAGGGGAGATCCCCTGGAGAAGCAAATGGCAACCCCATCCAGTATTCTGGCCTGGAGAGTACCATGGACAGAGGAGCCTGGTGAGCTACAGTCTGTGGGATTGCAAAGAGCTGGACATGACTGAGCGACTAACAGTAACACAGGTAACAAGTGAAAGAACCTCTTGACTGAAAAGAAGGAAATAAAGCTTGAACGTGGCTCCTTTGTTAGCTAACCTACATCAAATGTGTGACAAGGTCCAGGTGGCCCTGCCTGATGACCAGACCCTTCCCTGGGGTCAGGTCCAGGGGGCATCCTGCAGATCCTGTTAAGGGCCGGTTGGTGATGCCATGAGCCACCTTGTAGGGGAGGGTCTGTGAGGTGCAGCCCCTTGCTCCCCTCTCATGATAGAAATTGCACTCAGTGGGCCTAGCACCCAGCTCCCAGACTTCACACTGTGCCTTCAGGTCCAGAGTCCAGAGCTGGGTAACCTCTGGGGAGAATGAAGATGACTATCAAGGCCAATAGGAGGACCTGGGATCCACAGGGCATGAGGCTCTCACTGTACTGACAGGGGTCTCACTCCAACCCACAGTGTCATCCGTATCAGCCCCAACTGCTCTGCTCAACAGAGAAATAAGGGATGGGGAGGACTCACCCACAGCTGCCCAGATCCTCAGACTCACACAGAATCCTAGGAGAAAAACCATGTCAGAGATGGCTTGTCCCCATGGACCCCACACTCCGTGCACCCTCATCCAGGGAACCTAGTCAGTGGTGTGAAGACCTCCCAATTTCTACCATAACCCTCTCCGACCGTGTCTTTCTGGACTCACCGAGACTCAGGAGGCTGAGGAGTGTGGGGCACATGGCTCTGCTTCTGTGAGACAGGAGGCAGAACTGAGCAAAGCTGACAGAGTCACAGGATGCGGAAGCGGGCTGTTTTGTTGGTTCAGTCAGCCTGGGTCATGTCACATGGGAAGTTGGCCAGCCTCTTCTCACGCCAGGGATGGAAGTCTGACCTGAGCTGCATCACGGAGCACGCCTCATGACCCAATCGTCATTTTGTTTCCCTAAACACTGTAAACCTAAGAGGATTCAGACAGATCTTGCTGCCCTTAGGAAGTAGAAACGGTGATTCAGTGTATAGCATTCAGGATGCTTTTCCCAAGCTCATGATAAATCTCATTAACTTTAACTCTTCAAAGAAGAGAAATCACATGTTCCCACCTTGTATGTCAGGCTCAGTGCAGGTTGCCAATTAAAGACTCATTAATAGAGACTTTTATTCTGCATTCTTATGAGAGGACCACACATGCATATTATGGCTCTTTGAAAATATTAAAAAATGCTACATTGTAGTATATGTGATTAAGAAACTAACTGTGTTAGTTTCAGGTGTACAACAAAGTGATTCAGTTATATATATACATGCATCTATTGCTTTTTAAATTCTTTTCCCACTTAGGTAGTTACAGTATATTAAGTAGAATTCTCTGTTTTATAGAGTAGGTCCTTGTGGTCTTGCATTTTTAATATAGCCATGTGTATATGTAAGTCCCAAACTTCCAATCTAACCTCCCCCTGACACTATCCCCCTGGTAACCATAAGTTCATTCTCTGTGAGTCTGTTTTGTAAATAAGTTCATTTTTTTAGATGTCACAAATAAATGATATCATGTGATATTTGTCTTTCTCTGACTCTTCTTCATCTGAAATTATTTCGTGACTGTGAGGGGAAACTTTGCACACACAACACTCTCTCTGTCTCTCTCTCTTCCTCCCTTTCCAATCCAAGGACCACACATGTACACAAGATAACGTGTGTAAAGATGACTGTGGTGTTTTTTTGGGAGGGGGATTTGTTCTCCCTGAAATGGTGGACAACCTTACTTCCTAGATACTCAAATGTACACAAAATATGTCAAGTAGGGACTTCCAAGCTGCAGAATGCTTGAGCGAGGGGTGTGTCCACAACAATCAACTCCAAACTGGGGCAAAATGGCCCAGCTGTTTCAGGACTCCAAGGGCAGACATACACCCAGTTCAGCTGCTGTTCATAGACAGGGGAAAGAACCTCAGCTTGGGCAGTGATTTCAATCATTTTACTGGGGGTGGGGGTCATTAAGATTAGTGTTGCTTCGTAAGTAATAAATCTGGTCTCCTCTTGATCATTATGTATGTAATGGAGTAACAGTACAGTCACCTTTCTTAAAATTTCCTCTTACTTACTTAATATCATGTTTCAGAATTGATCTGTATTCTTTGTCATTTCAGTTTGTGCATTTTTACTGCCATGTAATGTTTCATTGCAGAATTAGAAACCACAAATTTTTAAAAATTAAAAAAATTATTGAAGGATTACAATAATTTTTTTAATTTTTAAAAATTTGTGGTTTCTAATTTTTAAAAATTAAAAAAATTATTGAAGGATTACAATAATTTTTTTAATTTTTAAAAATTTGTGGTTTCTAATTCTGCAATGAAACATTACATGGCAGTAAAAATGCACAAACTGAAATGACAAAGAATACAGATCAATTCTGAAACATGATAACAGTTCTAATGAGGTGGATGAAACTGGAGCCTATTATACAGAGTGAAGTAAGCCAGAAAGAAAAACACCAATACAGTATACTAACGCATATATATGGAATTTAGAAAGATGGTAACAATAACCCTGTGTACGAGACAGCAAAAGAGACACTGATGTATAGAACAGTCTTATGGACTCTGTGGGAGAGGGAGAGGGTGGGAAGATTGGGGAGAATGGCATTGAAACATGTAAAATATCATGTATGAAATGAAAAAAAAAATAAAAATAAAAAAATTATTGAAGTATAGTTCATTTCTGCTGTACAGCAAATTGATTCAGCTCGACATATATATTCTTTTCCATTATGATTTATGCCAAGATACTGAATAAAATTCCCTGTGCCATACTGTAGGACCTCATTCTTTATCCATTCTATGTATAAATAGATTTCATCTGCTAATCCCAAGCTCCCAGTCCTTCCCTCCTTGGCAACCCCAAGCCTGTTCTCTATGTCTGTGAGTCTGTTCCTGTTTCATTGATATGTTCTTTTTAGATTCCAAACATGGGTGATATCACAGAAAAATGTCTTTCTCTTTCTGTCAACTTCACTTAATATGTTAATCTCCAGGTTCATCCATGCTGCTGCAAAAGGCATGATTTCATTTTTTTAATGTCTGAGTGGTATTCCATTCTCTGTCTGTATAAGCATATACATCTTCTTTATCCATTCATCTGTCAATAGACAATTAGGCTGTTCCCATGTCTTGGCTATTGTAAGTTTTGCTGCTATGAACATAGGGGTGCATGACTCTTTTTAAGGTATAGTTTTTTTCCCAGATATATGCTCATGACTGGAATTGTTTGATCATATGGAAACTCTGTTTTTACTTATTTTGAGGAACTCCCATACTGTTTTCTACAGTGGCTGCACCAGTTTCCACTCCCCCAACAGTGTAAGAGGGTTTCCGTCTTCTCCACACCCTCTCCAGCATCTATTTTTTATCAACTGTGTAATGATGGCCATTCTGATCGCTATGAGGTGGTACCTACTTGCAGTGTCGATTTGCCTTTCTCTACTAATGAGCAATGCTGAGCATCTTTTTATATGCCTGTTGGCCATCTGCGTATCTTCTTTTAAACCACAGATATCAATTGTGAGAATAATGTCTATGGATTTTGTCTAAAATGAACGACACCTCTGCTAATGTCTCATGAATGTGTTCTGAGTCCAACCTCACGTTGTTTGTCAAGGGACAGAGTGATGAGGTCTTCAGGAAAGGAATAGTGACTTTATTTGAAAAGCCAGCAGACCAATGAGATCATGAACTTGTGCCCCAAAGAATCATCTTACCTGAGTTAGATGGGCTTTTTGGGGAGTGAGAGGGATGGTCAAACAGTGTTTACTGAATGTAAAATAACCCTAGCCCGTGGGGAAGAAAATTCCAAGGAGAAGAGAGAACAATACAGATGAAATACCCACGTCTGAACTCACACTTTCACACTTACACACACACACACTAAAAGAGGAGGAGGTGTGGCTGGTTGTTGCAGTGTTTTAATTAACTATTTAGTGGCTGTGCTGGGTCATTAATCTGTGCACGGGGCTTTCTCTATTTGCAGGAAGTGGGGGCTGCTCTTTGCTGTGTGCAGGGTCCCTTATCGCCATGGCTTCCTTAGTTGTGGAGCACCCGCTCTAGGCACATGGGCTTGTGGCCCACGGGCTGAACTGACCCAAGGCATGTGGAATCTTCCCATTCTCGGGATCGGGCCCAGGTCCCTCACATAGGCAGGCAGGTTCCAAACCAGTGGACCACCAGGGAAGTCCTGTTGCAAGCTCTGTTTTTTGTTTTTTTGCAAGCCTTAATTAATTAATCTAAATTTATTTATTTTAATTAGAGGCTAATGACTTTACAATATTGTATTGGGTTTACCATACATCAATATGAATCTGCCACGGGTGTACACATGTTCCCAATCCTGAACCCCCCCCTCCCACCTCCCTCCCCATACCATCCCTCTGGGTCATCCCAGTGCACCAACCCCAATCATCCTGTATCCTGCATCAAACCTGGACTGGTGATTCATTTCTTATTTGATATTATACATGTTTCAATGCCATCGTCTGAAATCGTCCCACCCTCGCCCTCTCCCACAGAGTCCAAAAGACCATTCTATACATCTTTGTCTCTTTTGCTGTCTCACATACAGGGTTATTGTTACCATCTTTCTAAATTCCATACATATGCGTTAGTATACTGTATTGGTGTTTTTCTTTCTGGCTTACTTCACTCTGTATAATCGGCTCCAGGACAATTGCAATACATGATGGCTTCTGCCATACATCAACATGGATCAGCCATAGCTATACTTATGTCCCCTCTACTGTGGAAATCTTTTAATTTTGGAATCCTTTGTTCTTGAAGCTGTCCATGCAGCTCTGGTCATAAAGTCCCTTTAAGCCCCTGACAAGACAAAAGATTCTACTGTTCTGCCACTTCTTATCTCTATATGAATGGGAAAGTGTTATACCTTTCAAGTTCAGAGCCTTGAGAATAGTTTAGTCCCTCAGTCATGTCTGACTGTTTGTGATCCCAGGGGCTGCAACCCGCCAGGCTCCTCTGTCCATGGGGGTTCTCCAGGCAAGAATGCTGGGGTGGGTTGCCATTTGCTTCTCTGGGAGATCTTTCCAACTGAGGGATTGACTCAGGTCTCCTGCGTTGCAGGCAGATTCCTTATCCTCTGAGTCACCAGGAATGCCCAAAGTAACATAATGTGATTCAGTATTTCCTCCCTTGATTAACATTGCCATTGTTTTCCATTTACTTTAACGTGAACATGGTGGGATTTTGGCATCACGCTTTCACTATAAGTGTAGCATAACACTGATGTGGAATACACCATAAATTTAAAAATAGAAGTATGAATCTGCCACGGGTGTACATGTGTTCCCAATCCTGAACCCCTGGATTCATGTTGATGTATGGCAAAACCAATACATTATTGTAAAGTAATTAGTCTCTAGTTAAAATAAATAAATTTAATTAAAAAATAGAAGTATGAATACAATGCTAGATTTCTAATTTAAAAAAAGATATGCAACAAGCAGCAAAGATTTACTGTATAGCATGGGGAACTATAGTCAATATCTTGTAATAACCTAAAATGGAAAATAATCTGAAAAATAATGTATGCATATTTGTATAACTTAAAATCACCTTGCTGTGCACTTGAAACATTGTAAGTCAACTACACTTCAATAAAATATAAATATTATGAGAATAAAAATGGAACCAGTAAAATAAATAAATTTTAAAACAAAATGAAAGAAAATGAATTCACTCAGTCATGTCCGACTCTTTGCAATGCTATGGAGTGTAGACTGGAAAGCTCCAATGTTCATGGGATTTTCCAGGCAGGAATACTGGAATGCATTGCCATTTCCTTCTCCAAATAGTGCAGGCCAACTGCAGCATACTCCCTGATGGTCTGTGTACTCATTAGCACATTCCAACTCTGCATATGGTGTATTCACATGGGCACCCTGAGCTGCCCAAAAGAGTCTCAGCCCAGATGGAGAGTTTGTGGAAGGTCCCTGGAAAGAAGTCAGAGGCTGAGTCCCAGGACCTCCCCACCCCTCACTCCCCAGCTCAGCTCAGAAGCCCGTCCAGGTTTCACCAGCATCACTCTAGAATCCCAGTGCCCCCACCTCCTCCCCCACTGATTTCCTGGGACTGAAGTGAGACGTGGGGACCCAGGAGCCTTGGGAAGGCTCACCTGCAGGTTTTTCGGTCCTCTGGCCCAGACTCCGCCCTGGAAGTGAGAGATTTGCCACCAAAAGCTTGGGCTGATTCTCTCCTATAAGGATCACTGGCCCCTCCAGCTGCCTGAGCCCTGAGGTTCCCGTGAACTGGGGGCAGGCTGGGCGTCCCGTGCCCTCCTGTGGTCCCCTCCCTGCTTCCACATCTGGCCGAGGAGGGGAACCTCAGAGAGGATGGAAGGCATGTCTGCAGCTCTGAGCGCCCAGCCACCCCCACCCCCGCCCTATGCAGATGAGGAGACTGTGGGGCCTTAGAGGACAAACAGGAAGTGGTCCCTGGGGGGCTTCCGCCACCCCTTGGGGTGGCCGTGGCCCCACAAGGGGATGGCCCCTCCATGGACCCAGCTCCTATGTCTCCAGGTAGGGCTCAGGAGGCATCTCAGCCCCAACCTGAGGTCTCAGCTCTTTCTTTTTCTGCTCAGTCTGACCGCCTGCTCTAGAAGGTGGGACCCAACTTCTCGTCCTGAGTCAGCGTGGACAGTCTGGCTCCAAATAGGACTCAGAACTTTATTTTCCCAGTTCCCTCCAGAAATGGAATTTACTTCACGTCTTTGGTCAATTCATAAATTATTGCATAGCACCTACTCTGTACCACACATTGGTGCCACACAGCAGAAATACACCCATGACCCAGGTAAACCCATCTTCTGTAGGTTCTTGAAAAACTAAGATTCTGTGCAATGTGGGCATCAAATGCTAATAATCAATTATTTTTTAAAAAGAAGAAACAAGAGAATAACTGGGTTCCATGTCTACACTCTAAACATTTTAAAAAATGAAACTCCTGAACTCTGGTCCAAGCACTTCATGGCCAAAAAAAGAAGAAAAATATATTAGGGAAAAAGTGGAAACAGTGACAGATTTTCTTTTCTTGGGCTCCAAAAACACTGTGGACAGTGACAGCAGCCATGAAATTAAAAGACCCTTCTCCTTTGATGAAAAGCTGTGACAAACCTAGACACTGTATTAGAAAGTGCTGTGCCAACAAAGGTCCTTATAGTCAAAGCTATGGTTTTTCCAGTAGGCATATATGGATGTGAGAGTTGGGCATAAAGAAGGCTGAGCACTGAAGAACATGTTTTTAGCCTGTAATGCTGGGGAAGACTTTTGAGACTCTCATGAACAGCAAGGAGATCAAACCTATCAATCCTAAAGGAAATCAACCCTGAGAATATTCATTGGTAGGACTGATGCTAAAGCTGAAGCAGCAGTAATTTGACCACATGATGCAAAGAACTGACTATTGGAAAAGACCCTGATGTTGGGAAAGATTGAGGGCAAGAGGAGAAGAGGGCGACAGAGGATGAGATGGTTGGATGACATCAAGACTCAATGGACTTGAGTTTGAGCAAACTGTGGGAGATAGTGAAGGACAGAGAAGCCTGGCATGCTGCAGTCCATGGGGTTGCAAAAGTCACACATGACTTAGTGACTGAACAATGACAACAACGTCTACACTGTACTTGAAAGAATAGCTGCTTGAGGAGGTGGAGAGCCATGGGTAGGAGCAGGTACATTCTAGAGAGAAAAGAACATTCTATGGAACCCTGGGACACACGGACTTACTCAAGGGGTCAGGGGGAGTTGATGGTGGTCATGTGTAGTCCTGTCCACTGTTCAAGGATGATGATTTTATTTTTAAGAAAAAAATGGAATATATAAGCAAGAGACTGTATGATAAGAAAACTTTATGAAGGTCATATTATATTAGCTGCTGTAGAGAAAAGGGAAATGCGAGTATAAATTTAATTTCTTTAATTAAAAATAAATAATTTTGACCTTCAATTATTCCTATATGAGTGTGTCAACCAGCATTCTAAATGATTTATGTGGATTTTTCTTATGAAAATTGCCCCTTAATAAGGCAAAAACCCATTAACAAATGATGGAAATGATAGTGTCTACCTTTGTGTCTACTTTTGATTGGGAGTACAAAAGGAAGTTGTTGAGTCTGAGTGTTCTCAGAAGAGTTGATATGAGAGAGCACACAAATGTTAAATGGCCCATTTTCCATGTGTGTGTGTGGTGTAATTGCACCAGTATCATTTGGAGGGAAGAAAAGGTGAGAGCTGAGGTTGGGTGTGGGGGGTCAACTCTGGAGGACCATGAACAGAATTGAATTTAGATAGAAGAGTTTGGAGTGTGCCCTGAAGATGGGGGCACCATGGAAGGATTTGGGGCAGAAAGCAGACTCTGAAATGTGAGTTAGAAAGATGAAATGTGGAGGGTGAACTGGAGATGGGAGTGTAGGTCTGAAGCTCAGAACCCAGGGAGGTTGTGGCTGGGATCCAGGTGTGGCTGTGGGTGGACTCTGTGGATGGAGAAGACAGCAGGGGCCAGTGGGACCCTGGAGGCTGAATTCTTTTACTGTGTGATTGAATACGAGATATAAGAGTCAAGGAGTTGAGTGTAACCTTCAGCGATGCCCTCAGAGACCTGATGAACCGAGGGGTGGGCAAGTGAGGAGGGCTGGAGAGTTTTGCAAAGTACACTGCTTCCACAAGAAAGCACAACTCTTCCTCTTGGGCCCAGAGGGCAGGCTTTATTTCTCCCAGTGACAGGCCAATGTCTGTAAAAAGCAGATTGTGTCTCTGTCCCCTTGAGGGGAAGCATGTGAGTCATTTCTGTCTCTTCAAAGCATCCTTTGATGCTGCATGTTGCTCTCCTCTTCAACCAATGGAGACTCCGGGGTCAGACAAGAATGGTCCTCGTCAGAGTTCCTGATCACGGATAGACGCATATATTATTACATATGATATACTTCCTTGAAGCGAAATTTTAAAAAGACAGGAAATAGCCTGCTAAAGTCATCAACTGCCTCACGAAGTGGTATTGCAACCACTGAAATCTATTGATCTATCTATGTGTCTATCTACGTATCATCATGAAGAATGAAATGCCAACCACTCCAGTATTCTTGCTTGGAGAATCCCATGGACAGAGGACCCTATAAGGTTTCAGTCCAAAGGGTCACAAAGAGATGGATATGACCAAGCGACTAAGCATATGTATCATCTATCTATCCAGTTTCACAGAGTTATAATTGACATAGAGCCGTGTGGTATCCAAGGTAATGACCTGACTTACATATATTATGAAATGATTGCACGTTCAGATATATCACACAGCAGTGTGGTATATGCTCTCTCACAGTAGCAACACAGAAGCCCCAGCATGTCTTCACTTCTAGCAATCCTGACATTTTTCTTGGTAAAACTGTTCTTGGGTGATTTAGTTCTAAGCCAGGGGAAAGATCACACGCACGACCTCAGGGAGCAACTAAGGCTCCGTGGAGCTTGTTTTTCATCCCAATTGCCAGCTCAGTTCACGCCGGGGTCCTCATGGTGTTATGCTCTTCAGCCCTGTTCTTGGTTGAGCCAAGCCATATTGTGCCAACAGTTGATAATTTAAAAGGCACAAGATTCTCAAATCCTCTGTTTCAATAAAAAGAAGCAAAAAAGAAAAAAATGCACAAATATCGATGGATTAACACAACACATGCAAAGCTTCCCTGGGGTAAGTGTTCCCTCTGCAGCCCTTCAGTGATCTGGAGTGGAATGTCCAGTAGAATTCTCTGTGATGATGGGACTTTTTTAAGATCTGCTCTGTACAGCACCATAGCACCTGACCACAATGACGCTACTGAGCACTTGAAATGTGGTGGGTGTGACTGAAGAACTGAATGCTTTACTTCATATACATGTAGAGTCATTGTACAGCATGGCTGGGTAACTACTTTATTGGCCGCTGCGGATCCAGACTGAGAGGGATTTTGTTGTCATGTTTCTACCCCTGGAACCCAGCACCCTCAGGGCACATGGCTGGGAAAGGTTGAGGGGGCTTCCCCAATGGCTCAGTGATAACGAATCCACCTGCTAACACAAGAGACATGAGAGACATGGGTTCAATCTCTGGGTCAAGAAGATCCCCTCGAGAAGGGAATGGCAACCCACTCCAGTATCCTTGCCTAGAGAATCCCATGGACAGAGCAGCCTAGCGAGCTACACATCATCCATGGGTTCACAAAGAGTTGGACATGACTGAATCGCCTTAGCATGCACACACGCAGCCTCACATGGGTAGTGCCACCACACTGGATATCTCAAATAGGATATACTTCATCTTTTTAAATGCCATCTAGCATTGATTTTATTATTCTTCATGGAAAGCATTTTATTTTAAATACAACAGTGTGCACATGTCAATCTTAAACTTCCAATCTATCTCTCCCCCCACCCTTCCCCTCTGTAACTCTAAGATTGTTCTCTAAGTCTACGAGTCTGTTTCTGTCTTGTATTACTGAATAGACATTTTATTTTTGTTTTTTGTTTTTGTTTTTCTGGGAAAATAATTTTTTAATTAAAGTGTAACAGGAAAAAAGCTCTTCTGTTCAAATTAGTATTATGTAAACAATCAAGTTAATATTGCCTTAACACCATTAGGATAAATTAGACTTTTATGTGTTTTTTTTTTACATTTTTAAAAAATTTAATTTTATTTAATTTTAAAATATTGTATTGGTTTTGCCATATATCAAAATGAGTCTGCCACAGGTATACATGTGTTCCCCATCCTGAATCCTCCTCCCTCCTCCCTCCCCATTCCATCCCTCTGGGTAGTCCCAGTGCACCAGCCCCAAGCATCCAGTATCGTGCATTGAACCTGGACTGGCGACTCGTTTCATATATGATATTATACATATTTCAATGCCATTCTCCCAAATCATCCCACCCTCTCCCTCTGCCACAGAGTCCAAAAGACTGTTCTATACATCAGTGTCTCTTTTGCTGTCTCATATACAGGGTTATTGTTACCATCTTTCTAAATTCCATATATATGCGTTAGTATACTGTATTGGTGTTTTTCTTTCTGGCTTACTTCACTCTGTATAATAGGCTCCAGTTTCATCCACCTCATTAGAACTGATTCAAATGTATTCTTTTTAATGGCTGAGTAATACTCTGTTGTATATATGTACCACAGCTTTCTTATCCATTCATCTGCTGATGGACATCTAGGTTGCCTCCATGTCCTGGCTATTATAAACAGTGCTGTGATGAACATTGGGGTACATGTGTCTCTTTCAATTCTGGTTTCCTCAGTGCATATGCCCAGCAGTGGGATTGCTGGATCATAGGCAGTTCTATTTCCAGAGTTTTAAGGAATCTCCACACTGTTCTCCATAGTGGCTGTACTAGTTTGCATTCCCACCAACAGTGTAAGAGGGTTCCCTTTTCTCCACACCCTCTCCAGCATTTATTGCTTGTAGACGTTTGGATCGCAGCCATTCTGACTGGTGTGAAATGGTACCTCATAGTGGTTTTGATTTGCATTTCTCTGATAATGAGTGATGTTGAGCATCTTTTCATGTGTTTGTTAGCCATCTGTATGTCTTCTTTGGAGAAATGTCTATTTAGTTCTTTGGCCCATTTTTTGATTGGGTCATTTATTTTTCTGGAATTGAGCTGTAGGAGTTGCTTGTATATTTTTGAGATTAGTTGTTTGTCTGTTTCTTCATTTGCTGTTATTTTCTCCCATTCTGAAGGCTGTCTTTTCATCTTGATTATAGTTTCCATTGTTATGCAGAAGCTTTTAAGTTTAATTAGGTCCCATTTGTTTATTTTTGCTTTTATTTCCAATATTCTTGGAGGTGGGTCATAGAGGATCCTGCTGTGATGTATATCAGAGAGTGTTTTGCCTATGTTCTCCTCTAGGACTTTTATAGTTTCTGGTCTTACATTTAGATCTTTAATCCATTTTGAGTTTATTTTTGTGTATGGTGTTAGAAAGTGCTCTAGTTTCATTCTTCTACAAGTGGTTGACCACTTTTCCCAGCACCACTTGTTAAAGAGATTGTCTTTAATCCATTGTATATTCTTGCTTCCTTTGTCAAAGGTAAGGTGTTCATAGGTGCATGGATTTATCTCTGGGCTTTCTATTTTGCTCCATTGATCTATATGTCTGTCTTTGTGCCAGTACCATACTGTCTTGATGACTGTGGCATAGTAGTAGAGCCTGAAGTCAGGCAGGTTGATTCCTCCAGTTCCATTCTTTTTTTTCAAGATAGCTTTGGTTATTCGAGGTTTTTTGTATTTCCATACAAATTGTGAAATTATTTGTTCTAGCTCTGTGAAAAATACCGTTGGTAGCTTGATAGGAATTGCATTGAATCTATAAATTGCTTTGGGTAGTATACTCATTTTCACTGTATTGATTCTTCCGATCCATGACCACGGTATATTTCTCCATCTATTAGTGTCCTCTTTGATTTCTTTCACCAGTGTTTTATAGTTTTCTATATATAGGTCTTTAGTTTCTTTAGGTAGATATATTCCTAAGTATTTTATTCTTTTCTTTGCAATGGTGAATGAAATTGTTTCCTTAATTTCCCTTTCTATTTTCTCATTATTAGTGTATAGGAATGCAAGGGATTTCTGTGTGTTGATTTTATATCCTGCAACTTTACTATATTCATTGATTAGTTCTAGTAATTTTCTGGTGGAGTCTTTAGGGTTTTCTATGTAGAGGATCATGTCATCTGCAAACAGCGAGAGTTTTACTTCTTCTTTTCCAATTTGGATTCCTTTTATTTCTTTTTCTGCTCTGATTGCTTTGGCCAAAACTTCCAAAACTATGTTGAATAGTAATGGTGAAAGTGGGCACCCTTGTCTTGTTCCTGACTTTAGAGGAAATGCTTTCAATTTTTCACCATTGAGGATAAAGTTTGCTATGGGTTTGTCATATAGCTTTTATTATGTTGAGGTATGTTCCTTCTATTCCTGCTTTCTGGAGAGTTTTTTTTTATCATAAATGCATGTTGAACTTTGTCAAAGGCTTTCTCTGCATCTATTGAGATAATCATATGGCTTTTATTTTTCAATTTGTTAATGTGGTGTATTACATTGATTGATATGTGGATATTGAAGAATCCTTGCATCCCTGGGATAAAGCCCACTTGGTCATGGTATATGATCTTTTTAATGTGTTGTTGGATTCTGATTGCTAGAATTTTGTTAAGGATTTTTGCATCTATGTTCATCAGTGATATTGGCCTGTAGTTTTCTTTTTTGTGTGGCATCTTTGTCAGGTTTTGGTATTAGGGTGATGGTGGCCTCATAGAATGAGTTTGGAAGTTTACCTTCCTCTGCAATTTTCTGGAAGAGTTTGAGTAGGATAGGTGTTAGCTCTTCTCTAAATTTTTGGTAGAATTCAGCTGTGAAGCCGTCTGGACCTGGGCTTTTGTTTGCTGGAAGATTTCTGATTACAGTTTCAATTTCTGTGC
Source organism: Bubalus kerabau (assembly GCF_029407905.1). Lineage (NCBI taxonomy): Eukaryota > Metazoa > Chordata > Mammalia > Artiodactyla > Bovidae > Bubalus > Bubalus kerabau. The sequence goes on from NC_073640.1 coordinate 67,474,630, forward strand.
TTGTGATGGGTCTGTTAAGATTTTCTATTTCTTCCTGGTCCAGTTTTGGAAAGTTGTACTTTTCTAAGAATTTGTCCATTTCTTCCACGTTGTCCATTTTATTGGCATATAATTGCTGACAGTAGTCTCTTATGATCCTTTGTATTTCTGTGTTGTCTCTTGTGATCTCTCCATTTTCATTTCTAATTTTTTGATTTGATTTTTCTCCCTTTGTTTCTTGATAAGTCTGGCTAATGGTTTGTCAATTTTATTTATCCTTTCAAAGAACCAGCTTTTGGCTTTGTTGATTTTTGCTATGGTTTCTTTTGTTTCTTTTGCATTTATTTCTGCACTAATTTTTAAGATTTCTTTCCTTCTACTAACCCTGGGTTTCTTCATTTCTTCCTTTTCTAGTTGCTTTAGGTGTATAGTTAGATTATTTATTTGACCTTTTTATTGTTTCTTGAGATATGCCTGTATTGCTATGAACTTTCCCCTTAGGACTGCTTTTACAGTGTCCCACAGGTTTTGGGTTGTTGTGTTTTCATTTTCATTCATTTCTATGCAAATTTTGGTTTCTTTTTTGATCTCTTCTGTGATTTGTTGGTTATTCAGCAGCGTGTTATTCAGCCTCCATATGTTGGAATTTTTAATAGGTTTTCTCCTGTAATTGAGATCTAATCTTACTGCATTGTGGTCAGAAAACATGCTTGGAATGATTTCAGTTTTTCTGAATTTACCAAGGTTAGATTTATGGCCCAGGATGTGATCTATCCTGGAGAAGGTTCCGTGTGCGCTTGAGAAAAAGGTGAAATTCATTGTTTTGGGATGAAATGTCCTATAGATATCAATTACGTCCAACTAGTCTATTGTATCATTTAAAGTTTGTGTTTCCTTGTTAATTTTCTGTTTAGTTGGTCTATCCATAGGTGTGAGTGGGGTATTTAAGTTTCCCACTATTATTGTGTTATTGTTAATTTCTCCTTTCATACTTGTTAGTATTTGTCTTACATATTGCAGTGCTCCTATGTTGGGTGCATATATATTTATAATTGTTATATCTTCTTCTTGGATTGATCCTTTGATCATTATGTAGTGACCTTCTTTGTCTCTTTTCACAGCCTTTGTTTTAAAGTCTATTTTATCTGATATGAGTATTGCTACTCCTGCTTTCTTTTGGTTCCTATTTGCATGGAAAATTTTTTCCAGCCCTTCACTTTCAGTCTGTATGTGTCCCCTGTTTTGAGGTGGGTCTCTTGTAGACAACATATGTAGAGGTCTTGTTTTTGTGTCCATTCAGCCAGTCTTTGTCTTTTGGTTGGGGCATTCAACCCATTTACATTTAAGGTAATTATTGATAAGTATGATCCCATTGCCATTTACTTTATTGTTTTGGGTTCGAATTTATACACCCTTTTTGTGTTTCCTGTCTAGAGAATATCCTTTAGTATTTGTTGGAGAGCTGGTTTGGTGGTGCTGAATTCTCGCAGCTTTTGCTTGCCTGTAAAGCTTTTGATTTCTTCTTCATATTTGAATGAGATCCTTGCTGGGTACAATAATCTGGGCTGTAGGTTATTTTCTTTCATCACTTTAAGTATGTCTTGCCATTCCCTCCTGGCTTGGAGAGTTTCTATTGAAAGATCAGCTGTTATCCTTAAGGGAATTCCCTGTGTGTTATTTGTTGTTTTTCCCTTGCTGCTTTTAATATTTGTTCTTTGTGTTTGATCTTTGTTAATTTGATTAATATGTGTCTTGGGGTGTTTCGCCTTGGGTTTATCCTGTTTGGGATTCTCTGGGTTTCTTGGACTTGGGTGATTATTTCCTTCCCCATTTTAGGGAAGTTTTCAACTATTATCTCCTCAAGTATTTTCTCATGGTCTTTCTTTTTGTCTTCTTCTTCTGGGACCCCTATGATTCGAATGTTGTAGCATTTAATACTGTCCTGGAGGTCCCTGAGATTGTCCTCATTTCGTTTAATTCGTTTTTCTTTCTTCCTCTCTGATTCATTTATTTCTATCATTCTATCTTCTAATTCACTAATCCTATCTTCTGCCTCTGTTATTCTACTATTTGTTGCCTCCAGAGTGTTTTTGATCTCATTTATTGCATTATTCATTATATATTGACTCTTTTTTATTTCTTCTAGGTCCTTGTTAAAGCTTTCTTGCATCTTCTCAATCCTTGTCTCCAGGCTATTTATCTGTGATTCCATTTTGATTTCAAGATTTTGGATCAATTTCACTATCATTATTCGGAATTCTTTATCAGGTAGATTCCCTATCTCTTCCTCTTTGGTTTGGTTTGGTGGGCATTTATCCTGTTCCTTTATCTGCTGGGTATTCCTCTGTCTCTTCATCTTGTTTAAATTGCTGAGTTTGGGGTGTCCTTTCTGTATTCTGGCAGTTTGTGGAGTTCTCTTTATTGTGGCATTTCCTCTCTGTGTGTGGGTTTGTACAGGTGGCTTGTCAAGGTTTCTTGGTTAGGGAAGCTTGTGTCGGTGTTCTGGTGGGTGGAGCTGTATTTCTTCTCTCTGGAGTGCAATGAAGTGTCCAGTAATGAGTTATGAGATGTCTATTGTTTTGGGGTGACTTTGGGCAGCCTGTATCTTGGAGCTCAGGGCTGTGTTCCTGTGTTGCTGGAAAATTTGCTTGGTATGTCTTGCCCTGGAACTTGTTGGCCCTTGTGTGGTGCTTGGTTTCAGTGTAGGTATGAAGGCATTTGATGAGCTCCTGTCAATTAATGTTCCCTGGAGTCAGGGTTTGGACTTAAGCCTCCTGCTTCCAGTTATTGGTCTTGTTTTTACAGTAGTCTCAAAACTTCTCCTTCTATACAGCACCATTGATAAAACATCTAGGTTAAAGATGAAAAGTTTCTCCACCATGAGGGTCACCCAGAGAGGTTCACAGCGTTACATGGAGAAGAGAAGAGGGAGGAGGGAGTTAGAGGTGACCCGAATGAGATGAGGTGGAATCAATAGAGGAGAGAGCAGGCTAATCAGTAATCACTTCCTTACGATTACATGATTATGCACTCCACAACTGGACCGCTCAGAGATGTTCACGGAGTTATACAGAGAAGAGAAGAAGGAGGAAGGAGACAGAGGTGGCCAGGAGGATAAAAGGAGGGAATGAAAAGGAGACAGACAGATCCAGACAGTAATCAGTTCCCTAAGTGTTCTCCACCATCTGGAACACACAGAAATTCACAGAGTTGGGTAGAGTAGAGAGGGGTTAGGGAGGAGACACAAGCGACCTGGTGGAAAAAAAGGAGAGTCTGAAGGGTGAGAGAGCAGTCAAGCCAGGAATCTTGCTCCCTAGTAAAAAATGGGTACTGAAGATTGGGTTCTTAAAGATACAAAATTGGTAACAAATACCTAAAAGAAAAAATTAAAAATCTAGAGTAGAGTTCAGAATTTCAAAAATACAATGTTAAAGAAAAGAAGAAGGAAAAGAAAGAGAGAAAAAGAAAAAGAAAAAGAAAAAAAGTCACAAAAATTATAAAGAAAATATAGGTACAAAATTGATAACAAATACCAAAAAGCAAAGGTTAAAAATCTAGAATGAAACTAGAACACTTTCTAACACCATACACAAAAATAAACTCAAAATGGATTAAAGATCTAAACGTAAGACCAGAAACTATAAAACTCCTAGAGGAGAACATAGGCAAAACACTCTCTGACATACATCACAGCAGGATCCTCTATGACCCACCTCCCAGAATATTGGAAATAAAAGCAAAAATAAACAAATGGGACCTAATTAACCTTAAAAGCTTCTGCACATCAAAGGAAACTATTAGCAAGGTGAAAAGACAGCCTTCAGAATGGGAGAAGATAATAGCAAATGAAGCAACTGACAAACAACTAATCTCGAGAATATACAAGCAACTCCTACAGCTCAACTCCAGAAAAATAAATGACCCAATCAAAAAATGGGCCAAAGAACTAAATAGACATTTCTCCAAAGAAGACATACAGATGGCTAACAAACACATGAAAAGATGCTCAACATCACTCATTATCAGAGAAATGCAAATCAAAACCACTATGAGGTACCATTTCACACCAGTCAGAATGGCTGCGATCCAAAAGTCTACAAGTAATAAATGCTGGAGAGGGTGTGGAGAAAAGGGAACCCTCTTACACTGTTGGTGGGAATGCAAACTAGTACAGCCACTATGGAGAACAGTGTGGAGATTCCTTAAAAAACTGGAAATAGAACTGCCTTATGATCCAGCAATCCCACTGCTGGGCATACACACTGAGAAAACCAGAAGGGAAAGAGACACGAGTACCCCAATGTTCATCGCAGCACTGTTTATAATAGCCAGGACATGGAAGCAACCTAGATGTCCATCAGCAGATGAATGGATAAGAAAGCTGTGGTACATATACACAATGGAGTATTATTCAGCCATTAAAAAGAATACATTTGAATCAGTTCTAATGAGGTGGATGAAACTGGAGCCTATTATACAGAGTGAAGTAAGCCAGAAAGAAAAACACCAATACAGTATACTAACGCATATATATGGAATTTAGAAAGATGGTAACAATAACCCTGTGTACGAGACAGCAAAAGAGACACTGATGTATAGAACAGTCTTATGGACTCTGTGGGAGAGGGAAAGGGTGGGAAGATTGGGGAGAATGGCATTGAAACATGTAAAATATCATGTATGAAATGAGATGCCAGTCCAGGTTCGATGCACGATACTGGATGCTTGGGGCTGGTGCACTGGGACGACCCAGAGGGATGGAATGGGGAGGGAGGAGGGAGGAGGGTTCAGGATGGGGAACACATGTATACCTGTGGTGGATTCATTTTGATATTTGGCAAATCTAATACAGTTATGTAAAGTTTAAAAATAAAATAAAATTAAAAAAAATAAATAAATTCAAAAATCTAGAGTAGAGTTTGGAATTTCAAAAATACAATGTTAAAGAAAAGAAGAAGAAGAAGAAAAAAACAAACAAAACAAGGTCACAAAACTTATTAAAAAAATATATGAAGTTTGCTTTTTTTTAAAAAAAGGGTCTTTTTTTTGCAAAGTAATAGTAGGTTATAAAAGTGAAAATTAAAGGAGTAATAGAGGACTTAAAATTTTTTTTTAATTAAAAAAAAGAAAGAAAGAAAGATCATAAAAATAGTAAAAATATATATAGGACTTTCTCTGATGTTGTTGTGGGTATTGTGGGTTCAGTTCATTTTCAGCCAGTTCCTTGTTCTGGCTTATATTTCTCAAGATCTACAGGCCCCTTCCTATGTAGTCGGTACTAACCACGGAGTTTTAATCTATTGCCTGTTGCTTCCAAGGCGGTTCCCTCTGTTATAGCTTCTTCTGTTTGCTGGTCTCTTCAGTGTCTGATTTCCGCCCTGATACAAAGGGGGCGGTGGTAGACACCTTTTTTTTTTTTTTTTTTTTTTAAATGCTCACTTGTTCAGTCGTGCTGTGGGGAGGGAGGGACGCTGCAAATAAATAAGCCTGGCGTGTGCTCACAGTGCCTCAGCCACACTGGGCCTGCCCCCGCTCATGGCACGTGTAGCCTTCCTGCCCACACTGCTCAGGCTCTAGGTTGCTCTGCTGGGACACATCCACGGCCAGCCCTGGGCTGCTTGCACCTCCCAGGTCTAAGCCACTCAGGTTCAGGCACTCGGGTAGTCCTCAGAGGCACAGACTCGGTTGGGCCTGCGTTTTGTGCCATCCCCAGGTCTGAGCAGCTCAGGTGATGAGGTGTTTGGTGAGCGCAGTTGCTGTGACTTATCACCTCCCCACCGCTCGGTTATCTGGGTGTACAACCAGTGCACCTTCTCAGGCGGATGTTAACTGTCCAGAACCCCAAGAAGTTTTAGTTAGCAAAGAAGCCTGCTTACAGTTTTGTAGATAATGTCTCTCTGGGGCTCCGATTGCCCCCTTCTGGCTCTGGCTGCCTGTCACCGGAGGGGGAAGGTCTGCAGCCGGCTATCTCTGTTCAGTCCTTTGTTCCATGCACGGGCCTGGCGGTGTCTTAGGTTAGGGCTGGCTTTTCGCGTGGTAGATATCCCACAGTCTGGTTTGCTGGCCCAAATTATTTCGCTAAGGTAGCACTCAGGGTATTCAGGCCAGATCCTTACTCTAAGCGATGCAGCCTGTGCCGTGCCTCCCTGCCCAGCCCCCGCTTGCTAATGGCAGATGCAGGCATCTGCGCTGCTTCTCCACTGGGGGAGTTATCCTAGGGCTCGAAATCTGTGGGTTTTAATTGTTTATTTATTTTTCCTCCCTTTTATGTTGCCCTCTGTGCTTCCAAGGCTTGGCACAGACCCAGCAGTGAGAATGTTTCCTGGTGTTTGGAAACTTCTCTCTTTTTAAGACTCCCTTCCCGGGATGGAGCTCCGTCCCTCCCTCTTTTGTCTCTTTTTTTGTCTTTTATATTTTTTCCTACCTCCTTTCGAAGACAATGGGTTGCTTTTCTGGGTGCCTGATGTCCTCTGCTGGCATTCAGAAGTTGTTTTGTGGAATTTACTCAGAGTTTAAATGTTCTTTTGATGAATTTGTGGGGGAGAAAGTGTTCTCCCCGTCCTACTCCTCAGCCATCTTAGCTCCTCCTCCTGTTTTTTTTTTTAAAAAACTGAATAATTTGAAGAATCAACTGGCAAATTTTTTATGCTTTATTGGAATTGTAGAAAAAGTAGGATGATCATAGTAACCTACCCAGATGTGTGATTGATTATACCTTCTCCCCAAATGGTGAGATAGATAAAATGTAGTCCTAAAATAGCCAGGATACTACTAAGAGTTTGTGGGATTTTTGAAGACGATCCTATAATTCTTGGACTGCACTGTTACCTCAGAGTTGCTGGGCTGCTTTGGAGGAGGAGAAGGAGTGTCCATGGAGGAAGCCCTTAAAAAAGAGATCTAAGTCCTCGATTTGTAACACTCCATGTGCTCACAGCCTGGAGCCAGGTCAGGGCTCAGCATGGTCTTGGTTTACATTTAATTCTTCATAGATAATGGGCTCGGTGAAGGGGTGCATGGGGCTCAGGGGAGCAGGAGTGAACAGTCTCTTGGAGAGGGTCCCGTGGTTCAAGTGGGCGTATATCACATCTTCTGCTGCAGGATCCTGAGAGGAAGGAGGTGTGAATGATGGACTGAGACGTGATCTTCGAAGGCTGGGGCATTAGGCATTGGAAGGGCTCAGGCTATGGCAAGGGTTTGGCCTGGGAGGACTCACCTCACTGTTCACTGTTCTGTCTTCATTGGGCTCTCCTTCCATGACGGCAACATCTGCGAATGGAAGAGAGTCAAGGCTCTTCAGGGTGGAGGCAGTTATTCCAGACCTCCGTATCTTTGATGGGGATATCAAAGCCAGAAAAAGGCAGGGGTATACCCCAGGAGTAGAGACTGTCTACTACACACACACACAGTCACACACACACAAACAGCCATATACAAGCCCAGCCATTCACGGACTGTCTCATGAGCCTGTGCAAACCCATGGACCCATCCTACGTCTTCTGTTATGGACCATCCTTTTCTGTGTAACAGCAGATTCCCAAGATCATGTAGGGAATAAGAACAGATGGCTGTGGTTGAAGGGAAGAACAGGGCTCAGAATGTACCTCGTGGCTCAGGGATTAAGACCCCCTCGTCCAGTGCAGGGGGCGCAGGCTCTATCCCTGGTGGGAGAACTATGATTCCACCTGCCTTGAAGCAACTAAGCCCCAAGAGCCCACGAGCTCTGGAGCCTTGAACTGCACCGCAGCACCACAATGAGGATCCCCCATGCTGCAGCCAAGACCTGATGCAGCCAAGAATAAATCAACACATATTTTCATAAAAAGAACAGGGTTCCATGGGTCTCTGGAAGATGTTCCATCAGGGATCTCAACACTGGAAATCAGTTTTTAACCTACAGGAAGTGAAAATGCCATTCTCTGCTGTGAACCCACCTCCCTTTGGGTCAGATGATGCTGAGCTTGCCACCTTCAGACTTACGATTTTGAGTAGAAAACCAGTGACAGACAAGAGCAGCAAGGATGATGCTGGTAGAGGTGAAGGCTATGACAAGCCCAAGGACAATGTACCACGTGCTGGAGTGTTCTAGAGGAAGTGGTGCTTCTACCAACAGGCAAATGGAAGAAAATCTGGTTATTTGTTGAGTAGGCTGTGCCCCTACACACGGGATTTATTGTATCCTTGTGTCAAACTGTCAGCATCTGTCAACCTGATCAGTTATGGTCTCCACTTCCCAGGAGGTACCAAAGCATCCAGGAGAGATGCTAGCAGTGGATAAAATAAAAAGGCTGTGCAAGACCAGCTGAGGTCTGAATCAAGGTCTCCTGGGCATCGACGCAGTTATTGTCTGCTGCCCTGTATGACAAGGCATGGCATTTTTGCATGAATGGAGACTGCGTTAATCCACAATACATTTCCCCTCCATCCACATAGACCTGGAATGGAATCCTCAAGAAGACATGACACTTATATATCTGAACTGTGGAATGTTTAGTTCATAAAACACTATTCAGAGAAATAACACATATTTAAGATGCTCCCTAAAATTCTCCCCTTGTCCCCCCACATCCATCTCCAAAGATCCTGGTGGAGGGGAGGTAAATATCTCCCTTAAGCATGGGATCAGGTCACTCTGACCCACTTTGTCCAGTTTAGAAATTCTCAGTCACAGAGCATGAGAAGCTCAATGCCCTCTGTGGGTCTCCTGCAGACCATGGTCTCAAATGCTAACTTAACAGGGACGTTGAGGAGCCCAGAGTCACAGAGCTGGGAGGTGGCAGAGCCAACACTCACACAGGAACCCTCTGTCTTCTCAGAAATTTGCTGAGATAGGAGACTGTCTTGCTTACCTTCTGTGGTATGTGGATCCATGGTTGATGGGCAAGTACTTGTAGTGGATCCTAGGAGAAAAAAGACAGGGGTGAACAAGTGATCTTCCTCATACTAACTGGATGAGGACTATTCTTTCTGGAAGGTTGGCCTCCTGGCTGTTCTTGACTCTGTCATCCCTCAGAGCACTGATGGGATGAGGGGAGACCTCTGGCTCCTCCCTGTGAATGCGTTGAGTAGACCCTCCATCCTGGAGATGTGATGGTGGAAGGATGTGGGAAGGATATGTCTGGTGGTGAAAGACAGCTGTAAGCTAGAGACATTCTTTCTGCTCCAGGAATGAATGTCTATGCTACTTAATTGGGAAATCACCTGTATGTCAGAGCTGCTTCTGGGAAAAGACTAAGAGCAAGGAGCCAATGCAATCTCTGATCTTCCCAAATCAGCCCAGCCTCTCCTCCTCCTGGGTCTACACTGACCTTTTTCTTTATTGCCTGGATAGACAGGATTCTAATGTGGAGCATCCATACTGGAGGTGGAAGAGGGTTGAGATGCCATCTACCATCTCTCTTCCTCTCTGGTTCTCATTGCCTCCATTTCTCCAGAAGCCCTAACATTCCCCTGACACCAGCACAGAGCCCTAGAGATAGAGCTCAGTGATAGAGTAAGATGTTATGGAAAAACCCAAATGGACTTCTTGGCCAACACAATGTGATTTAGTGCATTGTGAAACATGGGAATCTTCTTGGGGTTCTGGAGACAAGAATATTGGAGTGGGTTGCCATTTCCTCCTCTAGGGGACTACGTGTTGTCCAAACTCTTCACGATGACCCGTCAGTCTTGGTGGCCCTGCACGACATGGCTGATAGCTTCATTGAGTTACGCATCCCCTTCACCAGGACAAGGCTGTGATCCATGAAGTGGAGATAGTGAAGGACAGAGGACTCTGTTGTGCTGCAATCCAGGGGTCGCTAAGAATTGGACACAGCTTAGCAACAGCAAGCTGGAATAGCAACAAGAAAGCATGGGCCAGGAAGAGGTTCCTCACCTGTGACAGACAGGAACAGTGGGTCGCTGGAGTCTGACCATGAGTAGGGAGAGTGAGTGAAGGAGCCGTAGCACCTGTAGACACCACTGTGGTCTGGGGTCCCAGGACCCAGAGGAAAGTCTGCCTGGAGTGCTCCATGGGGGCTCCGCCCTCCAGCAAGTGGGCTCCCAAGGTTCTCCCCATCCCTGAGCAGATGGAACTGGTCAAAAGTGCTTTCAGAGCTGCAGACCAAGGTCACATTCTCTCCTGACCTCACCACGGGGCCCTCCTGGGCTGAGAGAGAGGGTTTCTTGGACAGACCTGGAAGGAGGAGACCTTGATCTTAGAGCACAAAGTAACTCTAGTCCTAAGTATAGGACTAAAGCCCAAAGTGTGCAACAAGAGCAACACTGCAATGAGAAGGCCGCCCACTGCCAGGAGAGAAAGATCCACAGTAACAGATACTCAGCACAGGGAAACATTCAAACATAACTTTAAATATGGGTGTCGTTTAAAATCCTTTTTTAAAAAAATAAATAATTTTTAAAATGGAATGTCATTTAATATCCTTTTTTTATGATCTGTTTCCAGAACTGAGATTTAAAAAAATTTTTTTAATATAAATTCAATTTATTTTAATTGGAGGCTAATTACTTTACAATATTGCATTGGTTTTGCCATACATCAACATGAATCCGCAATGGGTGTACACAGGTATACATGTGTTCCCCATCCTGAGCCCCCCTCCCACCTTCCTCCCCATACCATCCCTCTGGTCATCCCAGTGCACCAGCCCTGTATTCTATATCATGTATCATGAGCATCCTGTATCATGCATTGAACCTGGACTGGCAATTCGTTTCTTATATGATATTATACATGTTTCAATGTCATTCTCCCAAATTATCCCACCCTCGCCCTCTCCCACAGAGTCCAAAAGACTGTCTATACATCTGTGACTCTTTTGCTGTCTCACATACAGAGTTATTGTTACCATCTTTCTAAATTCCATAGATATGCGTTAGTATACTGTATTGGTGTTTTTCTTTCTGGCTTACTTCACTCTGTATAATAGGCTCCAGTTTCATCCACCTCATTAGAACTGATTCAAATATATTCTTTTTAATGGCTGAGTAATACTCCATTGTGTATATGTACCACAGCTTTCTTTTTTTTGTTTTTTGTTTTTCTATTATGTTCTGGGAGTACCGGTTCCATAAAATACTCTGTGAAAAAAGGGTTCCATTGATAAATACTTTTGGGAAGTGCTGCATACTAAATTTTTCTCATAGAAATTTGATTAATATATATTAAGGGCCTCAAGAAAGCCTGGACTAACAAAACCTGTATAACTTTGTTTAATTCAGCATTTCCCAAACTTATTGGGTCATAGAAACCTGTTAATATCCAATAAAACATGCTTTGGGAAATGCTTTACTCTGATTTTTACAGTTTTCACCTCACAGATTTTAATGCAGACTTTTTCTACAAAGCAAACTTAAAATTTTTTAATTTGAATTGCTTTTCAATTATCTAAAGGGATGTAAATTATGACAAATATGATTAGACTGTGCAGATTTAAGTCAGGAGTTACTAATTTAGATATCTGTTTTTCCTTTGATGTTTTGAACAAGATATGATCTCAGTGACCTTTTGAAAATGCTTCTTACTTCAGGCATTACATTAGTATACGTAAGAAAAAAGTGTCCTCTACCACAGCTTTCTTATCCATTCATCTGCTGATGGACATCTAGATTGCTTCCATGTCCTGGCTATTATAAACAGTGCTGTGATGAACACTGGGGCACATGTATCTCTTTCAATTCTGGTTTCCTCGTTGTGTATGCCGAGCAGTGGGATTGCTGGGTCATAAGGCAGTTCTATTTCCAGTTTTTTAAAGAATCTCCACACTGTTCTCACTAAAGTCAGGAACAAGACAAGGGTGCCCACTTTCAACACTACTATTCAACATAGTTTTGGAAGTTTTGGCCACAGCAATCAGAGCAGAAAGAGAAATAAAAGAATCCAGATTGGAAAAGAAGAAGTAAAACTCTCACTGTTTGCAGATGACATGATCCTCTACATTGAAAACCCTGAAGACTCCACCAGAAAATTACTAGAGCCAATCAAGGATTATAGTAAAGTTGCAGGATATAAAATCAACACACAGAAATCCCTTGCATTCCTATACACTAATAATGAGAAAATAGAAAGAGAAGTTAAGGAAACAATTCCATTCACCATTGCAATGAAAAGAACAAAATACTTAGGAATATATCTAACTAAAGAAACAAAAGACCTATATATAGAAAATTATAAAACACTGGTGAAAGAAATCAAAGAGGACACTAATAGATGGAGAAATATACCGTGGTCATGGATCGGAAGAATCAATGTAGTGAAAACGTGTATACTACCCAAAGCAATCTATAGATTCAATGCAATTCCTATCGATGTATCAAGGGTATTTTTCACAGAGCTAGAACAAATAATTTCACAATTTGTATGTAAATACAAAAAACCTTGAATAGCCAAGGCAATCATGAAAAGAAGAATAGAACTGGAGGAATCACCCTGCCTGACTTCAGGATCTACTACAAAGCCACAGTCATCAAGACAGTATGGTACTGGTACAAAGACAGAAATATAGATCAATGAAACAAAATAGAAAGCCCAGAGATAAATCCACACACCTATGCACACCTTATCTTTGACAAGGGAGGCAGAATATACAATGGAGAAAAGACAATCTCTTTAACAAGTGGTGCTGGGAAAACTGGTCAACCACTTGTAAAAGAATGAAACTAGAACACTTTCTAACACCATACACAAAAATAAACTCAAAATGAATTAAAGATCTAAATGTAAGACCAGAAACTAAAAAACTCCTAGAGGAGAATATAGGCAAAACACTCTTCGGCATAAATCACAGCAGGATCCTCTATGATCCACCTTCCAGAATATTGGAAATAAAAGCAAAAATAAACAAATGGGACCTAATTAAAATTAAAGCTTCTGCACAATGAAGGAAACTATAAGCAAGGTGAAAAGACAGCCTTCAGAATGGGAAAAAATAATAGCAAATGAAGCAACTGACAAAGAATTAATCTCAAAAACAGACAAGCAGCTCCTGCAGCTCAATTCCAGAAAAATAAACGACCCAATCAAAAAATGGGCCAAAGAACTAAACAGACATTTCTCCAAAGAAGACATACAGATGGCTAACAAACACATGAAAGATGCTCAACATTACTCATTATCAGAGAAATGCAAATCAAAACCACAATGAGGAACCATTTCATACAGTCAGAATGGCTGCTATCCAAAAGTCTACAAGCAATAAATGCTGGAGAGGGTGTGGAGAAAAGGGAAACCTCTTACACTGTTGGTGGGAATGCAAACTAGTAATATCCTTTTTTAAAAAAAGAATATATGTATATGAATAACTGAATCATTCTGTTGTACAACAGGAATTAACAATATCTTAAATCAACTAAACTTCAACAAAAATAAATAAGAAAAAATAGATTTAAAAAATCAACCAGATTGGGCTGCTCTTGAAAAATGTAACCTACTAACTACAGCTGGGACCATCAGAAAACATGGTATTGAACCAGAAGCAGAGATTATGGAGTGGAAATTGCCAGAATGTCACAGGATCTTTGACCACCTCATTCTTAAGGGAGTGTTCAGTGCTGTCCTGCACGACCCCAGGGTCTGGACATGACTCCTTAGTGGGAGGGTTGGAGGGACCACTCCCCCCTCTTTGTGCAGAAGGATGCGTTAAACCACAAGGCTGAGCAACTTCAGGGTGTCAACCTTCATCTCGATCACCCAGGGGCCAGACTGCAGGGGCGTCTGGTACCACAGTGTGCTGCTGACAGAGCAAGGGAGCTCTGATATGAAAGCAGGAAACCAACCCCTTAACCAACCATTGTTGGCTGCCTGAGTGGGGAATTGTCTGGGTCCCTGCTCTGGTATATTTTTCTCCATTAGTCGTTCTTTCACATTCTTGCTCCTTCACTCTCTCTCCAGCTGTGTCTTCTCCTTAGCACATGGCAGGGACTCTGTTCTCTTTCCCCTTCCGTGTTCACACCTCCTCTCTCTCTGGGTTTGTTCCCTCTCCTGAGTTTGTGAGTGTCTCTGCATGCCTGTCATTCTCTCCCAGTACTGATTCTGGACTAGACACCAGACCATCTGTGACACAGAGAGCAGAAGGGACTGGCCTGGCCACACTCACCTGTGATGACGATGTACACAGGATCGCTCGGAGCTGACCACTTATAGGGGGAGTGTCTGAGAGAGCCGTAGCATCTGTAGGTGCCCGCACTAGCCAAAGTCATGGGGCCAATGATGAAGTCAGCTGGGGCATGCCCACGAGTGAGCATCTCTCCACGTCTCTGGAAATGCCCTGTGCTGTTTTCTTGGTGCAGGATAAATTTGTCCAATAGTGGTGAGTGACAGCGTAGAGTCACATTCTCTCCTGCATGCATGAGGGGGCCAGGATGGGCTGAGATGGAGGGTTTTGTGAACACACCTAGGAGCAAAGAGGTTGTGAGCTTCAGTGAGTCACCCCACCTCAGCGCTTCCCCTGACATCTGAAGGTGTGAAAAATGTCCCCGTGAACCATCAAAGTCAATTACCCTTCCTGTGTGTTTTGTTGCATTTTCTTTAGCCTTGTTCTTGGGCTCTAGCTCATGCTTTTATGTTTCTCTTTGCTCAAGCCCTCCAGCCTCTTCTGTGTTTATTCTAAACTGTTTAGCTGTTGGATCTGCTCTCAGCTTCATGCATGCATACTCAGACACTTCAGTCCTGTCCAGCTCTCTGCAACCCCATGAACCATAGCCTGCCAGGCTTCTCTGTCCATAGGATTCTCCAGGCGAGAATACTGGAGTGGGTTGCCATGCTCTCAGCTTCATCCTGTCCCTAATATGTGTGGTGGGGAGCTGGGTCGTTCTGATGATGCATTCCCTGACTCCATTCACACTCATCTAGAATGTGGGTGATGACTGGCAGGAGATTGGAAAGGAGGTGGAGAAAAAAGGGAACATTTCCCCATCTGTGACCCCACCTCATGCCTCTGGAGACATTCCTGGGATTCCTCCCTGGGGCTCCAGCTCCTTCATATGGGATTACAGCTCCCTACTGGGTGGCAGGTGCTGGATCAGGGTCATTCCCCATCCTCCCTGGTGGCAGGCAGTGGCAGCATCCTGCCTAACTAATGCCTACGGAGGCTCCTCCTTCCTTTGCCGGAGCACCCCATCTATTCAACACCCTGAGTTTAAACTCTCAGAGTGGGTTCTCTTTCCTGCTTCATTCCTGGCTGGAAATCCTGAGTAAATCTTGGACCACATAAGGAACTTGGACCTAGGATGGGATTGCCTGCATAGATGGCTGTCCTGGGCTGGGCTGGACCCCTCCTACCTGTGACCACAATCTTCAGGGGGTCACTGCGTCTGGAAAACACAGCAAGAGACCTGGAGAATCCAGAACATGTGTAGGACCCGGCATGTTCTCTGGTCACTGGGCCAAGGGTGAAGGTGTTGAAATGATTTCCATGGAGCTCGGGCAAACTGGTCCCATCTGTTTTGAACAGTCTGAATCTCTTAAGTGGAGAACGGAAGTGACACTGAAGAGTCACAGTCTGTCCTAAGGGAACCATGGGGCTTGGCCAGGCTGACAAAGAGGGCTTGTCATATTCACCTAGGAGAGAAGGAGGCACAGGTTTTGAGAGGAAAATAGGAATGGTCCCCTCTCCCCACTGGTCTTATTGGAGTGCTTCCCCTTCAATTCGTCCAAGCCACCAACCCTAAAGTGCATCACCCTGATACTCAAGAACACCTGGGGCTTGGGGACAGACAGAGACACAGTCAACCCAGGACAGACATCACGGAGATTCTAAGAATATGATTCTCAGCAGTGATTCTTATCAGGAGAAGAAGAACTCCTTGGGTTGACAAAATGTTGAAAACTCTCTCAGAACACAAAACACTGGGGATTCCTGGGTGGTCCAGTCATTAGGACTCAGCACTTTCTCTGCCAAGGGCCCAGGTTGAATCCCTAATCATGGAACTGAGATCCTGCACACTGTGCGATGCAGGCAAAGGAAAACACCACACACACACACACAAAAACAACTGATGCATGGAAAAGAAGGGAGAGGTCTTCCCTGTTGGATTTGTTGTAACTCAAATGGTAAAGAAACTTCCTGCAAGGCAGGAGAGCAGGGCTCATTCCCCAGGTAGGGAAGATTGCCTGGAGAAGCAAATGGCAACCCCATCCAGTATTCTGGCCTGGAGAATCCCATGGACAGAGGAGCCTGGTGAGGTACAGTCCGTGGGGTCACAAAGAGTCGGACACAACTCAGCGACTAACAGTAACACAGGTAACAAGTGAAAAAGCCACTTGACTGAAAAGAAGGAAATAAACCTTGAACATGGCTCCTTTGTTAGCTAACCTACATCAAAGGTGTGACAAGGTCCAGGTGGCCCTGCCTGATGACCAGACCCTTCCCTGGAGTCCAGTCCAGTGGGCATCCTGCAGATCCTGTTGTTAAGGGCCGGTTGGAGATGCCATGAGCCACCTTGTACGGGAGGGTCTGTGAGGTGCAGCCTCTTGCTCCCCTCTCATGATAGAAATGGCACTCAGTGGGCCTAGCTCCCAGTTCCCAGACTTCACACTGTGCCTTCAGGTCCAGAGTCCAGAGCTGGGCTAACCTCTGGGGAGAGTGAAGATGACTATCAAGGCCAGTAGGAGGACCTGGGATCCACAGGGCAGGTGGCTCTCACTGTACTCACAGGGTTCTCACCCCGATCCCCCAGTGTCATCTGCCTCAGCCCCAGCTGCTCTGCTCAACAGAGAAATAAGGGATGGGGAGGACTCACCCACAGCTGCCCAGATCCTGAGACTGACACAGAACCCTAGAAGAAAAACCACGTCAGAGATGGCTTGTCCCGATGGACCCCATGGTCTTTGTACCCTCATGCAGGGAACATGGTCAGTGATGCGACGACCCTCCGATTTCCACCATAAACCTCTCCGACTGTGTCTTTCTGGACTCACCAAGACTCAGGAGGCTGAGGAGTGTGGGGCACATGGCTCTGCTTCTGTGAGACAGGAGGCAGAACTGAGCAAAGCTGACAGAGTCACAGGATGCGGAAGGCGGGCGGTGTTGGTATATTCAGCCTGGTTCATGTCACATGGGAAGATGGCCAGCCTCTTCTCACACCAGGGATGGAAGTCTGACTTGAGCCGCATCACGGAGCACACCTCATGACCCGAGCATCACTTTTTGTTTCTCTGAACACTGTAAACATAAAAGGATTCAGACAGATCTTGCTGCCTTTAGGAAGTAGAAATGGCGATTCAGTGTATAGCATGCAGGATGCTTTTCCCAAGCTCTTGATAAATCTCATTAACCTTAACTCTTCAAAGAAGAGAAATCACATGTTCCCACCTCGTGTTCAAGCTCAGTGCAGGTTGCCAATTAAAGACTAATTAATAGAGACTTTTATTCTGCATTCTTATGGGAGGACCAGACTTGCTAATTATGGTTCTTTGAAAATACTTAAAAATGCTACATTGTAATATGTGTGATTAAGAAACTAACTGTGTTAGTTTCAGGTGTACAACAAAGTGATTCAGTTATACATATACATGCATCTATTGCTTTTCGAGTTCTTTTCCCACTTAGGTAGTTACAGAATATTAAGTAGAATTCTCTGTTTTATACAGTAGGTCCTTGTGGTCATGCATTTTTAATATAGCTGTGAGTATATGTCAGTCCCAAAATTCCAATCTAAGCTCCCCCTGACACTATCCCACCCAGTAACAGTAAGTTCATTCTCAGTGAGTCTGTTTTGTAAATAAGTTCATTTTTTTAGATGTCACAAGTAAACGATATCATGTGATATTTGTCTTTTCTGACTCTTCCTCATCTGAAATTATTTCGTGACTGTGAGTGGAAACTTTGCACACACAACACTCTCTCTGTCTCTCTCTCTTCCTCCGTTTCCAATCCAAGGACCACACATGTACACAAGATAACGTGTGTAAAGATGACTTTGGTGTTTTTTTGGGAGGGGGATTTGTTCTGCCTGAAAAGGTGGACAATCTTGCTTCCTAGATACTCAAATGAACACAAAATATGTCAAGTAGGGACTTCCAAGCTGCAGAATGCTTGAGTGAGGGGCGTGTCCACAACAATCAACTCCAAACTGGGGCAAAATGGCCCAGCTGTTCCAGGACTCCAAGGGCAGACATACACCCAGTTCAGCGGTTGTTCATAGACAGGAAACAACCTCAGTAAGGGCAGTGATTCCACACCATTTTACTGGGGGTGGGGGTCGTTAAGATTAGTGATGCTTCGTAAGTAATAAATCTGGCCTCCTCTTGGTCATTATGTATGTAATGGAGTAACAGTACAGTCACCCTTCTTAAAATTTCCTCTTATTTACTAAATATCATGTTTCAGAATTGATCTGCATTATTTGTCCTTTCAGTTTGTGCATTTTTTGCCATGTAATGTTTCATTGCAGATATAGAAACCACAAATTTTTAAAGATTAAAAAAATTATTCAAGGATAGTTCATTTCTGCTGTACAGCAAATTGATTCAGCTCGACATATATATTCTTTTCCAATAAGATGCATGCCAAGATGCTGAATAAAATTCCCTGTGCTATACTGTAGGACCTCATTCTTTATCCATTCTATGTATAAATAGATTTCATCTGTTAATCCAAAGCTCCCAGTCCTTCCCTCCTTGGCAACCACAAGCCTGTTCTCTATGTCTGTGAGTCTGTTCCTGTTTCCTTGGTATGTTCCTTTTAGATTCCACAGATGGGTGATATCACAGAAAATTGTCTTTCTCTTTCTGTCTACTTCACTTAATATATTAATCTCCAGGTTCTTCCATACTGCTGCAAATGGCATGATTTCAATTTTTTAGTGTCTGAGTGATATTCCATTCTCTGTGTGTATAAGAATATACATCTTCTTTATCCATTCATCTGTCAATGGACAATTAGGCTGTTCCCATGTCTTGGCTATTGTAAGTTTTGCTGCTATGAACATAGGGGTGCATGAATCTTTTCAAGGTATAGTTTTTTCCAGATATATGCTCGGGATTGGAATTGTTGGATCATATGGAAACTCTGTTTTTACTTTTTTTGAGGAACTTCCATACTGTTTTCTACAGTGGCTGCACCAGTTTCCATTCCCCTCAACAGTGTAAGAGGGTTTCCCTCTTCTCCACAGCCTCTCCAGCATCTGTTATTCATCAACTGTCTAATGATGGCCATTCTGATAGCTATGAGGTGGTACCTCCTTGCAGTGTCGATTTGCCTTTCTCTACTAATGAGCAATGCTGAGCATCTTTTCATATGCCTGTTGGCCATCTGTGTATCTTCTTTTAAACCACAGATATCAATTGTGAGAGTGACGTCTATGGATTTTGTCTAAAATGAATGACACCTCTGCTAATCTCATGAATGTGTTCTGAGCCCCACCTCAGGTTGTTTGTCAAGGGACAGAGTGATGAGGTCCTCAGGAAAGGAAGAGTGAGTTTGTTTGGAAAGCCAGCAGACCAATGAGATTGTGAACTTGTGCCCCAAAGAATCATCTTACCTGAGTTAGATGGGCTTGCTGGGGAGTGAGAGGGATGGTCAAACAGTGTTTACTGAATGTAAAATAACCCTAGCCCGTGGGGAAGAAAATTCCAAGGAGAAGAGAGAACAATACAGATGAAATACCCACACATGAACTCACACTTTCACACTGACACACACACACACACTAAAAGAGGAGGAGGTGTGGCTGGTTGTTGCAGTGTTTTAATTAACTAATTAATGGCTGTGCTGGGTCATCAATCTGTGCACAGGCTTTCTCTATTTGCAGGAAGTGGGGGCTGCTCCTTTCTGTGTGTAGGGTCTCTCATCACCGTGGTTTCTCTTGTTGTGGAGCACCCGCTCTAGGCACGTGGGCTTGTGGCCCACGGGCTGAACTGCCCTGAGGCATGTGGAATCTTCCCATTCCCGGGATCGGGCCCATGTCCCCCACATAGGCAGGCAGATTCTCAACCAGTGGACCACCAGGGAAGTCCTGGTGCAAGCTTTGTTTCCCCTTAATTAATTAATTGTTAAATTTAAATTTATTTATTTTAATTAGAGGCTAATTACTTTACAATATTGTATTGGTTTTGCCATACATTAACATGAATCTGCCACGGGTGTACATGTGTTCCCAATCCTAAACCCCCCTGCCACTTCCCTCCCCATACCATCCCTCTGGGTCATCCCTGTGCACCAGCCCCAAGTATCCTGTATCCTGCATCAAACCTGGACTGGTGATTCATTTCTTATGTGATATTACACATGTTTCAATGCCATTCTCCCAAATCATCCCACCCTCCCTCTCCCACAGAGTCCAAAAGGCTGTTCTATATATCTGAGTCTCTTTTGCTGTCTTGCATACAGGGTTATCATTACCATCTTTCTAAATTCCATAGATATGCATTAGTGTACTGTATTGGTGTTTTTCTTTCTGGCTTACTTCACTCTGTATAATTGGCTCCAGGACAATTACAATACTGTGATGGCTTGTGCCATACATCCACATGGATCAGCCATAGCTATACTTATGTCCCCTTCACTGCGGAAATCTTTTAATTCTGGAATCCTTTGTTATTGAAGCTGTCTATGCAGGTGTGGTCATAATATCCCTTTAAGCCCCTGACAAGACAAAAGGTTCTGTCTGTTCTGCCACTTATTATCTCTATACGAATGGGAAAGTGTTATACCTTTCAAGTTCAGAGCCTTGAAAATAGTTTAGTCCCTCAGTCGTGTCTGACTCTTTGTGATCCCATGGGATGCGACCCGCCAGGCTCCTCTGTCCATGGGGGTTCTCCAGGCAAGAATGCTGGGGTGGGTTGCCATTTCCTTCTCCAGGAGATCTTCCCAACTGAGGAGTTGACTCAAGTCTCCTGCGTTGCAGGCAGATTCTTTATCCCCTGAGTCACCAGAAATGCCCACCAGTAACATAATGCAATTCAGTATTACCTCCCTCAATTAACATTGCCATTGTTTTCCATTTACTTTAACGTGGACATGGTGGGATTTTGGCATCATGCTTTCACTATAAGTGTAGTATAACACAGATGTGGAATATACCATAAATTTAAAAATAGAAGTATGAATACAATGCTAGATTTCTAATTTTAAAAAAAGATATGCAACAAGCAACAAAGATTTACTGTATAGCATGGGGAATTATAGTCAATATCTTGTAATAACCTAAAATGGAAACTAATCTGAAAAATAATGTATGCATATTTGTATAATTGAAAATCACCTTGCTGTGCACCTGAAACATTGTAAGTCAACTACACTTCAATAAAATATGTATACAATGAGATTAAAAATAGAATCAGTAAAATAAATAAATTTTAAAATAAAATGAAAGGAAATGAAGTCAATCAGTCATATCTGACTCTTTGTAACCCTATGGACTGTAGGCTGGCAGGCTCCAATGTACATGGGATTTTCCAGGCAAGAAAACTGGAATGCATTGCCATTTCCTTCTCCAAATAGTGCAGGCCAACTGCTGCATACTCCCTGATGGTCTGTGTACTCACTCTCACATTCCAACTCTGCATACAGTGTGTTCACATGGGCACCCTGAGCTGCCCAAAAGAGTCTCAGCCCAGATGGTGAGTTCGTGAAAGGTCCCTGGAAGGAAGTCAGAGGCTGAGCCCCAGGACTTCCCCACCCCTCAATCCCCAGCTCAGCTCAGGAGCCCTTCCAGGTTTCACCAGCATCAGCCTAGAATCCCAGTGCCCTGCCTTTCCCCCCACCAATTTCCTGGGAATCAAGTGAGATATGGGTCCCAGGAGACCCAGGGGAACACACCTGCATGGTTCAGGGTCCCTTGGCCCAGACTCAGCCCTGGAAGTGAGATTTGCCACTGAAAGCTTGGGCTGATTCTCTCCCAAAAGGATCCCTGGCCACTCCAGCTGGCCGAGCCTTGTGGTTCCCTTGAACTGGGGGCAGGGTGGGTGTCCTGTGTCCTCCTGCAGTCCCCTCCCTGCCCTGCACATCTGGCCAAGGAGGAGAACCTCAGAGAGGATGGAAGGCATGTCTGCAGCTCTGAGCACCCAGCCGCCCCCCCCCCACCTCCCCGCCCTGTACAGATGAGGAGATCACGGGGCCCTAGAGGGCAAAAAGGATGTGGTCCCTGGGGGGCTGCTGCCACCCTTCGGGGTTCCCATGGCTGTGGAGCTGTGGCAGGGGCGGCCTCTCCATGGACCCAGCGCAGATGTCTCCAGGCAGGGCTCAGGAGACATCTCAGCCCAGACCTGAGGTCTCAGCTCTTTCTCTTTCTGCCCAGTCTGACCGCCTGCTCTAGAGGGTGGGACCCAGGTTCTTATCCTGAGTCAGAGTCGACAGTCTGGCTCCAACTAGGACTCATAAGTTTATTTTCCCAGTCCCTTCCAGAAATGGAATTTACTTCTCATCTTGGGTCAGTTCATAAATTATTTTTTTTCGAAATTTTATTTTATTGTTTTTTTTTCATTTACTTAGATTTTATTTGATTTTTTTCCACACTGTTTCATCGTCTTCTGGACATAGATATGTGCATATCAGTTAGATTTATAATTAGGTACTTCATTTTTTGTTGCTATTGTAAATGGTATTTTTTAAAATTTCAGTTCTAAATACTTGGAACAAACATAATGTTTTTCTGTCAACTATACAATATTGTATTGGTTTTGCCATACATCAACATGAATCCACCACGGGTGTACAAATGTTCCCCATCCTGAACCCCCCTCTCACACCTCCCTCCCCATACCATCCCTTTGGGTCATCACAGTGCATCAGCCCCGAGCATCCTGTATCATGCATCGAACCTGGACTGGCAATTCGTTTCTTATATGATATTATACATGTTTCAATGCCATTCTCCCACATCATCCCACCCTCTCCCTCTCCCACAGAGTCCAAAAGACTGTTCTATACATCTGTGTCTCTTTTTCTGTCTCGCATACAGGGTTATCGTTACCATCTTTCTAAATTCCATATATATGCATTAGTATACTGTATTGGTGTTTTTCTTTCTGGCTTACTTCACTGTGTATAATAGGCTCCAGTTTCATCCACCTCAGTAGAATGGATTCAAATGTATTCTTTTTAATGGCTGAGTAATACTCCATTGTGTATATGTGCCACAGATTTCTTATCCATTCATCTGCTGATGGACATCTAGATTGCTTCCATGTCCTGGCTATTATAAACAGTGCTGTGATGAACATTGGGGTACATGTGTCTCTTTCAATTTTGGTTTCCTCGGTGTGTATGCCCAGCAGTGGGATTTCTGGGTCATAAGGCAGTTCTATTTCCAGTTTTTGAAGGAATCTCCACACTGTTCTGCATAGTGGCTGTACTAGCTTGCATTCCCACCAATAGTGTAAGAGGGTTCCATTTACTCCACACCCTCTCCAGCATTTATTGCTTGTAGACTTGTGGATAGCACCCGTTCTGTTATGCAATTTACTTCTCATCTTCAGTCAGTTCATAAATTATTGCAGAGCACCTACTGTGTACCAGGCATTGGTGCCACACAGTAGAAAGACACCCATGACCCAGGTAAACTCATCTTCTTTAGTTGTTTGAAGAATTCAGATTCTGCAGAATGTGGCATCAAATGCTAACATTCAAATATGTTTTAAAGAAGATATATGAGAATAACTGGTGTTCATGTCTACACTGTGAACATTCAGAAAAATAAAGATCATGACATCTGTTCCTGCACCTAAAGGCCAAAAGAAAAAAAAAGATAATTAGGGGGAAAATGGAAACAGTGACAGTAGCAACACAGGAGACCCAGAATGTCTTCACTTTAAGCAATTCTAACATTTCTTGGTAAAAGAGTTCTTGGGTGGCTTAGTTCTAAGCCAGGAGAGACATCACACACAGAGAGCTCAATGAGCAGCTAAGGCTCCATGGAGCTTGATTTTTACCCTATTGGCCAGCTCAGTTCACATCGGGGTCCTCATGGTGTTATCCTGTTCAGCCCTCCGCTTGGTTGAGCCAAGCCACATTGTGCCACCAATTGATAACTTAAAAGGCACAAGATTCTCAAATCCTTGGCTTTGGTGAAGAGAAGCAAAAGAGACAAAACATGCAAATATTTATGGATTAACACAACACATGCAAAGCCTCCCTGGGGCAACTGTTCTCTCTGCGCCCTCAGTGATCTGGAGTGGAATGTCCAGTAGAATTCTCTGTGATGACAGGACTTTTTAAATATCTGCTCTGTCCAGCACCATAGCGCCTGGCCACATGATCCTCCTGAGCACTTGAAATGTGGTGGGTGTGACTGAAGAACTGAATGCTTTACTTCCTATACGTGTAGAGTCATTGTCTGTACCACGTGGCTGGGTTAGGGTTAGGGTTAGGGTCTAGACTGAGGGGGATCTTGTTGTCTTGTTTCTACCACTGGAACCCCAACACCCTCAGTGCACACAGCTGGAAAAGGTTGAAGAGGCTTCCCCGATGGGTCAGTGGTAAAGAATCTGCCTGCCAGTGCAAGATACATGAGAGACCTGGGTAGGACCCCTGGGTCAAGAAGGTCCCCTTGAGAAGGGAATGGCAACCCACTCCAGGATTCTTGCCTGGAGAATCCCATGCACAGGGAGCCTAGCGAGCTATACAACCTCATAGGTTCACAAAGCGTCGGACATGACTGAATCGACTTAGCACACAGACACACAGCCTCATGTGGCAAGTGGCACCACACTGGATATCTCAAACAGAATATATTCCCTCTTTTAATTTGGCGAACTTGCATTGCTTTTTCTTTCTTGCATTGCTTTTATTATTGTTTCATGGAAAGCATTTTGTTTTAAATATAGCAGCGTGCACATGTCACTCTTAAACTTCCAATCTATCTCTCCCCTCATCCTTTCCCTCTGTAACTCTAAATTTGTTCTCCAAGTCTACAAGTCTGTTCCTGTCTTGTAAACAAGTTCATCCTTGTAAACTATTACTGAACACAGGTTTTTTTTTTAAAAGACTTTCTTTTATTTTAAACTGAATAATTTGAAGACTCAACTTGCAATTTTTATGCTTTACTGGAATTAAAAGAAAATATGATCATCATGGTAATCTACCCAGTATGTGCAATTGATTAGAATAACTTCTCCCAAAAGGTTACATAGTTAAAACAGAGCATTAGAATAGCCAGGGGATGACTAAGATTTGGTGGGATTTTTGAAGACGATCCTATAATTCTTGGAATCCACTCTTGACTGCAGAGCTGTGGGGGTGCATTGGAGGAGGAGAAGGAGTGCCCACGGAGGAACCCCTCTAAAAAGAGATCTAGCTCTTCAATTTATAACACTCTGTGCACTCAAAGGATGGGGCCTGGTCAGGGTCAGCATGGTCTTGGTTTACATCGAATTCCTCATAGATACTGGTCTCGGTGAAGAGGTGCATGTGGTTCAGGGGAGTGGGAGTGAACAATCTCCCAGAGAGGGTCCTGTAGTTCAAGCGGACAAATATCACATCCTCTGTTGTTGGGTCCTGAGAGGAAGGAGATGTGAATGATGGAATGAAATGTGATCTTTGAAGTCGGGGACATTGGACATTGGAGGGCTTCGGGCTATGGCAAGGGTGGGCTAGGAGGACTCACCTCGCCATTCACTGTCCTGTCTTATTTAGGCTCTCCTTCTATGATGGCCTCATCTGGGAATGGAAGAGAGATGGCTCTTGGGGTCGGGGCGATTCTTTTAGACCTCCATATCTTTGGTAGGGACATCAAAGCCTAAAAAAGCAGGGGTGTGCCCCAGGTTCCTAAGTCTGTCTACTCCACTAAATTAAAAAAAAAAAAACACACACACAAAAACATTCCATGTATAATCCCAGTACTGATGGACTCTCTTTCTCAGTTATGTGTGGAAAACCATGGAGCCCATCCTACATCGTCTGTTATGGACCATCCTCTAATGCATATCAGTAGATTCCCAAGAGCATACAGGGGAGAAGAACAGATGGCTGTGGTTGAAAGGAGGAACAGGACTTGGAATGTCCCTGGTGGCCTAGGGATTAAGGGTCAACCTTCTAGTTCAGGGAGCGTGGGTTCTGTCTCTGGTGGGAGAACTGAGATCCCACATGCCTTGAAGCAACTATCCTCAATGCTGCAACTGCTGAGCCCATGAGCTCTGTAGCCTTGAACTGCACCCCAGCACCACAGTGAAGATCCCCCAAGCTGCAGCTGAGACCTGATGCAGCTAAGAATAAATTAACACATATTTTCATAAAAAGAACAGGGTCCCATGGGTCTCTGGAAGAGATTCATTGAGGGATTACAACCATGGAAATCAGTTTTTAACCTACAGGAAGTGAAAACGCCATTCTCTGCTACCAGTCCACCTCCTCCTGTGTCAGATGACGCTGTGCTTCCCTCCTTCAAACTTATGATTTTGTGTAGACCACCAGTGACAGTTGGCTCTTCATACTTACTTTATGGGTAACCAGTGACAGACAAGAACAGCGAGGAAGATACTGGCATAGATGAAGGCTACGAAAAGCCTAAGGAGAAGGTGCAGCTGGCTGGAGTGGCCTTAAGGAAGCCATGCTTCTGCCAACAAGCCAACAGAAGGTCTGGTTATTCATTGCATACACCCTGCCCCTACACACAGGAGTTATTGTATCCTTGTGTCAAAGTGTGTCAGCAGCTCTCAACCTGATCAGTATGGTCTCCACTTCCCAGGAGGTACCAAAGCATCCAGGAGAGATGTTAGCAGAGGATAAAGTAAATAGGCCATGCAAGACCAGCAGAGGTCTGAAACCAGGTCCCCTGGGCACCGATGCAGTTTTTCTCTGCTGCCCCATATGACAAGGCATGGTGTTTTTGCATGAATGGGGACCGCTTTAATCCTGCATATATTTCCCCCTCCAGCCACATATACCTGGAATGGAATCCTCAAGTAGACACTACACTTCTATTTCTGAACTGTGGAATGTTTAGTTCATAAAACACTAGCAGAGAAATAGCACATATTCACGGTGCTCCCTAAAATTCTTCTCTTATCCCCCATCCTTCCCCAAAGATACTGCTGGAGGGAAGGTAAGCATCTCCCTTAAGCATGGGGTCAAGTCACTGTGTCTCACTGTGTTCAATTTAGAAGTTGCCACTCCCAGAGATTGAGAAACTCAATGCCCTCTCTGGTTCTAATACAGAGCATGATCTCAAATGCTGACATGACAGGGACGTTGAGGAGCCCAAAGTCACAGAACTGGGAGGTGGTAGAATGAACACTTAAACAGGGACTCTCTGTCATCTCAGAAATTTGCTGAGATAGGAGACAGTCTTGCTTACCTTCTGTGATGTGTGGATCCATAGTTGATGGGCAACTACTTCTAGTGGATTCTAGGGGGGGAAAAGCCAGAGGGGGTGAACAGTAACCTTCCTCACCCCACCATAGGAGGACACTTGTTTCTGGAAGGTTGGCCTCCTGCCATTCTTTGACTCTGTCATCCCTCACAGCACTGATGGGGGAGGGGAGAGCTTCTGGTCCCTCACAGTGATTGCGTTGAGTAGACCCTCCATCCCAGAGAAGAGATAGATGATGGAAGGAGGCGTGAAGGATATGCCTGGTGATGAAAGACAGCTGTAAGCAAGAGACATCCTCTCTGCACCAGGAATGAATATCTATGCTCCTTAATTGGAAAATCACCTGTATGTCAGAGGTGCTACTGGAAAAACACTAAGAGCAAGGGGCCAATGCAATCTCTGATCCTCCCGAATGAGCCCAGCCTCTCCTCCTCCTGGGTCTACCCTGAACCTTTTCTTTATTTGCCTGGATAGCCAGGACTCTGATATGGAGCATCCATACCAGAGGTGGAAGAATGTTGAGATGCCATATACCATCTGTGTTCCTCTCTGGTTCTCATTGCCTCCGTTTCTCCAGAAGCCCTAAGGTCCCCTGATGCCAGCACGGAGACCTTGAGATAGAGCTCAGTGACACAGTAAGATATTATGGGAAAAGCCAAACGGCCTTTTTGGCACCACAATGTGATTTAGTGTATTGTAAAGCATGGGACTCTTTATGGGTTCTCCAGGCAAGAAGACTGGAATGGGCTGCCATTTCCTCCTTCAGGGGACCACGTTTTGTCAGGACTCTTCACTATGATCTGTCAGGCTTGGGTGGCCCTGCATGACTGACCCATAGCTTCACTGAGGTATGAAAGCCCCTTCACCACTACAAGGCTGTGATCCATGTGGAGGAGGTAGTGAAGGACAGAGGAGTCTGTCGTGCTGCAGTCCACAGGGTGGCAAAGAGTTGGAGAGAACATAGCGTCTGAACAGGGGCAACAACGCACGGGCCAGGAACAGGTTCATCACCTGTAACAGACAGGAACAGTGGGTCGCTGGAGTCTGAGCATGAGTAGGAGAGTGACTGAAAGAGCTGTAGCACCTGTAGACCCCGCTGTGGGCTGGGGACCCAGGACCCAGAGGGAACTCTGACTGGAGTGCTCTGTGGGGGCTCTGGCCTCCAGCAAGCGGGCGTCCAAGGTTCTGCCCCTCCCTGAGCAGATGGAACTGTTCAAAAGCACTCTCAGAGCTGCAGACCAAGGTCACGTTCTCTTCTGACCTCACCTCGGGGCCCTCCTGGGCTGAGAGAGAGGGTTTCTTGGACAGACCTGGAAGGAAGAGACGTTTATCTTAGAGACAAAGTAACTCTAGTCCTAAGTATAGGACTAAAGCCCAAAGTGTGCCACAAGAGCAGCACTGCAATGAGAAGCCCGCCCACTGCCAGGAGAGAAAGCCCCACAGTAAGGGGTACTCAGCACAGGGAAAAGTTCAGAAATAACTTTAAAAATGGAGTGTCCTAGCTCTGTGAAAAATACCGTTGGTAGCTTGATAGGGATTGCATTGAATCTATAGATTGCTTTGGGTAGTATATTCATTTTCACTATATTGATTCTTCCGATCCATGAACATGGTATATTTCTCCATATTAGTGTCCTCTTTGATTTCTTTCACCAGTGTTTTATAGTTTTCTATATATAGGTCTTTAGTTTCTTTAGGTAGATATATTCCTAAGTATTTTATTCTTTTCTTTGCAATGGTGAATGGAATTGTTTCCTTAATTTCTCTTTCTATTTTCTCATTGTTAGTTATAGGAATGCAAGGGATTTCTGTGTGTTGATTTTATATCCTGCAACTTTACTATATTCATTGATTAGCTCTAGGAATTTTCTGGTGGAGTCTTTAGGGTTTTCTAAGTAGAGGATCATGTCATCTGCAAACAGTGAGAGTTTACTTCTTCTTTTCCAATTTGGATTCCTTTTTTTTCCCTTTCTGCTCTGATTGATGTGGCCAAAACTTCCAAAACTATGTTGAATAGTAGTGGTGAAAATGGGAACCCTTGTCTTGTTCCTGACTTTAGGGGAAATGCTCTCAGTTTTTCACCATTTAGGATAATGTTTGCGGTGGGTTTGTCATATATAGCTTTTATTATCTTGAGGTATCTTCCTTCTATTCCTGCTTTCTGGAAAGTTTTTATCATAAATGGATGTTGAATTTTGCCAAAGGCTTTCCTGCATCTATTGAGATAATCATATTGCTTTTATTTTTCATTTTGTTAATG
This sequence comes from Bubalus kerabau, assembly GCF_029407905.1. Lineage (NCBI taxonomy): Eukaryota > Metazoa > Chordata > Mammalia > Artiodactyla > Bovidae > Bubalus > Bubalus kerabau. The sequence goes on from NC_073640.1 coordinate 67,504,115, forward strand.
TGGTGTATTGCATTGATTGATTTGTGGATATTGAAGAATCCTTGCATCCCTGGGATAAAGCCCACTTGGTCATGGTGTATGATCTTTTTATTGTGTTCTTGGATTCTGATTGCTAGAATTTTGTTAAGGATTTTTGCATCTATGTTCATCAGTGATATTGGCCTGTAGTTTTCTTTTTTGTGGGATCTTTGTCAGGTTTTGGTATTAGGGTGATGGTGGCCTCATAGAATGAGTTTGGAAGTTTACCTACCTCTGCAATTTTCTAGAAGAGTTTGAGCAGGATAGGTGTTAGCTCTTCTCTAAATTTTTGGTAGAATTCACCTGTGAAGCCGTCTGGACCTGGGCTTTTGTTTGCTGCAAGATTTCTAATTACAGTTTCAATTTCTGTGCATGTGATGTGTCTGTTAAGATTTTCTATTTTTTGCTGGTTCAGTTTTGGAAAGTTGTACTTTTCTAAGAATTTGTCCATTTCTTCCGCGCTGTCCATTTTATTGGCATATAATTGCTGATAGTCGTCTCTTATGATCCTTTGTATTTCTGTGTTGTCTGTTGTGATCTCTCCATTTTCATTTCTAATTTTATTGATTTGATTTTTCTCCCTTTGTTTCTTGATGAGTCTGGCTAATGGTTTGTCAATTTTATTTATCCTTTCAAAGAACCAGCTTTTGGCTTTGTTGATTTTTGCTATGGTCTCTTTTGCATTTATTTCTGCCCTAATTTTTAAGATTTCTTTCCTTCTACTAACCCAGGGGTTCTTCGTTTCTTCCATTTCTAGTTGCTTTAAGTGTAGAGTTAGGTTATTTATTTGACTTTTTTCTTGTTTCTTGAGGTATGCCTGTATTGCTATGAACTTTCCCCTTAGCACTGCTTTTACAGTGTCCCACAGGTTTTGGGTTGTTGTGTTTTCATTTTCATTCGTTTCTATGCATATTTTGATTTCTTTTTTGATCGCTTCTGTGATTTTTTTGTTATTCAGCAGCATGTTGTTCAGAATGGGAGAAAATAATAGCAAATGAAGCAACTGACAAACAACTAATCTCAAAAATATACAAGCAATTCCTGCAGCTCAATTCCAGAAAAATAAATGACCCAATCAAAAAATGGGCCAAAGAACTAAATAGTCATTTCTCCAAAGAAGACATACAGATGGCTAACAAACACACGAGAAGATGCTCAACATCACTAATTATCAGAGAAATGCAAATCAAAACCACAATGAGGGACCATTTCACGCCAGTCAGAATGGCTATGATCCAAAAGTCTACAAGCAATAAATGATGGAGAGGGTGTGGAGAAAAGGGAACCCTCTTACACTGTTGGTGGGAATGCAAACTAGTACAGCCACTATGGAGAACAGTATGTAGATTCCTTAAAAAACTGGAAATAGAACTGCCTTATAACCCATCAATCCCACTGCTGGGCATACACACTGAAGACACCAGAATTGAAAGAGACACGTGTACCCCAATGTTCATCGCAGCACTGTTTATAATAGCCAGGACATGGAAGCAACTTAGATGTCCATCAGCAGATGAATGGATAAGAAAGCCGTGGTACATATACACAATGGAGTATTACTCACCCATTAAAAAGAATACATTTGAATCAGTTCTAATGAATGGATGAAACTGGAGCCTATTATACAGAGTGAAGTAAGCTAGAAAGAAAAATACCAATACAGTATACTAATGCATATCTATGGATTTTAGAAAGATGGTAACTATAACCCTGTATGCGAGACAGCAAAAGAGACACTGATGTATAGAACAGTCTTTTGGACTCTGTGGGAGGGGAGAGGGTGGGATGATTTGGGAGAATGGCATTGAAACATGTATAATATCATATATGAAACGAATCACCAGTCCAATTTTGATGCATGATACTGGTTGCTTGGGGCTGGTGCACTGGGTCGACCCTGAGGGATGGAACGTGGAGGGAGCAGGGAGAGGGGTTTGAGATGGGGAACACGTGTATACCTGTGGCGGATTCATGTCGCTGTATGCCAAAACCAATACTATATTGTAAAGTAATTAACCTCCAATAAAATATATAAATTTATATTACAAAAAGAAATTCTAAAAAAATGGAGTGTTATTTAAAATCCTTTTAAAAAATAAATAATTTTTATAAAATGGCTTGTCATTTAATATCCTTTTTTAAAGAAAGAATATATGTATATGAATAACTGAATCACTCTGTTGTATAACAGGAATTAACAACATCTGAAATCAACTATACTTCAACAAACATAAATAAGATAAAATAAATTTAAAAAATCTACCAGATGTGTGGTTGTCTTGAAATAAACGGAACCCACTAACTACTGCTGGGGACCATCAGAAAACATGACATTGACCTAGAAGAAGAGATTATGGAGTGGAAATTGCCAGAATCTCATTCGATCTTTGACTGCTTCTTTCTTGATGGTGTTTCAGCGCTGCCCTGACCACCCCTAGGGGATGGAAAGGACTCCTTAATGGGAGGATTGGCGGGACCACTCCCCCCTCTTTGTGCAGAAGGACGCATTAAACCAAGAGTCTAAGCAACTTCAGGGTGTCGACCTCCATCTCGATCACCCAGGGGCCAGACTTCAAGGGCATCTGATACCACTGTGTGCTGCTGACAGAGGAAGGGAGCTCTGAGATGAAAGCAGGAAACGAACCCCTTAACCAATCATCGTTGGCTGCCTGAGCAGGGAATTGCCCGGGTCCCTGCTCTGGTACATTTTCCTCCATTGGTTGTTCTTTCAGGTTCTTGTTCCTTCGGTCTCTCATCAGCTATGTCTTCTCCTTAGCACATGGCAGGCACTCTGTTCTCTTTTCCCTTCCGTGTTCACACCTCTCTCTGGTTTGTTCCGTCTCCCGGGTTTGTGAGTGTCTCTGCACGCCTGTCATTCTCTCTCGGGACTGATGCTGGACTGGACACCAGACCTTCTGTGACACAGAGAGCAGAAGGGACTTGTCTGGCCACACTCACCTGTGATGATGATATCCACAGGGTCGCTGGAAGCTGACCACTCAAGGGGGAGCATCTGAGAGAGCCATAGCATCTGTAGGTGCCCGTTCTCACCAAAGTCATGGAGCCAATGAGGAAGTCAGCTGGGGCATGCCCACCAGTGAGCGTCTCTGCACATCTCTGGAAATGCCCTGTGCTCCTTTTTTTGTGCAGGATAAATTTGTCAAGCGGCATTGATGAGTGACAGTGGAGGGTTACATTCTCTTCCACACGCACGAGGGGGCCTGGGTGCGCTGAGATGGCAGGTTTTGTGAACACACCTAGGAGCAAAGAGCTTGTGAGCTTCAGTGAGTCACCCTGCCTCAGCACTTCCCCTGACATCTAAAGGTGTGAAAAACCTCCCCATAAAGCAGCAAAGCCAATTACCCTTCCTGTCTGTTCTGTTGCATTCTCTTTAGCCTTGTTCTCAGGCTCTGGCTCATGCTTTTCTGTTTCTCTTTGCTCAAGACCTCAGGCGTTCTCTCTGTTTATTCTAAGCTTTTTAGCTGTTCGATCTGCTCTCAGCTTCATGCATACATACTCAGTCACTTCAGTTGTGTCAGACTCTGTGGGGCCCCATGGACTGTAGCCCACTGTGGTCCTCTGTCCATGGGATTCTCCAGTTGAGAATACTGGAGTGAGTTGCAGTGCTCTTAACTTCATCCCATTCCTAATATGCATGGTGGGGGGCTGGGGTGGGTCTGCTTCTCTGGTAGAACACATACCAGGTGTAATATGTACCTTGGCTCCTTTCCTACTCATCTCCTAGAAAGTGGGTGATGATTGGCAGGAGATTGGGAAGGAGGTGGAGAAAAAAGGGAACATTTTCCCACCTGTGACCCCCACTTCACGCCTCTGGAAACATTCCTGGGCTGACTTGGTCTAACTGGGACCCCAGCTCCTTCATATGGGATTACAGCTCCCTACTGGGTGGCAGGTACTGGGTCAGGGACCCCCTTGGCCTCCCAGTTGACAGGCAATGGCAGCATCCTGTCTAACTAATGCCTAGGGAGGCTCCTCTTTCCTGAGCCAGGGGAACACATCCCTCTATTCAACACCCTGAGTTTAAACTCTCACACTTGGTTCTCTTTCCTTGGTTCAGTTCTGGCTGGGAATCCTGAAGACGTCTTTGGCTGCACTGGCACGTGGACCTAGGGTAGGATTGCCTGCAGGCACAGGTGTCCTGAGCTGGGCTGGACCCCTCCTACCTGTGACCATAATCTGCAGGGGGTCACTGACATCGGACCACACAGAGAGAGACATGTGTAGGACCCGGTATGTTTTCTGGTCACTGGGTCAATGGTGAAGGTGTTGAAATCATATCCTTGGAGCTTGGGCAAAATGGCCCCATCTCTTTTGAGCAGTCTGAATATCACAAAAGGAGGACTGAAGTGATACTGAAGAGTCACAGTCTGTCCTAAGGGAACCACGGGGCATGGCCAGGCTGACAAAGAGGGCTTCTCATATTCACCTAGGAGAGAAGGAGACACAGGCTTTGAGAGAAAAATAGGAATGGTCCTCTCTCCCCACTGCCCTCAGGGGTGCTTCCCCTTCAATTCTTCCAACTCTCCTCCCCTAAAGTGCATCACCCTGATGCTCAGGGACACCTGGTGCTTGGGGACAGACAGAGACACAGTCAACCCAGGACAGACATCATGAGATTGAATCACTCCTTGGGTTGACAAAATGTTGAGAAACCCAAAATACAAAACACTGGGGATTCCCTGTTGGTCCAGTGGTTAGGACTCAGCACTTTCTCTGCCAAGGGCCCAATTTGAGTCCGTGATCAGGGAACTAAGATCCTGCAAGCTTCATGATGCAGGCAAAAGAAAACATCACAAAAAAATTGATGCATGGACAAGAAGGGAAAGGACTTCCCTGTTGCATTTGTTGTAGCTCAAATCGTAAAGAATCTTCCTGCAATGCAGAAGAGCAGGGCTCAGTGTCTGAGCTGGCAAGATCCCCTGGTCAAGGAAATGGCAACCCACTCTTGCATTCTTGCCTGGGGAATCCCATGAATAGAGGAGCCTGGTGAGCTCCAGTCCCTGGGGTTGCAAGCAGTCGGACTTGACAGAGCGACTAATGCTAACACAACTAAGCAGTGAAAAAGCCACTTGCCTGAAAAGAAGGAAGTAAAGCTTGAACGTCGCTCCTTTGTTAGCTAACCTACATCAAATCTCTGACAAGGTCCAAATGGCTCTGCCTGATGGCCAGACCCTTCCCTGGGGTCAGCTTTAGTGGGTGCTCCTGCTGATCCTGTTGTTAACGGCTGGTTGGAGATGCCACGAGCCACCTTGTAGGAGAGGGGTCTGTGGGGTGCAGTCTCTTGCTCCCCTCTCATGATTGAAATGGCACTTGGGGGTCCAGCTCCCAGCTGACAGACTTCACACTGTCCCTTCAGGTCCAGAGTCCAGACTGGGGCTAACCTCTGGGGAGAGTGAAGATGAGTATCAGGGTCAAAAGAGATAAGGGATCCACAGGGCACGGGGCTCTCTCTGTACTGACAGGGGTCTCACCCCAGTCCCCCAGTGTCCTCTGCATCAGCCCCAACTGCTCTGCTCAACAGAGAAATAAGGGATGGGGAGGACTCACCCACAGCTGCCCAGATCCTCAGACTCTCACAGAATCCTAGAATGTAAACCCTATCAGAGATGGCTTATTCTGATGGATCCCACATTCCTTGCACCCTCATCCAGGGAACCTGGTCAGAGGTGCGAGGATCCCCGATTTCCATCATAACCCTCTCCAACTGTGTCTTTCCAGACTCACCGAGACTCAGGAGGCTGAGGAGTGTGGGGCACATGGCTCTGCTTCTGTGAGACAGGAGGCACAGCTGAGCAAAGCTGACTGAGTCACAGGATGCGGAAGGAGGGCGGTGCTATTGGTACAGTCAGCCTGGGTCATGTCACATGGGAAGATGGCCAGCCTCTTCTCACGCCAGGGATGGAAGTCTGACCTGAGCCACATCACTGAGCACACCTCATGACCCGACCATCACATTTTGTTTCCCTAAACACTATCAACCTCAGATATGCAGATGACACCACCGTTATGGCAGAAAGTGAAGAGGACCTCAAAAGCTTCTTGATGAAAGTGAAAAAGGAGACTGAAAAAGTTGGCTTAAAGCTCAACATTCAGAAAACGAAGATCATGGCATCTGGTCCCATCACTTCATAGGAAATAGATGGGGAAACAGTGGAAATAGTGTCCGACTTTATTTTTTGGGGCTCCAAAATCACTGCAGAAGGTGACTTCGGCCATGAAATTAAAAGACGCTTACTCCTTGGAAGGAAAGTTATGACCAACCTAGATAGCATATTCAAAAGCAGAGGCATTACTTTGCCAACAAAGTTCCATCTAGTCAAGGCTATGGTTTTTCCAGTGGTCATGTATGGATGTGAGAGTTGGACTGTGAAGAAAGCTGAGCACCAAAGAATTGATGCTTTTGAACTGTGGTGTTGGAGAAGACTCTTGAGAATCCCTTGGACTGCAAGGAGATCCAACCAGTCCATTCTGAAGGAGATCAGCCCTGGGATTTCTTTGGAAGGAATGATGCTAAAGCTGAAACTCCAGTACTTTGGCCACCTCATAGGAAGAGTTGACTCATTGGAAAAGACCCTGATGCTGGGAGGGATTGGGGGGAGGAGGAGAAGGGGAGGACAGAGGATGAGATGGCTGGATGGCATCACTGACTCGATGGACGTGAGTCTGAGTGAACTTTGGGAGTTGGTGATGGACAGGCAGACCTGGCAGCTGTGATTCATGGGATCGCAAAGATTCGGACACGACTGAGCGACTGAACTGAACTGAACTGAACTGAAACACTATCAACCTAAGTGGATTTGAACAGATCTTGCTGCCTTTAGGAAGTAGTAAGGGTGATTCAGGTTATACCATGCAGGATGCTTTTCCCAAGCTCATGATTATCTGATTAACCTTAACTCTTTGCAGAAGAGAAATCGCATGTACCCACATCATATTTCAGGCTCAGTGCAGGATGGCAATTAAAGACTCATTAATAGAGGTTTTTATTCTGCAGTCTCATGAGAGGACCAGACATGCATATATGTCTCTTTGAAAATATATTGTAATATATGTGATTAAGAAGCTAACGTGTTAGTTACAGGTGTGCAACAAAGTGACTCAATTATTCATATACATGCATCTATTGCTTCTCAAATTCTTTTCCCACTTAGATAGTTACAGAATATTAAGTAGAATTCTCTGTTTTATACAGTAGGTCCTTGTTGGTCATCCATTTTAATACGGCCATCTGTATATATCAGTCCCAAACTTTCAGTCTAACCTCCCCCTTACACTATGCCCCCTGGTAACCATAACTTCATCCTCTATGAGTCTGTTTTGTAAATAAGTTCTTTTTTTTAGATGTCACAAATAAATGATATCATGTGATATTTGTCTTTCTCTGACTCTTCCTCATCTGAAATTATTTCGTGACTGTGAGGGGAAACTTTGCACACAACACTCTCTCTGTCTCACTCTCTTCCTTCCTTTCCAATACAAGGACCACACATGTACACAAGATAACGTGTGTAAAGATGACTGTGGTGTTTTTTGGGAGGGGGATTTGTTCTGCCTGAAAAGGTGGACCACCTTGCTTCCTAGATACTCAGATGAGCACAAAATATGTCAAGTAGGGACTTCCAAGCTGCAGAATGCTGGAGTGAGGGGTGTGTCCACAACAGTCAACTCCAAACTGGGGCAAAATGGCCCAGCTGTTTCAGGACTCCAAGGGCAGACATACAGTCAGTTCAGCGGTTGTTCGTAGACAGGAAACAACCTCAGTAAGGGCAGTGATTCCACACCATTTTGCTGGTGGTGGGGGGTTATTAACATTAGTTATTCTCCCTAAGTAATAAATCTGGTCTCCTCTTGATCTTTATGTATGTAATGGAGTAACAGTACAGTCACCCTTCTTAAAATTTCCTCTTATTTACTTAATATCATGTTTCAGATTGATCTGTATTCTTTGTCATTTCAGTTTGTGCATTTTTACTTTCATTGCAGATATATAAACCTGAAGTTTTTAATTTTATTATTATTATTATTTTTAAATATAAATTTATTTATTTAATTGGAAGCTAATTTTTTATAATATTTGTACAGCAAATTGATTCAGCTTGACATTTATATTGTTTTCCATTATGATTTATGGCAAGATACTGGATAGCATTCCCTGTGCATACTGTAGGACCTTATTCTTTTTTTTTTCATATTTAAAGGTAGGTTTTATTTTTTTTTTAATTCAAATTATTTATTTTAACTGGAGCTAATGCTTTACGCATCCTGTGTATAAATAGATTTCATCTGCTAATCCAAGCTTCCAGTCCTTCCTTCCTTGGCAATCACAAGCCTGTTCTCTATGTTTGTGAGTCTGTTCCTGTTTCATTGATATGAGCCTTTTAGATTCCACATATGGATGATATCACATGAAAATTGTCTTTCTCTTTCTGTCTTCTTCACTTAATATGTTAATCTCCAGGTTCATCCATGCTGCTGCAAATGACATTATTACTTTTTTTAAACATCTAAATGATATTCCATTCTCTGTGTGTATAAGCATATACATCTTCTTTATCCATTCATCTCTTGATGGACAATTAGGCTGTTTCCATGTCTTGGCTATCATAAGTTTTGCTGCTATGAACATAGGGGTGCATGAATCTTTTCAAGGTATAGTTTTTTACAGATATATGCTCGGGATTGGAATTGTTGGATCATATGGATACTCTGTTTTTCGTTTTTTGAAGAACTTCCATACTGTTTTCCACGGTGACTGCACCAGTTTCCACTCCACCAACAGTGTAAGAGGGTTTCCCTCTTCTCCACATCCTCTCCAGCATCTATTATTCATCAACTGTCTAATGATGGCCATTCTAATAGTTTAGTCTAAAATAGTTTAGTCCCTCAGTCGTGTCTGACTCTTTGTGATCCCATGGGATGTGACCCGCCAGGCTCCTCTGTCCATGGGGGTTCTCCAGGCAAGAATGCTGGGGTGGGTTGCCATTTCCTTCTCCAGGAGATCTTCCCACCCGAGGGATCAACTCAGGTCTCCTGCATTGCAGGCACATTCTATATCATCTGAGTCACCAGGAAAGCCCACCAGTAACATAGTGCAATTCAATATTTCCTCCCACAATTAACATTGCCATTGTTTTCCATTTACTTTTATCATGGACATGGTGAGATTTTGGCATCATGCTTTCACTCTCAGTGTAGCATAACACTGACATGGAATATACCATAAATTAAAAAATAGAAGTATGAATACAATGCTAGATTTCTAATAAAAAATAAATATATGAAACAAGCAACAAAGATTTACTGTACAGCATGGGAACTATAGTCAATATCTTGTAATAACCTAAAATGGATAATAATCTGAAAAATAATGTATGTGTGTTTGGTGCACCTGAAATATTGTAAGTCAACTACGCTTCAATAAGATATATCTATTATGAGATTAAAAAATCGAACCAGTGAAATAAATACATTTTAAAACAAAATGAAAGAAAATGAAGTCAGTCAGTCGTGTCCAACTCTTTGCAACCCTATGCACTGTAGGCTGGCAGGCTCCCATGTTCATGGGATATTGCAGACAAGAATACTAGAGTGTGTTGCCATTTCCTTCTCCAAATAGTGCATGCCAACTGCAGCATCCTCCCTGATGGTCTGTGTACTCACTCTCACATCCCAACTCTGCATACGGTGTATTCACATGGGCACCCTGAGCTGCCCAAAAGAGCCTGAACCCAGATGGTGAGTTTGTGGAAGGCCCTGGAAGGAAGTCAGGCTGAGTCCCAGTTCACCAGCATCACTCTAGAATCTCAGGTCTCCCACCTCGCCCCCTACCAACTTCCCGGGACTCAAGTGAGATATGGGTCCCAGGAGACCTAGGAGGACCCACCTGCAAGGTTCAGGGGCCTCTGGCCCAGACTCAGTCCTGGAAGTGAGAGATTTGCCACCAAAAGCTTGAGCTGATTCTCCTCCACCAGGATCCCTGGCCCCTCAAGCTGTCTGAGCCCTGAAGTTCCCATGAGCTGGGGCCAGGGTGGGTGTCCCTTGCCCTCCTGTGGTCCCCTCCCTGCCCTGCACATCTGGCCAAGGAGAAGAAGCTCAGAGAGGATGGAAGGCATGTCTGCAGCTCTGAGTGCCCAGCTGCCCCTGCCCCAGCACTGTACAGATGAGGAGACCACAGGGCCCTAGAGGACAAACAGGATGTGGTCCCTGGAGGGTTGCCACCACCCCTTGGGGTTCCCTCAGCCATGGACTCACAGCAGGGGTGGCCCCTCCATGGACCTGGCTCTCATGTCTGCAGGCAGGGCTCAAGAGGCATCTCAGCCCAGACTTGAGGTCTCAACTCTTTCTCTTTCTGCCTGGTCTGACCTGCTCCAGAGGGTGGGACCCAGTTTCTCATCCTGAGTCAGCCCTGACAGCCTGGCTCCAAATAGGGCTCAGAACTTTATTTTCCCAGTCCCCTCCAGAAATGGAATTTACGTCTCATCTTTGGTCAATTCATAAATTATTGCAGAGCACCTACTCTGTAGCAGGCATTGGTGCCACACAGCAGAAATACACCCATGACCCAGGTAAACCCATCTTCTGTGGGTGGTTGAAGAACTCAGATTCTGCAGAATGAAGGCATCAAATGCTAACATTCAATTATTTTTTCAAAAGAAGTAATCTGAGAATAACTGGGGTTCAAATCTACACTGTGAACACTCAGAAAAATGAAGATCATGTCATTTGGTCCTGAACCTAGAGGCAAGAAAAAAAAAAAAAAAGGATAATCAGGGGAAAAAATGGAAACAGTGACAGAGGCAATACAGGAGACCCAGAATGTCTTCACTTTAAGTGATCCTGACATTTCTTGGTAAAAGAGTTCTTGGGCAGTTTAGTTCTAATCCAGGAGAGACATCACACACAGAGAGCTCAATGAGCAACTAAGGCTCCGTGGAGCTTGATTTTCACCCCATTGGCCAGCTCAGTTCACACTGGAGTCCTCATGGTGTTATTCTGTTCAGCCCTCCGCTTGGTTGACCCAAGCCACATTGTGCCAACAGTTGATAACTTAAAAGGCACAAGATTCTCAAATCTTTGGCTTTGGAGAAAAGAAGCAAAAAAGACAAAACATGCAAATATTGATGTATTAACACATGTGCAAAGCCTCCCTGGGGCAAGTGTTCTCTCTGCAGCCCTCAGTGATCTGGCGTGGAATATCCAGTAGAATACTCTGTGATGACGGGACTTTTTAAACATCTGCTCTGTCCACAACATGGCACCTGGCCACATGACGCTACTGAGCACATGAAATGTGGTGGGTGTGACTGAAGAACTGAATGGTTTATTTCATATACTTTATTTCATTGTACCACATGGCTGGGTAAGTACTTTATTGGCCAGTGCGGATCCAGACTGAGGGGGATATTGTTGTTCTGTTTCTACCCCTGAAACTCCAGCAGTCTCAGTGAACTCGGCTGGGAAAAGGTTGAGGGGCCTTCCTCAATGGCTCAGTGGCAAAGAATCCGCCTGCCAATGCAAGAGATATGAGAGACGTGGGTTCGATCCCTGGGTCAAGAAGATCCCCTCAAGAAGGGAATGGCAACCCACCCCAGGATTCTTGCCTGGAGAATCCCATGCACAGAGGAGCCTAGCTTTCTGCACAATCTCATAGGTTCAAAAGAGTCAGACATGACTGAATCGACTTAGCACGCAGACACACAGCCTCATGTGGCAAGTGGCACCACACTGGATATCTCAGACAGAATATGCTTCATCTTTTTATTTGACCAACTTGCATTGCTTTTGTTATTGTTTCATGGAAAGCATTTTGTTTTAAATATAGCAGTGTGCACACGTCACTCTTAAACTTCCAATCTATCTCTCCCCTCATCCTTCCCCTCTGTAACTCTAAATTTGTTCTCCAAATCTACAAGTCTGTTTCTGTTGTAAACAAGTTCATCCTTGTAAACTATTACTGAACACAGGTTTTTTTTTAATGGCTTTCTTTTATTTTAAACTGAATAATTTGAAGACTCAACTTGCAACTTTTTATGCTTTACTGGAATTTTCAAAAAAGTAGGATGATCATGGTAACCTACCCAGTATGTACAATTGATTCGAATAACTTCTCCCAAAAGTTTACATAGTTAAAATAGAGTATTAGAATAGCCAGGGGATAACTAAGAGGTGGTGGGATTTTTGGAGACAATCCTATAATTCTTGGACTCCACTGTTCACCTCAGAGCTGGGGGGCTACTTTGGAGGAGGAGAAGGAGTGCCCAATGAGGAACCCCTCTAAAAAGAGATCTAGCTCTTCAATTTATAACACTTTGTGTGCTCAAATAATGGGGCCAGGTCAGGGTCAGCATGGTCTTGGTTTACATCGAATTCCTCATAGATACTGGTCTCCGCAAAGAGGTGAATGAGGCTCAGGGGAGTGGGAGTGAGCACTCTCTCAGAGATGGTCCTGTGGTTCAAGTGGACAAATATCACATCCTCTGCTGATGGGGAGAGGAAGGAGATGGGAATGATGGAGTGAAATGTGATCTTTAAAGGCGGGTGCATTGGGCATTGGAGGGGCTCGGGCTATGGCAAGGGTTTGGGTGGGAGGACTCACCTCGCCATTCACTGTTCTGTCTTCCTTGGGCTCTCCTTCCATGATGGCAGCATCTGTGAATGGAAGAGGGTCAAGGCTCTTGGGGTGGGGGCGAATCTTCTAGACCTCTATATCTTTGGTGGGGACATCAAAGCCAAAAAAAGCAGGGGTGTGCCCCAGGTTGCTGAGTCTGTCTACTCCACTAAATTGAAAAAAAAAAAACAAAAAACAAAAAAAAACCCAACATCCCATATACAAGCCCAGCCACTGACGGACTTTCTTAGGAATCTGTTGAAACCGAAGTAGTTCATCCTACATCTTCTGTTAAGGACCATTCTCTAATGCATATCAGCAGATTCCCAAGATCATCAAGGGGAGAAGAACAGATTGCTGTGGTTGAAGGGAAGAACAGGCCTTGGAATGTCCCTGGTGGCCTAGGGATTAAGGGTCAACTTTCCAGTGCAGAGAGTGTGGGTTCTATCCTGGGTGGGAGAACTGAGATCCCACATGTTTTGAAGCAACTATCTTCAATGATGCAACAGCTGAGCCCGCGAGCTCTGGAGCCTTGGACTGCACCCCAGCACTGCAGTGAGGATCCCCCAAGCTGCAGCTGAGACCTGATGCAGCTAAGAATAAATTAACACATATTTTCATAAAAAGAACAGGGTCCCATGGGTCTCTGGAAGATATTCATTCAGGGATTACAACAATGGAAATCAGTTTTTAACCTACAGGAAGTGAAAACACCATTCTCTGCTATGACCTCCCCTGGGTCAGATGACGCTGTGCTTCCCTCCTTCAGACTTATGATTGTGGGTAGATCACCAGTGACAGTTTGGCTCTTCATACTTACTTTATGGGTAACCAGTGACAGACAAGAACAGCAAGGAAGATGCTGGTATAGATGATGGCTAGGGAGAGCCTAAGGAGAAGGTGCAGCTGGCTGGAGTGGCCTTGAGGAAGCCATGCTTTGGCCAACAAGCCAAGGGAAGAAGGTCTGGTTATTCGTTGCATACACCCTGCCCCTACACACAGGAGTTATTGTATCCTTGTGTCAAAGTGTGTCAGCAGCTCTCAACCTCATCAGTATGGTCTCCACTTCCCAGGAGGTACCAAAGCATCCATTAGAGATGTTAGCAGTGGATGAAGTAAGGAGGCCATGCAAGACCAGCAGCGGCCTCAAACCTGGTCGCCCATGTTCCCATGCAGTTTTTCTCTGCTGCCCCATATGACAAGGCATGGTGTTTTTGCATGAATGGGGACTCCTTTAATCCTGCATATATTTCCCCCTCCATCCACATACACCTGGAATGGAATCCTCAAGACATGACACTTCTATTTCTGAACTGTGGAATGTTTAGTTCATAAAATAATAACAGAGAAATAGCACATATTGAAGGTGCTCCCTAAAACTCTCCCCTTATCCCCCCCATCCTTCCCCAAAGATACTGGTGGAGGGAGGGTAAGCATCTCCCTTAAGCATGGGGTCAAGTCACTCTGTGTCACTGTGTTCAATTTAGAAATTCCCAGTCCCAGAGAATGAGAAACTCAATACCTGCTCTGGTTCTAATACAGACTGTGATCTCAAATGCTGATGTGACAGGGACGTTGCGGGGCCAAAAGTCACAGAAATGGGAGATAGTAGAACCAACACTCACACAGGGACCCTTGTCTTCTCAGAAATTTGCTGAGATAGGACACCATCTTGCTTACCTTCTGTGGTGTGTGGATCCATGGTTGATGGGCAAGTACTTGTAGTGGATCCTAGGGGAAAAAAGCCAGAAGGGGTGAACAGTAACCTTCCTCTCCCCACCATAGGAGGACTCTTGTTTCTGGAAGGTTGACTTCCTGCCTGTCCTTGATTCTGTAATCTCTCAGAGCACTGATGGGGGAGGGGAGATCTTCTGATCCCTCCTCGTCAATGCATTGAGTAGACCTTCCATCCCGAGAAGAGATGGTGGAAGGAGGTGGGAAGGATATGCCTGGTGATGAAAGACAGCTATAAGCAAGAGACATCCTCTCTGCACCAGGAATGAGTATCTATGCTCCTTAATTGGAAAATCACCTGTATGTCAGCGGTGCTATTGGGAAAACATTAAGAGCAAGGGCCAATGCAATCTTGATCCTCCCGAATGAGCCCACCCACTCCTTCTCCTGGGTCCACCCTGACCCTTTTCTTTATTTGCCTGGATAGACAGGACTCTGATTTGGAGCATCCATACAGGAGGCGCAAGAGGGTTGAGATGCCATCTACCATCTCTCTTCCTCTCTGGTTCTCATCGCCTCCATTTCTCCAGAAGCCCTAAGGTCCCCTGATGCCAGCATGCAGCCCTTGAGGTAGAGGTCACTGATATTATGGGAAAAGCCAAACTGCCTTTTGGGCCACCACAATGTGATTTAGTGTATTGTAAAGCATGGGACTCTTCATGGGGTTCTGGAGGCAAGAATACTGCACAACAAAACTGACCACGTTTTGTCAGAACTCTTCACTATGACCCATCAGGCTCGGGTGGCCTCGCTCGACATAGCTCATAGCTTCATTGAGTTGCACAAGCCCCTTCACCACGACAAAGTTACGATCTATGAGGGGGGAAAGTGAAGGACAGAGAAGTCTGTCATGCAGGACAGAGGAGTCTGTTGTGCTGCAGTCCACGGGGTCACAAACAGTTAGACACATCTTAGCGACTGAACAGGAACAACAAAGCATGGGCCAGGAAGAGGTTCCTCACCTGTGACAGACAGGAACAGTGGGTCGCTGAAGTCTGACCATGAGTAGGGAGAGTGAGAGAAGGAGCCATAGCACCTGTAGACCCCGCTGTGTGCTGGGGTCCCAGGACCCAGTGGGAACTCTGCCTGGAGTGCTCCGTGGGAGCCCCGTCCTCCAGTGAGCAGGCGCCCAAGTTCGTCCCACTCCCTGAGCAGATGAAACTGGTCAAAGGCGCTCTTGGAGCTGCAGACCAAGGTCACATTCTGCCCTGACCTCACCACTGGCCCCTCTGGGCTGAGAGAGAGGGTTTTTTGGACAGACCTAGAAGAAGGAGAGGCACTTTTGTTAGACAGTCTCTTCCCAAATCCCATGTCCTTCACCCCTGAACTGAGAATTCACACCCTTGGCTCTTCTCAACTCTCTCTCTCTCTCTTGCTCTCATTCTGTAATTCTCCCCTATCTCTCCCCTACTTTCTCTCTCTAGGTCTCTGAAATTGCCTCCCTCCTAATATTTTTCCTTTTTGTATTTTTTTAAACTCTCTCTACTTCTTCTTGGATTGGTTGATTTGATCTGTCTTCTTTGATTCTGAGGTGCTCATTCTCTATCTCCTCTCTATCTTTCAGCATTATTCATCTATCTATTCTACTATCAGTTTATATCTCCATCCACCGTCTATCTACCCATCTTATCATCTATCTATATATCCATCCCTCATTCCATCATGTATCTACCTTTCTATGTATGTATCTATCTACCTATTTTATCATCTATGTATATGTTCATCCATCATTTTACCTATCTATCTATCATCTATTTCCACTTCCATGACTTCCTCTGCTTCTTTGTCTCTCTGGGTCTCTTTTGTAATCCCTATTGTCCACCCCACATCACCATCTTTCTCAATCTTTATACCCATCCACCCTCCCAAGTCTCTGATTTTTAGGGCTTCTCTGTCCCATCCCTTCTTTCTCATTAATTCTCTATCCCCTTTTCTTTCTATTTACCATTATTTTTTTTCATGTTTCTCCCACCGCCTCCAGTCCCTCTGGCTTATTTTCTGTGTGTGCGCACAGCAACTATGTTTCTGCCTCTGCTTTTCATTGACCCTGTTTTCTCTCTGATTCCATCTCTCTGTGGGCTTTGACTGTGATAATCTTACAATGTTTGGTGTGACCTTGCACGTGGGCTTGAACATACAGCATGAGAACTCATGAAACACACAACATACAGGAGCTGGCGTTTGGCTCCGTCACCAGGGACCTTGGTGTCCTGGGGCACAGTGTGGCTCAACCACCTGGAACGAAGCCACATCTGAGTAAACACAGTATCTGTGCATCACCCAGGGCATGAGGACACAGGGCTCCTGGGGAAACAGCCTGAGACAGACCAACCCGGTCATGAAGTCCTGGGTAGATACATGGTGTATCCTTGGGTTCTTTGAGTAGAGAAGAGAGTGTAAAGTTAAAATGGAAACCAGGCTCCTGAACTGTTTCTGGTCTCTGAGCAACGTCAGGGTGGAAGGGCAACCTCTCTACTACCTTTCTGTCTGTGTCTCTTACTTCACTCTTTATCTCCATCTCTGAGTTCCTCTCTCTCAGCCCCTGCCTCTGTCTTCTTTGTCATAACAGGTGGTCTGTACTTGCTTCTCCTCTATCTTTGTCTCTCGGATGCAACTCTCACCAAGTAGGTTTCTCTCCATAAAAAGCACCCTTCTCTCATCTCCCACACCACCACCTGGGGCTTCCACATCCTGGTACATCCAGTCTGTATGCCAGCTCTTGACATTCTCACCTGTGATCACCATGTCCAGACGGTCACTGAGGGGCTGGCCACTCAGAGTGGGAGAGAACAAAAGCACAGAAACATCTGCAGGAAAACCTCCTCATCTCAAGGTCACCTGCTTACTAACCTTAGTTCCACATGCGGTTTCATTTCCCTTGGAATGGGACGTAGCAATCATAGATTTGGGGTTTTAGGGTGCGGGCATCACGGGGCACCATTATTCTGCCCACTGTGGGACCCAATCTCCTCTATTAAATATCCTTTTATTTAGAATGCCTGGAGCACTTCCTGTCGTTCTGATTGGACCCTGACTCACACTCCCACCGGAAATCTCAGGGGTCTGGGGGACTGGGACAATGGGTGGCCTCTCTGGACAACAGCTCTCTGACCTGTGACCACAATCTCCAGGGTTCTCTGGGTTTTGATCACGCAGGGGGGAGGTGACTGTAGTGACCATGACACCTGTAGGTCCCCACGTGTGCTTCGGTCATGGGGTCCATGAGGAAGTCCTTCCAGAATAAGATGCCCTGGAGCTCAGCGACAACAGTTCTGTCACCCTTGTGCAGCCTGAAGCTGTCAAATCCGAGAGGGGAGTGACACCAGAGAGTCACATGCTGTCCTTGAGGAATCACAGGGCTTGGACAGGCTTATAGGGAGGGCTTGTGGTGATCACCTGGGGGGAAAGAATGCATGGTTTACAGTAGAAAATGGGGAACCCCTTCCTCTCACTGGGCTCAGATGACCCACCCCTTTCCCACATCTCTAAGGCTCCTTTTCAAACCAGGGGAACCCATGCTCCATGGAGATTCCCACACCACAGGGGCATAGCACACCCTACATGAAAAACATCTGCTGAGAATTTTGAGCGTGTGTGTGTGCTCAGCCATGTCTGTGACCCCATG
The DNA here is from genome assembly GCF_029407905.1 of Bubalus kerabau. Lineage (NCBI taxonomy): Eukaryota > Metazoa > Chordata > Mammalia > Artiodactyla > Bovidae > Bubalus > Bubalus kerabau. Next base: position 67,522,120 of record NC_073640.1, read on the forward strand.
GACTGTAGCCCACCAGGCTCCTCTGTGCATGGGGATTTTCCAGGCAAGAATACTGAAGTGGGTTGCCATTTCCTTCTCCAGGGGATCTTCCAACCCCAAGATTGAACCCACATCTTCTGCAGCACCTGCATTGCAGGCAGGTTCTTCACTACTGAGCTACCCAGGAAGCCTGAGAATTTTGAGTGTCAACTAACAGATTCTTCCTGGATGTTGAAAATGTAAAATTTGTTTTATAAAACAAGACGGAGTAGACACCCAACGGAAGAACAACCTGTGTGAGTGAAATGATGTCAGCTCACATGAGAAACACAGGACATGATGGAGCCTGTGCTAGATTAGAACCTTCTGGAATCTCATGGGGCAGGGCATAGATTCTCCTCTTCTTCTGAATGGAGGGCAGCAGCAGTTCTCTGCAATGCCTATCCATGGAACTACTGTAGAGCTTGAGTCATCACCTTGTCCTCCAAGGGTCTGTGGTGCCTGGCCCTGCTGCCTTCCGTCAGTCTACAGATAACACCAGTCCCTCCAAGTCACCCCAGCTCTGAGGATCACAGTCTCCTGTAGGTGCCCATAGGGCTTGGCTCAGCAGAGGGAAGAGTATCTGGGGGAGGGTCTCTGGGCCAGAACTGGGGGCTAGATTTCCCTGAAAGAGTTAGTCAACCAGTCATATCTGACTCCTTGTGACCCCATGGGCTATAGCCCACCAGACTCCTGTATCCATGGAATTGTCTAGGCAAGAATATTGGAGTGGCTTGCCATTTCCTTCTCCAGGGGATCTTCCTGACTCAGGTATCCAACTGAGGTCTCCCTCACTGCAAGCAGAATCTTTACCAGCAAAGCCACCTTGGGCTCCCATTTTCTACTTCCAAAAGACCACCCTCATATGGTTATGACTTCCCATGGTTGACCCATCACCCTAACTTCTGTACAATCTCCCCTCTTATTACAAGAAAGTCTTACTTGAGGAGGATGGCAACCACAGTTTTGGGGAAAGACTCACCCTCTTGTGCCCAGATGCTCTGGATCAAGAAGAAACCTGGAAAGAAAGACTCATGATGGATGATCCATCTCATGTCAGACCTGGCCTTCTACTCCCCCAGCCTGTTCTATGGGCCTCGTTGGCAAGGATGTTGCTCGGCCTTGATGAACCCAACCATCAAGGTCCACTTTGCCCCTGTGGAGGCAGGGCTCTCTGTTAAGGTGGATCCAGCGCTCCAGGTCAATATTTGCACCAGGCTTCATTCTGTTCCAGGACTCAACAAGACATGTCAGGCTGATGATGGCAGACAGCATGGCGCTGCTCCTACTGAGCAGGAGGCTGCAGCTCTGCAGACCTGAAGAGTACACAGGATGTTATGATGACGCCCCAAACTAACATCGTGTGCAAGCTGACCACAGGACGGAAAGGTGACTCACACAGGCTCTTCTTACCTTAAAAAAGGCAGTGTGTGGGGGCCATGGCTGAGGGAGGATTTGGGCTTCCTGGAAAATGTAAAGGCCAGTGCTGTCTCTTCAGATTGTTTAACAAACTTGAACCACAACCTCTGACCCAACCCACCTTTGGCCACGTTTTCAAGTTTACCAAAAATGTATGCCTCAATATCTATTCTGTGACGATTTTGAGTCACTGAATTATTTTCTGTTTTCATTCTTGATATGATTTTCATAGAATTTCTTATTTCATTCCTATATTAAAAAATTTCCAAGCATTATATGTTATCTTTAATGTTCAACCATCTCTATGACATCCACAGTAAAAATGTCTTTATTGAAAATGCTAATTTCATGATTTTTTAAAATTTATGGATTTTCCTATATTGTATTTTCTTTTCCCTGTATGTGTGCACTGCCAAGTTCCTTGAACATGTAACAATTTGTAAAAATTTATGAATAGTTGGCTTACAATATAATATTAGCTACAGGTATATTACATAGTGATTCAGTATTTTCATAGACTAAACACAGTACAAAATATCATAAAATATTGACTATATTCCCTGTGCCAGACATTATAGCCCTGCGACTTAATTATTTTATAAATAATTGCTGTTGGTATTTCTTAATCCAGTCTACATACTTTGCTGCCCCTCACACCCACCCCTCTCCCCTCTGGTAACCACTAGTTTCTTCTTTGAATCTTTGAGCCTGATTCTCTTTTGTTATATTTGTTCATCTATTTTTATTTTCTTAATGCTTATTTTTGTTTATCTGGCTGCGTCAGATCTGAGATGTGGAACGCGGTATCCTTTTAGTTGTAGCTTGTGGGATCTAGTTCTCTGACCAGGGATTGAATCTGGACCCCCTGCATTGAGAACCCAGAGTCTTAGTCACTGGACCATCACAGAAATCACTATTTTGATTTTTAGATTCTACATAGAAGTGAAAACATACAGCATTTCTCTTTCCCTGTCTGACTTATTTCACTAAGCATAATGACCTCCAAGTCAATCCATGTTCTCAAAAGTCAGGATTTTGTTCTTTTTAGAAAGCTGAGGGGGCTTCTCTGGTGGCACAGTGGTAAAGAATCTGCCTATCATTGCAAGAGACCTGAAAGACCTGAGTTTGATGGGTCGAGAAGATCCCCTGGAGAAAGGAATGGAAACCGATTCCAGTATTCTTGCTTGGAGAATCCCATGCACACAGGAGCCTGGGTGGCTACAGTCCATGGGTCGCAAAAATGACTGAGTTGACTTAGCATGCATGTATTCAGCCTAATATGGTTAGTGGCACCATACTGGCTATCTCAGAGTATACTTCATCTTTTTATTTTGCCAACTAGCATTATTATTTTTCCATGGAAAGCATTTTATTTTAAATATAACAGTGTGCACATGTCAATCCCAAACTCCCAATCTATCTGTCCCCCAACTCTTCCTCTCTGGTAACTCTAAGTTTGTTCTCTAAGTCTACAAGTCTGTTTCAGTCTTGTAAATAAGTTTACCCTTGTAAAATGTTACTGAATAAAGGGGTTTACTTTTATTCATTTAGTTTTATTTTAAACTGAATAATTTGAAGAAATCAACTGGCAAATTTTTTATGCTTTATTGGAATTGTAGAAAAAGTAGGGTGATCATGATAAGCTACCTAGTATGAGTGATTGATTATAGCATCTCCCCAAAAGGTGAGATAGTTACAATAGAGTCCTAGAATAGCCAGGAGATCATTAAGAGGTGGTGGGATTTTTGAAGACGATACTGTAATTCTTGGACTCCACTCCTCACCTCAGAGTTGCTGGGCTGCTTTGGAGGAGAAGGAGTGTCCATGAGGAACCCCTTTAACAAGAGATCTAGGTCCTTTATTTGTAACACTCTGTGTGCTCAGAGGATGGGGCCAATTCAGGGCTCAGCACAGTCTTGGTTTGCATCGAATTCCTCATAAATAATGGGCTCAGTGGAGGGGTGCATGGGCCTCAGGGGAGTGGGAGTGAACCGTCTCTCAGAGAGGGTCCCGAGGTCCAAGTGAGCGTATATCACGTCTTCTGCTGCAGAGTCCTGAGAGGAGAGAGGTGAGAATGATGGACTGAGATGTGATCTTCAAAGGCTGGGATATTGGGCATTGGAAGGGCTCAGACTATGGCAAGGGTTTGGGTTGGGAGGACTCACCTCGCCATTCACTGTTCTGTCTTCCATGGGCTCTCCTTCCATGATGGCAACATCTGCAAATGGAAGAGAGTCAAGGCTCTTCAGGGTGGAGGCAGTTATTCCAGACCTCTGTAGCTTTGATAGTTACATCAAAGCCAAAAAAAGGCAGGGGTGTGCCCCAGGTTGCTGAGCCTGTCTACTCCACTAAATGAAAACAAAACAAAACATTCCATAAACAAGCCCAGCCATTCACAGTCTGTCTCAGGAATCTGTGCAAACCCACGGACCCATCCTACATCTTCTGTTATGGACCATCCTCTTCTACATATCAGCAGATTTCCAAGATCATGTAGGGGAGAAAAATGGATGGTTGTAGTTGAAGGGAAGAATAGGGTTTGGAATGTCCCTGGTGGCCCAGGGATTAAGAGTCAACCTTCCAGTTCAGGGAGCGTAGGTTCTATCCCTGGTGGGAGAATTGAGATCCCAAATGCCTTGAAGCAAGTATCCTCAATGATGCAACTGCTGAGCCCATGAGCTCTGGAGCCTTGAACTGCACCGCAGCACCACAATGAGGATCCCCCATGCTGCAGCCAAGACCTGATGCAGCCAAGAATAAATCAACACATAGTTTCATAAAAAATAACAGTGTTCCATGGGTCTCTGGAAGATGTTCCATCAGGGATTACAACAACCGAAATCAGTTTTTAACCTATAGAAAGTGAAAATGCCATTCTCTCCTATGAACCCACTTCCCCCTGTGTCAGATGATGCTGAGCTCACCACCTTCAGACTTACGATTTTGGGTAGAACACCAGTGATAGACAAGAGCAGTGAGGATGATGCTGGTAGAGGTGAAGGCTATGATGAGCCCAAGGACAATGTACCATGTGCTGGAGTGTGCTTGAGGAAGCTGTGCTTCTGCCAACAAGCCAAGGGAAGAAGGTCTGGTTATTCGTTGCATACACCCTGCCCCTACACACAGGGGTTATTGTGTCCTTGTGTCAAAGTGTGTCGGCATCTGTCAGCCTGATCAGTTATGGCCTCCACTTCCCAGGAGGTACCAAAGCATCCAGAAAGATGCTAGCAGTGGATGAAGTAAGGAGGCTATGCAAGACCAACAGAGGTCTGAAACAAGGTCTCCCAGGCACCAATGCAGTTTTTCTCTGCTGCCCCATATGACAAGGCCTGGTGTTTTTGGATGAATGTGACCCTTTAATCCACAATACATTTTCCCCTCCATCCACATAGATCTCGAATGGAAACTTATGAAGATATGACACTTTTATTTCTGACCTGTGGAATGCTTAGTTCACAAAACACTAAGAGGAATAACACATATATAAGGTGCTCCCTAAAATTCTCCACTCGTCCTGCCATCCATCCCCAAAGATCCTGGTGGAAGGAGAGTAAGCATCTCCCTTAAGCATGGGGTTAGGTCACCCTGATCCGCTTTCTTCAATTTAGAAATTCCCAGTCACAGAGCATGAGAAGCTCAATGTCCCCTCTGGTTCTAGGCAGACCACAGTCTTAAATGCTGACATGACAGGGACATTGAGGAGCCCAAAGTCACAGAGCTGGGAGGTGGCAAGCCAACACTCACAAAGGAACCCTCTGTCTTCTCAGAAATTTGCTGAGATAGGAGACCGTCTTGCTTACCTTCTGTGGTGTGTGGTTCCATGGATGATGGGCAAGTACTTGTAGTGGATCCTTGGGGGAAAAAAGACAAAAGGGGTGAACAGTAACCTTCCTCATACTGACTGAAGGAGGAATGTTATTTCTGGAAGGTTGACCTCCTGCCTGCCTTTGACTCTGTCATCCCTCAGAGCACTGATGGTGGAGGGGAGAGCTTCTGGTCCCTCCCCATGAATGTGTTGAGTAGACCCTCCATCCTGGAGAAGGGATGGTGGAAGGAGGCAGGAAAGATATGCCCGGTGGTGAAAGACAGCTGTAAGCAAGAGACATTCTCTCTGCTCCAGGAATGAGTATTTATGCTCCTTAATTGGGAAATCACCTGTATGTCAGAGATGCTTCTGGGAAAACTTTAAGAGCAAGTGGCCAATGCAATCTCTTATCTTCCCGAATGAGCCTAACCTCTCCTCCTCCTGGGTCTACCCTGACCCTTTTTCTTATTTGCATGGATAGACAGGACTCTGATGTGGAGCATCCATACAGGAAGTGGAAGAGGGTTGAGATGGAGCTACTATCTCTCTTTCTCTCTGGTTCTCATTGCGTCCATTTCTCCAGAAGCCCTAAGCTTCCCCTAACACCAGCACGGAGCCCTTGATATACAGCTCATCATACAGTAACATGTTATGCAAAAACCCAAATGGACTTTTTGCCCAGTACAATCTCATTTTCTATATTGTAAAGCATGGGACTCTTCATGGGTTCTCCAGGCAAGAATACTGGAATGGGTTGCCACTTTTAACTCCAGGGGACCACATTTTGTCAGGACTCTTCACTATGATCCTTCAGCCTGGGTGGCCCTGCATGACTGGCTCATAGCTTCAGTAAGGTACAAAAGGCCCCTTCACCACTTAAGGCTGTGATCCATATGGAAGAGACAGTGAAGGACAGAGGAGTTTGTCGTGCTGCAGTCCACAAGGTGGCAAAGGGTTGGACAACATAGCGACTGAACAGGAACAACAAAGCATGGGCCAGGAAGAGGTTGCTCACCTGTGACAGACAGGAACAGTGGGTCGCTGGAGTCTGACCACAAGTAGGGAGAGTGAGTGAAAGAGCCGTAGCACCTGTAGATCCCGCTGTGGGCCGGGGTCCCAGGACCCAGAGGGAACTCTGCCTGGAGGGCTCCGTGGTGGCCCCGCCCTCCAGTGAGTAGTCGCCCAAGGTCCTCACCCTCCATGAGCAGATGGAACTGGCCAAAGGCTCTCTCGGAGCTGCAGACCAAGGTCACGTTCTCTCCTGACCTCACCACCGGGCCCCCCTGGGCTGAGAGAGAGGGTTTCTTGGACAGACCTGGAAGGAGGAGACCTTGACCTTAGAGCACAAAATAACTCTATCCTAAGTATAGTACTAACCGGAAGTGTGCAACAAGAGAAGCATTGCAATGAGAAGGCCGCCTACCGCCAGGAGAGAAAGCCCCACTAAGGGAGACCCAGCACAGGGAAAAATAGAGAAATAACTTTAAAAATGGAGTGTCATTTAATATCCATTTTAAAAGAAAGAATATATGTATATGAATAACTGAATCACTCTGTTGTACAACAGGAATTAACAACATCTGAAATCAACTAAACTTCAACAAACATAAATAAGATAAAATAAAATTTAAAAATCAACCAGATGTGTGGTTCTCTTGAAATAAACGGAACCTACTAATTACTGCTGGAGACCATCAGAAAACATAGCATTGACCCAGAAGAAGAGATCATGGAGTGAAAATTGCCAGAATCTCACAGGATCTTTGACCACCTCTTTTTGAGGGCGTGTTCAGCACTGCCCTGCCCACCCCCAGGGGCTGGAAGGGACTCCTTAGCGGGGAGGGTTGGAGGGACATCTCCCCATCTCTTTGTGCAGAAGGACTCTTAAGACACGAGGCTGAGCAACTTCAGGGTGTTGACATTCAACCCGATCACACAGGGGCCAGACTGCAAGGGCATCTGGTACCAGAGTGTGCTGCTGACAGAGGAAGGGAGCTCTGACATGAAAGCAGGAAATCAACCCCTCAAACAACCATCGTTGGCTGCCTGAGCCTGGGAATTGCCCGGGTCCCTGCTCTGGTACATTTTTCTCTGTTGGTCGTCTGTCATGTTCTTGCTCCTTCACTGTGTCACCGGCTGTGTCTTCTCCTTAGCACATGGCACGGACTCTGTTCTCTTTTCCCTTCCGTGTTCACACCTCCTCTCTCTGGTTTGTTCCCTCTCCTGAGTTTGTGAGTGTCACTACACTCCTGTCATTCTCTCCCAGGACTGATGCTGGACTGGACACCAGATGTTCTGTGACACAGAGAGCAGAAGGGACTGGTCTGGACACACTCACCTGTGATGACAACGTCCACAGGGTCACTGGGGGCTGACCACTCATAGGGGGAGCCGCTGAGAGAGCCGTAGCATCTGTAGGTGCCCACAGTCGCCAAAGTCATAGGGCCAATGACGAAGTCAGCTGTGGCATGCCCTCCAGTGAGCATCTCTCCACGTCTCTGGAAATGCCCTGTGCTGCTTTCTTGGTGCAGGATAAACTTGTCAAACACAACCGGTGAGTGACAGCGGAGGGTCACATTCTCTCCCCGCTGCATGAGGGGCCCTGGGTGGGCTGAGATGGAGGGTTTTGTGAACACACCTAGGAGCAAAGAGGTTGTGAGCTTCAGTGAGTCACCCACCTTGGCCCTTCCCCTGACATCTGAAGGTGTAAAACTCCTCCCCATTTGGCAGCGGAGCTAATTACCCTTCCTGTGTGTTTTGTTGCATTCTCTTTAGCCTTGTTCTCAGGCTCTGGCTCATGTTTCTTTTTGTTCAAGACCTCCGCCTCCTCTGTGCTCATTCTAAGCTCTTAGCTGTTGGATCTGCTCTTGGGTTCATGCATGCTTACTCAGTCACTTCAGTTGAGTCTGTGCAACTCCATGGACTGTAGTCAGCCAGGCTCCTCTGCCCATGGGATTCTCCAGTTGAGAATACTGGATGGGTTGCCATGCTCTCAGCTTCATCCCATCCCTAATATGCGTGGTGGGGGCTGGGGTGGGTCTGAGGATGATACCCTGGCTCCCTTCACACTCATCTAGAATGTGGGCAATGACTGCAGGACGTTGGGATGGAGGTAGAGAAAAAAGGGAACATTTTTCTATCTGTGACTCCACTTCATGCCTCTGGAGACATTCCTGGGACTCCTCCCTGGGGCTCCAGCTCCTTCATATGGGATTACAGCTCCCTACTGGGTGGCAGGTGCTGGATCAGGGTCGTGCCCCATCCTCCCTGCTGGCAGGCAGTGGCAGCATCCTGTCGAACTCATGCCTAGGGAGGCTCCTCCTTCCTGAGCTGGGGTACCCCATCCCTCTCTTCAACACCCTGAGTTTAAACTCTCAGAGTGGGTTCTCTTTCCCTGGTTCGGTCCTGGCTGGGAGTCCTGAGGAAGTCTTGGGCTGCACTGGGACGTGGACCTAGGGAAGGGTTGCCTGCAGGCATGGCTGTACCCAGCTGGGCTGCACCCCTCCTACCTGTGACCACAATCTGCAGAGGGTCACTGTGTGCAGACCAGTAGGCTCCAGAACATGTGTAGGACCTGGCATGTTCTCTGGTCACAGGGCCAAGGGTGAAGTTGTTGAAATAATATCCCTGGAACTCAGGCAAACCCCTTCTCCCATCTGTTTTGAACAGTATGAATCTCTTAAGTGGAGAACGGGAGTGACACCGAAGTGTCACAGTCTGTCCTAAGGGAACCACGGGGCTTGGCCAGGCGGACAAAGACAGCTTCTCATATTTACCTAGGAGAGAAGGAGACACAGGCTTTGAGAAGAAAATGGGAACACTCAGCTCTTCCCACTGCCCTCGTGGGTGGGCTTCCCCTTTAATTCTTTGAACTCTCCTCCCCTAAACTGCATCACCCTGATGCTCAAGGACACCTGGGGCTTGGGGACAGACAGAGACACAGTCAATCCAGGACGGACATCATGGAAATTCTCAGGACATGAATCTCTTCTTGGGTTGACAAATTGTTGAAAACCGTTCTCTCAAAACACAAAAAACCTGGGGATTCCTGGGTGGCCCAGTGGTTAGGACTTGGCACTTTCTCTGCCAAGGGCCCGAGTTCATCCCTGATCAGGGAACTAAGATCTCGGATCTCACAAGCTGCATGATGAAGGCAAATAAAACACCACAGAAAAATTGATGCATGGACAAGAAGCGAAAGGACTTCACTGTTGTATTTGTTGTAGCTCAAAACAGTAAAGAATCCTCCTGCAAGGAAGGAGACCAGGGTTCAGTCCCTGAGATGGCAAGATCCCCTGGAGAAGGAAATGGCAACCACCTCCATATTCTTGCCTGGAGAATTTCATGGACAGAGGAGCCTGGTGAGCTACAGTCCGTGGGGTAGAAAGGACTCAGACACAACCGACTAACACTAACACAACTAAGCAGTGTAAAAGCCACTTGACTAAAAAGAAGGAAGTAAACCTTGAACCTCGCTCCTTTGTTAGCTAAACTACAATGACACATCAAATGTGGGACAAGGTCCAGGTGGCCCTGCCTGATGACCAGACCCTTCCCTGGGGTTGGGTCTAGCAGGCGGTCCTGCAGACCCTGTTGTTAAGGGCTGGTTGGAGGTGCCAGGAGCCAGCTTGTAGGGGAGGGTCTGTGGGCTGCAGCCTCTTGCTCCCCTCTCATGATAGAAATGGCACTCAGTGGGCCTAGCTCCCAGCTCCCAGACTTCACACTGTGCCTCAGGTCCAGAGTCCAGAGCTGGGCTAATCTCTGTGGAGAGTGAAGATGACTATCAAGGCCAATAGGAGGACCTGGGATCCACACGGCATGCGGCTCTCACTGTACTGACAGGTGTCTCACCCCAGCCCCCAGTTTCATCTGCATCAGCCCCAACTGCTCTGCTCAACAGAAAAATAAGGGATGGGGAGGACTCACCCACAGCTGGCCAGATCCTCAGACTCACACAGAATCCTAGAAGGAAAAGCATGTCAGAGATTGCTTGTCCTGATGGACTGCACGCTCCCTTGCACCCTCATCCAGAGAACCTGGTCAGTGGTGTGAGGACCTCCCAATTTCAACCATAACCCTCTCCGACCGATCTTTCTGGACTCACCCAGACTCAGGAGGCTGAGGAGTGTGGGGCGCATGGCTCTGCTTCTGTGAGACAGGAGGCAGAACTGAGCAAAGCTGACCGAGCCACAGGATGCGGAAGCGGGCGGTGTTGATACAGTCTGCCTGGGTCATGTCACATGGGAAGATGGCCAGCCTCTTCTCACTCCAGGGATGGAAGTCTGACCTGAGCTGCATCATGGAGCACGCCTCATGACCCAATCGTCAATTTTTGTTTCCCTAAACACTGTAAACCTAAGAGGATTCAGACAGATCTTGCTGCCTTATGAAGTAGAAACAGTGCTTCAGTGTATACCATGCAGGATGCTTTGCCCAAGCTCATGATAAATCTCATTAACATTAACTCTTCAAAGAAGGGAAATCACATGTTCCCACCTCATATGTCAGGCTCAGTACAGGTTGCCAATTAAAGAGTCATTAATAGAGACTTTTATTCTGCATTCTTATGAGAGGACCAGACATGCATATTATGGCTCTTTGAAAATATGAAAAAATTCTATATTGTAACATATGTGATTAAGAAACTAACTGTGTTAGTTTCAGATGTACAACAAAGTGAATCAGTGTTACATACACATGCATCTATTGCTTTTCAAATTCTTTTCCCACTTTAGGTAGTTACAGAATATTAGGTAGAATTCTCTGTTTTATACAGTAGGTCCCTGTGGTCATGCGTTTTTATTATAGTCGTGTGTATATGTCAGTCCCAAACTTCCAATCTAACCTCCCCCTGACACTATCACCCCTGGTAGCCGTAAGTTCATTCTCTGTGAGTCTGTTTTGTAAATAAGTTCATTTTTTTAGATGTCACAAATAAACGATATCATGTGATATTTGTCTTTCTCTGACTCTTCATCTGAAATTATTTCGTGACTATGACTGGAAACTTTGCACACACAACACTCTCTCTGTTTCTCTCTCTCCCTCCCTTTCCAGTCCAAGGACCACACATGTACACAAAGATAACGTGTGTAAAGATGAGTGTGATGTTTTTTTGGGGAGGGGGATTTGTTCTGCCTGAAAAGGTGGACCACCTTGCTTCCTAGATACTCATGAACACAAAATATGTCAAGTAGGGACTTCCAAGCTGCAGAATGCTTGAGTAAGGGGCGTGTCCACAACAATCAACTCCAAACTGGGGCAAAATGGCCCAGCTGTTTCAGGACTCCAAGGGCAGACATACACCCAGTTCAGCTGTTGTTCATAGACAGGAAAGAGCCTCAGTAAGGTCAGTGATTCCATACCATTTTGCTGGGGGTGGGGGTCGTTAAGATTAGTGATGCTTCATAAGTAATAAATCTGGCCTCCTCTTGGTCATTATGTATGTAATGGAGTAACAGTACAGTCACCCGTCTTAAAATTTCCTCTTATTTACTAAATATCATGTTTCAGAATTGATCTGCATTATTTGTCCTTTCCGTTTGTGCATTATTACTGCCATGTAATGTTTCATTGCAGATATAGAAACCACAATTATGTCAAGTTTAAAAATAAAATAAAATTAAAAAAATTATTCAAGTATAGTTCATTTCTTCTGTACAGCAAATTGATTCAGCTCGACATATATATTCTTTTCCAATAAGATGTATGCCAAGATGCTGAATAAAATTCCCTGTGCCATACTGTAGGACCTCATTCTTTATCCATTCTATGTATAAATAGATTTCATCTGCTAATCCCAAGATCCCAGTCCTTCCCCCCTTGGCAACCACAAGCCTGTTCTCTATGTCTGTGAGTCTGTTCCTGTTTCATTGATATGTTCCTTTTAGATTCCACATATGGGTGATATTACAGAAAATTGTCTTTCTCTTTCTGTCCACTTCACTTAATATGTTAATCTCCAGGTTCTTCCATACTGCTGCAAATGGCATGATTTCATTTTTTTAATGTCTGAGTGGTATTCCATTCTCTGTCTGTATAAGCATATATATCTTCTTTATCCATTCATCTATCAATGGACAATTAGGCTGTTCCCATGTCTTGGCTATTATAAATTTTGCTGCTATGGACATAGGGGTGCATGAATCTTTTCAAGGTATAGTTTCTTTCCAGATATATGCTGGGGACTGGAATTGTTGGATCATATGGAAACTCTGATTTTGTTTTTTTTTTGAGGAACGTCCATACTGTTTTCTACAGTGGCTGCACCAGTTTCCACTCCACCAACAGTGTAAGAGGGTTTCCCTCTTCTCCACAGCCTCTCCAGCGTCTATTATTCATCAACTTTCTAATGATGGCCATTCTGATTGGTATGAGGTGGTACCTCCTTGCAGTGTCGATTTGCCTTTCTGTACTAATGAGCAATGCTGAGCATCTTTTCATATGTCTGTTGGCCATCTGCATATCTTCTTATAAACCACAGATATCAATTGTGAGAGTGACGTCTATGGATTTTGTCTAAAATGAACAACATCTCTGCTAATGTCTCATGAATGTGTTCTGAGTCCGACGTCATGTTGTTTGTCAAGGGACAGAGTGATGAGGTCTTCAGGAAGGGAGAGTGACTTTATTTGCAAAGCCAGCAGACCAATGAGATCGTGAACTTGTTTCCCAAAGAATCATCTTACCTGAGTTAGATGGGCTTTTTGGGGAGTGAGAGGGATAGTCAAACAGTGTTTACTGAATGTAAAATAACCCTAGCCCATGGAAAAGATAATTCCAAGGAGAAGAGAGAACAATACAGATGAAATACCCACATGTGAACTCACACTTTCACACTGACACACACACACACTAAAAGAGGAGGAGGTGTGGCTGGTTGTTGCAGTGTTTTAATTAACTAATTAATGGCTGTGCTGGGTCATCAATCTGTGCACAGGCTTTCTCTATTTGCAGGAAGTGAGGGCTGCTCTTTGCTGTGTGTAGGGTCTCTCATCACCGAGGCTTCTCTCGTTGTGGAGCACCCGCTCTAGGCACCTGTGCTTGTGGCCCATGGGCTGAACTGCCCCGAGGCATGTGGAATCTTCCCATTCCCGGGATCGGGCCAGTGTCCCCACCATAGGCAGGCAGATTCTCAACCAGTGGACCACCAGGGAAGTCCTGGTGCAAGCTTTGTTTCCCCTTAATTAATTAATTGTTAAATTTAAATTTATTTATTTTAATTAGAGGCTAATTACTTTACAATATTGTACTGGTTTTGCCATACATTAACATGAATCTGCCACGGGTGTACACGTGTTCCCAATCCTAAACCCCCCTGCCACTTCCCTCCCCATACCATCCCTCTGGGTCATCCCTGTGCACCAGCCCCAAGCATCCTGTATCCTGCATCAAACCTGGACTGGTGATTCATTTCTTATGTGATATTACACATGTTTCAATGCCATTCTCCCAAATCATCCCACCCGCGCTCTCCCACAGAGTCCAAAAGGCTGTTCTATATATCTGAGTCTCTTTTGCTGTCTTGCATACAGGGTTATCATTACCATCTTTCTAAATTCCATAGATATGCATTAGAATACTGTATTGGTGTTTTTCTTTCTGGCTTACTTCACTCTGTATAATTGGCTCTAGGGCAATTACAATACTGTGATGGCTTCTGCCATACATCCACATGGATCAGCCATAGCTATACTTATGTCCCCTCCACTGCGGAAATCTTTTAAATCTGGAATCTTTTGTTATTGAAGCTGTCCATGCAGGTCTGGTCATAATGTCCCTTTAAGCCCCTGACAAGACAAAAGGTTCTGTCTGTTCTGCCACTTTTTATCTCTATACAAATGGGAAAGTGTTATACCTTTCAAGTTCAGAGCCTTGAGAATAGATTAGTCCCTCAGTCGTGTCTGACTCTTTGTGATCCCATGGGCTGTGACCCGCCAGGCTCCTCTGTCCATGGGGTTCTCCAGGTAAGAATGCTGTGGTGGGTTGCCATTTCCTTCTCCAGGAGATCTTCCCAACTGAGGAGTTGACTCAAGTCTCCTGCGTTGCAGGCAGATTCTTTATCCCCTGATTCACCAGGAATGCCCACCAGTAACATAATGCGATTCAGTATTTCCTCCCTCAATTAACATTGCCATTGTTTTCCATTTACTTTAACGTGGACATGGTGGGATTTTGGCATCATGCTTTCACTGTAAGTGTAGCATAACACTGATGTAGAATATACCGTAAATTTAAAAATAGAAGTATGAATACAATGGTAGATGTCTAATTTTAAAAAGATATGCAACAAGCAGTTAAGATTTACTGTATAGCATGGGGAACTATAGTCAATATCTTGTAATAACCTAAAATGGAAAATAATGTGAAAAATAATGTATGTGTGCTTGTATAATTGAAAATCACCTTGCTGTGCACCTGAAACATTGTAAGTCAACTACACTTCAATAAAATATGTGTATGATGAGATTAAAAATAGAACCAGTAAAATAAATAAATTTTAAAATAAAATGAAAGAAAATGAAGTCACTCAGTCATGTCTGATTCATTGTAACCCTATGGACTGTAGGCTGGCAGGCTCCAATGTACATGGGATTTTCCAGGCAAGAATACTGGAATGCATTGCCATTTCCTTTTCCAAGTAATGCGGGCCAACTGCAGCATACTCCCCGATGGTCTGTGTACTCACTCTCATATTCCAACTCAGCATATGGTGTATTCACGTGGGCACCCTGAGCTGCCCAAAAGAGTCTCAGCCCAGATGGTGAGTTTGTGAAAGGTCCCTGGAAGGAAGTCAGAAGCTGAGTCCCAGGACTTCCCCACCACTCACTCCCCAGATCAGCTCAGGAGCCCTTCCAGATTTTACCAGCATCACTCTAGAATCCGTGTCCCCACCTTGCCCCCCACCAAGTTCCTGGGACTCAAGTGAGATATGGGTCCCAGGAGACCCGGGAGAACACACCTGCATGGTTCAGGGTCCCTTGGCCCAGACTCAGCCCTGGAAGTGAGAGATTTGCCACCAAAAGCTTGGGCTGATTCTCTCCCATAAGGATCCCTGGCCCCTCCACCTGCCTGAGCCCTGTGGTTCCCGTGAACTGGGGGCAGGGTGGGTGTCCTGTGCCCTCCTGCGGTCCCCTCCCTGCCCTGCACATCTGGCCGAGGAGGAGAACCTCAGAGAGGATGGAAGGCATGTCTGCAGCTCTGAGCCCCCAGCTTCCCCTGCCCCCACCCTGTACAGATGAGGAGACCACAAGGCCCTAGAGGACAAACAGGATGTGATCCCTGGGGGGCTGCTGCCACTCCTCGGGGTTCCCATGACTGTGGAGCCGCAGCAGGGGGCGGCCCCTCCATGGACCCAGCGCAGATGTTTCCAGGCAGGGCTCAAGAGGCATCTCAGCCCAGAGCTGAGTTCTCAGCTTTTTCTCTTTCTGCCCAGTCTGACCGTCTGCTCTAGAGGGTGGGACCCAGGTTCTCATCCTGAGTCAGCATGGACAGTCTGGCTCCAACTAGGACTCATGAGTTTATTTTCCCAGTCCCCTCCAGAAATGGAATTTACTTCTTTTCTTCAGTCAGTTCATAAATTTTTTCTTTGGAATTTTATTTTATTTATTAATTTTTTCATTTACTTTGATTCTATTTGATTTTTTTCCACACTGTTTCATCATCTTCTGGACATAGATATGTGCATATCGTGTTAGATTTATAATTAGGTATTTGATTTTTTGTTGCTATTGTAAATGGTATTTTTTAAAATTTCATTTCTAAATACCGGGAACCAACATGATATTTTTTGTCAACTATACAATATTGTATTGGCTTTGCCATACATCAACATGAATCCACCACGGGTGTACACATGTTCCCCATCCTGAACCCCCCTCTCACACCTCCCTCCCCATACCATCCCTCTGGGTCATCACAGTGCATCAGCCCCGAGCATCCTGTATCATGCATCGAACCTGGACTGGTGACTCATTTCTTATGTGATACTATACGTTTCACTGCCATTCTCCCAAGTCATCCCACCCTCCCCCTCTCCCAGAGAGTCCAAAGACTGTTCTATACATCTGTGTCTCTTTTGCTGTCTCACATACAGGGTTATTGTTGCCATCTTTTTAAATTCCATATATATGCATTAGCATACTGTATTGGTGTTCTTCTTTCCGGCTTACTTCACTCTGTATAATAGGCTCCAGTTTCATCCACCTCATTAGAACGGATTCAAATGTATTCTTTTTAATGGCTGAGTAATACTCCACTGTGTATATGTACCACACCTTTCTTATCCATTCATCTGCTGAGGGACATCTAGGTTGCTTCCATGTCCTAGCTATCATAAACAGTACTGCGATGAACATTGGGGTACATGTGTCTCTTTCAATTTTGGTTTCCTCGGCATGTATGCCCAGCAGTGAGATTGCTGTGTCATAAGGCAGTTCTATTTCCAGTTTTTGAAGGAATCTCCACACTGTTCTGCATAGTGGCTGTACTAGCTTGCATTCCCACCAACGGTGTAAGAGGGTTCCTTTTACTCCACACACTTTCCAGCATTTATTGCTTGTAGACTTGTGGATAGCTCCCGTTCTGATATGGAATTTACTTCTCATCTTCAGTCAGTTCATAAATCATTGCAGAGCACCTACTGTGTACCAGGCATTGGTGCCACACAGTAGAAATACACCCATGACCCAGGTAAACCCATTTTCTTTAGTTGCTTGAAGAATTCAGATTCTGCAGAATGTGGCATCAAATGCTAACATTCAAATATATTTTAAAGAAGATATATGAGAATAACTGGGGTTCATGTCTACACTGTGAACATTCAGAAAAATAAAGATCATGACATCTGTTCCTGCACCTAAAGGCCAAAAGAAAAAAAAAGGTAATTAGGGGGAAAATGGAAACAGTGACAGTAGCAACACAGGAGCCCCACAATGTCTTCACTTTAAGCGATCCTGACATTTCTTGGTAAAAGAGTTCTTGGGCGGTTTAGTTCTAAGCCAGGAGAGACATCACACACAGAGAGCTCAATGAGCAACTAAGGCTCCACGGAGCTTGATTTTCACCCCATTGGCCAGCTCAGTTCACACTGGGGTCCTCATGGTGTTATCCTGTTCAGCCCTCCGCTTGGTTGAGCCAAGCCACATTGTGCCACCAGTTGATAACTTAAAAGGCACAAGATTCTCAAATCCTTGGCTTTGGTGAAAAGAAGCAAAAGAGACAAAACATGCAAGTATCAGTGGATTAACACAACATGTGCAAAGCCTCCCTGGGACAAGTGTTCTCTCTGCAGCCCTCAGTGATCTGGCATGGAATGTCCAGTAGAATACTCTGCGATGATGGGACTTTTTAACATCTGCTCTGTCCACACCATGGCACCTGGCCACATGATGCTCCTGAGCACTTGAAATGTGGTGGGTGTGACTAAAGAACTGAATGCTTCACTTCCTATACGTGTAGAGTCATTGTCTGTACCACAAGGATGGGTAACTACTTTATTGGGCAGTGCGGATCCAGACTGAGGGGGATCTTGTTGTCTTGTTTATACCCCTGGAACCCCAATACCCTCAGTGAATACATCTGGGAAATGATTGAGGGGCCTTCCCCGATGACTCAGTGGTAAAGAATCCGCCTGCCAATGCAAGAGACATGAGAGACGTGGGTTCGACCCCTGGGTCAAGAAGATTCCCTCGAAAAGGGAATAGCAACCCACTCCAGGATTCTTGCCTGGAGAATCCTATGCACAGAGGAGCCTAGCGACCTACACAACCTCGTAGGTTCGCAAAGAGTCAGACATGACTGAGTCGACTTAGAACACAGACATGCAGCCTCATGTGGCAAGTGGCACCACACTGGATATCTCAAACATAATATACTTCATCTTTTTATTTGGCCAACTTGCATTGATTTTTTTTTCTTGCATTGCTTTTATTGTTGTTTCATGGAAAGCATGTTGTTTTAAATATAGCAGTGTGCACATGTCACTCTTAAACTTCCAATCTATCTCTCCTCTCATCTTTCCCCTTTGTAACTCTAACTTCGTTCTCCAAGTCTACAAGTCTGTTTCTTTCTTGTAAACAAGTTCATCCTTGTAAAAAAGGATTTGTTTTTTTTTAAAGGCTTTAACAGGTTTTTTAAAAGGCTTTCTTTTATTTTAAACTGAATAATTTGAAGAATCAACTTGCAATTTTTATGCTTTACTGGAATTTTCAAAAAGGTAGGATGATCATGGTAACCTACCCAGTATGTACAATTGATAAGAATAACTTCCCCCAAAAAGGTTACATAGTTAAAATAGAGTATTAGAATAGCCAGGGGATTACTAAGATTTGGTGGGATTTTTGAAGACGATCCTAAAATTCTTGGAATCCATTCTTGACTGCAGAGCTGTTGGCCTCTTTGGAGGAGGAGAAGGAGTGCCCACGGAGGAACCCCTCTAAAAAGAGATCTAGCTCTTCAATTTATAACACTCTGTGTGCTCAAAGGATGGGGCCAGGTCAGGGTCAGCATGGTCTTGGTTTACATCGAATTCCTCATAGATACTGGTCTCGGTGAAGAAGTTCATGGGGCTCAGGGGAGTGGGAGTGAACAGTATCTCAGAGAGGGTCCTGTAGTTCAAGTGGATGAATATCACATCCTCTGCTGTTGGGTCCTGAGAGGAAGGAGATGTGAATGATGGAATGAAATGTGATCTTTGAAGGCTGGGGCATTGGGCATTGAAGGGGCTCGGGCTATGGGGAGGGTTTAATCTGGGGGGACTCACCTCACCATTCACTGTTCTGTCTTCCTTGGGCTCTCCTTCCATGATGGCAACATCTGCGAATGGAAGAGAGTCAAGGCTCTTGGGGTGGGGGCGATTCTTCTAGACCTGCATATCTTGGTGGGGACATCAAAGCCTAAAAAGCAAGGGAGTTCCCAAGGTTGGAGTCTGTCTACTCCAGTAAATTAAAAAAAAAAATCCCATATAAGCCCAGCCACTGACAGACTCTCTCAGGAATCTGTGCAAACACACAGAGCCCATCCTACATCTTCTGTTATGGACCATCCTCTAATGCATATCAGTGGATTCCCAAGATCATACAGGGGAGAAGAACAGATGGTTGTGGTTGAAAGGAAGGACAGGGCTTGGAATGTCCCTGGTGGCCTAGGGAATAAGGGTCAACCTTCCAGTTCAGGGAGCATGAGTTCTATTCCTGGTGGGATAACTGAGATCCCACATGCCTTGAAGCAACTATCCTCAATGCTGAAACTCCTGAGCCCACGAGCTCTGGAGCCTTGAACTGCACCCCAGCACAGCAGTGAGGATCACCCAATCTGCAGCTGAAACCTGATGCAGCTAAGAATAAATGAACACATATTGTCCTAAAAAGAACAGGGCTCCATGGGTCTCTGGAGGATATCATTCAGGGATTACAACAATGGAAATCAGTTTTTAACCTACAGGAAGTGAAAATGCCATTCTCTGCTTTGTGGCCGCCTCCCCCTGGGTCAGATGACGCTGTACTTCCCTCCTTCAGACTTATGATTGTGGGTAGAACACCAGTGAAAGTTTGGCTCTTCATACTTACTTTATGGGTAACCAGTGACAGACAAGAACAGCGAGGAAGATGCTGGTATAGATGAAGGCTACGGAGAGCCTAAGGAGAAGGTGCAGCTGGCTGGAGTGGCCTTGAGGAAGCCGTGCTTCTGCCAACAAGCCAACGGAAGAAGGTCTGGTTATTTGTTGCATACACCCTGCCCCTACACACAGGAGTTATTGTATCCTTGTGTCAAAGTGTGTCAGCAGCTCTCAACCTGATCAGTATAGTCTCCACTTCCCAGGAGGTACCAAAGCATCCAGGAGAGATCCTAGCAGTGGATGAAGTAAAGAGGCCATGCAAGACCAGCAGATGTCTGAACCAAGGTCCCCATGGCACTGATGCAGTTTTTCTCTGCTGCCCCGTATGACACAGCGTGGTGATTTTGCAAGAATGGGGACCGCTTTAATCCTCCATATATTTCCCCCTCCATCCACATATACCTGGAATGGAATCCTCAAGAAGACATGACACTTCTATTTCTGTATGTGGAATGTTTAATTCATAAAACACTAACAGAGGAATAGCACATATTTAAGGTGCTCCCTAAAATTCTCAGCTTGTCCCCCTGCATCACTCCTTAAGATCCTGGTGATGGAGGGTAAGAATCTCCCTTAAGCATGGGGTCAAGTCACTTGGTCTCGCTTTGTTCAATTTAGAAATTCCCCCTCCAGAGAATGAGAAACTCAATGCCCTCTCAGGTTCTAATACAGACTATGATTTCAAATGCTGACATGACAGGAATATTGAGGAGCCCAAAGGCACAGAACTGGGAGGTGGTAGAACCAACACTCACACAGGGACCCTCTGTCTTCTCAGAAATTTGCTGAGATAGGAGACCATCTTGCTTACCTTCTGTGGTGTCTGGATCCATGGTTGATCGGCAAGTACCTGTAGAGGATCCTAGGGGAAAAAAGCCAGAAGTGGTGAACAGTAACCTTCCTCGCCCCACCAAAGGAGGACTTTTGTTTCTGGAAGATTGACTTCCTGCCTGTCCTTGACTCAGTCATCCCTCAGAGCACTGATGGGGGAGGGGAGAGCTTCTGGTCCCTCACCGTGAATGCATTGAGTAGACCCTCCATCCCAGAGAAGAGATGGTGGAAGGAGGTGGGAAGGATATGCCTGGTGATGAAAGACAGCTGTAAGCAAGAGACATCCTCTCTGCACCAGGAATGAGTATCTATGCTCCTTAATTGGCAAATCACCTGTATGTCAGAGGCGCTACTGGGAAGACACTAAGAACAAGGGGCCTATGCAATCTCTGATCCTCCCGAATGAGCCCAGCCTCTCATCCTCCTGGGTCTACCCTCACCTTTTTCTTTATTTGCCTGGATAGCCAGGACTCTGATGTGGAGCATCCATACAGGATGTTGGAGAGGGTTGAGATGCCATCTACCATCTCTCTTCCTCTCTGGTTCTCATTGCCTCCATTTCTTCAGAAGCCCTACGGTCCCCTGACGCCAGCATGGAGACCTTGACATAGAGCTCAGTGATACAGTAAGATATTATGGAAAAAGCAAACTGCCTTTTGGGCCACTGCAATGTGATTTAGTGTATTGTAAAGCATGGGACTCTCCATGGGTTCTCCAGGCAAGAATACTGGAATGGGCTGCCATTTCCTCCTCCAGGGGACCAGGTTTTGTCAGGACTCTTGACTATGATCCATTGGGCTTGGGTGGCCCTGCACAACTGGATCATAGCTTCACTGAGGTATGAAAGCCCCTTCACCACTACAAGGCTGATGATCCATGTGGAGAAGATAGTGAAGGACAGAGGAGTCTGTCGTGCTGCAGTCCACAGGGTGGCAAAGAGTTGGGCAACATAGCGACTGAACAGGAACAACAAAGCATGGGCCAGGAAGAGGTTCCTCACCTGTGACAGACAGGAACAGTGGGTCGCTGGAGTCTGACCACAAGTAGGGAGAGTGAGTGAAGGATCCGTAGCACCTGTAGACCCCACTGTGGGCTGGGGTCCCAGGACCCAGAGGGAACTCTGCCTGGAGTGCTCCATGGGGGCTCCGCCCTCCAGCAAGTGGGCACCCAAGGTTCTCCCCATCCCTGAGCAGATGGAACTGGTCAAAGGCACTCTCGGAGCTGCAGACCAAGGTCACGTTCTCTCCTGACCTCACCACGGGGCCCTCCTGGGCTGAGAGAGAGGGTTTCTTGGACAGACCTGGAAGGAGGAGACCTTCATCTTAGAGCACAAAGTAACTCTAGTCCTAAGTATAGGACTAAAGCCCAAAGTGTGCCACAAGATCAGCACTGCAATGAGAAGGCCGCCCACTGCCAGGAGAGAAAGCCCCACAGTAAGGGACACCCAGACAGGGAAAAGTTCAGAAATAACTTTCAAATCGAGTGTCATTTAAAATCCTTTTTTAAAGAAAGAATACGTGTTTATGAATAACTGAATCACTCTGTTGTACAAAAGGAATTAACAACATCTGAAATCAACTAGACTTCAACAAACATAAATAAGATAAAATAAATTTTAAAAATCAACCAGATGTGTGGTTCTCTTGAAATAAACGGAACCTGCTAATTACTGCTGAGGACCATCAGAAAACATGGCATTGACCCAGAAGAAGAGATCATGGAGTGAAAATTGCCAGAATCTCACAGGATCTTTGACCACCTCTTTCTTGAGGGTGTGTTCAGTGCTGCCCTGCACACCCCCAGGGGCTGGAAGGGACTCCTTAGTGCAGAGGGTGGAGGGACCTCTCCCTCCTCTTTGTGCAGATGATGCGTTAAACCGCGAGCTGAGCAACGTCAGGGTGTCGACCTCCATCTCGATCACCCAGGGGCTGGACTGCAAGTGTGTCTCGTACCACAGTGTGCTGCTGACAGAGGAAGGGAGCTCTGATATGAAAGCAGGAAACCAACCCCTTAACCACCCATCGTTGGCTGCCTGAGTGGGAAATTGCCCGGGTCCCTGCTCTGGTACATTTTCCTCCATTTGGTCGTTCTTTCACATTCTTGCTCCTTCACTCTGTCACTGGCTGTGTCTTCTCCTTAGCACATGGCATGGACTCTGTTCTCTTTTCCCTTCTGTGTTCACACCTCCTCTCTCTGGTTTGTTCCCTCTCCTGAGTTTGTGAGTGTCACTACACTCCTGTCATTCTCTCCCAGTACTGATGCTGGACTGGACACCAGACCTTCTGTGACACAGAGAGCAGAAGGGACTGGTCTGGACACACTCACCTGTGATGACAATGTCCACAGGGTCACTGGGGGCTGACCACTCATAGGGGGAGCTGCTGAGAGAGCCGTAGCATCTGTAGCTGCCCACAGTCGCCAAAGTCATGGGGCCAATGACGAAGTCAGCTGTGGCATGCCCACCAGTGAACATCTCTCCACATATCTGGAAATGACCTGTGCTGCTTTCTTGGTGAAGGATAAACTTATCAAACACCACCAGTGAGTGACAGCGGAGGGCCACATTCTCTCCCCGCTGCATGAGGGGCCCTGGGTGGGCTGAGATGGAGGGTTTTGTGAACACACCTAGGAGCAAAAAGGTTGTGAGCTTCAGTGGGTCACCCTGCCTCAGCGCTTCCCTTGAGAGCTGAAGGTGTAAAACTCCTCCCCATTTACCAGAGGAGCCAATTACCCTTCCTGTGTGTTTTGTTGCA
Organism: Bubalus kerabau; assembly: GCF_029407905.1. Classification (NCBI taxonomy): domain Eukaryota; kingdom Metazoa; phylum Chordata; class Mammalia; order Artiodactyla; family Bovidae; genus Bubalus; species Bubalus kerabau. The sequence continues at coordinate 67,545,563 of NC_073640.1, forward strand.
TTCTCTTTAGCCTTGTTCTCGGGCTTTGGCTCATGCTTTTATGTCTGGCTCATGTTTCTCTTTGTTCAAGACCTCCAGCCTCCTCTGTGCTCATTCTAAGCTCTTTAGCTGTTGGATCTGCTCTTGGGTTCATGCATGCATACTCAGTCACTTCAGTTGAGTCCGACTCTGTGCAACTCCATGGACTGTAGCCAGCCAGGCTTCTCTGCCCATGGGATTCTCCAGTTGAGAATGCTGGAGTGGGTTGCCATGCTCTCAGCTTCATCCCATCCCTAATATGCGTGGTGGGGGCTCGGGTGGGTCTGAGGATGCATACCCTGGCTCCCTTCACACTCATCTAGAATGTGGGCGCTGACTGCAGGACGTTGGGGTGGAGGTGGAGAAAAGGGAACATTTCCCACCTGTGACCCCACCTCATGACTCTGAGACATTCCTTGGACTCCTCCCTGGGCTCTAGCTCCTTCATATGGGATTACAACTCCCTACTGGGTGGCAGGTGCTGGATCAGGGTCGTGCCCCATCCTCCCTGCCAGTAGGCAGTGGCAGCATCCTGTCTAACTCATGCCTAGGGCAGCTCATCCTTCCTGCGCTGGGGCACCCCATCCCTCTATTCAACACCCTGAGTTTAAACTCTCAGAGTGGGTTCTCTTTCCCTGGTTTGGTCCTGGCTGGGAGTCCTGAGGAAGTCTTGGGCTGCACTGGGACGTGGACCTAGGGAAGGGTTGCCTGCAGGCACAGCTGTCCCGGGCTGGGCTGCACCCCTCCTACCTGAGACCACAATCTGCAGGGGGTCACTGGGTGCAGACCAATAGGCTCGAGAACACATGTAGAACCCAGCATGTTCTCTGGTCACAGGGCCAAGGGTGAAGTTGTTGACATAACGTCCCTGGAGCACAGGCAAACGCCTTCTCTCATCTGTTTTGAACAGTGTGAATCTCTTAAGTGGAGAACGGGAGTGACACCAAAGAGTCACAGTCTGTCCTAAGGGAACCACGGGGCTTGGCCAGGCAGACAAAGACAGCTTCTCATATTCACCTAGGAGAGAAGGAGACACAGGCTTTGTGAAGAAAATTGGAACACTCAGCTCTCCTCACTGCCCTCGTGGGTGGGCTTCCCCTTTAATTCTTCGAACTCTCCTCCCCTAAAGTGCATCACCCTGATGCTCAAGGACACCTGGGGCTTGGGGACAGACAGAGACACAGTCAATCAAGAAGAGATATCATGGAAATTCTCAGGACATGAATCACTCTTTGGGTTGACAAAACGTTGAAAACCTTTCTCTCAAAACACAAAAAACCTGGGGATTCCTGGGCAGTCCAGTGGTTAGGACTTGGCACTTTCTCTGCCAAGGGCCCGAGTTGATCCCTGATCAGGGAACTAAGATCCCACAAGCTGCACGATGAAGGCAAATAAAACACCACAGAAAAATTGATGCATGGACAAGAAGCGAAAGGACTTCCCTGTTGCATTTGTTGTAGCTCAAAACGGTAAAGAATCTTCCTGCAAGGCAGGAGATCAGGGTTCAATCCTTCAGTTGGCAAGATCCCCTGAACAAGGAAATGGCAACCCCCTCCAGTATTCTTGCCTGGAAAATTCCATGGACAGAGGAGCCTGTTGAGCTACAGTCCGTGGGGTCGAAAGGAGTCAGACACGATACTCTAACACTAACACAACTAAGCAGTGAAAAAGGCACTTGACTAAAAAGAAGGAAGTAAACCTTGAACCTCGCTCCTTTGTTAGCTAACCTACAATCACACATCAAATGTGGGACAAGGGCCAGGTGGCCCTGCCTGATGACCAGACCCTTCCCTGGGGTCAGGTCTAGCAGGCGGTCCTGCAGACCCTGTTGTTAAGGGCTGGTTGGAGATACCAGGAGCCAGCTTGTAGGGGAAGGTCTGTGGGCTGCAGCCTCTTGCTCCCCTCTCATGATAGAAATGGCACTCAGTGGGCCTAGCTCCCAGCTCCCAGACTTCACACTGTGCCTTCAGGTCCAGAGTCCAGAGGTGGGCTAACCTCTGTGGACAGTGAAGATGACTATCAAGGCCAAGAGGAGGACCTGGGATCCACAGGGCACGGGGCTCTCACTGTACTGACAGGGGTCTCACCCCAGCCCCGAGTGTCATCTGCATCAGCCCCAACTGCTCTGCTCAACTGAGAAATAAGGGATGGGGAGGACTCACCCACAGCTGCCCAGATCCTCAGACTCACACAGAATCCTAGAAGGAAAAGCCTGTCAGAGATGGCTTGTCCTGATGGACCCCACGCTCCTTGCACCCTCATCCAGGGAACCTGGTCAGTGGTGTGAAGACCCCCCGATTTCCACCATAACCCTCTCTGACTGTGTTTTTCCGGACTCACCGAGACTCAGGAGGCTGAGGAGTGTGGGGCGCATGGCTCTGCTTCTGTGAGACAGGAGGCAGAACTGAGCAAAGCTGACAGAGTCACAGGATGCAGAAGCGGGCCGTGCTGTTGGTACAGTCAGCCTGGCTCATGTCACGTGGGAAGATGGCCAGCCTCTTCTCACGCCAGGGATGGAAGTCTGACCTGAGCCGCATCACAGAGCACGCCTCATGACCCGATGGTCACTTTTTGTTTCCCTAAACACTATCGAAGTAAGAGGATTCCAACAGATCTTGCTGCCTTTAGGAAGTAGTAATGGTGATTCAGTGTATACCATGTTGGTGATGGTGGTTTAGTTGCAAAGCGGTGTCCAACTCTTGTGACCCTATGGATTGTAGCCCACGGGGCTCCTCTGTCCATGGGATTTCCCATGCAAGAATACTGGAGTGGGCTGCCATTTCCTTCTCCAGGGGATTTTCCCGACCAGGAATCAAACTCAGGTCTCCTGCACTGCAGGCAGATTCCATACCAACTTAGAGGCTTAATTTCTATGAATATCTTGTTTGAAGAAGATTGATCCAATTCCTTTCCTTCTTTTGATAAAGATTTCTGCTTCAGTTGTGCAGGTCTGGGAATTCCCTGGTGGTCCAGTGGCTACTCCAATTTCACTGCTGAATGCCCAAGTTCAATCCCTGGTTGTGGAACTAAGATGAGAGCCCCCAAGCCACGAAGCCCAGCCAAAAACAAAATTTAAAAAATGTGCAGGGTTACTAAATGGTAAATGGTAACCACAGGAAAAAAAAACCCACTAATTTATTTTCAGCAAAGATGAAAATAAGGCCTCTCTGCTTTTGAATTTAAAACAATTTTTTCCCCAATCATGTAACCTGGAATTAATTTTCCTGGTTGACATGTTGTTACTCATTCTCTGTGAAACAAACCATGGGGTTCAGTGCAGAGAAAACAGCTATAATTAATATGTATCCTCAACCTGAATGTCCATGAATTCCAATGATCCCCTCATCATTTAAATAAGAGATGGTATGTTGCCCTGATAAAATAAAAATGCTTTAAAAGATGATCTTCATAAGAAAGATAGCCCTTCTGAAGACATTCAGTATATACCATGCAGGATGCTTTTCCCAAGCTCATGATAAATGTCATTAACCTTAACTCTTTGCAGAAGAGAAATCACATGTTCCCACCTCACATTTCAGGCTCAGTGCAGTTTGCCAATTAAGGACTCATTAATAGACACTTTGATTCTGCATTCTTACAAGAGAAGAAGACATGCATATTATGGCTCTTTGAACATTTTTTAAAAATTCTATAGTGGAGTATAGGTGATTAAGAAACTAACTGTGTTACTTTCGGGTGTACAACAAAGTGATTTAGTTATACATAGACATGTGTCTATTGCTTTTCAAATTCTTTTCCCACTTAGCTAGTTATGGAATATTAAGCAGAGTTCCCTGTGCTATCCAGTAGGTCTTTGTTGGTCATCCATTTTAAATATAGCCATGTGTATATGTCAAACCCAAACTGCCAATCTATTCCTCCCCCCACCCACCATCCCACCTGGTAACCATAAGTTCATTCTCTGTGAATCTGTTTTGTTCAGTTCAGTTCAGTTGCTCAGTCATGTCCGACTCTTTGCGACCCCATGAACTGCAGCATGCCAGGCCTTCCTGTCCATCACCAACACCCGGAGTTCACCCAAACCCATGCCCATTGAGTCGGTGATGCTATCCAACCATCTCATCCTCCGTTGTCCCCTTCTACTCCTGCCCTCAATCTTTCCCAGCATCAGGGTCTTTTCAAATAAGTCAGCTCTTCGCATCAGGTGGCCAAAGCATTGGAGTTTCAGCTTCAATATCAGTCCTTCCAAGAACACTCAGGACTGATCTCCTTTAGGATGGACTAGTTGGATCTCCTTGCAGTCCAAGGGACTCTCAAGAGTCTTCTCCAACACCACAGTTCAAAATATACTGTTTTGTAAATAAGTTCATTTTTTTAGATGTCACAAATAAGCAATATCATGTGATATTTGTCTTCCCCTGATTCTTCTTTATATCTGAAATTATTTCCTGACTATGAGTGGAAACTTTGCACACACACACTCTCTCTGTCTCTCTCTCTTTCTCCCTTTCCAATCCAAGGACCACACATGTACACAAAAGAAAAATGTGTGTAAGATGTTTTTTTTGGGGGGGAAAGGAATTGTTTTGCTAAAAAAGGTGGACAACCTTGCTTTCTACATAAAAATGTGTAAAGGAGAGACTTCCAAGTTCCAGAATGCTTGAGTCAGGGACATGTCCACAACAATCAGTTCCAAACCAGGACAAAGTTTTCCAGCTGCTTCAAGATTCCATGGAGAAGGAAATGGAAACCCACTCCAGTATTCTTACCTGGAGAATCCCATGGAGATAGGAGCCTTGTGGGCTACAGTCCACGGGGTCGCAAAGAATGGACATGACTGAGAGACTTCACTTTCAGGATTCCAAGGGCAGACACACACCCAGGTCAGCGTTTGTTCAAGGACATGATAGAACCTCAGTAATGGCTGTGATTCTGCACCAGTTTGCTAGGGGTGGGGATGTTTAGATTAGTTATGCTCCCTAAGTAATAAATCTGGTCTCCTCTTGATCATTATGTATGTAATGGAGTAAGAGTACAGACAGGGTTCTTAAAATTTCCTTTTATTCACTTAATATCATGTTTCAGAATTGGTCAGTATTCTTTGTTTCAGTTTGTGCATTTTTACTGCCACGTAATGTTTCCTTGCAGATATAAAAACCACACATTTTTTTTAATTAAAAAATTTTATTGGAGTATAGTTCATGTCTGCTGTACAGCGAATTGATTCAGCTTGACAAATATATTCTTTTCCATTATGATTTACAGCAAGATACTGAATTGAAGTCCCTGTGCCATACTGTAGGACCTCATTGTTTATCCATTTTATGTGTAAATAGATTTCATCTGCTAATCCAAAGCTCCCAGTCCTTCCCTCCTTGGCAACCACAAGCTTGTTCTCTATGTCTGTGAGTCTGTTCCTGTTTCATTGATACGTTCCTTTTAGATTCCACATATGGGTGATATCACATGAAAATTGTCTTTGTCTTTCTGTCTTACTTCACTTAATATGTTAATCTCCAGGTCCATCCATGCTGCTGAAAATGGCATTATTTAATTTTTTAAATGTCTGAGTGATATTCCATTCTCTGTGTGTATAAGCATATACAACATCTTCTTTATCCATTCATCTGTCGATGGACATTTAGATTGTTTCCATGTCTTGGCTATTGTAAGTTGTGCTGCTATGAATGTAGGGGTGCATGAATCTTTTCAAGGTATAGTTTTGTTATAGATATATGCTCAGGATAGGAATTGTTGGATCATATGGAAACTCTGTTTTTCGTTTTTTTAGGAACTTCCATACTGTTTTCCACAGTGACTGCACCAGCTTCTGCTCCCCCAACAGTGTAAGAGGATTTCCCTCTTCTCCTCATGCTCTCCAGCATCTATTATTCATCAACTGTTTAATGATGGCCATTCTAATCAGTATGAGGGGGTACCTCATCCCAGTGTCCGTTGGCCTTTCTCTACTAATGAGCAATGCTGGGCATATTTTCATATGCCTGTTGGCCATCTGCATATCTTCTTTTAAACCACAGATATCAATTGTGAGAGTGATGTTTATGGATTTTGTCTAAAATGAACAATACCTCTACCAGTATCTCATGAATGTGCTCTGATTTCAACCTCATGTTGCTTGATGAGGTCTTTGGGCAAGGAATAGTGACTTTATTTGGAAAGCCAGCCAACCAACAAGATGGTGAACTCATGCCCCAAAGAACCATCTTACCTGAGTCAGACGGGCTTTTTTCGGGGGAGAGGGATGGTCAAACAGTGTTTACTGAATGTAAAATAACCCACGGGGAAGAAAATTCCAAGAAGAGAGAACAATACAGATTAAATACCCAAGTGTGAACTCACGCTTTCACACTTACACACACACACACACACTAAAAGAGGAGGAGGTGTAGCTGGTTGTTGCAGTGTTTTAATTAATTAATGGCTGTGCTGGGTCTTTGTTGCTGTGCACAGGCTTTCCCTAGTTGTGGGAAGGGGGGCTGCTCTTTGCTGTGGTTCAGGGTCTCTCATCGCTGTGGCTTCTTTTGTTGTGGAGCACCCACTCTAGGCACATGGCCTTGTGGCCCACGGGCTTAACTGCCCCATGGCATGTGGAATCTTCCCAGTCCCGGGATCAGGCCAGTGTACCCCCATCGGCGGGCAGATTCCCAACCACTGGACCACCAGTGAAGTTCTGTTGCAAACTTTTTTCCCCATAATTTATTTATTTTTAATTAAAGAACAATTACAATACTGTGATGGCTTCTGCCATACATCCACATGGATCAGCCATAGCTATACTTACGCCCACTCCACTGTGGAAAACTTTTAATGCTGGAATCCTTTGTCCTCAAAGCTGTCCATGCAGGTCTGGTCATAATGTCCCTTTAAGCCCCTGACAAGACAAAAAGTTCTATCTGTTCTTCAACTTTTTATCTCTATATGAATGGGAAAGTATTGTACTCTCAAGTTCAGAGCCTTGAGAATAGTCTTAGTCCCTCAGACGTGTCTGACTCTTTGAGAGCCTGTGGACTGTAGCCTGCCAGGCTTCTCTGTCCATGGAGTTCTCCAGGCAGGAATACTGGAGTGCATTGCCATTTCCTTCTCCAAATACTGCATGTCAACTGTAGCACGCTCCTTGATGGGCTGTGTACTCACTTGCACATGCCAACTCTGCATGCAGTGTATTTACACGGGCACCTCGAAGCTGCACAAAAGAGGCTCAACCCAGATGATGGGTTTGTGGAAGGTCCCTGGAAGGAAGTCAGAGGCTGAGTCCCAGGACCTCCCCACCCCTCACTCCCCAGCTCAGGAGCCCTTCCAGGTTTCACCAGCATCACTTTAGAATCCCAGTGCCCCTACCTCGCCCCCCACCAAGTTCCCAGGGCTCAAGTGAGATGTGGGTCCCAGGCGTCCTGGGAGGACTCACCTGCAGGGTTTGGGGTCCTCTGGCCCAGACTCAGCCCTGGAAGTGAGAGATATGCCACCGAAAGCTTGGGCTGATTCTCTCCCCATCAGGATCCCTGGCCCCTCCAGCTGTCTGAGCCTTGAGGTTCCCATGGGCTGGGGGCAAGATGGGCGTCTCATGCCATCCTGTGATCCCCTCCCTGCCCTGCACATCTGGCCGAGAAGAAGAAGCTCAGAGAGGATGGAAGGCATGTCTGCAGTTCTGAGCACCCAGCCCAGCCCACCCCCGCCCCTGCCCTGTACAGATGAGACCACGGGGCCCTAGAGGACAAACAGGATGTGGTGCCTGGGGGGCTGCCACCACCCCTCGGGGTTTCCACAGCCATGGACTCACAGCAGGGGGCGGCCCCTCTGTGGATCCGGAGCCAATGTCTCCGGGCAGGGCTCAGGAGGCATTTCAGCCCAGACCTGAGGTCTCACCTCTTTCTTTCTGCCTGGTGTGACTGCCTGCTCTAGATGGTGGGACCCAGGTTCTTGACCTGAGTCAGCCCCTGACATTCTGGCTCCAACTAGGACTCAGAACTTTATTTTCCCAGTCCCCTCCAGAAATGGAATTTACTTCTCGTCTTTGGTCAGTTCATAAATTATTGCAGAGCACCTACTGTGTACCAGGCATTGGTGCCACACAGCAGAAATACACCATGACCCAGGTAAACCCATCTTCTGTAGGTGTTTGAAGAACTCAGATTCTGCAGAATGCAGGCATCAAATGCTAATATTCAATTATTTTCTTAAAATAAATGTGAGAATAACTGGAGTCCATGTCTACACTTTCAACATTCAAAACAATGAAGATCATGGCATCTTATCCCAGCACTTCATGGCAAAAAAAAAAAAAAAATTAGTGAAAAAGTGGAAACTGGCATAATTTCCTTTCCTGGTTTCCAAAATCACTGCCAACAGTGGCTGCAGCCATGAAATTAAAAGACACCTGATCCTTGGAAGAAAAGTTATGACAAACATAGACAGCATATTAGAAAGCAGAAACATCTTTTGCTGACAAAGGTCTGTATAGTCAAAGCTATGGTTTTTCCAGTAAGCATGTACAGATGGGAGGAAAGAAAAAGTCAAAGTGAAAGCTGCTCAGTCGTGTCTGACTCTTTGTGACCCCATGGTCTACACAGTCCATGGAATTCTCTAGGCCAGAATACTGGAGTGGGCAGCCTATCCCTTCTCCAGGGGTCTTCCCTACCCAGGAATCAAACTGGGGTCTCCTGCATTGCAGGAGGATTCTTTATCAACTAAGCACTCAGGGAAGAACTACAGATATGACAGTTGGTCATAAAGAAGGCTGAGTGCTGAAGAACTGACACTTTCAGACTGTGGTGCTGGAGAAGATTCCTGAGAGTCCCTTGGACTGTACGGAGATCAAATCAATCAATCTTAAAGGAAATCGATCCTGAATATTCATTGGAAGGACTGATGCTGAAGTTGAAGCTCCAATAATTTGACCACATGATGCAAAGAGCCAACACATTGGAAAAGACCCTGATGCTGGGAAAGATTGAAGGCAGAGGAGAAGAGGGTGACAGAGGATGAGATGGTTGGATGGCATCAATGACTCAATGGACATGAGTCTGAGCAAATTCCAGGAGATGGTGAAGGACAGGGAAGCCTGGTTTGCTACAGTCCAGGGGGTCGAGAAAGTCAGACGTGATTTAGTGACTGAACAACAACAACAACATGTACACTGTAACTGAGGAAATAGCTGTTTGAAGAGGCAGAGAGCCATGGGGTAGGAGCGAGTACATTCTAAAGAGGAAAGAACATTCCTTAAAACCTTGGGGACCCAGGGACTTTCTGAGGGGGAGCAGAGGGACTTGGTGGTTGTCATGCCAGGTGCTATCTGCTGTGCAAGGCTGTTCAATTTTATTTTTAAGAGAAATGGAATATATAAGCAAAAGACTATGATAAAAATTTATGAAGATCATATTACATTAGCTGCTATAGAAAAAAGGGAAGTGAGAGAAAATGGCTTGGTCGTGTCCAGCTCTTTGCGACCCCATGGACTATACAGTCCATGGAATTCTCCAGGCCAGAATACTGCAGTGGATAGCCTTTCCCTTCTCCAGGGGATCTTCCCAACCCAGGGACTGAACCCAGGTCTCCCACACTGCAGGCAGATTCTTTACCAGCTGAGCCACAAGGAGAGTATAAACTTAAATTTATTTTTTATTTAAAAAGAAATAATGCCAACATGGAGTCTCTCGTAAGTTGGATTCAAATAATCAGCCAGATTTACAGTTAACTGAAGGCTTTACTGAGCCTGGAAGGCCCTAGGATGGTTCGCTTACATGGTTGTGGGTAAGAGGCCTCTCCATAGAGCTGTTTGAGTGCCTTTTCTATATGTCAGGTGGCTTTTTTCAGAGAAAGTGATTCCAAAGAGCAAGATGGAAGTACAGTGCTTTTTTTACGACCTAGTCTCAGAAGTCACCCTCCATCATTTTACAGTATCCTCTATTACATTGGTCAGTCTTAAATCAGCGTGAGAGGGTACTGCACAGGGCATAAATAGCAGGCATTGGGTCTGATTGGGAGCCAGCATACTAAGCAATGGTTTCTAGGTGACCTTTGTTAGATACTTTAAGATATGGTTTTTTTCTCTTATATATTGAGACTTTAATTTTAAAGATAGGTTTTTAACTTATTATTTAGTGAGTTTTGACTTCTGCTTTGTTTGCATGTTTTCTCCTTAAAATGCTGCAGACCTTTTTTTTTTTTTTTGCTTCTGTTTATTGTGTGGGTACTTTTGTGTTACAGACTATCTTTTGATGTGAAATGGTTTTCAAGCTGAACTTGAGGGGTTTCTGTCTTTTAATAGAATAAATCTCTATAATTATTAAGGTGTTACAAGGTATTCTTAGTTCCTGCTTTTCAACAATGTACACACAAAAATGAATAGATTACTCAAAACTATTTATAGATGTTTTCCTCTAAGAATAAAAAGGTATTATTATTCTTGTTTCTCTAATTTATAGGAAGCAATAACAATGATAATAGTAGTAGTTAACTCTTAACATAATAACATAACACTTACATAATAGCATTTATTACTTGCTATCATTGTTCAAAGTTCTTTGCACATATAAACAATTTTAATCTTCACAAAACTATCAACTTGGTATAGTTATTATCTTCATTTTACAAATGATGAAAATAATGGAGAGTCAAGAAGTAACCTGTCCAGGATCACACAAATAGTCATTGACAGCTCTGGGATTTAAACTGTGTGGTCTGGCACCAGAGTCCATTCATTCTATTGATAGTGTTCTATCTCTGCTTATTCTGTATAGATATGAGTGACACATGTCATGTGACATCTTCATGTTCAAGTATTGAGGGCAACCAGGCTGACTCAGAGTTTGCGTATTTATTCATGTTTTGCACGTTCACTCAGTCATGCATTCTTGCATGAACCATGCTTATTTTGCAAATATTTATTGAGTTTCTAAAATAGACCAAATAGAGTATAGCAGTGAAAAAAGATATTAGTCTATAATGCCATGAAATTTGATTTATCATAAGGAAAACAGAATTAATAAATATTTAAATATAGGCTATAATGTCCAGAAGTGATACTTAATTTTTTTTAAGTACATAAGGGGGAAAATAGAAAATAAAACTATAAAACTGTTTTAAGTAGAGTTATCAGGACAGGCTTTTCTGGAAAAGAGCTTTGGAGCAAATACCTGGATGAAATAAGGAAACAGGTTATGCAAGCGATGGTAGTTATTGGTTAATGTGCCATAGAAACATGGCAAAAATGCCATTAGGTTTAAATTGCTTTATACATTTCTTAGGTAAACTGCGTTAGTTATGCTCATCTCATCTTTTACATGTTGTACGTTTTTTGTCTGATATGTTCATTAAGTTTGCAAATGTGATTCTGAATTTATTTTTCTCCATTTAGTTCTGTAATTTTCTGATTTATTAGTATGTATGTATGTGTGTGTACTTGTACATGAATATGTATGTGTGTATCTATATGTATGTAGAAATATATACACACATATGTATGTGTATTTGTTTTTATAAAATTACAGGCATGTAATTTGAGATTATTGTACTTTTTAGTTGGAAATATCCCATTTTAACTCCTATTAAATTTCTTTGTTAAAATTTAAAAAAAATAAAATAAAATAAAAAGAAATAATGCTTGATCTTCAATTATCTCAATATGGGTGTGTCAACCAGCATTCTAAATGATTTATGAGGATTTTTCATATTAAAATTACCCCTTGATAAGGCAAAACCTACTAACAAATGATAGAAATGATAGTCTACCTTTGTGTCTACTTTTGATTGGGAGTTGAAAAGGAACTTGAGTCTGAGTGTTCTCAAAAGAGCTGATATGAGAGAGCACACAAATGTTAAATGGCCCATTTTCTTAGTGTGTCTGTGTGTGTCTGTGTGTGTGTGTGGTGTAACTGCACCACTATCATTTGGAGGGAAGAAGAGGTGAGAGCTGAGGTTGGGGTGTTTGCCTCTGGAGGACCATAAACAGGCTTGAATTCAGATAGAAGAGTTTGGAGTTGGCCCTGAAGATGGTGGGCACCATGGAAGGATTTGGGGCAGAAAGCAGATTCTGAAATGGAAGTTAGAAAGATGAAATGTGGAGAGTGAACTGGAGATGGAGTGTGTCTCTGCACCTCAGAACCCAGGCAGGTTGTGGCTGGGATCCAGGTGTGGCTGTGGGCTGGACTATGTGGATGGAGAGGACAGCAGGGGTCAGGGGGGACCCTGGAGGCTGAATTCTTTTACTGCATGATTGGCTATGAGATGTAAGAGTCAAGGAGTTGAGTGTGACCTTCACTCCCCACCTTGGTTGGGTGGAGGCACCAGCAATGCCCTCAGAGACCTGGTGAACCAAGGGGTGGGGGAGTGAGGAGGGCTGGAGAGTTTTGCACTCTGCTCTCACAAGAAAGCACAACTCTTCCTCTTGGGCCCAGAGAGCAGGCTTTACTTCTCCCAGTGACCGGCCAGGGTGTGTAAGAAGCATTACATGTTTCTGTCCCCTTGAGGTGAAGCATGTGAGTCATTTCTGTCTCTTCAAGGCATCCTTTGATGCTGCATGTTGCTCTCCTCTTCAACCAAAGAAGACTCCAGGATTCAGACAAGAATGGTTGTCATCAGAGTTCCTGATCAAGGATGGACACATATTAATATATATAGTATATTTCCATGAAGTGAAATAAGAGAGGAAGTAGCCTGCTAATGTCATCAACCGCCTCAGGAAGTGGTATTGCCACCACTGAAATCTATTGACCTATCTATCTATGTATATCATCATGGAGAATGAAATGCAAACCACTCCAATATTCTTGCCTGGAGAATCCCATGGATAGAAGATCCTGGCGGACTACAGTCCAAAGGGTCACAAAGAGTCGGACGTGACTAAGGACATGTAATCATCCATCTATCCAGTTTCATTGAGTTATAATTGACTTGACTTACATATATTATGAAATGATTACACTTTCAAATATAATGCACAGCAGTGTGGTATATGCTCACTCATAGTAGCAACAAGAAATGAAGCCCCAGCATGTCTTCATTTCTAGCGATCCTGACATTTCTCTTAGTAAAACAGTTCTTGGACGGTTTAGTTCTAAGCCGGGAGAAAGATCACACACAAAGAGGTTAATGAGCAACTAAAGCTCCGTGGAGCTTGATCTTCACCCCATTTGACAGCTCAGTTCACACCGGGGTCCTCATGGTGTTATGCTCTTCAGCCCTCTGCTTGGTTGAGCCAAAGCACATTGTGCCACCAGTTGTTAATTTAAAAGGCGCAAGATTCTCAAATCCTTTTTTTCAGTGAAAACAAGCAAAAATAAACAACAAGCCCAAATATCTATGGATTAACGCAACACATGCAAAGCCTCCCTGGGGCAAGTGTTCTCTTTGCAGCCCTTCAGTGATCTGGAGTGGAATGTCCAGTAGAATTCTCTGTGAGGAGGGGACTTTTCAAACATCTGCTCTGTCCAGCACCATGGCTCCTGGCCACATGACGCTACTGAGCACTTGAAATGTGGTGGGTGTGACTGAAGAACTGAATGCTTTGTTTCATACACGTGTAGAGTCATTGTCTGTACCTCGTGGCTGGGTAACTACTTTATCAGCCAGTGCAGATCCAGACTGAGGGGGATCTTGTTGTCCTCTTTGTACCCCTGGAACCCCAGCACCCTCAGTGCACATGGCTGGGAAAGAGCATAAAGAAGCACGCACTGGCTCTTTAAGATGCCAACCAGGAAGTGACGCATATCACCTCTACTGGAAGCCTATTGGCTAGAACAGATATGCGGCCCCACCCACCTGTAGAACCTGCCTGGGGACTGTGGTCAGAAAGAGGAAGAGAGGTGGAAAAAATGGTAAGCGCTAGAAATATGTACCGGAGAAGGCAGTGGCACCTCACTCCAGTACTCTTGCCTGGAAAATCCCATGGACAGAGGAGCCTGGTAGACTGCAGTCCATGGGGTCGCTAGGAGTTGGACACGACTGTATAACTTTCAAGTAGACAACCTGAGCGACTTCACTTTCACTTTTCACTTTCATGCATTGAAGGAAATGGCAAGCCACTCCAGTGTTCTTGCCTGGAGAATCCCAGGGACGGGGGAGCCTGGTGGGCTGCCGTCTCTGGGGTCGCACAGAGTCGGACAGGACTGAAGTGACTTAGCAGCAGCAGCAGCAGCAGCAGCAGTAGCAGCAGCAGAAATATGTACCATAATCCTTTTATTTTAATTTTACCTCTTCATGGGGGAGAAAGAGAAAGTTCCGTGATCCTAATTTGGCTTAGCTAAGAGAAGGCAATGGCAACCCACTCCAGTTTCCTTGCCTGGAGAATCCCATGGACAGAGGAGCCTGGCGGGCTACAGTTCATGGGGTCGCAAAGAGTCGGACAAGACTGAGCAACTAAACAAGACAAGTCATGCTTTCAAAAAAAGTAGAATTCAGCAAAAAAAAGTAGAATCCCAGGGACGGCGGAGCCTGGTGGGCTGCCGTCTATGGGGTCTCACAGAGTCGGACACGACTGAAGCGACTTAGCAGCAGCAGAATTCAGCAAGAGGCGCACTGACAGTGAATTCTTTCTAACAGCGACACCCTATGGCCGACTGTGAGAACTGCATCTTCCCCGATCCCCTGGGATCACCAGGAATCAATGTGGGAACCCAGTGTGTACTCAGAGAATCGCTTCCCATCTCTAAGATTTACCATAGACAAGTGAATCACCATCTTGGGCTTGGTGATACGATACTTGTCAAAGAAAATAGTTCCCTGTGCTATACTGTGGGACCTTGTTGTTCATCCATCCTGTATATATAATACCTTGCATCCACTAACCCCAAACTCCTAGTCCGTCCCTCCCCCAGCCCCCACCTTGGCAACCATAAGGCTGTAGAGAACTGCTTTTTATTGCTGTCTGACTTTCCTCATTTCTTTCCATCCAGGGAAAAGACTGAGTCCTGCTCTCCTTTCAGCCAGTCCCTTAGCAACTTCACTTTGTGGTACATCGTGACAGGCAGTTCCTCCCATCTTTTTTTTTTTTATTTTTTTAGCTTCAAGGACATTTATTGTTAAGGAGTCTTGTGGTTGGCAGTCAGCTCAACAGTGTAATCAGGGTCTTAGAATTTTTCTGTTCTTTTCATTCTCTGCTTTCGTTAGCTTGTTGAATCTGCTTGTTCTTTTTTTTTTTTTTTTTTTTTGCCTTATGGTGGCAAGATGGCTATTGCAGTTCCAGACATCACATCTTTGTACAAAACAAGAAATAGGAGAAAGCCACCCTGTCAGCACACCCAACTTTAGTGTCTGTTCTCATGCCATTTTTCAAAATCAAGGTAAGATACACAAAACATAAAATTTACCATTTGAACCGTCTTAAACTGTACACTTTATATAGAGTTATATAGAGTTTCCCAGGTGATGCTAGTGGTAAAGAACCTGCCTGCTGATGCTGGAGACATAAGAGGTGCAGGTTCAATTCCTGGGTCAGGAAGATCCCCTGGAGGAGGGCATGGCAACCCACTCCAGTATTCTTGCCTGGAGAATTCCATGGACAGAGGAACCTGGTGGGCTACAGTCCATGGGGTCACAAAGAGTTGAACACGACTGAAGTGACTTAGCACAGCAACACAGTGTTATACAACTATAACCACTTAGTTCTAGAACATTTCATCACTTCCTAAAGAAATTGCAAACCTGTGAAGCAGTCAGTCCCAATTGTCCCTCCCCCCAACGCCCGCGGCCATGGGCAGCCATAAATCCACTTTGTGTCTCTACAGACTTGCCTATTCTGCATATTTCATAGAAATGGAATCATATACTGTGTGCTCTCTTGTGTCTGGTTTCTTTCACTTGGCATGTTTGTTTTCAAGGTTCATCATGTTGTAGCATGAGACAGTGCTTCATTCCTTTTTATGGTGGAATAATATTCTGTTGTAGAAATGTACCACATTTTGTTTATTCTTTCTTCAGTTGGTGGACACCTAGATGTTTCCGTCTTTTGGCTATTATGACTAATGCTGCTATAAACGTTCATGTACTTTAAAAAAATATTTATTTATTTTAATTGGAGGATAATTACTTTACAATATTGTGATTGTTTTTGCCATACATCAATATGAATTGGCCATAGGCATACCTGTGTCCCCTCCCTCCTGAACCCTCCTCCCACCTCCCTCCCCACCCCATCCCTCCAGGTTGTCACAGAGCACCAGCTTTGGGTGCCCTGTGTCATACAATAAACTCACACTGACTGTCTATTTTGCATAGTGAAATGAAAGTCACTCACTCGTGTCTGACTCTTTGTGACCCCACGGACTATACAGTTCATGGAATTCTCCAGGCCAGAATACTGGAGTGGTTAGCCTGTCCCTTTTCCAGGGGATCTTCCCAACCCAAGGATCAAACCCAGGTATCCCACATTGCCAGCAGATTCTTTAACAGCTGAGCCACAAGGGAAGCCCAAGAATACTAGAGTGGCGTAGCCTGTCCCTTCTTCAGGGGATCTTCCTGACCCAGGAACCAAACCAGCATCACCTGTGTTGTAGGCGGATTCTTTATCAACTGAGCTATCAGGGAAACCCATCTATTTTACATATGGTAATGTATTTTTTTATCTTATTTATTTTGGCTGCATTGGGTCTTCCTTGCCATATACAGGCTGTCTCTGGCTGATGCGTGCATGGGCTTCATGCTATGCAGCATGTGAGATCTTTGTTCCCTGATCAGGGATTGAACCTGAGGCCTGTGCATTGGAAAGCAGATTCTTAGCCACTGGATCACCAGGGAAGTCCCAGTGCTTCTCCTTCTTGGTTTCCTTTCTCTGCTCCTGTCTCCTAGGTGTGCTTGTATATTTTTCCCAACAGGTTCTGTTAGACAAGCAGGAGCAGCTGCTGTTATATCCTGGTAGCCCCCAGGACTGTCCACACTCTCATGTCTGTCCACCCTTGCCAGGTCTTTGACCTGTCATGTGTCTCCCTTCCCTCCCTCCAATCTGATCTAACTCTCTCTCTGCTCAGCTGAGGCTTCCCTGGCTTAAGAGGATTGGAGCATTTGCTAAATGGGACCAGGGCAGGGTCATAGAACCAGCTGTGGGGAGACCCTGGAGTCAAGACTGTCACAGAAGACAGCAGAGAAACTGGAGACAAAGGAGCATATAATTGGTGCAAGGATACCAGACCGTCAATCCCAAATGTAGACTTTGTAGATACTGAGTCCATGCATGAATGGATCTTTGATTTATGACAAGTTAACCAGTCTCTCCATACACTGACAGCAGTAAATTCATGAGGATAAACGAGAAAGGAATCCTTGCCTCACACCACACACACACAATCAATTATAGAAGTCTTAAGACCCAAAGTGGCTCAGATGATAACCTGCCCACAGTGCATGAGACCCAGGTTCAATCCCTGGGTCAGGAAGATCCCCTGGAGAAGGGAAGGGCTACCCATTCTAGTATTCTTGCCTAGGAAATCCCATTTCCAAAGACATTTCCTCTCTCTTGGCTCCCAAAACAGAGCCTGGAGGGCTATAGTCCATGGGGTCGCAAAGCACTGGACCTGACTGAGCAACTAACACTTTCACTAAGACCTAAACATGGAAGATGATACTGGTAAGATTTTAGAGAATACATTTATGACCAATATCTTTCTTATGATAATGAAAGATTTCTTTAAACAATCTTTGAGGTGGATTGAAAGTAGTAGACCAAGGGCCCAGAACTGATACCCCCAACAGACTATTTTCAGTCTGTGATAAGGCAAGTTGACATTGAGTGTCAGGTTTTCTGAATTTTTATGTCAACTTGAGAATGAGGCTTCTAAAGTTTATTTTAAGTCTTTATTAATAAATTCATTTTGTTTTACAGCATATCAGTGTGCCACTGATGGAGACCAAAAAAAAAAAAAAGGAAAACACTGGTTGACCACAACAGATAAGGAGAGGCACTGAAATAGACAGGAAAATCAGGAAATTCTACTTCCAAAAATCATGAGTGGGAAAAGAAATGTTTGCAACACTTTAATTACCAAAGGGGATAAAACGATAAATTCAAACAAATTAAGAAAAATTAACAAAAAATTTCAAAAAATAAAAAAGGGCACTCTGCAAGTATTCCTAACGCCTAATAAACACGAGTAGGGCTCAGTTTCTCTCTCATCAGGGGATCAATATGAAAAATCAGAGAAGTCGCCAGACAGCAGATGGGCAAACATCACAAAGGCTCACATCCTAAATGTCCCTGGGGATCAGCAGGAGCTCTGGGTGATCGAGGCTGGTCAAGTGTCCCCTGGGAAGTTCCTGCGGGTGGCACCCACCAAAGCCAAGCACACACCGGGAGCAGCAATTCCATGGCTGGCTTAGGAACCAGCTGAACTGCCCTCGTGCGCCCTAAATATAGTGGCGGGGACACTCAGAGCAGCGCGACCCCCAAGGGCCGCTTCTCGGTGAACGCAAATGACCCCCTCCGCAGGCTGGATACACGGAGGTGCGTCTCTCCCGACAGTGACTAGCCATTACTTGGTGATTGGCCAAGCTGCCAGGGTTTCTGCATGCCAGCGCAGGCCAAGGTCTTCAGGACTTTGCTCGGACAGACGACTCTATAAACTCAGAAACTGCTGGGGGCCGGAGTCGTTCTCATCCGCAGAGTCATCTCCCTTTTGGTACTCCGAGAACAAGACGGAGGGAGGTTCGTGGGAGGGTTCTTGGAGCGGGAAGAGGTCTGTGAAATCAAAGATGACAACAGAGTCTGGCCAGGAGTCCGAGGCGGCGCAGGGGTCCTGAACCCAGTCTGGAGTCGGGGCTGAAGTTGGACCTGGGGTCGAGGCTGGAGCTGCCATAGGGAAGTCATCCTGGGCGCCCTGTGCCAGGGCGCAGCTGGCCTGGCCTTGGCTAGGGACGCCGCCGGGCGCTGGTGCACTGAGCATGCTGGCGGGGCTGGGCGGAGAGGGGCTGCGGAACCCCGGGCCCTCTGGGGGCGCAGAGACTTCAGCCGCGGCGGCAGGGATAGAGGCAGTCCTGGGAGCGGGGGCGTCGGGGACTCCTCCTTCGGTGGAAGCGCTGCGGGAACCCTGGCCAGGCCCCTGGGTCAATCGCTTCAGCCGAGCGTTTTTGGCCCGGCGGTTCTTGAACCACACCTGGGGAGACAGTGGGGCCGGGGAGGAGGCGTCAAAGGAGGGGCAGTGCGCATTTGAGGCCTCCGGGGGTGGGTGCGAGGCTGCCCTCCGTTGGAGCGGAAGCCGGCCTCGGTCCCCCCAGGCCCAATTAGAGGCTCCTGGAGTTTTCAAGAGGCCGCAGAGGAGACCGGAAGAGGGCGGGAGTGGCCAGCCTTGGTCATTCAGGAGCTCGAGCGCCAGGAAGGGGGTCTGCCAGAGGGGCTCCCTGGGTTCCCAGAGGCCCTGAGACCCGGACCCCAGGAGAGCCCTTGCTTCCTGAGTGACCCAGGGCCGCGCTCGGGCCCCTTGGACTTCGGAGGGGCGGAAAGCTGGCCCCCAGATGCGGCGCGTGGTAAGTGCCAAGGTGGGAGCTGGCCCTGGTATAGCTGTGGGGACGGTGGGTGGGGGTGGGATCTGACCTGCACTTTGTACTCCTCCAGGTTGAGCCTGGCCGCCAGGTCCTCGCGAGCCCGGTAGCTCGGGTACTGGTTGTTTACGAAGTGTTCCTCAAGCTCGCGTAACTGTTCTTTGTTGAACACCGTGCGCTGCCGCCGCTGCCTCCCTGCAGGTCCTGAGAGCCATTGCGGGAGAAGGAGGGTCAGATGAAGCCCACCTCCAGATGGTCCCCAGCCCGCCTCCCCCGGCCTGGCTCAGGCCCTGGTGAGCGGACGGGGGGGCTCACGCTTGCCGGCAGAGGCCGGTGCAAGGTTAAGCGTGTGGCATCCGGCCCGGCTGCCCCTGGTGCCAGCCTGGCTCTCCTCCCACCCCAGCCCCCACACATCTCTGGGCCTCAGTGTCCACATCCTTGTGATGGGCCTGATCTCAGCCCCAGAGCCTCCAGCCTGCGAAGGCAGGCAGGACGGGCTCTCCTGGGCGCCAGGTCCCCCCACTATCCAAGGGCTGAAGCGACCCTGATGTTTGCAGGGGACCGCGGTGGGCTGGCTCTCTGTTCATCTCGTCCAGATAACGTAATTCCACCCCCCAGACTCTGCAGCATCCTCCCCACCACAGGAAGCCCTCTCGGACAGCTGGGCCTTCCTCTGGGTACCCAGGAGGCCTCCAGCCTTGGCCACGACCCCCAGCCTCTAGCCCAGGCCTTTCGCGCTGGCCCGTACTCACCCATGGTAGACTGAGGTTCTTGGTTCCTCACTGCTGCTCTGCTCTCCACCTTTGGGGCTCTGCAGGAAGGTCTGAGGCCAGGGCCCTAGACCCCAGCTTTATATACTGTGTCCACCTTGACACACCCTACAGGATCCACCCTCTTTTGCCCCACCCCCTCGCAGGAGATGCAATTATCGATTAATCCTTTCATTGCTGAGCAATCACTGCTCACTGAGTCCTGTCCTGGGGGCTTCCAGGAAACCTCTGGGGTCCTGTCCCCTTTCCCGTGTAAGTGAATGAGCTGGGTTTCCACATCTGGCTCAGGAGCTTAGGTCCCTGGAGTCCAGCCCCTCCTGGACTCCACAGAGTCCATAGACCTGGGCCTAAACATCAGGTTGAACTCATGGCTTGTGCCAGGGTCTCCTGGGAATTCCTGGACACTCTTGCTCCTGGTCAGAGGAAAGCACAACTTAGGATGCCCATCCCCAGGGACTTTGATTATCAGCAGTGGGATGAAATTAAATAGGTGATCAATACAACATGAAACAGCAAAGAGATCTTGTTATTTATGTCACTGTGAACTGTCACTCGGGGTTGCATTTCACTATAAGTGGACATTTACCTGGCTTCCTTTTTGCCAACATTCTACCATAACTGGACATCTTTTCTGCTTCTTGGGCACCTGGAAACACACTGGTCACCAGGACAGTTGATGGCAGTATTGTCAACAGGGGAGAATCCAATAATTTCCTTGGTGTATAAGATGTGACCAGAGGCCATCTTCTGATGATTTCTTAAAGGAAATTAAGTGTACTTTGTTGATTAGATTGGCAAAGATTGAGAAGAGGGTCCTTGCCTGGGATTGGTAGGGGAAGATGTGGGTATCTGGCTTTCTCATGCTTTAGTAGTGTGGGTTGGTGTTTGGGATGGACTTGATGATATCTTGATGATATGTTGTTTAGTCTCTAAGTTGTGTCCAATTCTTTGTGACCCCATGCACTGTAGTCCACCAAGGCTCCTCTGTTCATGGAATTTCCCAGGCAAGAATACTGGAGTGGCCTGCCATTTCCTTCACCAGGGAATCTTTCCAACCCAAGGATTGAACCCAGGTCTCCTGCATTGGCATGAAGATTCTTTACCATTGAGCCAGCAGGAAAGCCCAATACCTGCCAATACCCTTAGCCAGAGGTTATCAGGAAGATTCTGGGGGTGCCTCTGTTCTGTCCAGACAGCTGAGTAGGTGCTCCCATTCTCTTGTGGCCAGACCCTTATGGGGTCAGGGGTCAGAGGAGAGTATGGCTAACAAAGCTTACAGTCCAGAGTGCTGGAAATACATGGAGGATCAAATCAAAATTAAGTAAAACATATAGACATCTTCAGGCTTCCTAGATGGTGCAGCAGTAAAGAACCTGCCTGCCAGTGCAGGAGATGCAAGAGACGTGGGTTTGATCCCTGGGTCAGGAAGATCCCCTGGAGGAGAGCATGGCAACCCACTCCAGGATTCTTGCCTGGAAAATTCTATGGACAGAGGAACCTGACAGGATACAGTCCCATAGAGTCACAAAGAGTCAGAAACGACTGAGCCACTGAAGGTAGACGTCATTATTATAGGTCTTGCTCATTGTTTTGGTGGCTACTTTGGGTTGGATGTAGGGAAGTTTCATAGTCCACCAGCTAGCTCTTTCTCATCTAATATATTTTAATCCTCATAAATATGCCAGTGGAGAGCAGGAAAGTGAGGTCCTTGCCCTCAAAGGTTCTGCGATGCAGCATTTATCCAGCCAAGAAAAGCATGAATAGATGGAGAAACTCACTGATAGTCCCTTATGAAATGATATAATTTATTTATAATATTTATTTACTTGGCTATGCTGGGTCTTAGTTGCAGCATGCAAGATGGTCTTTGCTCATGCGGGATCTTTGGTCACAATGTGCAGAGTCTCTCTAATTGTGTTGCACAGGCTTCAGTAGTTGTGGCACTCAGACTTAGTCACCCTGAGGCGTGTGGGCTCTTACTTCCCTGACCAGGGATCGAACCCACATCCCGTGCATTGCAAGGCAGATTCTTGACCACTGGATCATCAGGAAAATACCAGAAGTATATAATTTAAAGTTGGAAACGTTGATGGCTGCATTACTCACAAGAGCCAAAAGTAGAAGCTAAATGGAAATGACCATGCATTGATGAAGGGATAAGCAAAACATCATACACTCACACAATGGAATACTGTTTAATCATAAGAAGGAATAAAGTACTGACAGAGACTACAACATGGAAGATCCGTGAGAGCATCACACTAAGTGAAAGAAGCCAGACCCCACAGGTCATGAATTGTATGATTCCAATCATAGGTGGTGGTTTAGTCATTAAGTTGTGTCCAACTCTTGTGACCCCATGGACTTGCGAGCCTGCCTGGCTTCTCTGTCCATGGGATTCTCCAGGCAAGAATGCTGCAGTGGGTTGCCGTTTCCTTCTCCAGGCTATCTTCCCAACCCAAGGATAGAACTCTTGTCTCCTGCATTCCAGAGCAGAAAAACCCAGGGAGAAGACAGACTGGCCGTTTTCAGGAATTGGGGAGGCCGGGGGGCAATTGGGATTCCCCAATGGTGGGTGTGGGGTTTCTATTTAAGGTGATGAAAAGTTCTAAAATGAATCATGGTGAGGGATACACAACTCTGTGAGTAAAGTGAAAATCATAAAATTGTATACTTTAAAAAGTTTTATTTATTTAGTTTTAACTGTGCTGGGTCATCAATGTTATGCACAGGCTTTCTCTAGTTACTGCCAGCGGGGGCTACTCTTCCTTGCAATGTCCTTTCTCACTGTGGTGACTTCTCTTGTTGCAGAGCACAGGCTCTTGAGCATGTGGGCTTCAGCAGTTTCAGCTCCCGGGCTCTAAAGTGTGGGCTCAGTCGTTGTGGTGCACAGGCCTAGTTGTCCTGAGCAAGGCGTTTGAAATCTTCCTGGACCAGGGATTGAACCCGTGTCCCCTGCATGGCAGGCAAATTTTTAACCACTGGGCCACCAAAGAAGTCCCTAAATTATATACTTTAAAGCAGTGGTACCCAACGTTTTTGGCACCAGGGACCAGATTTGTGGAAGACAGTTCTTCCCCAGACTAGGGATGGAAGGCTGGTTTGCAGATGATTCAACTGCGTTACATTTATTGTGCACTTTATTTCTATTATTATTACATCAGCTCCACATCAGGCATTAGATCCTGGAGGTTGGGGATATCCTCTTTAAAGGGGTGAATTTTGTGTTATGTGAATACATACCGATAAAAATATACAAATGAATGTAATGCTAATTTCATTGCCCACTGGATTGATCAAGACAGCTGGGACACAGGAGGAGGAATTTGGCTTTCTCTCCCTGCTGATGGGACATATGCTGGTAAACAATTTTTGGAGGTGTTGAAGACAGAATTGGTAATATTTGATAAGGATCAAATGAGTGCAGTACCCACTGACTCAGTAGTTTTTATCCTAAGAGATTTCTTCTGGGAGAATTCTTGACTACTGTGAACAAGCATGAATATATTTGCTTGAACTATCAGTCAGCTGAGCTGATTGGATTAATTCATGTCCGGAATAAGAAAATGATTAAACAATTCATAACAACTTCAGAAATGCTAATTAACAGTTAAAGGGAAGGAGGGGTAGAACTTTGAATAGCAATTGATGATTTTCAGTGTAGTTTTTGCTCTGTTTACCTGATGTGTCTTCTTTCTGCTGAAATAGATATGTCTGGAACACATCTTGTTAGACTTTTTATTTTTGCTCCCAAATCCAGTCTAGAAAACTTGAGGTTTATGACTAATGAAGTGTTGCATGATTGAATGAAGGTACAGTTTCTGACATGGTTCAGTTCAGTCGCTCAGTAGTGTCCAACTCTTTGCAACCCCATGGACTGCAGCACACCAGCCCTCCCTGTCCATCACCAATTCCTGGAGATTACTCAAACTCATGTCCATCGAGTCGGTGATGCCATTCAACCATCTCATCCTCTGTTATCCCCTTCTCCTCCTTCCTTCAATCTTTCCCAGCATCAGGGTCTTTTCCAATTATTTAATTCTTCGCATCAGGTGGCCAAACTATTGAGTTTCTGCTTCAACATCAGTCCTTCCAATGAATATTCAGGGCTGATCTCCTTTAGGAT
Organism: Bubalus kerabau; assembly: GCF_029407905.1. Classification (NCBI taxonomy): domain Eukaryota; kingdom Metazoa; phylum Chordata; class Mammalia; order Artiodactyla; family Bovidae; genus Bubalus; species Bubalus kerabau. The sequence goes on from NC_073640.1 coordinate 67,569,920, forward strand.
GGGCTGGTTGGATCTCCTTGCAGTCCAAGGGATTCTCAAGAGTCTTCTCCAACACCACAGTTCAAAAGCATCAATTCTTCTGTGCTCAGCTTTCTTTATAGTCCAACTCTCACATCCATACATGACTACTGGAAAAACCATAGCCTTGACTAGATGGACGTTTGTTGACAAAGTAATGTCTCTGCTTTTGAATATGCTCTCTAGGTTGGTCATAACTTTCCTTCCAAGGAGTAAACGTCTTTTAATTTCATGGCTGCAGTCACCATCTGCAGTGATTTGGGAACCCAGAAAAATAGTCAGCCACTGTTTCCACTGTTTCCCCATCTATTTCCCATGAAGTGATGGGACCAGATGCCATGATCTTCATTTTCTGAATGTTGAGCTTTAAGCCAACTTTTTCACTCTCCACTTTCACTTTCATCAAGAGGCTTTTTGGTTCCTCTTCACTTTCTGCCATAAGGGTAGTGTTATCTGCATATCTGAAGTTATTGATATTTCTCCCAGCAATCTTGATTCCAGCTTTTGCTTCCTCCAGCCCAGTGTTTCCCATGATGTACATGGCATAAAAGTTAAATAAGCAGGGTGACAATATACAGCCTTGATGTACTCCTTTTCCCATTTGGAACCAGTCTGTTGTTCCATATCCAGTTCTAATTGTTGCTTCATGACCTGCATATAGGTTTCTCAAGAGGCAGGTCAGGTGGTCTGGTATGCCCATCTCTTTCAGAATTTTCCACAGTTTATTGTGATCCACACAGTCAAAGGCTTTGGCATAGTCAATAAAGCAAAAATAGATGTTTTTCTGGAACTCTCTTGCTTTTTCCATGATCCAGCGGATCTTGCCAATTTGATCTCTGGTTCCTCTGCCTTTTCTAAAACCAGCTTGAACTTCTAGAAGTTCATGGTTCACGTATTGCTGACGCCTGGCTTGGAGAATTTTGAGCATTACTTTACTAGCGTGTGAGATGAGTGCAATTGTGCGGTAGTTTGAGTATTCTTTGGCATTGCTTTTGTTTGAGATTGGAATGAAAACTGATCTTTTCAAGTCCTGTGGCCACTGCTGAGTTTTCCAATTTTGCTGGCATATTGAGTGCAGCACTTTCACAACATCATCTTTCAGGATTTGAAATAGCTCAACTGGAATTCCATCACCTCCACTAGCTTTGTTCTTAGTGATGCTTCCTAAGGCCCATTTGACTTCACATTCCAGGATGTCTGGCTCTAGGTAGTGATCACACCATTGTGGTTATCTGGATCGTGAAGATCTCTCTTGTACAGTTCTTCTGTGTATTCTTGCCACCTCTTCTTAATATCTTCTGCTTCTGTTAGGTCCATGCCATTTCTGTCCTTTATTGAACCCATCTTTGCATGAAATATTCCCTTGGTATCTCTAATTTTCTTGAAGAGATCTCTAGTCTTTCCCATTCTATTGTTTTCCTCTATTTCTTTGCATTGATCGCTGAGAAAGGCTTTCTTATCTCTCCTTGCTATTCTTTGGAACTCTGCATTCAGATGCTTATATCTTTCCTTTTCTCCTTTGCTTCTTGCTTCTTTTCTTTTCACAGCCCTTTGTAAGGCCTCCTCCAACAGCCATTTTGATTTTTTGTATTTCTTTTTCTTGGGGATGGTCTTGATTCCTGTCTCCTGTACAGTGACACGAACCTCTGTCCATGACATTACATGGAAGTAATGTCAAAAAATGAACAAAGTCAGACACATTGTTCATTTCTGAGGATGTATACATTCAACAAGCAAAAGATCTATAGCATACATCTATAATATATTTAAATTAACAGCAAAACATGGGGCAAAAATGAATTACCCAGGGACCATGGCAGATTTTGGGCTTCCCTGGTGGTTTAGTGGTAAAGAATCCACCTGCCAGTGTGGAGATGCAGGAGATGTGGGTTCCATCCCTGGGTTGGGGAAGATCCCCTGGAGGAGGAAGTGGCAGCCCACTCCAGTATTCTTGCCTGGGAAATCCCATGGACAGAGGAGCCTGGTGTGCTGCAGTCCACAGGGCTGCAAAGCATTAGACATGACAGAGAGACTGAGCACACAGGCATGGGGAATGTTAAATGTTCATCTTCTCTCTTTCTTATTGCTTAGTTATTATTATTTTTTTTAATTTGAAAGCAGGAAAACAAGAAAAATGCCTGGTTCTGGATCCTGTTGGATCATGTGGGTGCCCTGTCCTCTGTTCTTCTGACCTGATTCATCCCAGGGCCGGATGGAAATCCAGAGGGCAGAGCCCACCCAGGGACAACTGGAGAGGGATGTAGGGAGAGAGCAAGAGTTCCTGAGAACTCCTCCTTGGACTTCCCAGGCTGCTGTCCAATTCCTAGATTCAGATGGATAGAGAGGTTGCCTGTGGCCCAGAATCTGCTTGGGCAAAAGAGAAGGAGCTGGGAAGAGAGTTGGTAGAACTATGTGCTAAGAGGAAAAAATTAGTTTATTCATTTTGATTCAATCAGAATGAGAAACAATGGCTGTCTCTCCATCCATCTGTTCCTTGACTCCTTCTGCAGCCCTCTCCCTGGCAAGCCCAGACTGGTTGTTCCATCTCTGCCTCCAGCCTCAAGGATGTTCATGGACAGGGAGACTCCCTGTTCTCTCCTCAATGAGAGGCATCACTCCGCATAAGGGATGAAAAAGAGAAAGCTGGATTTTGAAGACAACACTGGGGAGAAGGAGATAAGATGGGAACAGAGAATTGGATCTCTGCTTTCTGGAACCTCTGGCCTGTCTTTCCATCATTGGGCTTCCACTTTGTGTCTCCAGACACTGTTCTCTACCTCCATCTTCATTCTTGAAATACAGTCCATCCCCCATTTTGTGTGTGTGTGTGTGTGTGTGTGTGTGTGTTGCAGATTCCATATTTGCCAATTTGCCAAACTCATGTCCATTGAGTCAGTGATACCACCCAACTCTCTCATCCTCAGTCACACCCTTCTCCTCTTACCCTCAATCTTTTCCAGCATCAGAGTGTTTTTCAATGAGTCAGCTCTTCATATCACGTGGTCAAAGTGTTGGAGCTTCAGCATCAGTCTTTCCAATCAATATTCAGGGTTGATTTCCTTTAAGATTGACTGGTTTGATCTTCTTGTCCAAGGGACTCTCAAGAGTCTTCTCCAGCACCACAGTTCAAAAGCATCAATTCTTTAGTGCTCAGCCTTCTTTATGTCCAACTCTCACACCAACAAACGACTGCTGGAAAAACCATAGCTGTGACAAGGACCTTTGTCACCAAAGTGATGTCCCTGCCTTCTAATACACTCTATGTTTGTCGTAGTTTTTCTTCCAAGGAGCAGACATCTTTTAATTTCATGGCTGCAGTCACCACCCACAGTGATTTTGGAGCCCAAGAAAATGAAATTTGTCACTGAGGCTCTTTAGTTCCTCTTTGCTTTCTGCCATTAGGGTGGTGCCATCTGCATATCTGAGATTATTGATATTTCTCCCAGCAGTCTTGATTCCAGCTTATGCTTCATCCAGCCCAGCATTTCACATAACATACTCTGCATAGAAGTTAAATAAGCAGGGTGACAATATACAGCCTTGATGTCCTCCTTTCCAAATCAGGAACCAATCCATTGTTCCATGTCTGGTTGTAACTGTTGCTTCTTGAGCTGCATACAGGTTTCTCAGGAGGCAGATAAGGTAGTCAGATATTGCCCTCTCTTTAAGAATTTTCCACAGTTTGTTGTGAGCCACACAGTCAAAGGCTTTAGCTTAGCCAGTGAAGGAGATTCCCTTGGTGCCATTGACTCTCAGGCTCCTGGAAATCAGCACCACAGACAGAGGTGAAGAGGCCACCTTCACTCTGCCCTGCACACTGTGGGGCTGGTTCCCTTGGTGCCCTTGACTCTCAGGCTCCAGGAATCAGCACCACGGACGGAGGCAAGGAGGCCACCGCCTCTTCTCTCCCTGCCCAGCTGGGTGGCTTCCCCTTCACGCAATTCTTCTCACTCTGAGCAGCCAGTAGGGACCAGTGAGCTCAGTTATACTTGGGACCTGAAGCCCCCTCCCTTCATCCCCACACCCTAGACCCTGTGGGAAGCAACCTGTAAAGGTTTAGTGGGGAAGGGGGAGCAGGAGGTCGCTCAGGGCCAGGAAAACTCCATCTCCTCTAGGCTAGGAGGACTCAGTTACTCAGCAGATGTGGAGCTCGCGCATGTGGGTGGGGTTTGCAGGCCCCAGCTGCTCCCTGGAACAAGGACAGAAGGAGGGTGTGGGGGTGTGTCTGGGTCTTCATGCTGCTTTTAGCTCCACGTCTTCCCTCAAAGCCCAGAGCGTTCCCCTCTTCAGTCCCCTCTCTGCACACCTAGCACTGCCTGGACCCTGGGGAGGGAGTATGTGGAGTAGACGCAGAGGGATCCCCTTGTATTATCCATCCCTCTGTGAGGTGGGGTCACCTGTGGCTGATATCCCCATGTCTCCCTTCTTTGCAAGCATCCCAGAGCTCCCCAGGGGCAGGGCCGACCTGTGGGTCTGACTCCTCAGTGGGTATGGGCAGGGGTCTCCTCACCTGAGGCCTGGAGCTCCAGGGGGTCGCTGGGGAGCAACAGCAGGTGTGGAGCACTGTTGTGTGAGTTGTAGCACCTGTAGGTCCCACTGTGGGCTGAGGTCACAGCACTCAGGGTGAAGTTGGCCTGAACGGGTGGAGCCAGGTTCTGCAGACGAAGGTGCTGGGGAGGAGAGAGCGGCCCCTCTTTGGACAGATGGAAGGTGTCTGGCCAGACCTCAGAGCTACTGCAGGGTCACATCCTCTCCCCGGGGCACTGAGGCCCCTGGGCGGGTGGAAAGGGAGGGCTTCCTGTGCATTCTTGGGGGAAGACAGAGGTGATGTGTAGAGAGCCCCTCCCCATACCCCAGACCCTGAGCTGAGGGCCCTTCCAGCTCCTCTAGGTCTGTCTGTGTGGGTCTCCTTAATCTTTGTGCCTCTCACTCCTGTTTTCATGTTCCCTCCCTAGACCCCTGCCCCACCTGAGCCTCTGCTCCAGGACGCTCTCCCTGGACCCGTCACCACCAGGGCTGACCCTGGGTCCAGTGCCCTGAGCAGACAGTCGGGACCTGGGCCAGGACAGGGGTACCTCACCTGTGATCAGGATGCCCAGGGGGGCGCTGGGGGCCGACCACACATAGGAGAGGTTGTGTCCACTGTAGCATCTGTACCAGCCCCCGTGGGTGCTGGAGAAGGAAATGGCAACCCACTCCAGTATTCTTGCCTGGACAAGTCCATGGACAGCAGAGCCTGGTCAACTACAGTCCATGGGGTCACAAAGAGTCCAATATGGCTGTGTGACTAACACTTTTACTTAATACTTTCCGTGGGTGCTGTTCACATGGCCCAGGGGGAAGTCAGGCTCTTCTGACCTTCTAGATGGAGGGGAGGGCTGAGCCCTTCATCCTTGGTCAGAGCAAATCTGCCAAAGCCGGCCTCTGAGCAACACCAGAGGGTCATATTGTCTCCAGGGAGCATGAGCAAGCCAGGCTTGGGGGAGAGAGAGGGCACCCTGTACACTCCTGGGGGGAGGGGCTGTGTCAAAGGGGGACCTCCAGCCCACTGACCCTGGGTGTGGGTTGGGAGAAGAGGGGTCCACCTGAGCCCACACTTTGCTCCTCTGCCCATGAGGAGGCTCCCACAGTGGGAGGGACCCCACCCTCCATCTTACCTGTCAGCACCAGGGGCAGGGGGTTGCTCCTCTCTGACCAGCCATTCCTACTCTGACATGCACACTGACACTGCCCACTAGTGCTCGAGCTCCTGGCCTGATGGAGAAGCTGGCCTTGTTACTGGAGTCCTGTGGGGGCCGAGTAACCAGAGGGCTGGTTGGGTGGAAGCAGGAGGTCTGGTGGGGACTCACCTGGTTGTACCTGGTCCCACTGCTCCCAACACAGCCCTGGAAGAGAGTTTCCTGCTAGCACCCATCCTCCACCACACACTGTAGGTGCTCCAGCTCTGGTGTGGGCCCCTGCATACTGCGGTCAGATATGCGGTTGAGTGCATCTCCCTTCCCCTGGAACGTCTTTCCCCTTTAAGACTTCTGTGTCCTGGCGTCTCTCAGGACCCAGGCTTGAGGACAGTGAGGGTCTGTGTTGTGGCACTGCCTCTCATGGTCCCCACTCTTTCCGTACAGTTCAGTTTCAGTTGCTCAGTCATGTCCAACTCTTTGCAACCCCATGAACTGAAGCACACCAGCCCTCCCTGTCCATCACCAACTGTCAGACTTTAACCAAACTCATGTCCATTGAGTCGGTGATGCCATCCAACCACCTCATCCTCTGTTTACCCCTTCTCCTCCTGCCCTCAGGCTTTCACAACATCAGGGTCTTTTCCAATAAGTCAGCTCTTCACATCAGGTGACCAAAGTATTGGAGTTTCAGCCTCAGCATCAGTCCTTCCAATGAACACCCAGGACTGATCTCCTTTAGGATGGGCTGGTTGGATCTCCTTGCAGTCCAAGGGATTCTCAAGAGTCTTCTCCAACACCACAGTTCAAAAGCATCAATTCTTCTGTGCTCAGCTTTCTTTATAGTCCAATTCTCACATCCATACATGACTACTGGAAAAACCATAGCCTTGACCAAACAGACCTTTGTTGACAAAGTAATGTCTCTGCTTTTGAATATGCTCTCTAGGTTGGTCATAACTTTCCTTCCAAAGAGTAAGCATCTTTTAATTTCATGGCTGAAGTCACCATCTGCAGTTATTTTGGAGCCCAGAAAAATAAAGTCAGCCACTGTTTCCACTGTCTCCCCATCTATTTGCCATGAAGTGATGGGACCAGATGCCATGATCTTAGTTTTCTGAATGTTGAGCTTTAAGCCAATTTTTTCACTCTCTTCCACTTCCATCAAGAGGCTCTTTAGTTCTTCTTCAATTTCTGCCATAAGAGTGGTGTTATCTGCATATCCGAGGTTATTGATATTTCTCCCAGCAATCTTGTTCTAGCTTTTGCTTCCTCCAGCCCAGCATAGAAGTTAAATAAGCAGGGTGACAGTATACAGCCTTGACATACTCCTTTTCCTATTTGGAACCAGTCTGTTGTTCCATGTCCAGTTCTAACTGTTGCTTCATGACCTGCATATAGGTTTCTCAAGAGGCAGGTCAGGTGGTCTGGTATGCCCATCTCTTTCAGAATTTTCCACAGTTTATTGTGATCCACACAGTCAAAGACTTTGGCATAGTCAATAAAGCAAAAATAGATGTTTTTCTGGAACTCTCTTGCTTTTTCAATGATCCAGCAGATCTTGCCAATTTGATCTCTGTTCCCTCTGCCTTTTCTAAAACAAGCTTGAACTTCTGGAAGTTCATGGTTCATGTATTGCTGAAGCCTGGCTTGGAGAATTTTGAGCATTACTTTACTAGCGTGTGAGATGAGTGCAATTGTGTGGTAGTTTGAGCATTCTTTGGCATTGCCTTTCTTTGGGATTGGAATGAAAACTGACCTATTCCAGTCCTGTGGCCACTGCTGTGTTTTCCAAATTTGCTGGCATATTGAGTGCAGTACTTTCACAACATCATCTTTCAGGATTAGAAATAGCTCAACTGGAATTCCATCACTTCCACTAGCTTTGTTCATAGTGATGCTTTCTAAGGTCCACTTGACTTCACATTCCATGATGTCTGGCTCTAGGTGAGTGATCACACCATTGTGATTATCTGGGTCGTGAAGATCTTTTTTGTACAGTTCTTCTGTGTATTCTTGCCACCTCATCTTAAGATCTTTTGCTTCTGTTAGGTCCATACCATTTCTGTCCTTTATTGAGCCCATCTTTGCATGAAATATTCCCTTGGTATCTCTAATTTTCTTGAAGAGATCTCTAGTCTTTCCCATTCTATTATTTTCCTCTATTTCTTTTCACTGATCACTGAGGAAGGCTTTCTTATCTCTCCTTGCTATTCTTTGGAACTCTGTATTCAAATGGATATATCTTTCCTTTTCTCCTTTGCTTTTCACTTCTCTTCTTTTCACAGCTATTTGTAAGGCCTCCTCAGACAGCCATTTTGATTTTTTGTATTTCTTTTTCTTGGGGATGGTCTTGATCCCTGTCTCCTGTACAACGTCACGAACCTCTGTCCATAGTTTTTCAGGCACTCTATCAGATCTAATCCCTTGAATCTATTTGTCACTTCCACTGTATAATTGTAAGGGATTTGATTTATGTCATGCCTGAATGCTCTGGTGGTTTTCCCTACTTTCTTCTTTTTAAGTCTGAATTTGGCAATAAGGAATTCATGATCTGAGCCACAGTCAGCTCTTGGTCTTATTTTTGCTGACTGTATAGAGCTTCTCCATCTTTGGCTGCAAAGAATATATAATCAATCTGATTTTGGTGTTGGCCATTTGGTGATGTCCATGTGTAGAGTCTTCTCTTGTGTTGTTGAAGAGGGTGTTTGCTAAGACCAGTGCATTCTCTTGGCAAAACTCTATTAGCCTTTGCCCTGCTTCGTTCTGTACTCCAGGGCAAAATTTGCCTGTTACTCCATGTGTTTCTTGACTTCCTACTTTTGCATTCCAGTCCCCTATAATGAAAGGGACATCTTTTGGGGGGTGTTAGTTTTAAAAGTTCTTGTAGGTCTTCATAGAACCATTCAACTTCAGCTTCTTCAGCATTCCTGGTCAGGGCATATACTTGAATTACTGTGATATTGAATGATTTGCCTCAGTCTTTAGATGACTTAAAAAGCCCACAGACCTAGAAGGACAGACAGACACATGGGGTGTGTGACAAGGTTCAGCCTCTGTGTTACAAGTTCCTCATCGGTGGCCTCACAGGAAGAAAAACAGCCCCAGCCCCACCCAGGGCCAGACTCCACCCTCCCTGCAGGATGGTGCCCAGCAGACAGCAGGCTCTGGAACTTTCCAGAACTTATATGAGTCTCACCACATCCCACACACTCTGCCTACACCTCGCGCCAAATCCAAACCAAAAGAGTGACAGAGGGCTGAGATGCAGGGCAGGGCCCAGGAGCAGCCCTAATTTGATTCTAATTGTTTAATTTTCTTTCTTTCTTTCTTTCTTTCTTTTTTTTTTTTTTTTTTTTTTTTTTTGCTGTAAAAAGCTTTATTGTTTCCATTTGGTCCAAAGCTTGGGAGAGGGCTCCAAGGTGGTCTACAAGCTGCCTCATGGCTGCAGAGAGGCTTCAGGAAGAAGCCGTGACACCAGAGGGTCTCCTCAAAGACCACTGAGATGAGATGGGAAATGTCCATTTTTCCCAGCACCACTTACTGAAAATATTGTTTTGTCTCTATTGTATATCCTTGCCTCCTTTGTTGAAGATTTTTTTGACCACAGGTGTGTGGCTTTATTTCTAGACTCACTGTTTTGTCCCAGCGACACGTCTGTTTTTGTGCCAATACCATGCTGTTTTGATTAGTGTAGCCTTGTAGTATTGTATCAAGTCCAGGAGAGTTATGCCTCCTGCTTTTTCCTCAGCATTGCTTTGGCAATTTTGAGTCTTTTGTTGTTCCATATAAGTTTTATCATTATTTGTTCTAGTTCTGTTTTTTAAAATGCCATGGGTAACTGGATAGAGATTGCATTATATCTCTAGATTACTTGGGGTTATATGGCTGTTTTAACTACATTAATTCTTCCAATTCAAGAGTAAGGGATATCTTTCCATTTCTTTGAATCATCTTCAATTTCCTTTATTAATGTTTTATAGTTCTCAATGTAGTCTTTCACCTCTTTTGTCAGATTTATTCTTACATATTTTATTATTATTATGCAATCTTTAAAGGGGTTGATTTTTTATTTTCTCTTTCTGATATTTCATTGTTAATGTAAAGAAATGCAACAGATTTCTGTATGTTAGTCTTGTATCCTAATACCTCTTTGAATTCATTTATCAGTTCTAGTATTTTTGTTTGGAGTCTTCAGGGTTTTCGTGATATATAAAGTATCATGTCTTCTGCATGTAATGATATATAAATCCCAGCCATAGCAATTAGATGAGAAAAAGAAATAAAAGATATCCAAATTGGGAAGAGACTTCCAATGCTATGTTGAATAAAAGTGGTGGTCATCCTTGACTTGTTCCAGGGTTTAGTGGGAATATTTTTGGGTTTTCATCATTGAGTATTACATTGGTTGTGGTTTGTCATAAATAATTTCCCCCTCTATACCCCTTTGGAAAGAGTTTTTATCATGAATGGATGTTGAATTTTATAAACTGCTTTTTCTGCATCTGTTGAGATGATCATGTGGTTTTTGTCTTTTGTTGTTGTAGTATAGCATTTTGATTTGTGTATATTAAACCATTCTTCTGACCCTGAAATGAATCCAACTTGATCACGGTGTATGATCCTTTTAATGTGTTGTTGGATTCAGTTTGCTAATATTTTGTTGAGGGGTTTTGCATCTATATTCATCAATGATAGAAGTGAGGTGAAAGTCACTCAGTCGTGTCTGACTCTTTGCAATCCCATGGACTATATAGTCTATATAATTCTCCAGGCCAGAATACTGCAGTGGGTAGCTTTGGCCTGTAATTTTTCTTTTTTGGTCCTAGCTTTTTCTAGTTTTGGTTTCAAGGTGACAGTGGCTTCATAGAATGACTTTGGGGTGTGTCCTCCTCTTGAACTTCTGAAAGAGTTTAAGAAGTATCGGTATTATAAATTCTTCTTTGCTTGGTAGAATTCCTCTATGAAGCTATCCAGTTCTGGACTTTTGTTTGCAAGGAGTTTTTATTTTTAATATGATAGAGTCTATTTCACTTCTAGTGACCAGCCTTTTCATATTACCCATGTCTTCTTGATTGAGTTTTGGCAGGCTGTATGTCTCTAGAGACTTGTCTACTTCTTCTAGGTTGTCCAATTTGTTTTTCTTAATATTCTCTTATGAATTTTTGTATTTCTGTGGTATCAATTGTTATTTCTCTTCTCTCATTTCTTACTTTGTTTATTTGGGTCCCTTGTTGTCACCTTTTGAATTTGATGTGATGGAATACGCTCCTATGGTTTTATTTCACTTATTCACCATCATACTTGAAAATTGAACTGTGTTACTGTAGAAGTTTAACTTTGTGAATTTTTCTGTCATATAAAATTTTGTCATATATATACATATATATATGTATAATCATTCATTTTTGGTGGGACTGATTTCTGTAATTTTTTTCTAATGTGAGCAATCCATCTGTCTGTCCATATGCTCCTGCTCGTACACTCATGGTTATGCAGACATTTTCCTCTAGGTTATACAACTGTGGACCAGACCTGGGTCTCTTCCTTTCAACTAGTAATTGTTATTGACTCTCCAAACTGACTGGAGTAATTAGTACACCTCCCAGTGATGTGCCAGGATTCAGCATACTCAGCATTTTCTCCTACAGTTGTTTTCTCTTCCCTCATTTTATCTTTCCCTCTCTTATAGATGAACTAGGATATTTTGGCATCTGGTTTAATGGAAACTGGAGCAAAAAGTGGAAATTATCTAACCATGATGTTTAATATAAAGGACACATCTGTACACGTGGGGGTCATCAGTGAGGGGCCGACTGGATCAGACTCGCTTCTTGGGGAAAGTCAGTCTGCTCCTTACTTCCCAGCCTGCCTTCAGCACATTCACCTGAGCACCTTGAGGTTGGCCACAAAGAGAGTGTTTACACTGAAGAAACAGACAAAAACCACAAATCTGGGCTTTTTACAAAGTGGATATATTGCTAACACCATTTACCAGCACAACACCTGACTCACTTCAAACGACAACGTGTTTGTTCACACTGATGGTGTCTGCAGAAACAACACCAGGTGCCATCTGACGAGGAGAGAGGGGCTTGAGGGGTTCAGAGGGGGATTCAGGGAAGAGTTTAGTATCTATCTGTTCCAAACGGGGCCCCACTTCCACCCATTTATTCAGTTACTTAAACGACGTTCTGTTTCTGAGAAGGGATGGAGGTCATTGCGCACACCAGAGACGGCGGGCATTAACAATGAGGCTCACGTCCTCCATGAGAGTGGACAGAGCCTGCAGGCGTGCAGCATGAAGACCCGCCCCTGCCATGTGGGATGCACCTCCGGCTGGTGGTGAGAGGAGCCGGGAGTCGGGGCGTCCTCCCCAGGAGGGAGTGGGCCCCCGTGAAGAGAGGCCGAGCCCCCCGGGGACACCCGGGCCTCCTCCCGCCCAGCAGCGCATCCCTCCCCTGGGGTCTCTGCAGACAGTGCACGCAGCACACGCCGCAGAGGCTCTTCCAGAAGCTCCCGGGCCGGAAGCTTGTGTCCTGGGCTCTGGCACTCCGGGCGGTGTGGGGCCCCCGTGCTCAGCTCTGGGCCACGTCTCTGGCTCCTCTGCAGTCGTGCCAAGCCTGGCAGAGCAGGACCCCTGGGAGCAGCAGGACCAAGGCCGCGAGGCCCATCCGGATGAGATTCTGCACCGTGTAGTCTGGGGTAAGGGCACACAGGTCAGTGCAGGCCTGTCATTCCCGAACCTGGGCATGGGCCCAGGGCACCTGCCTCCCGGGAGATGATGTGGCCCCCAGCCCAGCCCTGTAACAGACTTTGCTTACTCACCACTCTTGGAGTCTGACTTGTTTTGTGGTGGGCTGATACTGTCAGGGGCTCCTGAGAAGCATAAAGTGAGTGGTGTGGGTGAGGAGTTGGGGAGACCCCTCTCTTGGTTCTGTGTCTCCCTGTGGTGCCCTATCCCCATGTGTGCTCATTTTGACTGTCTCAGGCATTTTTGAGGACAGGACTCTGAGCTCAGACAGGACAGCATCTGGCCCCTCACCTGAGACCACAAGCTCGAGGGGGTCACTAGCGTGTGACATCTCTGGCCATCATGGACCCACCACCCCCTACCTCACTGACTGCTCTGGGGGCCTGCCCCCTGGGAGAAAGGAGCTGATCCTCAGAGCTCCTGGGGGTCAGGACAGGGGCTGCCCTCCCCCAGGCTGGGCCCTAGCATCGCCCCCTGCATGACCCCCACCCTTCATCCACGTCTCATTCCCGGGAGCCCCACGGTCTCCCGGGACACCAACTGAGCCAGGGCCTGTATGCTTGCTCCCTTGGGGGCCGTGGGCTCTGCTAGCCCCTCTCTTGTGCTGCTTTCTGGGCAAGGGGCCATGAAGTCTGGAGACCAGAAGAGGGTGGGGACTGAGGGCTCTGGCCTTGAGTCCTGCTGGTTGACCCCGAGGCCTGTGTAGCTCAGCTCCATCACCAGGAGCGGGTCTGGACACCCTGGATGAGAACAAGGACGGGCAGGGAAGGGAGGCCTCTGGCTCTTTCCATCCCCTTCAGAGTTGATCCCTGCCTTCTGTGACCCCCCACTCCCACTCAGCCCAGAGGTCCCCTGGGAACAGGGCCCTGGCCTGACCTGGAGGACACAGTGGACCATGGCTGGGCCCTCACCTGAGACCTGGAGCTCCAGGGGGTCGCTGGGGATTGACAGCAGGTGGGGGGCGGTGCTGTGTGAGCTGTAGCACCTGTAGGTCCCACTGTGGGCCGAGGTCACAGCACGCAGGGTGAAGTTGGCCTGAATGGGTGGAGCCGGGTTCTGCAGATGAAGGTGCTGGGGAGCAGTGAGCGACCCCTCCTTGGACAGATGGAAGGTGTCTGACTGGACCTCAGAGTGACACTGCAGGGTCACGTCCTCTCCCTGGGGCACTGAGGCCCCCGGGCGGGCAGAGAGGGAGGGTTTCCTGTGCATTCCTGGGGGAGGACAGAGGTGAAGTGTAGAGAGCCCCTCCCCACACCCTGGACCCTGAGCTGAGGGTCTCCCTGTGAGCCCTCCCAGCTCCTTTCAGCTCATCTGTGTGCGTCTCCTTAATCTCCGTGCCTCTCATTCCTGTTTTCACGTTCCCTCCCTAGACCCCTGCCCCACGTGGGCCTCTGCTCCAGCACCCTCTCCCTGGACCCATCACCACCAGGGCTGACCCTGGGTCCAGCGCCCTGAGCAGACAGTCGGGACCTGGGCCAGGACAGGGGCCCCTCACCCGCAATCAGGATGTCCAGGGGGGCGCTGGGGACCGACCACGCATAGGAGTTGTGTCCGCTGTAGCATCTGTACTGGCCCCCGTGGGCGCGGCTCACACAGCCCAGAGGGAAGTCGGGGCTCTGCTGCCCTTCTAGACGGAGGGGCGGGCTGAGCCCCTCGTCCTTGATCAGAGCGAAGCTGCCAAAGCCAGCCTCTGAGTGACACTGGAGGGTCAGGTTGCTCTGGGGAGCACGAGCGAGCCAGGCTGGGCAGACAGGGAGGGTGCCCTGGACAGGCCTGCAGACAGGGCACAGAGGCACAGGGCTGCACACCAGCCCTGCTCCCAGGGCTGCAGAGAGAGCTCTCCCTGCTCCCTCCCAAGGCTCCCGCCCATGTCCTGCCCCAGGAACCCAGTGTCCCTGCCCCTGTCTCTCCCAGGGCTCATGAGGCATAAGGCTTAGGTCAGGGGTCTGTCTAGGAAATAGATGGGCCTGGGGACCTCACCTGTGACCTGGAGATGCAGAGGTTCACTGGGGCGTGACCACAGATAGGGCTGGGTGCTGGGAGCATCATAGCATCTGTAGGTCCCCCCGTGGGAGGTGGTTACGGGGCCCACAGGGAACACAGCCTGTTCCTGCCCATGGTTCCCATAGTTCTTCGACACCTTGTGTCAGAGCGGGTCAGTGCCTCCCTCCTTCAGCAGATGCAGAGAGCCCGCTGCATACTGTGAACTGCACGTGAGGGACACGCTGCCTCCTGCGGCCACCACAGGGCTGGGCTGGGTGGACAGGGAGGGCGCCCTGTACACTCCTGGGGGCGAGGGGCTGTGTTAAAGGGGGACCTCCAGCCCAGTGACCCCAGCAGTGGGCTGGGAGGGAGGGGGTCCACTGAGCCCACACTCTGCTCCTCTGCCCGTGAGGAGGCTCCCATGGGAGGGACCCAGGGACCCACCCCTCCCTCTTACCTGTTATCACCAGGGGCAGGGGATCACTGTGCTCTGACAAGCAGTTTCTGCTCTGATATGCACACTGATACTGCCCGGCATCACTTGAGCTCGCGTATTCAAAGTGGAACCAGGCCTTGTTCCTGGAGCCCTGAGGGGCCTTAGCCTCCCAGTACACAGAGCCCCTCTCTCTATGCAGATGGTAGACATCAGCCAGCAGAGACCCCTGACACCAAATGGTCACTGGGCTCCCCTGGGTGACCAGGGTGCCTGGGTCAGCCCAGATGGAGGGTTTGGGGAGAACCTCTGGAAAGGAATCAGACCCAAAAAGTCAGGGCGCCTTCTCCCCCAGGTTCCCCAGCTGTCACCCAGGCCCCTCCCAGATGGGCCACCAGCAGCCTCGACCCACTGTGCTCCCCAGTGACCAGTGGTGGTGGGTGGAAGCAGGAGGTCTTGGGGCTCACCTGGTTGTCCCTGGTCCCCCAGGCCCCAGCACATCCCTGGAAGAGAGTTCCCTGTGAGCACCCAGCCCCACCACATGTCCTGGACACTCCAGGTCTGCTCTGCACCCTGAGGGCTGGGGTCAGATCCGGGCTGAGGACATTCCCCTCTCGCCCAAGGAAGTCTGTCCCCATGGAACCTCCTGCGTCCTGGGGCCTCTCAAGGACCAGATGTGGGAGGAGAGGAGTTTCCACCCCCTCCCTTCTCGGAAGCTCACCAAGGCAGAGAAGGGTGGTGAAGGTGAGGGTCGTGGCACTGCCTCTCATGGTCCCCAGCGGAACAGGTGACTTACAGAGACCTCAGAGCCCGCAGGACAGACAGACGCACTGGGCGTGAAGGTCCAGGCTTGGTGGCGCGTCTTGGGTTCCTTCCAGAAAGAGGAAGAGCCCCACCCTGCTCACTCTGCTCGCCCTGCCCAGTGGAGCCCAGCAGACAGCAGGCTCAGGAGCCTTCCAGAGCACATGGGAGTCTCACCAGACCCCACCCCAAAACCCAGAGAGTAACATGGTCCCTAGACAGGAGGCTGAGATGCAGGGTGGGGCCTAGCTCAACATTGGTTACATTTTTTTTTTTTTTGAAAAGGCTTTATTGTTTCCATTTGGTCCAAGGCTTGGAAGATGGCTCCATAGTGGTTAACAAGCTGCCTCTTGGTTGCAAAGAGAAGCTTCCCGGAGGACGCTCTGACCCCAAAGGGGCTCCTCATAAGCTGATGGGCTCCAGAGGCTTCTAGCGGTGCTTTGGAGGCTGAAACTTTGCAGGAGAAAGCCATCCAGCCCCAGTGGGGACCAGCTGGCCTGCAGCGCTGGTCAGGTAGGCACCCACCATCGTGATGAATTTCACCCACTTGTCCAGGACATGGCTGCAGGAAGTCACAGAGCTGGAGTCGGATGGGGAGGACCCGGGGCCTGCGGGTCCATGAAGGCCTGTCTCGGGTTCTTTGTGAGCAGGGCAGCCCCACAGCGTTTGGGGTCTGACCCCCTCCTCCTGCCCTGGACGGACATCCTGGAAGTGCTGGCTCGGCAGTTTCATGGAGCTTGGTGCTCCCCCGCCCTGGCTCCCCGTTCCTCCCCGTCCACCGGGAGATGGCCCGCCCTCCAGAGCCGCCTGGTCCTAGTGGATGGAGAAGCCCAGAGAGAGGTCGGGGTGGGAGGCGGAGGCTGCATGTGGATCGGGCGGCCAGGAGTAAGTCTCAAGATACTGGGAGCTCACGGGTGGCCAGCGACAAGGAGCCAAGCTCTGCAAATGGGGTTGGCTGGTCCTGGGAGCCGAGGACATCTGGTTGGTTCCAAGGTTGCCACTGGAAAAATGGTTGGAGGGTGGTCGGAGGCTGAAGGAAGGGGCATCCCTGGGCCTGTTCTGTCCAAGCACGGTGGAAGGAGAGACACGTTCTAGGTGCTGCTTGGTTCCAATTCTGATTCTGCTTTTCATGGAAACGGTGTGACCTTGAGTCACTTCCCTTTTCTGAGACTCTGAAAATGCAAAGTTCCTCCCTCCCTCCCTTCCTGTCTTCCTTCCTTCCACCATCCAGGCCGTCAGCCAGTGTTTACTGAGCAGTTACTATATCCAGACATGAGATTCTTTGGTGAAAGTGACCAGTTCCTTCCCTGGACTCGGGGGGGTTCTGATGATGATAACCGACAGGGTGCACATTTAGACAGTGAATACGGTGGCTCTGGTTTCAGTCAGTTGTAGAGAAGGGGAACCACAGAGGGCAGCGAGACCCAGTAACTGGTGGAGGTCCAGAAAGCTAGTGATGGCGAGTGGGGGCTTCCTGGAGGAGAGACCCAGACTGCTAGCGGGAGCACAGGAGTGGCGAGGGGCCGGGAAGGGGGAGTGGGTTTTCCTAAGAACTAGAGTCATCCAGATGCTGTGCCCTGGTCACACAGGGGTTCATGCTCCCTGCAAGTGTGCCAGGATTGTATCCCTGAGGCAGTAGGCTCATTTTCAGGGACGGAAGGTGTGAACACACAGCTGTTACTGAGCCGGTCACCATCCTGTAGGGACTGGACTCTGGGAGGATGGTGATGGTAATAAACATACAGCGCCAGTGTCAAGTCGACCAGTAGGTGATGAGCGGATCAGTATCTAGGAGGTTTATGGGGTTTTCTCACGTAAGCCATCCACAAATCCTACAGCAAAATATATGCACAGTTAAATGGGATGAGTCAGGAAGACTTGCTTGTCATTATCAGGGCTTAGAAGAAGTCTTGTCAGAAATCAACTGATCATGTGTATAGGTTTATATGTTGGCATTCCAAGCATCAGTATGTCTCTTCTCAAGCCAGCACCACTCTGTTTTGATTCCTGGAACTTTGTAGTAAGTGTTGAAATCACAAAGGGTGCAGTTTCCAACTTTGTTCTTACTTTTCAAGGTTGCTTGGCTTGACTTCAGAGAAATGACTTCCTTTTTTCTGCAGAGATGCCCTTTGGGATTCAGATAGGGATTGAGTTAATTCTGCAGGATGCCTTGAGAGTATTGTCCTCTTTACAACATTAATCTTCCACCCTACCATCCTGGAGTGTCTTCTCATTAATCCAGCTCTTTTCAGATGTTCCTCGTGAGATGAAAAAACTAGTGTGTAATTATTGCACCTCCTTCGATAAAGTCATTCCTGTGTATATTTCTCTTTTGGAGGCTGTTAATTTTCACCTAAATGAGTATGTTGAACCTGGCAGCCTCACTTCCTGGGGACGTGACTTTTGGGAAATGGGGTCTTTGCAGTGTCATCGCGTAGAGATCGTACTGCAGGGGGAGGGTCCTCGTGTAATATTTTAGGTGCTCCAGTTGGATTAATTGAAGAGGAACATGGAGAGGCATGCCGAAGACATCAGAGAGGCACCAGGAGCTGCAGCCACGTGGAGTGGAGGAGAATGAGGAGAGGTTCTGCCCCAAACCAGGGGGTGCCTTGGCCAACAGACCCTGGAAAGAGGCAGTCAGGATTGTCCCTAGAACCGCCAAGGGACACCCTAATGCTGGGCTTCTCCTGAACTGTGATCAAATACACGCCTGTTGTCCTAATCCTCCCAGATTGTGGCAATGTCCCCCTGGCCTTTGGACACTAGTGCAAGGTGGAAGAGTATTGTGCTGGCAAGACAGGGCTCTGAGGTCAGCAGACTGGGCTCATTCCTGGACCTGCCCCGCTCTGTAGCTCTGAGCCTGCTGCCTGTTCTCCGAACCTCAGCTTCCTCAAGTGAACACATGGGTGATGGTAGTCACGTCTTCCTGAAGCTTATGAGGGGGACCAGATTGTCCCCTGCCTTGAAAATGTCACACAACTGCAGGTCTCTTTGGTGTCTGGAGGAGATCACACATTGCCGTGGGATATTTCCCCAGGGATCCTGGGAAACTCAGCAACACGATCCGGTCCTGGTCCCTACAGTACTTCTAGGGGACAGAGTTTGATGGGATCTGTGGTGGTGGTGGGGGATGCGGGCCCCTGTCCAGCCTGAGGACAGAAGCAGAGAGCGGGGGAGTGGGCTCGGGGGCCCTGCCCTGTCTGCGCCACCTCCAGTGACACTTTCTGTTGGGGCACTGGCTGTGCCCGTGCTTCAGGGACTGGGGCGGCTGTCCTATTCGGGAGCCTCAGGGTGCCTGGTGCTGCTGGAGCTCGGCGCGCCCCTCCTTCCCCGGCCTGAGTCGTCACCTGCTCTGCTGTACCGCATGTCATCCGAGGCCCCATTTCCCCCTGGGCAGCAGCTCATCGTCTGGCTGGACTCAGTGATGCCAATCGGGCAGCCGAGGCCATGGTGTGTGGAAACACACTGAGAGTGTGTGGAGTGTTTGCTGTGACTGCTGGACAGCCACTTTGCTGTGAATCGGCCCCTACGCAGGGGTTGGCTTTCCCCAGCCTGCTTCAGCCCCGCCTCACTCAGGGGTGAGAACCTAGGGAGGGTGATGGAGCAAAGGGACGGCTCATCAGTAAGGAGCCGCAGACAGGAGTCAGTACCCGTGTGTCAGAAGGGACAGGACCTCATTCCAGCAACCCCTGAGCTTCCCTCTGACACAGCCCCCGCCCCCTCCCCCGTGTGTGAGGACCAGGAGGTCATGTGGGAGCTTTCCATCCTCTAGTCCTAAGATTCGGCAAAGTTCTGCCTCCCCAAGTAACGCGTTTTGTCCCTTTTTGCCCGTGTGAAGTCGCTTCAGTCATGTCTGACTCTTTGCGACCTGATGGACCATAACCTGCCAGGCCCTGCTGTCCATGGGATTTCACAGACAAGAGTACTGGAGTGGCTGCCACGCTGTCATCTGTCTCCTTTTGACTTTTATGCAATGGAGATCCTCGTGCACACACTTACAGCTTTTCTTCACTCATTAAGTAACGTGCCTGAAAGTTGGTCTGGATTACAGTGGCAATTCAACTTTTCTCTCATATAGAAGTCTGTTGCAGGGCTTCCCTGGCAGTCCAGTGCTTAAGAATCCACCTTCCGATGCAGGCAACGTGGATTCCATCCCTGGTCAGGGAACTAAGATCCCACGTGCCGAGGGGCAATTTAAACCCGTGTGCTGTGACTACTGAAGCTCGCGCTCCCTGGAGCCTGCCCACCACAACTAGGGTCTGCAGTGAAAGATCCCACATGAGGCAACGAGATCTCACATGCTGCGACTGGAACCTGACACAGCCAAATAGATCAATAAAATATTTTTTTAATGAAATTTTAAAGCTCCATTGCATGTATACACCAAAGCATTCATGTTTGTGAGGTTGTTTTCTGTGATCTGTCTGTTATGAGCGACCCTCTGTCCTTACTCTCCTGCGTGTGTACTGCTGGTTATGGACAATTTCCCCCTCAGTTACATAAGTCTGGGTGGGGGCTGTGTGTCTCTCCTTTTTAACTGATGGTTGTTATTTCCTCCCCAGATTACTGACACAATTTGCACTCCAAGCTGTAAGGCATTGGAGCCAAAGTGCTCCGTGTTTTATCCCGCAATTGGTACTTGCGTTGTTTTCTCTTTCCCTCTCGTCAAATGGACTAAGGTTTTGGCATCTGATTTCGTGGAAAGTGGGGCTTGAAATTGACATAGAAATGATCTAACCGTGCTGTGTAATGCAAAGGACACATCTGTGCGCCATCGGTGGGGGCTGGCTGGATCAGACTCGCTCCTGTGGGAAAGTCAGCCTGCTCCTTCCTTCCCACCCTGCCTTCAGCAGGTTCACCCTGGCTCCTTGAGGTTGGCCACGGAGAGCGTTTGCACCAAAGGAGACACACAGCTCACACACCTGGGCTCTTTATAAACTGTTGTATTCCTTAGCCTTTTACCAGCACAGCACCTGGCTGTCACTTCAAACGTCAGGGTGTCCCCTCGCAGCGATGGTGTCTGCAGAAACGACACCGGGTGTCATCTGATGAGGAGAGCAGGGTGTGGGGGGGTCCGGGGGATTCAGGGAAGAGTTCTGGATCCATCTGTTCCCAGTGGGGCCCCACTTCCACCCATTTATTCAGTTACTTAAACGACGTTCTGTTTCCGAGCAAAGGGATGGAGGTCATTGCACACACCAGAGACGGCAGGCATTAAAAATGACGCTCACATACTTCACGAGAGTGGACAGAGCTTGCCGGCGTGCAGGGTGAGGACCCGCCCCTGCCATTGGGATGAGCCTCAGGCCCGGGGGTGGTAGGAGCCGGGAGTCGGGGCGTCCTCCCCAGGAGGGAGGGGGACCCCCGTGAGCAGAGGCCGAGCCCCCGGGGGCCTCCTCCCGTCCCCGCGGAGAGTCTCGCGTCTCTCCCCCAGGGTCTCCGCAGACAGCGCACCCAGCATGCACCACAGAGGCTCTTCCAGAAGCTCCCGGGCCGGAAGCTGGCGTCCCGGGATACTGCGCTTCGGGCAGTGCGAGGCTTCCGTGCTCAGCTCCGGGCCGCATCTAGGGCTCCTCCGTGGTCGTGCCGAGCCTGGCAGAGCAGGACCCCGAGAAGCAGCAGGACCGAGGCCGCGAGGCCCATCCGGATGAGATTCTGCACCGTGTAGTCTGGGATGAGGACGCACAGGTCAGCTCTGGCCCCGTTACCCGGAAGCGGGGTGTGCACCCAGGGCACCTGCCTCCTGTGAGAGGACGTGGCCCCGAGCCCAGCCCCTGACGGGGACGGTGTCCTCATCCCCACTCGCAGGTCTGACCGCAGTGCTGGGGGAGGGCGTCGGCGGGGCCCGAGGGTCCTGAAGGGAGGCTGTGAGTGGGCCGTGTCCTCCTTGGGAGCGTCTGGGGGCCTCTCTATCTTACTGTCTCAGGTGTTCCTGCTCAGGACCCTGAGCTGACGGAGCTCAGACAGCACAGGGTGGGGCCCGCCTCTTAGCTGTGGTCTGCGGGATCCCTGGGTGGGGGCCGCCCCTGATCAGTGGTATGCGGCGTCCCACGGACCCACCACCGCCCGCCGCAGGCGCTCGCTCAGCCCTCTGCGTCTGCCGGCTTGACTCTGCCTGGGGGAGGAGGCGATACCTGGAGCCTCCGGGGGCAGGATGGGGTGGGGGCGGACCTGCTCCTCCCCAGACTGACCTCCATCCAGCAGCCTCAGGCCCCTGCAGCCTGTGGCTCCCGGGCCATCTCTGCCCGACTCCCCGCCGGCCCTTGACGATTGAGGGGCCTTGCCCCCCCAACAGAATCTCAAAGCACGCTGGGGTGGGCTGTCTCCCCTGAGCATAGACCCCCGAGACTCCCCAGGTTCGGATCTGGGTCTGTGGCTGGGAGAATGGGTCCTGGGTATGAGCCCAGGAAGGGGTATGCCGGGCTGACCCGGGGTCCCCACCTCACTCCCCTCTGCCCTGCACGGCCCTGTGGCCTCCCTGAGACCCTCGCACTGCCCACCTGGCCCTCCAAGACCCCAGTGCAGGAGGAAGGGGCGGGGCGCGGGCTCCGAGGCCCCTCCCTCAGGGGGCCCCTCCCTCAGCAGCCCCTCCTCCATCACCGCCCTGCCCTCCCAGGGCTCAGAGCCCCGAGATGCTGAGTGAGACGGACAGATTGGGCCTCACCTGAGACCACGAGCGCCAGGGGCTCACTGGGCTGTGACAGCAGGTAGGGGTCTGTGCTGAGTGAGCGGTAGCACCTGTAGGTGCCCCCGTGGGCTGAGGTCACAGGGCTCAAGAAGAACTCGGCCTGGTACCGCCCATCTTGGTCCTGGGAGCTCAGACGCAGAGGACGATGGGTTGCCCCCTCTTTGGACAGAAGAAAAGTGTCCGTCCTGTTTCCTGACTGACACAGCAGGGTCACATTCTCCCCGGGGGCCACCGAGGGGCCCGGCCGCACCGAGAGGGAGGGGCTGTCTCTGAGCCGTCCTGCAGAGAGGAAGGGGGTGCGGGCGCCGGCCCGGGTTCTGAGCAAGACTCTGCGGGCCTCTCTGGCCCCTCAGTGCTGTCTCTGTTTCTCTGAGTCTCTCTGTCCCTCCCTGGGACCCCTCTCCCTGGTCCCAGCATCAGCCCTGGGGCTCCCCGGTGGGGCCTGTGCAGAGTCTGGTCCCCGACTGACCCGCTGGCTCCTCACCTGCCACCAGCAGCTCCAGGGGCTGGCTGGGGGCCGACCACTCGGAGGAGAGGCCGTGTCCACAGTAGCATCTGTACTGGCCCCTGTGGACGGTGCCCACCAGGCCCAGGGGGAAGTCAGCCTGAGCGAGCCCCCCCCTGGGGCCTCCGGGCAGGGCGCTGGAGGAGGTCCTGTCCCCAATCCTTGGACAGAGCGAATCTGGTGTAGCCGACATCAGAGCGACACTGGAGGGTCAGGTTCTGTCCAGAGGTGACGACAGGGCCCTGCGGGGTCAGGAGGGAGGGCTTCCCAGACAGCCCTGGGGAGAGACATGCGCTGGGTTGTAGGGACCGCTTCCCTTGTGGATACCCCTCTCCAGTCCCGGCCCCAGGCCTCGCTGTGTGTCAGTCTGTGTGTCTGTCCTGTGAGCCCCACGCTCCTCTCCCCACCCTCTCACAGGGGCTCCCCTGGGAGCAGAGACCCCAGTACGTTGTCTTGTTTGCACAAATGTATGCGGTCAGGACGGGACTTCCTCACCTGGGACCAGGAACTCCAGGGGGTCGCTGGGGGCCGACCACACCCGAGGGGTGTCCCTGTTAAAGCCGTAGCATCTGAACATCCACCCGTGCCCGGGGGTCACGGGGCCCACGGGGAACAGGGCCTGGGTCTGCCCGTCGGGGGTTCGCTGTCCATCCAGGGTCCGAGAGGATTTGTCTTCTCCTTCCTTGGTCAGAAGGAATCTGTTAAATCCCTGACGGGAGGCACACTGGAGGGTCACGTTCCCTCCTGAGGTCACCACAGGGCTCGGCAGGGCTGAGAGGCTGGGTTTGACGTAGTGTCCTAGGAGAGAAGGAGGCAGCTGGTTCCGTGGGGCCCCCACCCTGCCCTCCCCTCCCCAGAGCTGGGCTGTGAGAGGGACACCCCTGAGAGCAGACCCCCGAGAGTCCCTCACGTGTCACCACCAGCTGCAGGGGGTCGCTGGGCTCTGACCAGCCAGTGGGGGTGCTGTGGTAGCACCGATAGCTGCCTGCATGGTCCTGCCCCATGTGTTGGATGGAGAACTTGGCCTTGTCCCTGGGCTCCAGGGGTTTCTGTCTGTCCCAGAGGACTGAGGTTCCCTCTTTATCCAGATGGAACTCCAGGGCTCCCAGGGTCCCCCGGCACCAGATGGTCACAGGACTCCCCCAGGGGACCACAGAGCCCGGCTCAGCCCAGATAGTGGGTTTGGGGGGGGTCCCTGGAAGGAAATCAGAAGTGGGCTCACCAGGAGTCCCCCCCAGGTCCTGGCTCTCAGCCCAGACCTCCCAGACTCCCCCTCCGTGAGCCCCGAGCTGCCCTCCCCCTCCCCGGGGCCTGGGGGTGACCTTGTCCCCACGAGAGGAGGGAGCTGGGCCCCTGGACAGACTCACCGGCCTGCACCTGGGTCCTCAGGCCCACACTCAGTCCTGGAAGAGAGTGCCCTGTGAGAGGTCTGCCCTCAGCTCTGAGCAGTGCCTGTCCTCCCCGGGAGCCTCCTGGGCTCTGGGGTCCCCTGAAGGAGCAGGCTGGCTGGGGGGGTCCCTCCAGACCAGGGCTTCCCCTGCCCCTCCTCATCTCACCGAGGCAGAGCAGGGCGGGGAGCGCGGGGGCCATGGCGTCTCCTCACTGCAGTCCAGGCTGTGAGGATGGAGGAGACCTGGGTGTCCTCCGACAGACAGACCACAGGGTGTGTCCTCTCCGAGGCTGGGGCTTCCTGTCACGCAATTGTCACATCAGCATCCCCGCAGAAAGGGGACCGACCCTCCCCGGAGATGGGCCCTGGTTTCTGCAGGCTGAGGCTGGAGTGGGCAGTGGGTTCAACAGACATTTCAGACCACTTCTGGGGCCTCCCGTAACTCTAAGCTGCCCTAAGGCTTCCTGGTCTGATGGCTTTTCTCCCCCCAAGCATCTGCACCTATTTCTCAGTGTTGGCCATGTGCCTGGCTTAGAGATACACGACAGATTTCAGACCCTGAGCTTGCAGAGTTCAGACTGGCAAACAAAGAAGCAAACAGCGACGGCCACCAAAACCCCCTCAGATACTCAGCTTCCTGTGGCTACAGAGCAGCTGCTGGAAGTCACCGCGTTAAACCGACACAGTAATTACCTTCCATTCTGGAGGTCAGAAGTCCAAACTGGAAACTCCGGCACTAAAACCGCAGTGTCGTCAGGCTGCGTTCCTCCCAATTGCTCGGGGGAAATGTCTCCCCTCACCTTCTCAAGCTTCTACAAACGACCCTCTCCCTGGCCTCACCCCTCCCATCTTCAAAGCCGGCAGTCACAGCTCTCCAGCTTCCGCTTTCAAGTCACATGTGTTCTGGCTGTGTCTTCCCTGCCTCCTTGTTTCACCCATAAGGACCTTGGTGGTGACAGGGGACCCCCTGTTTCCCGGATAATCCAGGACTGTCTCCCCATCTCCACCACTGAGAAGGCGTGTTAGGGGATCTGAAAGGGAAATTCAAGGCTCATCCTCAAATAACTAAATGATGATAATAAACATATGACTCACTCTCCTCCCCCATGGAGTGGGGCTGAGCAGGGTGACGAGTGCTGAAATCACAGCGACTCTCCTGCCCACCCTGGACTGATCAGAGGGACAGGATGACAGAGCCTGGGAGGCCGCGCTGACCATGAGGATGCCATGGGCAGGTGCCTGTCACCCCCAGCATGTGTTTCAATGCTGAAATTTTCACCAGAAGCCAAGCAGCTCTTCCCCTACATGTCAGTCTCCAAGGCCATCCCACAGAAGACGTAAGAATCCTTTTTGTTCAGCAAACAATTTCCGCCCATCATAAACCCAGACATGTGCTCCAGGCATGGTCCAAATGTGCCATCAGGTGATGAGAGCCCGATGCTGGGCTTAGGGCTGGATGGTCAGAAGATCAGTGGCTCCTGCCCAAGGTCTGAGCCCCTCCTGGTCTTGAATGGCTTGTGTTCATCTTGAGTCTCTGGCTCAGGGCCACCTGTATGGACACAGTGAAGTTTCCATCAGTCTCCCAACCAGACACCTGGGCTCCTCCCCTCACAAGGGTGATGAGAGCGGTGCCGGTGCCAGTGCTGGGCGCTGGGCGCTGGGGAAGGGGGAGCCACCGAGAAAGGAGGCGTGAGGCATACAGCACAGGAGCCAGAGCGCTCTGGTCAGATGTGGGCTGTGCACTGGGGGCGGAGTACCAGCCAAGCCGTGCTGCCCTTGTTTCTCCTTATCAGTGATTGCGGGTGAACTCGGCGTGCCCTGGGTTTCCCCAGAGTGAAGCTGTGGTTTGCCCTTTGTGATCAGTCACTGGGGTGCGGGGAGATATTGATACTCTGAGAGTTTGAATATACCATGTTCCTCATTAAACATTCATTTAATAATTTTAGCAGCTACTGACCTTATGCTGTAGCCACATGTCTTCTCCCAGAGCATCCGTTTGCATGTAAACCACACTGTGTATAATACCCCACTGCTTTGAAATGCCTGAGGAATACGGCTGATTCTTTTTTTGTTTCTTTTCCCAGACTAAGGAGATGCACCTAGGCTTTCTTACTGCCTCATGACTCAGAGGCTCTATTGTGTATGTGCTATTTAAAAAAATGTTTTTAAAATTTTTTAATGTGAACCATTTTTAAGGTCTTTGTTGAATTTGTTGCAATATTGTCTCTTTTTCTGTTTTGGCTTTTTGGCTGTTGGGCATATGGGATCTTAACTGCTCAACAAAGGATGGAACCCGGGGCATTGGAAGGTGAAGTCTAACAACTCGGCCAGCAGAGAAGTCCCTGTGTGGTGTGTTTTAACTTCTGGTTGAGCTCATCCCTTCTGCCTGTATACTGCTTCTCTTTGGGTGTTTCCTAGTTGTTATTTTTCCATATAAAGTTTATTATCAATTTGTCTAGTTTTTGAAAAAATGCTTGTTAGTGCATTTTGAAGACTGGGGCTCATTTATAAATTAGCTGAAGAAGAACTGACATATTTGTCATGTCCAAGGATGCTGTCCAAGGATCAGATGTAGCTCTTCATTTCTTCAAATCTGATTTTTGTGCCACTCAGGAATGTTTGAGAGATAGACACTTACATGGGCTCAGTTTTGCACGGTTTGTATTACATTTATCCCTTGGAATTTTCCTCTGCTCTTGTTTTGGTTGTTCCTACTCAGGGGAAGCTGGGATTTCTTCGTGGATCTGAAAGTGGTTGGTTCATAGAAATTAATTCTATAGTGACTACAAGTCTGACTTTTTGATGGCTGAGTGACTCTCACCGTGGTGTCTCGAGGACTCTCCAGTCCGCTTCCCTCTGCTCCCCGCACCACTCAGCCCCCCTCCCCCTCCCCTCCCCCTCCCCCTCCCCTGGTGGCCCAGCTCCCCGGGGTCTACACATACAAGTTCTCCCTGGTGTCCAGGGTCTTGCAAGAACTGTCTCATCCTGCCTCTCCCGCTCTGTTTGCCCCTCAATGTCCCCACCAGAGAAGAACACATCGAATTCCTGTGAGGACAGGACTTGCACTGCCAAAAATTCAGTGAAAACAAGCAAGCAAAAACAAGTGGTGACGGGCCTGAGTCTTCTAATATTGCCCTTTTTTTGTTTGTTTGTTTGTTTTGGCAGGGAGGGGACAACTGGCCTGGTTTCCTGGCACCTAGAGAACAGTGAAAATTCTGTGTAAATGCAAGAATTGTAAAGATATGTCTAATTTGGGGAGCCTGTAACAGTACAAAATAAGAATCTAAAAGTGTAAAACCATCATGAAAATAACAGGAATGAGCTCTTTCTCTGTGGCCAGAATTCGGGACATTTCCTTAAGGGCTGATGGAACCAAATGACACCCTGACAGGCAGCCCTTTGGTTACTGCCCGTCTTCCCATTGGCCTTCCAGAATGTTCTTGCATGTTGCTCCCTCCATCCAGCAGGCCAGCTCCCCTCGAGGCCCCTCTCATCTGGGCTCTGCGCCCCTAGTTGGGGCAGGGACCCAGGCCACTCCCAGTGTGTTAACTGCTGCTGACCTCCGAGGCTAGACTTTCAGCAGTTTCTACTGGTACAGCCTGAAGTGACCTAGAGTTGTGGTCTGATCTAGGAGGTTAGTAACCATCGCTCTGCTTTGTTCTCCTCAAAGGGTGAGAAGACCGTCTGACTTCAGAACTGAAACGCTGGCTGGGAGGGAAAAGAGGAAGTAGGGATTGAAAGAGGCATTGTGTTCCGGTCCAGAAGGCAAAGATGCAGAGGCTTTCAGAAGGGGTGAAGTCAAGTTCACAGACTGGATTCAATCCGTTGAACAGAGGTTTTCAAGCATGTGTTTTTAGCCTCTGGTTCAGATCCCTGTGGTGACCTGCTCTTTCATTTTTGATGTGGTTGATGGCTCTGTAGGTGTCAGAACCACTTTCAGCCCCGACCTTGAAGAATGTAGCCATCCCTGGGACAATTCCAAGCAGTGAGGAACAGAAACCCATGAATACATTCCCAAGTGTCACCGCCTGTGGAGGGAAGACCCTGCAGGGCGTTCTCTACACTCTCCGAGGTCCTGGTGGAGTCCCGTGCCATTACTTCCTGCACGGACCTCCGGCTTCTCTACCAGGAATTCCTTTCCTTCACACTCTCCCTGCCACACTCCGCCTTCTTGCTTCTCAGATAAACTACCTACACTTCCATCCTTGTCTTGGGTCGTGCTTCCAGGGTAACTCACAGCAATTCAGGGACTGGAAAATGCCATGAGGTGTTTTGGGTTTGTTTTTTCCAATGACATCATCTCTTCTTTGACTGCTCAAGATCACTCACCTTAACCGTTCCATGAGTTCTTGGACTTGCCCTTTTGTTCATCCTTCACCATTCAGCAATCTTATCCCTGTTCACTAAAGAAATACTTAAGCATGTCAACCCATGGCCATCCCAGGAAATGAGGAGATAAAATTGAGAAAAAAACCATGTATTCCCTGCCCTCAAGCAAGGTCTGGTGTCATAGAAAAATGAAATGAACAAAACAATTACACAGATAAGTGTTTCTAGCAAGATCTGTCATAACCAGACTCAACCTGAGTCTGGATGAAGCAGGCATAGTATTAACTCATCATAGATAAAAACATGATAGGTAGATAAATAGGTGAATTGATTGATAAGTAGCTAGATCATGCATAGACACTTAAATATACAGATAGTTACATAGACACATAGGTAAAAAGCTACACAGAAACATACATAGCTATATAGGTAAATACACAGATGCGTGGTTACATAGATACATAGATAATTACATAAATAACCAGACCACAAGGTCAGGTATTGGTGGAGAAACTTCCCTGCACCACTTCTGGTCCTAACAGGCTGACAATACTCAAAGCACTCATTTTCTCGCTCAAACACTTAGATTTCCCAGCGCAAAAGGAGAAAGAAAACTCTCCTGTCAACGACACGTTGTTCCATCAGGAGACGCCCAGACAGGCTCTGGGTCCCGCCTCCCTCACGCCCTCCGGGGTAGGTGCACACCTTAACTGTGAAGCTTGCTCTCTGCCAGCCCCCACCCACCCCACCCCCGGTATCCTGTGACCCTGGGCTGTGCTCTCCACACTCACCCTGCCTCCCAGCTGGCTCAGATCACTTCTAAACTGAAAGCCTTCAGTCTACAGGTGTGGGTGAACTAAGGAAACAACTACGTTTGGCCAACGTGGGTGGGCGGGACTTCTTGGACCGGCGAGTGTGCAGAGAACCCGAAGGGTCTGGGACGGTGGCTGGATTCTTGCCTGCACCCCACGGGGCTCATAGGACACGGGCCCTATGACGAGGCAGGGGTGGCCTGGCGTCCCCGCCCCCTGAGTCCTACCATCACGACACCCAGGGGAGGGGCCAGCCTTGTGAGGAGGACACTGGGGAGGGGGGTCCGACGCGGAGGGAGGGAGAGACCTGGGGTTTCTCAGAGTCACAGCCCCAGAGAGGGGCTGGTTGAGCCCAGGGCACCAAAGCCAGGCTCACAGGCAGAGCTAGGTGTTCAGGAAGGGACCTCTTCCGGATGCTGGGGTCAGCAAGGCAAGGTCTGATAGAGATGGAGGGCAGTGATGTCCTGTCCAAGGGGTCAGTCTGTCCCAGCGCTCAGACCTGTGGCTGGTCCCAAGCCTTGCTGCATTCAAGCCCGCGGGGCCCTCAGCCCCAGTGGTTGCTTCTGTTCAAGGAGAAGACAGCCAGGCTGTTGGTGTCTGAAATCCTTCCCAGCATCAAGGTCCTCGTGCCTTAGGAGTCTTGACCAAGCCCCCACATCTGCCCAGACTGCACCCTCGCACCCCCAGCCCAGCTGACCAGCTCCTCCAAGAAACAGGAAGCGCAGAGCCCCAAGCTCTGCGCCAAAAGGGCACCCAGGAAAGGGGCGGCGTAGCTGCCGCAGAAGGCCCCCAGTAGGCTGCAGGAAGCCAGGCTCTGCAGTCAGTCACTGTCCTCTGAAAAGCACTTCCCTTTCTGCATGAAAACAGCCATCCACCTCATTTCCTCCCTCGAATCAGGATGAGATCGGCCACACACCCTGTGTCGAAACTCACCCACGTGCAGACACTCAGACAAGGCAACCCTGCCCACCGTTGACTGCCGACCAGACCTGTCACTCATTTTTAAACCATGTCACCTCAGGTAGGAAAGTCAGTTGGGGGGGGGGGCGCGGGGGGGCATTATTGGCAGAGGGCAGGGCCCGGTGGAACCTGCCATAAACCTATGCATGTTGTCATGGAAGGAGCATGCATGCAAGGTGCTGTGGGTGGATTTTTAAGTGAAAAAGCAGTAAACGTGGCCTCCCAATTATTTTTCTTGTTGGGAAAGAAAACAATGATACATATGTTCAAAAAAACGGGATGCATGCATGCTAAGTCGCTTCAGTCCGACTCTTTGCGGCCGCATGGACTGTAGCCCGCCAGGCTCCTCTGGTGAGATTCTCCAGGGATTCTCCACCATGGGATTCTCCAGGCAAGAATACTGGAGTGGGTGGCCATTTCCTTCTCCAGGGGATCTTCCTGACCCAGGGACTGAACCTGCATCTCTTACATCTCCTGCATTGGTAGGCAAGTTCTTACCACTAGCGCCACCTGGGAAGCTCCCCCCCAAAAAAAGGGGGGATAAATAATAACAAGAGTTTGCATTTGTCTAGCTCTTTCTCCACCCCCTCCCCTTTTTTGGCTGAATGTTGTAACCTTTACTCTGTGGTCTGGTTCGGATTCAGATTCAGGAAGCGACCCAACCTCACTGTCACCCACATTCTGCCCCCAGACCTCCTGAGTAGGTTCTGTTCTCACCAGCTCTGAGAGTTCAGACAACACGGTTGCTTATTCAACAAGCCCTGTTAGAATGTGTGTTTTTGTTGTTGTTGTTCAATCGCTAAGTCATGTGCAACTCTTTTCAACCCCATGGACTGTAGCCTGCCAGGTTCCTCTGTCCATGGGATTCTCCAGGCAAGAATACTGGGGTGGGTTGCCATTTCCTTCTCCGGGGGATCATCCAAACCCAGGGATCGAACCCGTGTCTCCTGAATTGGCAGGCGAACTGTTTACTATCTGAGCCACCAGGGAAGCCCTTATGATATCCCATCTATTATTCAAACTGGGTGTCTCTTCATTAAGTCATTCAGATTTTGAATAATTTGATTCTAAACGCCATTAATCACTAACTCTAAAATTATTTTTTCATTGAAGTATAGTTGACTTGCAATGTCGCGTTAGTTTCAGGTATTACAAAGTGAAGTGAACACCTGAAAAGTGACTCGGACATGTATCTTTTTCAGGTTCTCCTCCGTTATACATTATTACCAGATATTGAATATAGTTCCCTGTGCTCTACAGTAGGTCCTTGTTGTCTATCTCTTTTTTTATAATCTTGTCTATTGATTCGTGGCTGCACTGGGTCTTTGCTGCGGTGCGGACTTTCTCTAGTCGTGGTAAGCAGGGGGCCCTCTAGTGGTGCGCGGGCTTAGTTGCCTCGCCGCACGTGTAATCTTCCCAGACCAGGGATGGAACCCGTGTCCCTGCACTGGCAGGCAGATTCTTAACCCCTGGACCGCCAGGGACGCCCCGGATATCTATTTTATAGAATACTGTGTGTCTGCTAATCCAAGTCTCCCATTTTATCCCCTCCCCTAATCACTAGTTCTTTATCAGGAGGCTCCAGGTTTTGATAAGAGATTCTGTAAGTGAGCGCTCGGAACCATTAGAACAAAACACAAACCCCTCCGGAAAAGGAATTTTTATACAATTTTCTATGATTCTTGACTTTTTTATAATTCAGAGAATCATTCATTTTGACATACCACCTTTCTATTCATGGGGTCGCAAAGTCGGACACGACTGAGCGACTGATCTGATCTGATCTGATCTTTCTGGCATCAATGGTTTCCCACTGATGGGACTCTGCTATGTAAAATCAAAGTGCCGTTAGAGGCCTTAGGGGGGATGGCATTCCTTAGGAAATTAAAATATGGAGACATTAGATAGTACTGCATGTAAATGAATGTATCATCATTGGCATGTATTAGTTTTGGGTGAGTGTGCATATGTGTGCAAGCCCATGTGCATGTGTGTGCGTGTATTTGTGTGCATGGGTGTGTACACATGTGTGCATGTGTATGTAGATTATTAGCAGTGCAGTTCAGTAGAAGAAATGAAATGGAATTATTTTTAATTAATTAAAAGAAATAAATTCATTTCTTTTAATTAATTAAAAGAAAAATTTAAATTTTAAGTTAAATTTATTTATTTTCAGTTGAAGGGTAATTGCTTTACAGTACTGCATTGATTTCTGCCAAACATCAACAAGAATCAGAGAAATGGCTTTTTTGATATTTATTTATCTGGTTGCGCCAGGTCTTAGCTGCAACACGAGGGATCTTCGGTCTTCTTTGGGACACGGGATTTTCGGTCTTATTGCAGCTTGCAGGACCTTTGACTGTCCCACGTGAACTCCTAGTCGCGCCATGCCGGGTCTAGCTCCCTGACCAGGGGTGGAACGCGGGCCCCCTGCATCGAGAGTGCTGAGTCCTACCCGCCGGACCAGCAGGAAGTCCCTGAAACGTCTTTACTTGTCTGGCACTGATCTGGTCCCCGGAGCGGCCCCCGCTTAATGGCAGCACACGCGCGCACACACACACACATACACTCACACACACACACACTCACACACACTCACACACACACACACCCTGCCAGAGTTTGATACTTAGCCCCTGCCAAGCAGTATAAACACACCCCGTGGCATTTATTCCACCTCGGTGTTTCCCTGTCAACACTCCACCAGGAAGGTACCCAGGGGAGAGGGAGCAGTCATTCGCACCGCAGGGAAGACTCCGGGCCCCCGCTGGCACTGCGTCCGAGCTGACCAGCCGTGCGGGCCTCGCTCACAGGCTGCTGGAGGCTGACGTCTGCGGACGGCGGTCAAGGGGGGTTCCATCCTCGCTCGGCTCCCTAGGGGCCTGGGGACCCTTCAGGTCATCGAGGTGAGCTCTTCGTCCCCGGGAGCTCAGCGTCTGAGCATCTGTCCCTGCCCTCTCGCACCCAGGCGACGTCTCTCCTCCAACCACGAGGGGGCCCACTGTGACCCCCCCGTCACTCACCCCGGTGAACACACCGGACCGGGCAGGGTGGGAGCGCGAGGTAGAGCCTCGCTGCCTGACCACGCAGCACTGCCCGGCTAGTCCTCCAGGTGGCGCCCGAGGGCCTCAGAGCAGTAGGGGCCGCCCTCCCCGCGGGAACGTCCTTGCACCGCAGGGCCCTGAGTCCATCCCCGGCTCGGGAGGCCACAGGATCAGGAAGAAGAGACTATCCCTGACTTCCTGTTTCCTGTCCTCTCTCCGGGCCAGTCTTCGCTTCCCACCTGCTTCCCAGGTGGGAAAGGTTTTTCTTTTACCTTTGTCTTTATTTCTCCTAAACCCTGTCTGCTCCCCACTGTGGGCTGGACTCATAAAAATCGTTTTCAGTGGGGCAGACAGCACCATGTCAACCATCCATTAACCGGGCGGGGGCATAGAATATTCAGGAACGTCTCCAGGAATGCCAGCCCTCCACACTTCTCTCTGCTAAGCGCCCACCTGTCGGCGAGTCTGCCTGCAGTCAGGGTCAGGCCATGTTTTAGGGGAAATGCACCATTCTAACTGTGATCATTAACATATGTGTCAACCTGCCTGGGCTAAGGAGCCTCGAGAGCTGGTAAAACAGTATTTCTGGGCGTGACTGCGAAGCAGACTCTGGAAGAGATGAGCTGGGTTTAGTGGCTGAGAGAAGGGGTCCACCCTCACAATGTGGGCATCTCCAGCCCTCAGACTCAGAGCCCCTGGTTCCCGCCTCCCCAGCCCCAGGCTGGGCCTGACACCTCCGCCCTCCCGTTCTCGGCCTTCACACCCACACTGACGCTGTCACACACCCACACTGATGCTGTCCCAACGCACACTGACGCTGTCACACACCCACACTGATGATGTCACCCGCTTTTCTGGGTCTGCAGCAGGTCCTGCAGCAGGTGGACTCTCCACCTCCTGAACCCTGAGAGTCTGTTCCCATGATGGCCTCCTCTCAGAAATCCCCATACAACCGTGTGATGAAGTGTCGGTCCTGGAAAGTCCTGAATAATACGGTAATGGTGGGAAAATAACAGACAGAGACAGAGAGGAACACAGAGAGAGGCAGAGAGAGAGTGAAACAGGGAAACAGCACAAGAATGGAACCAGAGGAAACCAAGATGAAGACCACCGAGTTAGGACGCAGGTCTCTGCAGGAACTAACCGCGAGTGTGAATAAGAAATGAAAGATCAGTACTAATAATGAGCTGGGGGCTGGGCACCCTCCTCTGAGCCAGGACAGAAACCTCCTGGCTGTCGAGATACAGCCCGCCCTGAGGTCAGGGCAGGGTGTCAGGTGTTCACGTAGGTCTGTGGCCCCGTCACTCAGAGCTGGCTGACCTTGGGCAAGTTATCTAATGTTTCAGTCCCTGGTTCTTGCAAAAAAGGGGAGGAGAGAGTAGGACATTCTGTGGAGGATTCTTACCATGGTTAAATGTGCCAATGTTTGTGCAGAACTAAAATAGCCATTGTAGGAGCTGGCTGAGGAGAAGGAAATGGCAACCCACTCCAGTATTCTTGCCTGGAGAATCCCGTGGACAGGGGAGCCTGGTGGGCTGCTGTCCATAGGGTCACACAGAGTCGGACACGACTGAAGTGACTTAGCAGCATCAGCAGGAGCTGGCTAAATCTTGGATGAATTATTAAAATATGTTTAAAATGTATAAGGACATTTAAAAATACCAGGCCTGTAAGAGGCATGCAGGTTTCTTGTGTTTCTGCTGCTGCTGCTAAGTCGCTTCAGTTGTGTCCGACTCTGTGCGACCCCACAGATGGCAGCCCACCAGGCTCCCCCATCCCTGGGATTTTCCAGGCAAGAACACTGGAGTGAGTTGCCATTTCCTTCTCCAATGCATGAAAGTGAAAAGTGAAAGTGAAGTCGCTCAGTTGTGTCCGACTCTTTGCGACCCCATGGACTGCAGCCCACCAGGCTCCTCCGCCCATGGGATTTTCCAGGCAAGAGTACTGGAGTGGGGTGCCATTGCCTTCTCCGTCTTATGTTTCTGCTGCTGCTACTGCTGCTAAGTCGCTTCAGTCGTGTCCAACTCTGTGCGACCCTGTAGACGGCAGCCCACCAGGCTCCCCCATCCCTGGGATTCTCCAGGCAAGAACACTGTAGTGAGTTGCCATTTCCTCCTCCAAAGCAGGAAAGTGGAAAGTGAAAGTAAAGTCGCTCAGTCGTGTCCAACTCTTTGCAACCCCGTGGACTGCAGCCCACCAGGCTCCTCCTTCCATGGGATTTTCCAGTCAAGAGTACTGGAGTGGGGTGCCATTGCCTTCTACTTTTTAACCATTAGTATGAGTTTATTTAGGAATGGCAGAGGAATTGCAATTCAGGACATTCTAACTATGGCAAACCACAGTCAAATTCAGAGAACAAATGAGAGGAATATTACTTAACAGAGAAATAAGAGGAAGCTGAAAGAGGCTGCTTTGAATCAAAGCCCCTTGAAGAAAAGCAAGCGTTCAAGGCAGTGATGGTTTCTCATTGGCTGAGCTGTGGCTGCTTCTCATTGGCTGGGCTGTTGGTGGGCAAGGAGAAAATCATCCTTCCGCTGCTGTCTAGTAAGGTAACTGCCTTCCTGCTCAGAAATGTAAAGTAAGCTGCAACAGAGGGGAGAGGCAAGAGAGCGCCCCTTTAGGCTTCCCAACTCCGTTTTAAAGGTTTCCCTTTATTAATGTTCACACCAGAATATGCCTGTATCACACATGTTAAAGCATCAACTTTACAGAAACTTGAAGCAGGACTAATGCAAGAGGTACAGAGAGCTCTACTCCACTGTCATCCTGGGAGCCAGGCACCACTCTCAGTGTGCTGCCAAGGTTGCCCAGGGCATCCGCATCCACCAGCAGAATGACCAACAGTGAGGATCTTGTGAGGGAGGGTTTGGGGCCAGGCCTGGAAGCAGCTCTGTGCATCCTGCTCACTGTGAACGTTATCCCATCCCTTGCAGGACACATAACTGCAAGGAGGCTGGGAGACCATCTCGCTGGGCGCCCAGGAAGGGAGGACACGGTGCTGTGGGCAGCCATAGTCCTGTCACACAGGGGCCACCTGTCCTTATGGGCACGTGGGGGTCACACGGTGGGGGTGTTTCTAGTCTCCACTGCTTCCTACCGGACCTCCTCTTACACAGAGGTTCTAGGACACAGGACATAGACTCTCAAGAATTCATTATTTCACAAGCTAGTGGAAACAGAAGGAAACATCCCTGCAAGGAGATGAGTAGAATTTAGAGTGAGGCATTCAAGCCCAGAGGAGCCCATGAACGGAGGTGGTGCTGCGGATGGACACCCACTCAGGTAGACAGGAACCAGCTGCTGTGTTACCTTAGGTGCAAAAGGGGTCTTTGCAAGTGTGACCAAGTTAAGGCTCTTGAGAAGGGGAGATGACCTTGGATATTCTAGGTGGACCCAATGTAATCACCAGAGCCCTTATAAGAGAAGCAGGCGGGTCAGAGAGTGAGAAGATGAGATGTGACCACAGAAGCAGGAGTCCTAGTCAGAGGGAGGATCCAAAGATGGAGGAAGGGGCCATGAGCCAAGGAGTGCGGATGGCCCCCAGACGCTGCAAAAGGTAAAGGAATGGAGCCTCCTGTGGAGCCTCCAGAAGGAACACAGCCCTGCCCACCCCGGATTTCAGCCTCGTGTAACTGATCTCAGACTTCTGACTTCCTGAACTGTAGGGAAATAAGCTGCGTTGTTTGGTGCTGCCATGTGAGTGGTAATTTGTTACAGCAGCAGTTGTATGCTTGTTGGGATGAATGGCCTCCAATCCCAAACCTGACAGGCATTAGCCCTGTGAGGGGTGAAGGTCAGGTCAAGGACAGTGTCCTACAGCTGCTGAGCCCTCTCCTGTTTGGGGAATGCATGGCGTCCAGTGGGAATGAACTGGGGTGGGGTGGGAGATGGGAGCCTGCCGGTTCCTCGGGGTGGACCTAAAGCCTGAGGGGCCCTCCCTGTGCAGTCATGGCCTCACCAACTCCCTCAGCCAGTCCACTGTGCCCACACATGTGGGTGTCTGCATGAGTGTATGTGTGTGTACAGTGTGTGCATGTGTGTATCTGTGTGTGCGTGCCTCCATGGACCTGTGCATGCAGGGGATGGGAGCTGTATGCAGGTGGGGCAGCTCTGTGCCTTCACCCAGACACAAGTCCCCTCAGACACACTCTTGGGTCAGAAAACACTGATTGTCTTGTTTTTGTCTTGTTTCCCTCACTGAGTTTTGGGGGACGGTGGAGCAGAGACTGGGACCTAGAACCTGTGTACCCAGCGCCACATGTGGGGCTGACACTATTGGACCTGTGAGAACATTGACTGACGAACAAGGTGAAATGTGATCCAGAAAACTGGGTATCAGCTATCAGCTGCATAAGTGCAGCCCAGATTCAAGATCACCACCCGTACTCTAGGAAGGTTTGCAGAGTCAGCTCAGAAGACAAAATGGTTCTCCAGGGGCAGTGGAAGATTATCACAGGACACATCAGGAATTCACTGGGCAACTGTAGGAACATAGCTGGGTCTCTGGAAACAGCCATGCACCATAGCTGGGTCTCTTGAAACAGCCAAGTGCCAAAGCTGGGTCTCTAGAAACAGCCAAGAACTAGAGCTGGGTCTCTGGAAACAGGCAACAAACACCAGAGCTGGGTCTCTTGAAACAAGTGCTACACCTTCTCTCTGAGGAGCTAGTTGGTTGTGGGAGGGATCACATGATTAATGAATCTCCTAGAAGATAATGTGGGATCTCAGGACTTCAGCTCTTGCCTGCAGGAGGATCGACTAGATGTCTTTCCAGAAAGGAATGATTCCACAGGGAAACCCAATGTCCACTTCGGGCTTTTGCAAGTGTGACTTCCTGCATCTTTAGTGCAGAAGCCAGGTGAGCATGCGGTCAATATCTGGCAATGGTTGCATACGTGCTGGACTTGGCCAGGGGCTCTGTGGACGGCGGGGACACAGCTCTGGCCGCTCTCTGGGTGAGGAGCTTGTGATTCAGCTGGGCGTAGGTCACCTCCTGGGAGCCTGCTGCAGCAGGGGTCTGAGGATAAAGACACAGGGTGAGTTTGGGTGGCAGAGTGAGGGCATGTCACCTCCACAGTGAGGACACAGAAAGACATTGTGGCTTCTGTCCCTCTCTCTTAGGGTCCCTCCCTCTGGGGGAGTCTGACCACCATGAAAAGCCCGTGTGGTGAGGATGTGAGATCCTGCCTCCTGCCAGGGGACTGAGCATCGTGGAAGTGGATCTTCCAGCCCCGGTCAAGCCTCTTATGAGTACAGCCCTGCTCAGCATCTTGATGGTAACCTCAGACGGTGAGCCAGAACTACCCAGCCAATCCGATTCCAAGTTCCTGGCCCAAGAAACTGAGATGATTCTGTTAAGCTGCTAAATTGCAGGGGCGTTGGTTCATAGCATTAGCTGATGAATGCAAACACTTACCAAGGCGCCCACCTCTCCATCCACATCAGGAAATCTGTCAAAGCTGGCCACACCTGAATGGGAGGAGGACCAGGGCTCAGTTCTCTGAGGTGGAGCTTAGGAGACAAATATGCCTGACCTCACAGCTTCATATTTCGTCTCCACCCCACCTGGAACGTCCTGGAATGCTTCACCACCACCACCCCCCACCCCCCGCCACTGCTTCCTGCATGGCACCGAACCCCTGCTTCCCCTCCCAGACCTGTCCCCCATCCTTGTCTTTACCTGGGGTCCCATCTAGGACATCCACAGCTGGGCTGAGCCTGAGGAGAAAGAACATGTGAGCCCTGAGGGCTGCTTGGGGGCAGAGGACGGGCAGTCTGAGAGGTCATCCCCAGGGCCCTCACCTCCCCTGGCATCTCTGCTCCTCGTCTTTGCTTCTGGGAGGCCCTGAGGAGAGTCAGGTGTGAATTAAGAAGAGAAGGCTTCTTTCCAGCACCCCCAAACGGCCTGTCCAGTCACCCCATCCTGTCCCTGAGACCTACCTCGTTTTCTCCGGAGCTGACGATGGAGGAGGAGAAGGACCAGGAGGGAGAGACAAAGGAGAAAGGCCACAGAGACCCCAATGAGAATATAAACCTGCTCTGTCGACAGGCCTGTGGGAGCTGGGAGGGTGGAATCAGATTATCAGCAGTATGCCCTTATGAAGCACCTGCTGCATACCACCCACACACACACATGCTGGGTGTTTATGGTGTTCACACTCAGATATAAAGAAAGCTCTCACACACACACCAGTCCTGTGGCTTTGGACTTGCTCTCCCCTGCTTTACAAAGCCAGGTCTGAGCGCTGAAGCCTTGGGTCCACAGCACATTGGCAGAGCTGGAATAATACCAACACCAAAGCCCATTCTCTCCCTCTTTCCCCAAAGAGCACACTCCACGAGGAGGGAAGAAAATATTTCCTCGTATGAATAAGATTAACACTTCTCCAGGCTCAGGCAGTGCTGCGGGGTCGGTGCATTTATTCCTGGTTTTGCACACGAGCAACGAGGAACGTGGAAGGATTGGGTGATTCGATTTAATCCGGGGCACAGAGCTGGGGAGGGCGGACTGGATCCAGGCAGTCTCGGTGATGGGTTCTTCTCTGGACATGAGTCTCCACGACATGAAATGGGAGTTGGGGAGCGAGATAAAAGGGGGCTGAGCTGGACTCCTACCCGCGGCGGGTTCAGGGCCTTCGAGAGGGCAGGTCTGCCTTCTAGGCTGCTCAGGCGTAACCATCAATGGTCCCTTCCCTTTGGCTCCTAGCCCCTCTGTCCCTCTCTCAGCGGGAGCCGGGCCCTCCTTTACACCCTGACCGCAAGGGGGCGGTGCGGAGCTGCAGCCAAACCCCTGAGTCTGGGGTCCAGTCGGGCTGCCCTGGGCTGGTTCCTCCCTTCCAATCCCTGTCCCTTTGGACAAGAACCTGTAAGCTCCTTTCTGCATAGGAAAAGGGGCGGAGGCTCTGAGAAGGTCCGGGAAGTGCCGCCCACGATGGGCCGTCCTGGCATTACTACCATCAGGCGCCCGGTGCAGGGTCATCTAGCCAGGTGGGTGCTGTTCCCGGGGTCCTTATGAGTGTCAGAGACACCCTGGTGCCCTGCGCCTGCCAGCCCCGTGCTGCGCTCTCACAGTCTCTGAGCCAAGTCCAGGAGAGGGCTGCGCCCTGATCCCAGCACAGAGCCCCCCCAAGACACCCCTCCAGGCGGGGGTCAGCTACTCAGCAGCCGAGGAGCAGCACTGAGTGGTGGGGGAGCTGATGCCTCCAGGGGGTCCTGTGATGGTGGGGGGAAACGAGAAGGACTGGTGCTGTGTGGGGGCTGCCCAGGGTCTGTCCCACTCAGCCTGGCACCTCTCCATCCTGAGCATCCAACCATGGGCCACGCACGGGCTTCACTCAACCCCGGACAACACCCTGAGATTCCTGAGAAAAGGGGCCTGGGGCCAGACAAGGCGGAGCCCCCTGCTCCATCGTGCTGTGGTCACACCCTCTGCACCTCCGGGAGCTGTGCCCCGCATTACTGCCCAGACTCTTCATGGTGACCTTCTCTGGAGGTGGGGGGTCAGAATGTGCTGGATGGATCCCGACTCCAGGACACCCTGAGGCTGACCACACACAGGACAGGCATGGCCTCACCCCAAGAGTCCCCTGAAGCACCATCCAGCCCTGGTCAGGGGTCCCCTGGACCTTGTGACTTGCCTGGTGAGACCAGGCTCAGGGAGCTGAGCCAGGTGTGGAGGCAGGGGAGGCGTGGGCAGAGGAGACAGAAGCAGAGGGCTCGGGGGGCGGGGATGGGGGCCAGTGGGCAGAGGGCACAGCGGGGCCCAGGCACACCTGCAGGCAGGGCAGAGACGGCCTCTGCAGTCCCCTCCAGGCTCAGGGCCTCGCTGAGCGCTGACCAGGTGGACTCTTTTCGATAGATGCAGTGATAACGCCCGACAGCATCTTCACGCAGAGCAGTGATGTGGAATCTGGCCTCGGTCACCTGTTCACCTCGGAACGTGACACCCACATCCTTATAGTCCTTTCTATTACCCTTCTCCAGGCGGAAGCTCATAACCCCGGCAGGGCCCCGGCACACGATGCTCACCGGCCGCCCCCAGGGCACCACGGAGCCCGGCTCAGCTGAGATGGAGGGTCTGGGCAGGGTCCCTAGGAGGGGAGAGCAGGGCCACAGGGTCTGTCCTGAGAAGACCAGCACACGACACAGTTCTCTCATCTTAGTGGAGACCACCACACAGCACAATTCTCTCATCTTAGCAGAGACCACCATACTACACAATTCTCTCATCTTAGTGGAGATCACCACCTGACACAATTCTCTCATCTTAGTGGAGACCACCACACAACACAATTCTCTCATCTTAGTGGAGAATCACCACACAACACAACCCACTCGTCTTAGTGGACAATCACCACACAGCACAATGCACACATCTTAGTGGAGACCACCACACAACACAATTCTCTCATCTTCGTGGAGAATCACCACACAATACAATTCTCTCATCTTCGTGGAGAATCACCACACAACACAATTCTCTCATCTTTGTGGAGAATCACCACACAACACAATTCTCTCATCTTCGTGGAGAATCACCACACCACACAACCCACTCATCTTAGTGGACAACTACCACAAACACAATTCTCTCATCTTAGCGGAGAATCACCACACAGCACAACGCATGCACCTTAGTGGAGACCACCACACAACACAACCCACTCATCTTAGTGGAGAATCACCACACAACACAATTCTCTCATCTTTGTGGAGAATCACCACACCACACAACCTACTCATCTTAGTGGACAACTACCACAAACACAATTCTCTCATCTTAGCGGAGAATCACCACACAGCACAACGCACGCATCTTAGTGGAGACCACCACACAACACAACCCACTCATCTTAGTGGAGAATCACCACACAACACAATTCTCTCATCTTCGTGGAGAATCACCACACCACACAACCCACTCATCTTAGTGGACAACTACCACAAACACAATTCTCTCATCTTAGCGGAGAATCACCACACAGCACAACGCATGCACCTTAGTGGAGACCACCACACAACACAACCCACTCATCTTAGTGGAGAATCACCACACAACACAATTCTCTCATCTTTGTGGAGAATCACCACACCACACAACCTACTCATCTTAGTGGACAACTACCACAAACACAATTCTCTCATCTTAGCGGAGAATCACCACACAGCACAACGCACGCATCTTAGTGGAGAATCACCACACAACACAATTCTCTCATCTTAGCAGAGACCACCACACAGCACAATTCTCTCATCTTAGTGGAGATCACCACACGACACAATTCTCTCATCTTAGTGGAGAATCACCACACGACCCAATTCTCTCATCTTAGTGGAGACCACCACACAGCACAATTCTTTCATCTTAGTGGAGAATCACCACACAACATAATTCTCTCAGTGGAAATCACCACACAGAACAATTTACTCTCTCGCTTCTTTTACTTGTTGGAAGCTTGCAAAGTTGCACAGCCCTCACCCGCATCCAGTTTGGGAATGCTCCCGTCACCCCCGCAGTGGACAGCCCCACCCCCCGCCCGTCCCAGGGGCAGGTGACTTCCCGCCACTGTGGTTAGTCTCCCCACTGACGTAAGGACCCTGAGACTTGGTCACATCTTGCTCAGGATGACATGGGAGGTGACAGAGCAGCTGGGGGCGGCTCCCTCCCTGCCCACGGCCACTCCAGAGACAGGGGCAGGGGGACACAGCGGGGGATGCCCGGCTCATTCCTGGGACGAGGAAAGCAGGGCTCTGAGTGGGTGGGAGTGACCTGCGCTGGGTCTGAAGGGACGGGTCGCTGCCTGTGCTTGGAAAGATTGTGTTGGGGGGTAGGTGTATGTGCAGGTGTGTGTGTGTGGGTGTATATATGTGTGTGCATATGCGGGTGTGTGTGGGGAGTATGTGTGTGTGTGCAGGTATATATGTGTGTGGGTGTGTGTGGGGAGTGTGTATGTGTGTGGGGGTGTGTATGGGTATGTATGTATGTGTATGTGTGTGTGCAGGTATATATGTGTGTGGGTGTGTGTGGGGAGTGTGTATGTGTGTGGGGGTGTGT
This sequence comes from Bubalus kerabau, assembly GCF_029407905.1. Classification (NCBI taxonomy): domain Eukaryota; kingdom Metazoa; phylum Chordata; class Mammalia; order Artiodactyla; family Bovidae; genus Bubalus; species Bubalus kerabau. The sequence continues at coordinate 67,613,366 of NC_073640.1, forward strand.
ATGGGTGTGTGTCTGTGTGCAGTATATATGTGTGTGGGTGTGTATGTGTGTGGGTGTGTGTATGGGTATGTATGTATGTGTATGTGTTTGTGCAGGTATATATGTGTGTGGGTGTGTGTGGGGTGTGTACGTGTGTGGGGGTGTGTATGGTATGTATGTGTGTGTGTGTGTAGGTATATATGTGTGTGGGTGTGTGGGGGGTGTGTATGTCGGGGGGTGTGTATGGGTATGTATGTGTGTGTGTGCAGGTATATATGTGTGTGGGGGTGTGGGGGTGTGTGTACATGTATGGGTATGTGTCTGTGTGTGTGTGTGCAGGTATATATGTGTGTGGGTGTGTGTATGTGGGGGGGTGTGTATGGGTATGTGTGTATGTGCAGGTATATATGTGTGTGCATGTGTGTGGGGGGTGTGTATGTGTGCATGTGCATGGGGGGGATGTAGGTGGGTGTATGTGTATGAGTGTGTGTATGTATGTGGGGGGGTTGGGGTGTGGGTATGAATGTGTGGGGGCTGTGGGTGTGTGTGTGTGTATGTGGGGGGTGGTGTGTGTGTGTGTGTTCAGGTATGTGTGTATGCATGTGTGCAGGTGTGTGTGTGGGTGTATGTGTGCGGGTGTGTGCAGGTATATGTGTGCATGTGTGTGGGTGTGTATGGGTGTGGGTGTGTGCAGGTGTGGGGGATGTGCAGGGGTGTGTGTGTGTGGAGGACCTGGAGCACAGATCTGGCCCCACAGATCCCAGGGGCTGAGGGTCCCTGTGTCCGCTTTGCAGCACCCAGGCAAGCCCAGAATCGGACGGGTGGGCGCCGACTGGAGACCAGGAGAGCTGGTGCTGCAGTTCAGGTTCAGAGGCAGTCTGCTGGCACAGCCCCGTCGCTCAGGGGAGGTCAGCCTTTTGTTCAGTTCAGGCCATCAGCGGATGGATGAGGTCCACCAACATTGTGGAGGACAATCTGCTTTGCTCAAAACGCAATGATCTAAACGTTAATACCATCCCAAAACATCCTTACAGACACACCCAGAATGTTTGACCACGTAAATGACCATGGGCCAGCCGAGGAGACACAAAATTAAATACCACAAATTCTACCACACCTACAGCATCAACTTGACACCTGTGTGCACATCCTGAAACCACAGCTGACCTCCAGATAAAGACAACAATGTGAGTGAGTGAGGAGCGCACTCTGCCGGCCCCTGCCTCTGTGGGGACTTTGCTGACTCTGAAGCCAACTTCCTGCTTCAGGGCTGCAAGTCCTCCTCGACCCCCCGACTCTCCACCACGACCCCCACCGCGCCCCTGCCTAGTTGAGACACGTGGGGTTTCCAGAAGCCTCAGTGACAAAGACATGGAAATACACTGGGATGGAGGAAGAGAATACTGAGAAAACCCAGGGATGGTCCCTGCAGACTCACCCTGGACACAGCGACCCTCACCTGCCAGGGAATGTGGGACCAGACCTGTGCTCCAACTCCTCCACAAACATACACACACTCATGCACATACATGCACACACACACACGTGCACACACCCACCCACATATACACATGCACATACACACACACCCACACATCCCTGCACACACATGCACCCGTGTACACACACATACACATGTGCACGCACATATACAGACACACGTGCACATACACACACTCACATACACCTGCACACACACACACCTGCCCACATACACACACACTCATATACACACACATGCACCCACATATACACAAACACACATACACACCACACACACACACACCTATATACGCACCCGCCCAAATACACACACACACACCTGCCTACATGCACACACACACACACCCTTCACTTCCCCGTTCTGCAGACTGCTCCTCTCACCTCACACTTTCACAACCAGGACAGGCAGCTTGCCCTTGAGACTCAGCAACACAGACTGGGAGAGCTCCCCCTCCCTCATCCCTCACCCCTCACCCCCTCCCTCTTTCCACCACATCTAGTTCCGGTCCATCCGTCCATCCATTTACTGAGGCCTCCATGTGCCTCTGGCTCCACAAATACGGGAAACACCCCAGCGCCTGCTCCCTTGGGGCTGACAGTCCAGAGGGACGACAGACGTTCACAGACAGTTGTGCGAACCCATGGGTACCAACGGTGATGCGTGCCCTCGGGGTGAGTGTGGGAATCTCGGGGAGGCGAGCAGCGGGAGGCTGAGCTGCCCACCGGGGGTCGAGGGAGGGGGTTCCTGAGCTAAGAGCAGACGTGGAGGACGGTCCCCGGGCTGAGGGGCAGGGCGGAGAAGTCACCGTGGGGAGGGCTGGGCTGGGCGGCGAGATTCAGAAAGTGAAAGAAAACCCAGTGAGCGAGCAGCCTCACAGCGGGTGGGCAGGGGATGCTGGAGGAGGAGGCTGGAGGAGACGGCCGGGCTGGTCCTCAGCGAGCGCTGTTTGCACGGAGCTGCGGGGCTGAGGGGGCGGTCTGGGCTCGCGGGGGCGGGGGTTGGCGGGGGCGAGCTGGCGGGCTCAGCCCGGTCCTGAGGGTCGGGTCGTTCCTGCGGGGCCATCGAGGGCAGAGGGGGGACAGGGGAGACTCGGGCCAGGGTCGGCCCTGGTGCTGTTAGCAGCTCGGGGTATAAGCCAGGGCCCCCAGGCCCCCGGGTCGGCTCCGCTCTCATCTAGGTCTTGGGGAGGCGGGGGTTTTGGGGAGACTCACCCTGCTGGGTCCGGGCCGTCTGGGCCAGACAGAGCGCTGGAAGAGAAGCTCTAGTGAGAAGATGCCCGCCTCGCGGTTTCCTCACGGGCTGCAGTCCCGGATCCCTCGAGGAGCCGTGGGGTGGCCAGATGTCTTTCCATAATTTCCCAACACCGCCCCCCACAACATTACGTCTGAGTGCAAGCCCTTTCCTCACTCTGAAGTAATCTCAGACAACCCGACCCGCTCCTCCAGGCCAGCCTGGCTCAGTCTGCACTCACCCCACACCCGGCCCGTGTCCAGGACCGAACCCTCCCTGTCACTTGGGTCTGGGCCAAAGGTGAGGGAGCAGCCCGGGGGATGGAGGGGGAACCACGTTTTCCCCCAGGATTCCAGCGTCTCCTGGGCTGGAGTCAGGGCTGAGCAGAGCCCCTCTGCCCCTGGAATCGTCCCGGCACCCCCAGACTCACCCAGGCCCAGGAGGATGGAGAACCCAGGCGCCATGGCCCAGCCCTGTCCCTACGCGCCCTGGAGTCGGTGCTGAGGGACGGAGCCTGCAGTCCACACAGAAGGGGATGTGCCCCCGGGCCTTTATGGGGCGGTTTTCAACCAACAGCCTCACACAAAGGGGAAGAGCGCCCTCCCCGCTCGTCACACTTCCCCCCAAGGGGACCCAGGGGTGGCTCCCAGCTGTTCCTCCCTCTGAGCTCCCATGAGGCTCAACTCCTCTCCGGGTGCACCCTGAGGGGGGAGCCCCATTCTCCACCCGTGAGCAGAACACTCTTTGTGCAGCACACCGACTTGACCGTCGGTCCCAACTCTGTTCTTGGGCAAAAGTTGCATCACTTTATGCCAACGGTTCCTTGTATTGAAAATGGAAAACTCCGAAATCCTCCTCTGAGTGTTTAATATTGCGATATATGTTACATTCCCAGGAGGTGTCAAGCGCATTAAAAATATCTTATCACATGTATTCTCTGCCCCTTTCCCTAGGCGGTGCTGGAACCGGGGGAGGCGGGGCTGGCCGGTGAGCACACACAAAATCCCAGAGCTGAGTGATGGGGGAGACAGACCTTGGGACCTGGCCCTGGGCTTGGGACCCGGTGGGGCCCTCAGCTGGGAGCTGAAATGAGAACAGGGCTTGGGGGTTGGAGGCGTGTGTCACACGGAGCCTGCAGGACAGGAGCCCCGTCATGGAATCCCTTGTCCTCTGTCCCTGAGGCCAGGGAACAGCCGCTTCTCCCGGGAGGAACTCCACCAGACGGTGATGGTGGTCTACACAGCACCGGTGCTCAGTCTTCCTATTAACAGAAACCTAGTTCTATCTGAGGGGCTGTGTTCCAACCCTGGACTAGAGAAGAGGGAGTGGAGCAGATGCGGTATGGGGCTAAGGCAATCCAACAATCCCATTTGAAGTGACTGTCCAGAGGGGGCCACAAGACCATGGATAGTCAATGACACTTAATGTGGAATATATCAGGGTTTCTGGAATCACATTTCTCTCTTATTAACAAAGGGTCTCATAAGACGTTTGGCTCCTTTAATCCTGTCCATGGGCAGCTATATGATGATGATGTGATATCTGGAGCAGCAACAGCCATATTGCAACCATGAGGCAACAAGCTTGACTACAATAGCAGAGATACTGAACATACTGAGGTGAAAGAATACAAGATCTAAGGTTTGTAGAAACTCCTGGAATTGCTGAAAAAGCCCTGTGACTGCCTACCCCTGGAATTCTTAATAAGTAAAGAATAACTGTACTAGATTTTCTGTCAAATATCAGACTAAATCTGTGGACCACACTGCATAAAATAATAACTGTCTTAAAATAATAACTGTTTTATTGATAGCTCAGTGGTAAAGAATCCACCTGCCAATGCAAAAGACATGGGTTCAATCCCTGGTCCGGGATGATCCCACATACAGCAGAGCAGCTAAGCCCATGTGCCATTACTATTGAGCCTGTGCCCTAGAGTCTGTATTCCGGAACAAGAGAAGCCACCACAAAGAGGGCATCACAACTAGAGAGTAGCCCCCTGTTACCGGAACTAGAGAAAAACCAACACAGCATCAAAGACCTAGCACAGCCAAAAATAAATAAATGATTTAAAAAATAATAATAATTACCTAAAAAAAATAAAACTGCTTTATAGCATATTTTAAAGGTTGTCTTAAATGCCTCAAAGAAATGAAAACTCAGCAAAGGTCATATGGTCAAAAATGAAAAGATGAGATTCCCTGGAGCCAAATTGAATGCTGAACATGGCTGTCACCTTGACAGTGATGAATTAAGTTTTAGTTTCATGGCCTGACCGAGGGTAGCAGCTAAAGGCTAAAGTGTGAGGCTAGTAAAGTCAAGGCTAGAGTAAAGTCAACCAGGGTCACCCTGGCTGACTAGGACGAACACTAACACAGCCCCGTGTACCCACCTTTCTGACCTCTCTCTGTGTGTGTCTCCCTCGCTCATGGTCATTAGTGGCTTTTATCAGCTTTATTAACAGATAACTTGCAGACAGTTAACCACAACCGTTAAATACGGGCGTGTCCACTGTGGATCTGTGGGCCTACAGTACAGAATCTGAGTAAACAGTGCTGAGGTGTCTGGGGGCATGCTCCCTGCTTCCAGGAGACTCTGCTGCAAAGCTCACCTCAAGTTTTCCAGACTAGCCCACACCTCTGTTTTCCCCTCAGGGCTTCCCTGGTGGCTCAAACAGTAAAGATTCTGTCTGCAATGCAGGAGACCTAGGTTCAGTCCCTAGGTTGGGAAGTTCCCCTGGAGGAGGGCACAGCAACCCACTCTAGTATTCTGGCCTAGAGAATCCCATGGACAGAGGAGCCTGGCAGGTGACAGTCCATGGGGTCGCAAAGAGTCGGACATGACTGAGCGACTCAACGACAACACATCAGAGGCAGAAATAAAGCAAGCTGAAAAATGTGCTGTCTGTGGTGTGTGGGACCAGAACACAGGCTGACAGTTCTGTATCTCAGTGAGTACGTAGGACCAAGCAGTTTTCTTTGTGCTCTGTGTGGGTCTCTCTGTTCTACCCTGGGCTGGGCTGAGAAAAGAACAGGGCTTCCTGAAACTGTTCTACAGGAAACCCGATGCTATATTAGGCAGCCCTCATCCCCTAACTACTCCCTGACATGAACTACACCTTGGCCCCAAGCCTCCTATCCAAACTGGCCATGATTTGGTTTTACAAATGCTATACTCATATCAAAGCTTTTAAAAACTTTTTTACTTTTCTTCTTTCCTCAACTACCAGGTCTTATGACGATGGTGATATATAATACTCCTTTACCTACTAAATACATAAGTACATTATTCTTGTTAAAAAAAAAATTATGGAGCTTCCCTGGTGGTCCAGTGATTAAGGATCTGCTTGCCAATGCCAGGGACATTTGGTCCCTAGTTTGGTCCCGATATCTCCCATAATTGAGAGCTTCTGGTGCTGTCCATTTAATGGGAATCTGCTTTAAATCAGAAGATGAATACATACCACCATCCTCTTGACGAGACTGTCCAAAGTCACTGGTTTTCAGAACATTATTTTCACCTACAGGCAGTTTCTTGCAGCAAGGTCCCTGTGTATACAGTTTTTACCTGAGATTTGCCGTCCAGAAGCAGCATCTAATAAAAAATGTCACTGTTTTAGGTCATCCTTCTTTCTCAGAAAGGAGAGGAAATCACGTCCTGGAACAAGTCCCTTAATTTTGTAGATAGGCTGTATTTGTGTGCTAACTTTTATGAATTTTACAATATTGGTATGATTATATTGCTTGAGGATTTTGGCTTCTTGTAAAAATTTTAATTTCAGTTCCTGGGAAAGATCATCTTCACATGTTCTAACAGTGATACCAATTTTATGTTTTAATGTACCCCTAAATGTGTCATCAAAATTTCCCTTGCCCAGTAATTATGACAGCTTCATAATCGAGATGGAGAAGGCAGTGGCACCCCACTCCAGTGTTCTTGCCTGGAAAATCCCATGGATGGAGGAGCCTGGTGGGCTGCAGTCCATGGGGTCGCTAAGAGTCAGACACGACTGAGCGACTTCAGTTTCACTTTTGGTCCCTAGTCTGGGAAGATCCCACACGCCACGAAGCAACTAAGCCCGTGCAACACAGCTTCAGCCTGCCTACCGCAACTGCTGAAACCCAAGCACGCCTAGAGCCCGGGTTCCACACAGGAGCAGCCACTGCATGAAGAGTCCCGCACAGTTAGAGAGAGCCTGCACCGCAGCCACGACCCAGGGCAACCAAAACCAGCGACACATACAGACTCACACAATTATTCCAACCAGAATTTTGACTCAGTATCACTTACAGAGATAATAATTTCCTTGGTGAAAGTCAGTGAGTTGCTGAATGTATCTTGCAATTCTGTATAATGAGCAATGTAAGATACATATGAAAACTATTTCTTGAGGGCTTTATCTAAAATCCTCTTATTTGTTGACTGAATAAAATTTCTCCCTTTCCCTCTGTCTCTCTCTCTCTGTATTTCTGTCTCTGTCCGCGTCTGTCTCTCCCTGTCTTTCTATCTCTCCCTCTGTCTCTCATTGTCTCTGTGTCTCAATCGCTCTGTCTCTGCCTCTCTCCCTCCTGCCCTCTGGCTTGCTCTCTCTTCCTGCTAACCCGTCCTGAACTTTACTTCCTTAAAGGCAGCCCTGCAGCCCTAGGCCCCTGGAGGCCTACAATTTCACTTGGCAACTACACTCAGTGGTGTGTGGAGCACCCAGCTCAAGCCGGTTCCCGACACCTGACTGTGAACATCCCTCCCCCACTGCAGGCTTAGTGATCTCACTTTTTTTTAATTATTGGATATATTTATTTATTTATTTAGTGTTTTTTTTTAATTGGAGGCTAATTACTTTACAATATTGTATTGGTTTTGCCATACATCAACATGATTCTGCCACAGGTATACATGTGTTCCCCATCCTGAACCCCCCTCCCACATCCCTCCCTGTACCATCCCTCTGGGTCATCCCAGTGCACCAGCCCCAACCATCCTATATCATGCATTGAACCTGGACTGGCAATTCGTTTCATATATAATATTCTACATGTTTCAATGCCACTCTCCCAAATCATCCCACCGTCTCCCTCTCCCAGAGTCCAAAAGACTGTTCTATACATCTGTGTCTCTTTTGCTGTCTCGCATACAGGGTTATTGTTACCATCTTTCTAAATTCCATAGATATGTATTAGTATACTGTATTGGTGTTTTTCTTTCTGTCTTACTTCATTCTATATAATAGGCTCCAGTTTCATCCACTTCATTAGAACTGATTCAAATGTATTCTTTTTAATGGCTGAGTAATACTCCATTGTGTATATGTACCACACCTTTCTTATCCATTCATCTACTGATGGACATCTAGGTTGCTTCCATCCTGGCTGTTATAAACAGTGCTGCGATGAACATTGGGGTACATGTGTCTCTTTCAATTCTGGTTTCCTCGGTGTGTATGCCCAGCAGTGGGATTGCTGGGTCATAAGGCAGTTCTATTTCCAGTTTTTTAAGGAATCTCCACACTGTTCTCCATAGTGGCTGTACTAGTTTGCATTCCCACCAACAGTGTAAGAGGGTTCCCTTTTCTCCACATCCTCTCCGGCATTTATTGCTTGTAGACTTTTGGATCGCAGCCATTCTGACTGGCATGAAATGGTACCTCATTGCGGTTTTGATTTGCATTTCTCTGATAATGAGTGATCTTGAGCATCTTTTCATGTGTTGTTAGCCATCTGTATGTCTTCTTTGCAGAAATGTCTGTTTAATTCTTTGGCCCACTTTTTGATTGGGTCATTTATTTTTCTGGAATTGAGCTGTAGGAGTTGCTTGTATATTTTTTAGATTAGTTGTTTGTCAGTTGCTTCATTTGCTATTATTTTCTCCCATTCTGAAGGCTGTCTTTTCATCTTGCTTATAGTTTCCTTTCTTGTGCAGAAGCTTTTAAGCTTAATTAGGTCCCATTTGTTTATTTTTGCTTTTATTTCCAATATTCTGGGAGGTGGGTCATAGAGGATCCTGCTGTGATTTATATTGGAGAGTGTTTTGCCTATGTTCTCCTCTAGGAGTTTTATAGTTTCTGGTCTTACATTTAGATCTTTAATCCATTTTGAGTTTATTTTTGTGTATGGTGTTAGAAAGTGTTCTAGTTTCATTCTTTTATAAGTGGTTGACCAGTTTTCCCAGCACCACTTGTTAAAGAGATTGTCTTTTCTCCATTGTATATTCTTGCCTCCATTGTCAAAGATAAGGTGTCCATATGTGCATGGATTTATCTCTGGGCTTTCTATTTTGTTCCATTGATCTATATTTCTGTCTTTGTGCCAGTACCATACTGTCTTGATGACTGTGGCTTTGTAATAGAGCCTGAAGTCAGGTAGGTTGATTCCTCCAGTTCCATTCTTCTTTCTCAAGATCACTTTGGCTATTCGAGGTTTTTTGTATTTCCATACAAATTGTGAAATTATTTGTCTAGCTCTGTGAAAAATACTGTTGGTAGCTTGATAGGGATTGCATTGAATCTATAGACTGCTTTAGGTAGTATACGCATTTTCACCATATTGATTCTTCCAATCCATGAACATGGTATATTTCTCCATCTATTAGAGTCCTCTTTGATTTCTTTCACCAGTGTTTTATAGTTTTCTATATATAGGTCTTTAGTTTCTTTAGGTAGAAATATTCCTAAGTATTTTATTCTTTTTGTTGCAATAGTGAATGGAATTGTTTCTTTAATTTCTTTTTCTATTTGCTCATTATTAGTGTATAGGAATGCAAGGGATTTCTGTGTGTTGATTTTATATCCTGCAACTTTACTATATTCATTGATTAGTTCTAGTAATTTTCTGGTGGAATCTTTAGGGTTTTCTATGTAGAGGATCATGTCATCTGCAAACAGTGAGAGTTTTACTTCTTATTTTCTAATTTGGATTCCTTTTATTTCTTTTTCTCTCTGATTGCTGTGGCCAAAACTTCCAAAACTATGTTGAATAGTAATGGTGAAAGTGGGCACCCTTGTCTTGTTGCTGACGTTAGAGGAAATGCTTTCAATTTTTCACCATTGATAATGTTTGCTGTGGGTTTGTCATATACAGCTTTTATTATGTTGAGGTATGTTCCTTCTATTCCTGCTTTCTGGAGGGTTTTTATCATAAATGGATGTTGAATTTTGTCAAAGGCTGAAGCTTGCAATGAGCCACACTGTATTCACTCCCCAGAAACTGGCGAGTGCTACAGATCGGTTGCCTTCTCTCATAGCTGTAACTGTTACATATTTCCCATCACACTGCTGGGCAGTTTCCAAAGGCCACCTGAAAGAAAGTTAGACAGGACAGGGAGGACTTCCCTGGCGGTCCAGTGGGTAATGAACCTGGCTTGCAATGCAAGGGACACGGGTTCCATCCCTGGTCCAGGAAGATCCCACAGGCAACTAAGCCCATGAACAACAACTACTGAAGCCCACATGCCCTAGAGCCTGTGCTCCACAGCAAGAGAAGCCACCGCAATGAAAAAAAAAAAAAAATAAGAACATGGAAAGAAACACTCTGTGATCCCCATCCGAAAGGAAAACTGACAAAATCCTGTCTATATCCACGGTGTCCCACAGCAGGCTTCACTCCTTCACCACCTAAAGCAGCCAACATCCAAAATCGTGTGTCCAAGTTTCTCTTGCATTTTTGTAAATACAGTGTGACCACATATATATTTATTTGCATGCGTATTATATACATACGTGTGTTCATTGTTGTTTTTAACTTTATGACCCAATAGAGTTTTGAAAATGATTTTTGAAATCAGATATGGAGTAAGCATAGACTAATGTTCTATTCCTTTGACTACAAGATGGCAGAGTAGAAGGACGAGTGCTCATCTCCTCTGAGAACTCCACAGATTACAACTCGCTGCTGAACAACCATCGACAGGAGAATGTTGGATCCCACCCAAAAAAGACACTTTGCCAACAAAGGTCCATCTAGTCAAGGCTATGGTTTTTCCAGGAGTCATGTATGGGTGTGAGAGTTGGGCTATAAAGAAAGCTGAGTGCCAAAGAATTGATGCTTTTAAACCATGCTGTTGGAGAGAACTCTTGAGAGTCCCTGGTTGCAAGGAGATCCAACCAGTCCATTCTAAAGGAGATCAGTCCTGAGTGTTCATTGGAAGGACTGATGTTGAAGCTGAAACTCCAGTACTTTGGCCACCTGATGCAAAGAACTGACCCATTGGAAAACCCTGATGCTTGGAAAGATTGAGGGCAAGAGCAGAAGGGAACAACAGAGGATGAGATGGTTGGGTGGCATCACCGACTCAATGGACATGAGTTTCAGTAAACTCCAGGAGTTGGTGATGGACAGGGAGAACTGGAGTGCTGCAGTCCATGGGGTTGCAAAGAGTTGGACATGACTGAGTGACTGAACTGAACTGAATGTTCTATTTATTAATTATGTAACCATCTTTTGAAATTCCTGTCTTTACTCAAGTATTTACCTTTCCATTATCCTTTGTTCCCTCCTGCATGTCTTTCCACTGGGATTATTTTCCTTTTACCTGAAACCACCTACAATGCAGAAGACGCAGTTTCAATCACCGGGTTGGGAAGATCCCCTGGAGAAGGGCACGGCTACCCACTCCAGTATTTTTGCCTGGAGAATCCCAGGGACAGAGGAGCCTGACAGGCTATGGTCTATAGGGCTTGAAAGAGTTGGACACAACTGAAGCAAAGAACACACTTCCTTCTTTTGGTGCCCATGTGTTGGTGAAGAATTCAGTTTTTCGTTGCCTGAAATTAATGTATTTCTCTCACCTCCAATTTTGAAGTTTTCTCCTGTTGTAGAGTTCTAGGTTGGCATTTATTTTTTAGCGCTTAAATATAGCATTAATCATTTCTGTTGCAAATGAACTGCAGATCTTCTCATTGCTCCTTTGAAAATAGTGTGTCTTTTTTCTCTCAGTGCTTTTAAGATTTTGCCTTTGGAGTTCAGCAATTTTCCTCTGATGTGTCTCAGCATATGTGTGTGTGTTGAATTTTACAGAAGTGTAATCGATTAAAAGTGCACATATCGAATGCACAGCTTGATGAATCCTCAGATTGAGCACTCCTAGGTTTGCCAGTAACTTTTCTCCCAAGGTAATGACTTTGCTGACTTCTAACAGCATGGGTTAAATTTGCGTGTTTTGGTTCTTTATCTCAGGGTGAATATTCTCTGCAGCCTCTTTGTGTGTGTGTGTGTGTGTGTGTGTGTGTGTGTGTGTGACTTCCTCTGCTCAACCTAATATTTTAAGATTTGTCTAACACTCTGGGTGCTGTGGAGTATTTTATCGTGTGAATCACCATCATGCGTACATCCCCCCTAGTGTAAAAAGGCATTTGCTTAGCTTCCAGTTTACGTTAGGATGGAAAGTGTTGCTTTGAATGTCTTAATTCATGTCCAGTGAGGAGAGTATATGTGCGTTTCTGTTGGAATAAACCTCAGGGTGTAATTGCCGTGTGTTGTGCTGTGCATTTATTCAGTTCTACTAGGTACTTATGAATATGTTTCGAAGTGATGCCATCAGTTCACACTCTGAGCATTCTGGCTACCTCACATCCTCACCTGCCCCTCTGCTTTCCCACCTTCTTATTTTTGCCCCCCTGTGAGGGGTGGTGGTACCTTTGTGGTTTTACTTTGCATGTCTCGGGTAACTAATGCATTTGGAAACATTTTCCTATGGCTTTTGGTCATTTGAATAGTCATCCAACTTTTTGAAATGTCTGTTTGAGTCATTTTTCTCATTTCCTCATTTTAGAAAATTGAGTTGACTTTTTTTTTTAACTAAACAGTAGGAAGCTTTCTCTTTTTCTTATTATGCTCGAGTCCTTTATCAGATGTGTTCCTTTTGAATATTTGTTCCTCCTCTAGCTGAGGGTCACTCTCTTGTTGCTGCATTTTGAAAAAGATTATTTCTGAATCTTATTAGAGCCCATTTATCTAATTTTATTTTATGTTTATTGCTGCTGCAAAGGATGAAGAAATTTTCTGTATGTTCCTCCCAGAGCTAGAGATGTACTTTTTGGATTTATATCTCCAGTCCTTGGGACATAATGCTGTGTGTGTGTGGGGGTGGGTGGGTGTTGTGTGCTAACAGTCCACATGCATTTTTCATATGGAAATCCGATTAATACAGCACAGTTTATTGGAAGGACCATCCTTTCCTCACTGAGCTGTTGGATATCCTGTACTGTATCGCAGGAGAGCTCTCTGTTCTAATGATTAGTGTGTGTATGTGTGCCCAGTAACACATGGACCAGACACTCTAGCCCCATAGTGAGGCTTGACACCTAGGAGTGTGTGTCTTCCAGCTTTGTCTTTCTATTTCAAGGTATCATTAAATAATTTTGGCCCTCAGTATGTCTAACAACAACAAAAAAACCTCTCTGTTTTGTTGCTGTTGTGTTGTTGTTTATATAGCAGTTTGTATCTGCTCAGGCTTCCCAGGTGGGGCGTTAGTAAAGAATCCGCCTGCCAATGCAGGAGATGCAAGAGACCCAGGTTCAACCCCCAGTTGGAAAGATCCCCTGGAGAAGGAAATAGCAACCCACTGCAGTATTCTTGCCTGGAGAATCCCGTGGACAGAGGAGCCTGATGGGCTACAGTCCATGGGGTCTCAGAGTCAGACACAACTGAGCAACTAACACTTAACTTGATAAATAAATAGACAAATAAATACATGGGATATAAGTTATAGTCTCTCTTTTTCCTCAGCAATGTGTTTTTCATAAGATTGATGTTATTTTTCCTTTGTAGTTTGGATGAATTCACTATGAAGTACTGAACACTTTTATTTGTACTTATCTTGGGTTTCTCTGAGCTTCTGGAAGCAGTGACTTGAAGGCTGATCCAACTTGCGAAACAAATATGGATCATATTGGATAATTAGAAGCCGGATAGAATTCAAATTGGAGTATGACAAAGGGGGCACAGACCAGGGCTCTGTGACAACCTAGAGCAGTGGGATGGGGGTGGGAGGCGGGAGGGAGGTTCAAGAGGGAGGGGACACGTGTATACCTGTGGCTGATTCATGTAGATGTATGGCAGAAATCATCACAAAACTGCAAAGCAATTATCGTTCAACTAAAAATAAATAAAGTTTTAAAATAAAAATAAATGTAAAAGGAAAGATGAAATCACACAAAAAATTTCAATTAGACAAGACTGGACAATTTCTAGGTCACGATTTCCTCAAATATTGCTCTTCCTTGGCTCTCTCTCTTCTTTGCCCTCAGACTGCCAATTAATCACATATAGAAGCTTCTTTCTGTGTCCCACAAGCTTCTGAGACTTTCCCCCATGGGTGTTCCATTTTTCTCTTCTGAGGACTGCAATTTGGGTATATTTACCTTATGTCCAGTTTATTGTTTTTGTCTTCTGTAGTGTTCCAGCCCCCCATGACCATGAAGTCAGAGTCCAGAAATCGTTAGGATCAAATAACAATGAGAGGTCACTGTCAGAAAAACCATCTTGTCTGAAAGATGTCTTCAGTGACTGAAATCACAAATTTCAAGGGAAGTCAGAAAAGCCACCGTCTGCTAAGCAAGACTTGGAAAGTTAGCTTATCTCTGGGGACAGAAAGAATAGGTCACACGAGGTCTCTGACTAATGCCGCTTGGCCACATGCTCTCTGGAGATTCTATCAGAGTCTGCTTAAGGGGGAATGCCCATTTTCTTCTGAATCTCCTTTGCAAAGACTGTGGGTTGTTAAGGCGGCCAGTCAGCTTTCTAAATCAGCACGGTCCAACAAAGACACAGCATAAACCACAAATAGTAGCCACCAAGGCACTTTTACTGGAGAAGGCAATGGCACCCCACTCCAGTACTCTTGCCTTGAAAATCCCATGGATGGAGGAGCCTGGAAGGCTGCAGTCCATGGGGTCGCTGAGGGTCGGACATGACTGAGCGACTTCACTTTCACTTTTCACTTTCATGCACTGGAGAAGGAAATGGCAACCCACTCCAGTGTTCTTGCCTGGAGAATCCCAGGGATGGGGGAGCCTGGTGGGCTGCTGTCTATGGGATCGCACAGAGTCAGACACGACTGAAGTGACTTAGCAGCAAGGCACTTTTACACATCTACATTAAAAAAAATAAAAAGAAACTGACGGAAATTAATTATACTTATGTTTCATTTAACCCAATCTATTTTTTAATTGAAGGATTATTGCTTTACAGAATTTTGTCCTTCTCTGTCAAACACCAACATAACCTTGTCTATTTTATTTATTTTTTTTTTATACCAATCACTTACATTTATTTCAGGACATAATATACTATTTAGACCCAAGGACAGTACTAAATCATAACCCTGTTAAATACCTACAGGATATTTTATTTTTGCAAAGATAGGTCCTTAAAAACTGGACAGATTAATAATATAACAAATATCAAAACCAGATGAAAAATACATTATTGCTCTCATTCACTCTGTCCTAATGTTAAAGATGTTACAAAGATATACAGATTATCATCATGCTGTTCTTTTGGGAGCCTATATTCAAGCTGACAATAAGGTGTTGTCAAAGGGATCATTCTCTGATTTTTGCAAAGAAAAAACAGCCCAAATTGTATTCTTAATGCTACATGATTTAACTGTATCATGCTTGGCACATGGTACTATTTCTCCTACTGGAGCAAGTTCTCATTTTCTCAAGGCCTTCCCCCCAGCTTTTCTAGAAATAAAGCTTAAATATCATTTATTTTAAGCTTTCAAAATAAAGTTAACCTCATTTATACAGGTACCAGGTTGGTGTACTCATATATATCTTTTCCAACTGCAGGCTAAGCCAAGGCATGCATTTAGAACTGTATTAATATATTAAAGCAAAAGACAAACCGACTTAATATCAAGAGAAATTGTGACCTTCCATGTAGTGTTTGATAGAGAAACACTGATTCTGACACATTGTCTTATTTTATTCAAATAGCAGTCTGCTCACACATGGTCCAAGAACACTTGAATAATAAAGCAAATATAATCACATGTTAAAAACTGGTCTTCAAACATCATAGCCAATGATGCCACGCTTGCCTATGATCTCGCCAACATAAAACCACATCCACACCTCAGTGGCCACCAAACCATTCAGTAGAGCTTCCTTAACAGTGAGCTGTTTGAAGCTACCGGTTTTAGCACTGTTGATAATTTTTTTCAAGCTCTGAATTGCTGTAGGGATCTCAGCAGGGGTTGGAGGAACCAGCTCAACCTTGGCATAGTACCAAAACGTGGCCAATCGAGGCTTCGAGTAAGTCACAGCAGCGTTGACCAGTGCCGGGGTCTTTTCCGCGAGGTTACGGACAAACTGGGCCATGATCCTAGGACGGAGAGCCCGTCACCCCGACTGCAACCTTGTCTATTTTAAAATGGTGTCTTTTCAGCATAAGAAATGACCAGCAAGATAGCTCACGCTCTTTCTCATATTATGTATTCAAGGTCCAGGGAGTATTTTGCCACTGAGTTCAGTTCAGTTCAGTTCAGTCGCTCAGTCGTGTCCGACTCTTTGCGACCCCATGAATCGCAGCATGCCAGGCCTCCCTGTCCATCACCAACTCCCGGAGTTCACTCAGACTCACGTCCATCGAGTCAGTCATGCCATCCAGCCATCTCATCCTCTGTCATCCCCTTCTCCTCCTGCCCCCAATCCCTCCCAGCATCAGAGTCTTTTCCAATGAGTCAACTCTTCGCATGAAGTGGCCAAAGTACTGGAGTTTCAGCTTTAGCATCATTCCTTCCAAAGAAATCCCAGGGCTGATCTCCTTTAGAATGGACTGGTTGGATCTCCTTGAAGTCCAACGGACTCTCAAGAGTCTTCTCCAACACCACAGTTCAAAAGCATCAATTCTTCGGCACTCAGCCTTCTTCACAGTCCAACTCTCACATCCATACATGACCACAGGAAAAACCATAGCCTTGACTGAAGCGCATCCCAATTGGGCTTCCCAGGTGGCTCAGTGTTAAAGAACCCACCTGCAAATGCAGGAGCCGCAGGGGACATGGGTTTGGTCCTTGGGTTGGGAAGATCCCCTGGAGGAGGGCATGGGAACCCACTCCAGTATTCTTGCCTGGAAAATCCATGGAGAGAGGAGCCTGGCGGGCTACAGCCCATGGGGTCGCAAAGAGTCGGGTGCAACTGAGCAACTGAGCACTCGGGCACACACATGCGCACTTCCAGATTGAGACTGGCTTTATGTCAGTTGATCAACAAGCTCCTGTGGGTAGCAGCCACCACTCTGGGTGGAGCAGCTCTAAGCCCACCCTTGGTATCCGAGGTAAGCTGGGGTCTCCTTCACTCAGCACGTCTGTCCCTGTCTGTGCCTCTTCGTCTCTTCTGCCTCGCTTAGTCTGACTTCATGCAAATTCTCTGTCTCCTTTTTTTTCTCTCTGTCTCCATCAATGAGTCTGGAGGGCCTCTGTGTGTCACTATGTCCCCAAGAACCCCAGGGGCCCCTCCCATATACGTCACTCACTGGATTAAAAAGCTTAAAACAAGACTTCTGGGGTGGTCCAGTGGTTAAGAATCTGCCGGCCAGTGCAGGAGATGCGAGTTTGATCCCTGGTCTGGGAAGATTCCACATGCTGCAGGGCAACTAAGCCTGTGTCCCACAACTACTGAAGCTTGTGTGCCTAAAGCCTGTGGACTTTCCTAGTGGTTAAGAATCCACCTGCCAGTGCAGGGGACCTGGGTTCGATCCCTGGTCCGGGAAGATTCCAAACACTGCGGAAGCTACTAAGCCACAATTACCAAAGCCTGCGTGTCTGGAGCCTGCACTCTGCAGCAAGAGAAGCCCTTGCTTGCCACAACTAGAGAAAGCCCACTGCAACGGTGAAGGCCTATCGCAGCCAAAACTAAATACATCCATTAATTTTAGAAAAAAAGCTTAAAACCGCCCATCTAAGCCCCAAAGAGGACCAGGGCCAGCCGGACATGCTCACACATGACCACAAGCCCTGGGAACATCAGCCGGGCACATTTCCACGTGATCACAAGCCCTGGGGGTCAGTCGAGCCCATCCATGATTGCTCGCCATCAGTCGGGAGCATCTGGACGTCCTTGCAGGGGCGGCTTCCCAGAGCCTGGGGAGAAGCCAGCCCAGGATGCATGCTCGTCCCCACGGGGGGGCGCTCTCACAGGAGGAGGGACAGGGAGGGGGAACCAGGCCAGGCATGGCTCCATCCGGGGCCAGCCCGGCCGAACGGAGGAGGTGATACAACCCAACTGGACACCAGTTGTACAGGGCACCAGTTGTACAGGCAGTGGAGCCCGACTCCACAGACAGACACGCAGGGTGTGATGCCCAGAAGCTTAACTCCAAGTATATTTCAGTTTCCCTGTCGGTTTTATTGCAGTGAAAAGGAAAAGAAGAGGATTAAATTAATCACCTATGGGTGATTTTTTTTCTTTCACTTTCCTGAGAACAAAGATAAAGAGAACAGTGAGCAGCAGGCCTGAACATTCCTAGTTTTTTTTTTGTTTGTTTTTTTTTTGACTTTGCTCCTAACTCTGAGTGTCTGTAACTAAGTTTGCATCTCTGCCCCGTAACTCTGCAGGAGCTACACTTCGCACCTGGTTTCCTTGGACTCTGTGCTAAATACGTCCCCTAGCTGGTGTTGACCCTTGCAACACCCTGCCCCTTGTTACATATCAGAAAGAAGACGGCAGAGCCACCAAGCTGCCAGACTCCATTACTGGGTTACTGACACCCGCCGATGACTGCCTTTGAAACAATGCAAGAGCAAGAAATCAAGACCCTATCATCTTCGCTCCTCATCACCAACCCCTGCAAGCCCTTGTCTTATATAAGCCCCTATACCCTTCGTGGGGGTTTGGGGGCACATTCTTGAGGCACAAGCCTACTGCGTTCCCCTCTCTGCCAGCTGAGAATAAAAGCCCCCTTTCTATTTCCTCCAAACTGTCTTCACATTTTTTCATTTGGCTTCGCTGGGCCGAGAAGGCCAAGTTTTGGCCGGCAACAGTTTTCTCTCGAGAAGGGAAGTAACTCCTTTCCTTGAGGTTTTGTTTCTCCTCACTGCCAACCCCGTCCGCAGGGAGGGACATTTCATAGCAGATGTTTCAACTGCTTTGCAAGTAAACTGCTGCTCACTTAGCTGAGAGGGCTTCCCTGGTGGCTCAGCAGTGAAGAATCCACCTGCCAATGCAGGAGATGTGGGTTCAATCCCTGGGTTGGGTAGGCCCCTGGAGAAGGAAACGGCAACCCACTCCAGTATTCTTGTCTGGAGAATCCAACGGACAGAGGAGCCTGGCAGGCTACAGTCCATGGGGTCACAAAAGAGTCGGGCACAAGTGAGCAATTCAACAACATGCAAAACAGCTTGGCCCAGGGTTAGCACTGAGGGCTTCCCTGGTGGCTCAGATGATTAAGAATCTGCCTGCAGTGCAGGAGATCTGGGTTCAATCCCTGGGTCAGGAAGATCCCCCTGAGAAGGAAATGGCAACCCACTCCAGTATTCTTGCCTGGGAATTCCCATGGACAGAGGAGTCTGGCAGTTCCTGGGGTCACAAAGAGTCTAGGATATGACTTAGCAACTAAGCAACAACGTTTATCTGAAACACCGTCCACCACCTATGGGTAATTTGGGTTTTTTCGTAAGTAAATTTTATTTCCTAGACTAGCTTTAGGCTCACAGTGAAACCAAGCAGAAGAGGGATTCCCTGGATGCCCAGTGGTTAGGACTCTGCACTCTCACTGCTGAGGAGCCTGGGTTCGATTCCTTGTTGCAGAACTAAGATCCCACAAGCTGCACAGTATGGAAAAAAGGCGAGGGGAAATGATCAGAAGATGCCAAGGTCTCCCGTACACCGCCTGCCCCACCCCCAACAGGCACAGTGTCCCCCATTATCAGCAGGCTGGCATCAGGGTGGTGCGTGTGCTACAGCTGATGAACTCACACTGACATCAGAACCCCCCAAAGCCCATAGTTTACATTCGGGCTCACCCTTGGGGTACCTTTTATGGGTCTGGACCAATGTGTAACACTGTGAATCCGCACTACAGACCCATACAGGGTAGCTTCACTATCCAAAAATGCCTCTGCTCCATATGTTCATCCCCTCCCCCTCCCTAACCCCTGGCAGCCCCGATCCTTTTACAGTACCCATAGTTTCTCCTTCTCCAGAATGTCATGGAGTTGGAATCATACGGCGTGTAGCCTATTCAGAGTGACTGCTTCCACTGGGTAACAAGCACTTAAAGTTTCTCGGTGTCTATATGCACACCCTGCTATCTTTACAATGGATGACCAACAGGGACCTACTGTGGAGCCCAGGGAACTCTGCTCAGTGTGAGGTGGGAGCCTGGAGGGGAGCTGGGGGGAGAATGGACACCTGTATAAGGATAGTGAGTCCCTTTGCCATTCACCTGAAATTATCACCGCATGGTGCATTGGCTATATCCCAATACAAAATAAAAATAAAAGTTTTTTTAAAAAATAAATTCTTCCATGTTTTTTCATGAGCTTGCTAGCTCCTATCTTTTTAGCACAGAATACACTACTGTGGATGGACCTCTGTTTATTCATCTGTTCACCAGCTGATCAGCATCTTGGTTGCTTCCAACTTTGGGCAGTTATGAAAAAAGCAGCTGTTCTACACATTTGAAGTTGAAGCTCCCATTCTTTGACCACCTGATGCAAAGAGCCGACTCATCAGAAAAGACCTTGATGCTGGGAAAGACTGAGGGCCTGAGGAGAAAGGGACGACAGAGGATGAGATGGTTGGATGGCATCATCGACTCGATGGACATGAATTTGAGCAAGCTCCGGGAGTTGGTGATAGACAGGGAAGTCTGGTGTGCTGCGGTCCATGGGATCACAAAGAGTCAAAAAGGACTGAGCGACTGAACAACAATACACATCTGTGTTCAGCTTTTTTGTGCAGACATAAGTTTTCAGTCCATTTAGGTAAATACCAAGGAGCACAATTGCTGGATCACATGGGAAGCAGGGCTAGTTTTGTAAGAAACTGCCAGTCTTTCATCAAAGCAGCTGTCCCATTTTGCATTTCCCACCAGCCAAGAATGAGAGTTTCTCTCACTCCACATTCCTCACCAGCATTTGGCTTCCTCGGCATTTTGGATTTTGGCCACTCTGAGTAGGTGTGTATTGGAAACTTGTTCCCTGAAATATTGAAAGATGTGCAGAGTGTGGGCTGAGAAGTCAGACGGAATAAGGTTTTCCTCTGACCCTGTCTCCACCAGCAACCTTGGACACGTCGCTTCCCCCATGAACTTTCATAAATATGAGCTCATCAGTTCCCTTTCTTCAGAAGCCAGTTGACCACTATTTACACACTGCCTGCCATGTGCTCAGCGTCTGGCACGCAGGAGCAAATGAAGCAGATAGGGTCCCTATGTCCAGAGCTCCCATCCAACCAGGGGACAGACTCAAAGGGCTAACCATCAACTATTTAATGATGCTGTGATATCAAACAAACAAACAGAGAGTATCACTCACCACTGCAGGTCAACTGCAGGTCAACCCTGAGATACCAGTGTCTTAACACAGCGGAAGTTTGTTTCTCACTTATGCAAATAACCAACATGGGTTTTCCTGGGTGAAATTCTAATTTCCTCGCTAGGAGTTTTCAGGAACTACAGTCAGTTCCATCTGTGGCCCGACCATCTTCATGGGCAGCAGTGCCCTCTGCCTCCAACCAAAAGCAAGAGAAAGAGAAAGCAGAGAGTGGGGGTCCACCTGTAAAATGGCTGGCCCGGAAAGGATACATGTTATTTCTGCCCAAATTTCTTGGCTGTAAATACTTACTTCAGTCACAAGTGAATGCACCTGAGACAAGACAGTAGATTCCCTTGTGAGTAGTCACCTCCCAGAGAGACCACACCACTGCGAAAGGGGAACGCTTTCCTGGGAACAGCCAGATGAGCTCTGCCTCTGGCCGTTCCCAGGAAAGCGTTCCACACAGGAGGACGGGTGGCAAAGGAGTGTGTTGTTATGACCCCTCCAACCGAAGCACCAGGCTTCCCTGGTGGCTCAGGCAGTAAAGAAGCTGCCTGCCAATGCAGGAGACACGGGTTCCATCCCTGGGTTGGGAAGATTCCCCTGGAGGAGGGCAAGGGAACCCTTGCCAACCACTCCAGAATTTTTGCCTGGGAAATCCCATGGACAGAGGAGCCTGGCGGGCTGCAGTCCGTGGGGTTGTAAAGAGTCAGACACGACTGAGCGAGTGAACAAGAGCAACAACTCATGCAGAATATGGCACCTTAGGTGCGTTACCTCCCTAGGGAGGCGTACCTGGTGCCTCTCTTTTGTTGCTGTTGTTCGACCAATCGCGTGTCTCTTAAAAGACCCGAATCTTTTGAAATATGCAAATTAACGGAGCTCCCAGCCTAGTGAAGGAGACACACATCACAGCTCTCCAGTAGTCACGTGATTTCAGGGGTGCTGAATAACCACTAGGAACACTAGATTTTTTTTTTCTTTTTTTTTCACACATCAACCTCAAAAGCTCAGTAATGTGTCTCAACAGGATGTCTATTTCTCACTCATGTGACCCTCCGTAGGGGTGTCTCCAGGTCTGCAGTTGGGGTCCCTCTCACAGGGTGACCCGTTCTCCCAGGATTCTTCCAAATTTGGGGGCTTCCGCATCCACTAAGACCTCTCTGCTACCAGAGAGGCGAAGGAGAATGAGAGAGTGAAAATGACGCATCCATTTCTTGAAGGAAAAAACAAAACAAAACCCTGAGCGGCAGGTATTACGTGTGCTCTGGTTGCAGTGATGAGAATCAGTCACAGGTTCCCAGCGGAGGGTAAGAAAGGCCGGAAATACCGTGCCGGGTAGGACCGCTGCCTCCACCAACAACACAGCCGGACAGGGACTGCCCGTGGCCCAGCGGTTAAGACTCCGCCTTCCAACGCAGGGGGCGGGGCTTCGATCCCGGGCTGGGGAACTACGAGCCCACGTGCCAGGAGGCCAAACGATTAAATAAACAATACACAGCGCAATAAAGAGAAGCCATGAAAGTCTGGAGCACTTAGCTGCTCACCCAGCAGGCGCTCTGAGGGAAACAGTGGCTCAGGCTCTGGGTCGAGAGGGGACTTGACCTTGACTGCTCACCCCAGGGAGGGCCCCTGGGTGACGCTGAGCTTTGGTAGGCGTTTGAAGACAGATGAACTGTCAACGTGGGAAAGCACGGCAGAGGGCCGGGGAGAAGCCTGGCAGAACCTTGACTCCAGCCCCGGGTCAGGAACTAATTTTACTGGTGGTTCTAAGAAGCTGACACAACTTCCGAAGCCCTGGAGATGGGAACACATCGCGGAGACGCTGCAGTAGAGACTGAACGTGTAGCGCTTCCTAAAAGGCTATGTAAAGACTTGTGATTGTATCTTTAGGACAATGGGAAAGGTTTTGTTTCATCTTATTTTTATATATATATATATATTTAAATATATTGAATATTTATTTTGGTCGCTTGGAGTTTTAGTTCCCGTGAGCGGACTTAGGTGCACCAGGGCAATGTGGAATCTTGGTTCCCCAACCAGGGATCGAACCCATGTCCCATGCGTCGGCATGCGGGTTCCTAAGCACTGGGAAGTCCCAGAGAAAGGTTTTAAATGTAAGTCTGGCATAACCAGATATTTGTCTAGGATACATCTGTGCGGCCACTTCATGGAGACAAAATCGGAAAAGACAACAAAAATAACAGCTTAAGAGACTTCCCTGGTAGTCCAGTGGTTAAGACTCTGCATTTCCAATGCAGGAAGCGTAGGTGCAATACCTGGTCTGGGAACTAGGATTCCACAAGTCATTCGGTGTGGCCAAAAAAAAAAAAAAAAAAAAGGAAACAAGACAAAAAACAGCTCACATTTTCTGGGCACTGATAAGCCAGTCACTGTTTTGAGTTCTGCATATGGATAGTTGGCTTAATTCCCAGAAGACTCAGTAAAGGAGTTTCCTTTATCAGATCCATTTTAGAGATGAGGACAGTGGGGCTCAGAGGGGTAACCGATTGGATTGTGCTGTGCATCTAGCGAGTGGTGGAGCTGGCTTTCAACCTGGGAAGGCCCTTTGTGGTCACCTATTATTGTGATACTATATTTAGCAATAATATATAATATCAATGTACATTTTGTGTTTATTAAAGAAAACAAAACTTGGGTGGATAGACTGACTACTTAAGAAGCTCTTGTCCTCCAGGAAAGAGATGAGTTGCTTGGGGTAAGATGGTGACTGTTAGAATGCCAGGGATTCCCACGTGGCTCTGGGGTAAACCATCCACATGCCAGTGCAGGAGACCCAGGTTTGATCCCTGGGTTGGGAAGATCCCCTGGAGAAGGAAACGGCAACCCACCCCAGTATTCTTGCCTGGGAAATCCCATGGACACAGGAGCCTGGCGGGCTACAGTCCATTGGGTCACAAAGTGTCGGACACAACTGAACTACTGAGGACACTCACACTCACACACACACACACTCACACACACACACTCTCACACACACTCACACACACACTCTCACACACATGCACACACACACTCACACACACACATGCACACACACACACACACTCAGTCTCACACACACTCTCACACACACTCACACACACACACTCACACAGATTTGAGACTGGGAAGTAAGCTCAAAAGAAATGCTGATTGAAGTTTGGTTTCCAAAACTGACTGACTAGGTTGTTTTAGGTTAAACTTCCCATTTGCAAAAGAAAAAACGAAACAAACAAAAAAAAACAGGGACAAACCATAAAGAACATCTGCTTGCCGGCCCTGGAGTGTTTCCAAGGCAAGAGAGAATTTTTGGTTCCAAATTGCGAAAAGAGAAGGAAACCAAGACAGGGGGATTTATCACTTGCTGATAGTCCTATGTTGACAGTTTGCTGAATCTAGACAGTAGAAGCAGCGGAGAAGACAGCGAAAAGCTGGATAGAAATTTCGGCCATCTCATTAAACAGAACTTCCAAATTGGGGTATCAAGCAGAAGGCTCCATCGTGGAGAAAGGACCCCATGAACATCCACCAAGGGCCACATCCTGGGATGAAGGTGGACTGGGCATTAGCAAGGCTCAAAAGGATAGAAACCCCAGTTTTAAATGATGAAGAGGACTGGTCTCTAGCCCATCTGCCTGCTGGAGGCAAACATCTATCCTCTCTGCTGATTTTTTGTTTCATTTTGGGTTTTTTACAGTCTTCTTTATATTCTTTTCCATCATGGTTTGTCCCATGATATTGAACATAAGTCCCTATGCTCTACAGCGGGACCTTGTTGTTTATCCAGTCGATATGGAACAGTTTGCATCCACTGACCCCAAACCCCCAGCCCGTCTCTCCCCCAATCCCAGCCCACTGCAACCACAATCCGTTTGCTATATCTGTCAGTCTGTCTCTGTCTGTAGATATGTTGATTAGTGTCATATTTTAGGCTGCACATATAAGTGATGCCCTATGCTGCTGTCTTTCTCCCGCTGCTCGTCTTTAACCTCCTCACCTTTGATCTAATCTCAACTGAGCAGCAGTATCACCCTGTTAAACATAACAGCTCCCCGCTCCCCCAGCATCAGGGCTAAGCCTGGCAGATAGCGGAAGACGGACACAGTTTTGACTGCCAAGGCACTAGGAATGCCGGCCAAGCTCGTGTCTGGAGCTTGGGCTGATCAACACGAGAGAAAATGACTTGCCAACGTTATGGCTGTCATTCTAGGAGCTCACTGCCTTGCGAGGAAAACTCTATTACAGGAAAAAGGTGGATCCTATTAAAAAAAATGTTGAAGGGCCAACCGAGAAAATCTTGCCAAGGACCCCCCTGGTGGCGCAGTGGATGAGAGCCTGCCTACCAATGCAGGCGACACGGGTTCGATCCCTGGTCTGGGAAGATTCCACCTGCCACGGAGCAGCTAAGCCCACGTGCCACAACCACTAAGCGCACACCTGGAGCTGGGGAGCTGGGACTACAGACGCCTGCATGCCCCAGGGCCTTCGGGCCACAAACTACAGACGCCTGCACGCCCTAGGGCCCACGGGCCACAAACTACTGAACGCCTGTGTCCTAGAGCCGATGCTCTGCAAGGAGAGAGTGGCCCCCACTCTCTGCAACTAGAGAAAGCCCACATGCCGGCAGCAAAGATGCAGCGCAGCCAAAAATAAATAAAATAAATAAAAAATAAATAGCCCTGTGTACGTCTCAAAAAATAATAATAATAATAAAAAGAAAAGCTAGTCAAGAGCTGATTACTATGGAATGTTTTATTATTCCTGGGAAATTATGAGATAAAATACGACTCTGGTTTTGGGTAGAGGCATCTACTGAGAAGAGGAGCAGGAGCGCTCTCATCAGGAGAGACACTGCCTGCTGACCCCCGGCCCCCAGAGCAGTCCCACCAGTCAAGGCTGGAGCCGAACAGGAAGGACGCCTCTGGTCCCTAGACCCGGGAGGAGGCTCTCGTGTGAGACCCAGGTCGGGCTCCTGTATGAGAGGGAAGGGCTGCAGCTTCTGCCACTAGTTCCCAATTGCCAGCCCTCGGGATGCAGGTGGGAGGGTGATGCCCGGGTGTCCACACAGGGATGTCCCCCAGACGGCTGAAGGCGGCTCACCTGAGCTGGTTGGTACCCTTTCCATACACACCTGTGTTTGCATGAAAACCAGAATCACTCCTTCCTCAAAAAAAAAAAAACTATCCTGTGATCCAGCGATCCCACCCCTGAGTCTTTTTCCAAAGGAAACGAAAGCTGATCTTTAAGAGAGACGAACACCCCTGTGTTCTTTGCAGCACTATTCACAATATGCATGAGAGAAGGAAACAACATGTGTCTGCAGTGGAGTGCTTAGTCACTCAGCCAAGTCTCACTGTCTGTGACCCCATGTACTGTGGCTCCTAGGTCCTTGGGTTCTTCAGGCAAGATTACTGGCACGTGTTGCCATTTCCTCCCCCAAGAGATCTTCCTGACCCAGGAATCGAACCCGCATTTCCCGAATTGCAGGTTCTTTACCTGCTGAGCCACGGGGAAAGCCCTAGGTGTGTCTGGCTGCTGCTGCTGCTAAGTCACTTCAGTTGTGTCCAACTCTGTGCGACCCCAGAGATGGCAGCCCACCAGGCTCCCCCGTCCCTGGGATTCTCCAGGCAAGAACACTGGAGTGGGTTGCCATTTCCTTCTCCAATGCATGAAAGTGAAAAGTGAAAGTGAAGTCGCTCATTCGTGTCCAACTCTTTGCAACCCAGTGGACTGCAGCCTACCAGGCTCCTCCATCCATGGGATTCTCCAGGCAAGAGTACTGGAGTGGGGTGCCATTGCCTTCTCTGCTAGGTATCTGGGGCTGCAGAGAATTAACTTGTATCTTGGGCTCCCTCTTGCGACCACAGAGAAGAAGTTCCCTTCCTGCGGGAAGGGAAGGGAAAAAAAATTTTTTTTTATCTGACAAATTCATTTCTCCATTCAATAAGGATTTGTTGATCCTCTGTGTATCAGACACTCTTCAAGGCTCTTGAGGTCCATCAGTAAACCAAAACAAAAACCCCTGCCCTCGAGGATCTTATCTTCTTGCGGAGGAAGTGTTGTTCAGTCTCTTAGTGAGTCTCTTTATGACCCCAGGGACTGCAGCACACCAGGCCTCCCTGACCATCACCAACTCCCAGAGCTTGCTCAAACCAGTGTCCAATGAATCGGTAATGCCATCCAGACTTCTCATGCTCTGTTGTCCCCTTTTCCTCCTGCCCTCTATCTTTCCCGGCATCAGGGTCTTTCCAATGAGCTGGCTCTTTACGTCAGGTGGCCAATATATTGGAGCTTCAGCTTCAGCCCTTCCAATGAATATTCAGAGGTTGATTTCCTTTAGGATTGACTGGCTTGATCATCTTGCTGACCAAGGGACTCTCAAGAGTCTTCTCAATAAGTAAATCCATTCCTTTTCAAAGAGGAAAAGTGATTTGGAAAAACAAGAATGTGGAGGGAAGGTCTGGGAGATCTACAATGCCTGGGGGGTGGGGAGCAGGCTGAGATGTTTATAAGATGGTCTGAGGAGGAGGAGTTGAGGATACGCGTTTGAGCAAGGGTTAGAATGAGCGACGAAGTTGGTCATTGTTCATCTGGGAGAGCACAGCTCCAAGCGGAGGGGCAGTGGGAACAAAGGCGGCAGGGTGGGCCTGTGCAGCAGCTCATTCAAAGACCAGCAGGGAGCCCAGTGCTGCTGCTGGGGAGAGGAAAGTGCAGGGGTTAGTTCAGAGAGGCAAGGGCTGGAGGCAATAGTCACAGAGTCACGGCAATCACCCCAAAGTGAGGTGGAAAGTGACAAGGGTGAGTCTAAAATGAAGACATCCTGGAGTGTGGAGTCAAGTGGGCCTCAGGAAGCATCTCTATGAACAAAGCTGGTGGAAGTGATGGAGTTCCAGTTGAGCTATTTCAAATCCAAGCTGTTAAAGTGCTGCACTCAGTATGCCAGCAAATTTTGGAAAACTCTGCAGTAGCCACAGGAATGAAGAAGGTCAGTTTTCTTTCCAATCCCAGAGCACCAGAGTGCTTCCTTTGAGATTATCCTTCAGGCCAAAGACGAGGACCATGTTGTGGGTTCAGAGTTCCCATCCCTTCCTCCCCCACATCGGTTCTGGTTTCCCTTCTCTCTGCTTTGTCTTCTGTGCAGGATTTCCTGTTAAGCGTGAATTGAGTTTCACTCCCTGCCCTCCATCCCCCCAAAAGACAGTGAGTATAAATACCAAGAACTAGGGCTTCCCCAGTAGCTCAGCTGGTATAGAATCCACCTGCAGTGCAGGAAACCCAGTTTGATTCCTGGATGAGGAAGATCCCCTGGAGAATGGATAGGCTACCCGCTCCAGTATTCATGGGCTTCCCTGGTGGCTCAGACGGTAACGAATCTGCCTGCAATGCAGAAGACCTGGGTTCGATGCTCGGGTTGGGAAGATCTCCTGGAGAAGGGAACGGATACCCACTCCAATATTCTTGCCTACGGAGAATATTGAATCCCCACGGATAGAGTTCACAAAAAGTCAGACGTGACTGAATGACTAAGCAAACACACAAACACACATACACACACACAAAGAAAGGAAAAAGAGGAAAGAGAAAAAAACAAAGTGAAAAATCCCTGCCTGTCCAGGTGAGACATACCTGCTCAGAGGGGATCCCGGGAGCCTCGAGGTTATGCTGTCTTCCTAGCTGTGTGGCTTTCATGCAATCAACAAACTGGCTTGACTTTTGTCCCACCGGCTAGATCTAAACACATCTCTAGCATCTGGACACACATACCATTTCCTGTCAAACTCCATTCACAGCCACAATGCCACGCCCAGGTTTGCTTAAACCCCACCCCTACCCGTGGCTCTGTTGCCTGAAAATAAGCTCTAAGATGCCTCTCAGACTTCAGACCCTGGGAGAGCTGGCCTGCCCACCTCTCCAATCTTGTCCTCCAGAACACCCCTTCCCTTGCTCCCACCAGCCACCCCCCAACACACACGCACACACGTATTGGTTCTCAGTCTGCTCCTCCAAGTTTAAGCTTGTCTCTGCCTCAGGACCTTTGCACAGGCTATTATTTCTGTCTGAAACTCTCTCCCCACAGCTTCTTCTCATCCTTCAGGGACCATCTTCTATCATTTCCTCCAAAATACCTTCCCACCATACCAAATAAAGTAGGTTTCTTGTTGCACCCAAGGGCTTCCCAGGTGATTCAGTTGGTAAAGAATCCACCAGCAATGCAGGAGACGGGTTTGATCCTGGGTTGGGAAGATCCTCTGGAAAAGGAAATGGCAACCAACTTGAGTATTCTTGCCAGGGAAATCCCATGGACAGGGGAGCCTGGAGGGCTGCAGTCCATGGGGTCGCAAAAGAGTCGGACACAACTTAGGGATTAAGCAACAAAGCTCTGGTTATGTAAGATGTTAACATCAGGAAGCTTAAGCAAAAGGTCTGTGTACCACCTTTACAGCTCTTGTGTAGATCTTAAGTCATTTCAAAATGACAGTGTAGGGAGTTCTCTAGTGGTCCAGTGGTTGGGACTCGGAAATTTCACTGCCAAGAGTGAAACCCTGGTCAGGGAACTAAGATCCTGCATGCGGGCAAAAAAATAAAAGAGAAAGCCTTCTCAAAGGAGAGCATAAAAGGATGTTAAAAGAGGGAACAAGAAGAGCCTGGGAGGTGTCAGAAATGTACATTGCCTTGATGGGGGTAATGCTTTTACACTGTATGCTTTTTTCCCAAAGTCACCGAATGGCACATATTAAATATGTGTGCTTTCTGTATATCACTTATATCTCAGTAAAGCTGTTCAAAACACAGCAGGGGGATTTCCTCTATTTCTGCAGTTTGAGGCCCCAGGGGGAAAGCCCATGGACAGTAAACGCATGCGTGTCCTAAAGAGTAGCTTCATGAGACTTCCCTGGGGATCCAGGGGTTAAGACTCTGTGCTTCCACAGCAGGGGCTCAGGTTCCATCCCTGGTCTGGGGATTAAGATCCTGCAAGCTGGTGGTTGGAGAAGGAAATGGCAACCCACTCCAGTACTCTTGCCTTGAGAATCCTATGGACAGAGCAGCCCATGGGGTTGCAAAGAGCTGGACACGACTGAGCAACCAACGCACAAGCCGGTGGTGCGTCTAATAAATACACAGAAGCATCAGACATGCAGCGGCCTGTATTCTAAGACATCTCAGAGCCTCCCCCGGTTGGAGATGCGGCATGGTGGAAGAAGGCCGATCCTCTGGATTTTGAGGGTGTGAGGTTGAGGTGTTAGTCACTCAGTCGTGTCCGACTCTTTGCAACCCCATGGACTGTAGCCCACCAGGCTCCTTTGTCCGTGGGATGGTCCAGGCAAGAATACCGGAATGGGCTGCCATGCCCTCCTCCTCTTCCCAGATCCAAGGATGGAACCCCGGTCTCCTGCATTGCAGACGGATTCTTTATCGACTGAGCCACCAGGGAAGTGGAGGTTAGGGTGAGGGGAGGTAAAGCTTAGCGGCTGGCATGCACGTACACATACACACACACACAGCAGAAGCAGGTGTGATGCCGAGGACGCCGCCAGGCAGTCAGAACATCCCAGAGGCCTGCCCGAGGGGGCGAGGGCCCCGGAGGTGCCAAGGTGGAGAACAGGGGCCAGCAGGGCCAGAGCAGGACAGGAGCCAGCGAGTGTGAGGGACAGGTGAGGCACGGGTGGCTTGGGCTGGAACTGCGACAGGCAGACTCCCACCACGGAGTCTGTCACCGTCTAAGTTACTCCTCCCTCGTGTCCGGGTCTGCTGCGGGCCTCCCCGGACCCGAGGGGGCATCCTACACAGGACCCGGGAGACACGGGCCAGGCCTGGAGGAAGTTTAGTGAGGCTGGTCATGGCTGCAGATACCGCACTGGTCAGAAGCGATCATGCCCATCAGGGTGAAAAATGCCGGCGCCTGGTGGGAAAGGATGCGCAGGAGGGATCGCGGGAGGCTGACAACCTACACATCCCGCCTCGGCCAGGGTCACTGCGCAGCCGCAGCACACACGCTTTCCCAGTGACGGGAGCCTGCTTCCTCGCCTGGTACCCGGTTAGCCTTGCTCTCCTCTGCCCTGCTGCTGACAAGATTTCTTTTTCTTTCTTTCTTCCTTTCTCTTTTTCTTTCTTTCTCTCTCTCTCTCTCTTTCTCTCTTTTTGTATGTCAATTTTAAAAATTAGAGGGTTTTCATTGATTTACAATATTGTGTTGGTTTCAAGTGTACAGAAAATATGGGCGTTCCTGGTGGCTCGGTGGGTAAAAAAAGAAAAACCCGCTTGCAATGCAGGAGACCTGGGTTTGATCCCTGGATCGGAAAGATCCCCTGGAGAAGGAAATGATAACCCACTCCAATATTCTTGCCTGGAAACTTCCATGGACAGAGGAGCCTGGCGGGCTACAGTCCATGAGGTCGCAAAAGAGTAGGACACAACTTAGAGACTAAATAATAACATTAAGGAGATCAGCCTTGGGATTTCTTTGGAAGGAATGATACTAAAAGTGAAACTCCAGTACTTTGGCCACCTCATGCGAAGAGTTGACTCATTGGAAAAGACTCTGATGCTGGGAGGGATTGGGGGCAGGAGGAGAAGGGGACAACAGAGGATGAGATGGCTGGATGGCATCACCGACTCGATGGACATGAGTCTGAGTGAACTCTGGGAGTTGGTGATGGACAGGAAGGCCTGGCGTGCTGCGATTTATGAGGTCGCAAAGAGTCGGACACGACTGAGCTACTGAACTGAACTGAACTGATATATATATATGATATATATATATATATATCATATATATAAATGATATATATATAATGATATATATATAAATGAATAAAGAACATTTTGTATATAGAGAGAAAAAATTCTTTTCCATTATAGGTTATTATAAGATTGAATATAGTTCTGCTATACAGTAAATACATAGATCTCTCTTATGTGTTGTAGCTGGTATCTGTTAATCCCATACTCCTAATGTATCCTTCCCTGCCCCTCCCTTTCCCCTTTAGTAACCATAGTTTGCTTTCAATGTCTGTGAGTCTGCCTCTGTTTTGTATATAGATTCTTTTGTATTATTAGTAATTTTCAGATTCCACATTGTGATATCATATATTATTTCTCTTTCTCTGTATGAGTTCACTTAGTGTGATAGTTCTAGGTCCACCCATGTTGGCATTATTTCCCTCTTCTTTATGGCTGAATAATACTCCATTATATGCGTCCACCACATGTTCTTAAACCAGCCCTCTGTTGATGGACACTTGCGTTGTTTCCACATTCTGGCTATCATATATAGTGCTGCTATGGATACTGTGTGTGTGCTCAGTCATGTCGACCCCATGGACTGTGGCCCGCCAGGGATTCTCCAGGCAGGAACACTGGCATGAGTTGCCATTTCCTTCTCCAGGGCATCTTCCTGACCCAGGAATGGAACCCTTCCTGCATTCGCAGGCAGATGCTTTACCACTAGCGCCACCTGTGGGCACTGGGGTGCATGAATCTTTTTGAATTAGAGTTGCCATGTTTTGTGTGTATCTGCCCAGGAGCGGGATTGCCGGGTCCTATGGAAGCTCTATTTTCAGTTTTTGAGGGACCTCCACGCTCTTCTCCATAGTGGCTGCACCAGTTTACGTTCCCATCAGCAGTGTAGGAGGGCTCCCTTCTCTCCACACCCTCTCCAGTATTTATTGTTTACAGACTTTTTGACCACGGCCATTCTGACTGGTGTGTGGTTTGCCATGAAGCTGTGAACCTCGTTGCGGCTTTGGTTAGCGTTTCTCTGATAATCAGTGATGCTGAGCATCTTTTCCTGTGCCTGTTGCCCATCTGTATGTCTTCCTTACAGAAATGTCAGTTTAGGGCTTTTGCCCTTTTTTTTGGATTGGGTTTTTTTATATTGAATTGTATGAGCTGTTTGTGGGTAAGATTTCTTGAGACACCCAATCACAGGGTTTCCTCGGCTTCCTGACAACACCCAAATCCAGGGCAAGCTCTCTTCCTCTGACCCTGCTCAAAGTGAGCCAGTAAATCTAAAGCCAATTGTAACACTTTCTCACACCCTCTGCCTCCCTTTCCTGGACCACCATGGCAAATAACCACAGACTCGGGGGCTTCAACAACAGAAATTTATTTTCTGACCGTCCCGGAGGCTGAAAGTCTGCAATCAAGGTCCCGGCCCATTTAGTTTCTTCTGAGACTTCTCTCCTTGGCCCGTAAGCGCCCTCATCCTCACTGTGTCCCCAGACGGCTGGCCGTCTGTCGTGTGTGTGTCCTAATCTCCTCTTCTAGTGAGGGCAGCAGTCATATCCCATTAGGGCTCCCCTCTAACGACCTCACGTTAACTTCATTACCTTGTCAAAGGCCTCTTCTCCAAGTATAGTCACCTCTGAGGTGCTGAGGATGACAAGTTCAATGTGTGAATTTGGTGGGGACTCTGGGCAGCCCACGGACTTCCCTGGTAAAGAATCCACCACCTCTCCGATCATTGGATTGGGAAGACTCCCCTGGAAGAGGAGATGGCAACCCACCCCAGTGTTCTTGCCTGGGAAATCCCATGGACAGAGGACCCTGGTGGGTTGCAGTCCATGGGGTTGCAGAGAGTCGGACACGACTGAGCACTCACAGTGCAGTTCGCAGCACCCTGTTCCTTGGTCTGTGTCACCTCTCAGCCCATGGTTCTCTCCCACTGTGATGAGTAACAAACCCAGGTTGTTCAACTGCAAGCAAGCATGTTCCTGGCGGTCTTTGGCTGGAGAACATCATTAGCAGCAGAAATCTGGTGCTGAGGAAGGGCAGCAGGAATTCTTGGTGGGCTTGAGGGAAGGAGGAAGGGGGATTCCCGTGAGACAGAGAGACAGCAGCTGAACGCCTGGCACAACACGGGAAGGAGAGTCTGTCTCAGACTTGGACAAAGAGGGCGAGGTGATCGGGCAAACTAGCCATGGGCTGGCCCTCTTACCCCCATCTTAGCTCAAGCCTCCCCTTGGAAAACAGGGAGTGACCGAGCTGGATGCCAGGGGGGCATTCTGATATTAAATTAGGCTGGACAGTTGACCCCCTGAAATTGGGACAGGTGGAAAACCCCCAGATGGCAAGAAAAATGTAGAATATCTGCTCCTCATATAGCAACAGAGGAGGGAAAGGGGACTCAGGCAGATGGAGTGTGAAGGCAGATGGAGAAGGAATGGAGCTGCTTCCTGTTCGCACCAAAGCCTAGACTTTTTTTTTTTTTTACTCTATTAAAAAAAAAGGGGGGATTGCTTTATTTAAGTCAATTTTTTATTTTAGAACAGTTTTACACTTCCAGAAAAGTTTGCAAGGATGGTACAGAGAGTTGCTATCCACCCCTGGTCCCTGTTGCCCTCGCCACTAAGATCTGACGTGGCTATGGTACCCCCATCACAGCGAGTGAGCCTTGGTTCAGGCACGGTTGTTACCCAAGGCCCACACTTTACCTGGAGCTCCGCGGTTTTCACCTCATGTCCTTCTTCTGTTCCAGGCCCCCATCCAAGAGACCACGTGACATGTAAGTCACCGAGTCTCCCGAGGCTCCCCTGGGCTCCAGTGGTTTCTCCCCTTTTCCTTTTTTTTTGGATAAACTTCACAGCGTTGAAGAGGACCTGCCCAGTGTTTTGTAGGATGTCCCCCCCTCCTTGGGGTTTTTTAAAAATAACTTTATTGAATCATTTGTGGCCGTTGGTGGGTCTTTGTTGCTGCGTGGGCTGTTCTCCAGTGGCAGAGGGCTACTCCTTACTTGCAGTGCGTGGGCTTCTCATCGCGGTGGCATCTCTTGTTGCACAGCACGGCTCTAGGGTACGTGGCTTCGGTTGCAGCTCACAGGCTCAGAGTTGCAGCTCCAGAGCGCAGGCTCAGTGGCTGTGGTACTCGGGCTGAGTTGCTCCTCAGCAAGTGGGATCTTCCTGGATCAGGGGTCCATGGAAAGTTTCAAACAGTCTCCTGCATTGGCAGGTGGACCCTTTACCACCAAGCCACCAGGGAAGTCCCTCCCTTGGCATGTGATGGATGCTTTTCTCATGATTAGCCTGGGGTCCGGGTCTGGGGGAGGAAAACCACGGAAGTGAAATGCCAGTCTCCTCACCCCCCATCAAGGCTATGTGCTATCAACAGGACTGTTAATGCTGACCTTGAATTCCTGGCTGAGGCAGGGCTTGTCAGGTTTCTCGACTACAAACTTACTCTTTTTCTCTCACTTTCATGCTGTTCTTTTTAGAAGGATGTCATCTCACTGAACCCACACTTAAGGAGTTGAGAGTTATGCTCCACCCTTGAGGGTAGAGTATCCACATCAATTATCTGGAATTCTTCTGCGTGGGGAATTTGCCCCTTCTCTCTCATCTATATATTACTTTATTTGATCAATTATTTATATCATTCTGGAATCACAGCCTTTTATTTCTTATTTGGGTTGTAATCCAATGCTACTTTATTGTGTTGCTGTAATTAGAATCCTGGGCTTCTCAGGTGGTGCAGCATTAAAATGGATTCACCTGCCAATGCAGGAGACCTGGGTTCACTCCCTGGGTCGGGAAGGTCCCCTGGAGGAAGGCATGGCAATCCACTCCAGTATTCTGGCCTGGAGACTCCCATGGGCAGAGGAGACTGGTGGGCTAAAGTCCATGGGGTCACAAAGAGTCAAACATGACTGAGCAACTATGCATAATTATGGCCTTGTCCTTTTCTTTTCACAACATTTTATTATGAAAAGTTTCAAATAGGCAAAAAAGTTGAAAGAATGTTACAATGGGGAAAAAAACAACAACACACACACACACAAATAATCTACCCTCCATGGGATTCTCCAGGCAAGAGTACTGGAGTGGGTTGCCATTTCCTTCTCCATGGGATCTTCCCAACCCAGAGATTGAACCCAGGTCTCCCACATTGCAGGCAGACGCTTTAACCTCTGAGCCACCAGGGAAGCCCAAATATTTTTTTGGGCTGCTTTTTTTGGAGGGGAGTGGCGGAAAGAATACTGGAGTGGGTTACCATTCCCTTCTCCAGGAGATCTCCCCAACCCAGGGATTGAACCCGGGTCTCCCGCATTGTAGGCAGACGCTTTACTGTCTGAACCACCAGGGAAGTTATAAAATGAGCAAAGGACCTGAACAAACAAGTTTCCAAAGAACCCTACACAGTGTTATATATCAACAATATCTCAATAAAGATGAAGCACTAAAGAATGTTCCACTGAATAGATAGATACCCACCACCTAGATGCTACCATGAATATTTTGCTTTATTACATATCTATCCCCCGTCAATCCACCGTATTTATTTTTTGATCCATTTCTGACCCATTTCAGGCTTCCCTGGTGGCTCAGAAGGTAAAGAATCTGCCTGCAATGCAGGAGACCTGGGTTCGATCCCTGGGTTGGGAAGATCCCCTGGAGAAGGAAATGGAAACCCACTCCGGTACTCTTGCCTGGAGAATCCCACAGACAGAGGAGCCTGGCAGCCATGCGGTCGCGGAGAGTCAGACACGACTGACTAACACGCACGCTGATCCATTTCAAAGGAAACTGTAGACACCGCTGAACTTGCCCCCATACTTAAGCATGCATATCATTAAATGGTTCTTTTTTTCCTTGGGGTAGAATTTGCAGTGAAATGCAAAATTTGCACAAATCTCAAGTGTACTGCAAAAGAGAAGCCACCCTGTGCAACTCGAAACCTTATCAAGGTATAGAGCAATGGCATCATTCTCAGAAACCCCCATCCACCCTCCTAGCCCTGTCCCCACCTCTAGAGGCAACCGCCGTTCTGGTGGGCTGTTGCTCCCAAAGGTTAAGTCTGCCTGTTTTGAGTATCATCTAAATGGGCTCGTAACCATATGTACTCACAATCAGTCCATGAAAGAGAAGAGTCTCCCAGTGTTTCACAGGGAGCACAGGCTAAACTCTTTAGCCAGGACCTGCCCTTGTCTTTTATCAAGACAGGCTGACCAGGAGGCTTTCCTGGAGGAGGTGGCATTGCTGCCTCCCCAGGCTTCCTGCCTGCCTCTCTGGACTGCTCCTTCTCAGCCTCTTTGCAGGCCCATTTCCCTCCGCTTGCCCCTTCCACAGCGATGCTGCTCAGCGTCTGGCTAGACCAGAGCTTACAAAAACCAGCCAGCTCCAACCCACGGACAGGTTTTATTTGGCCCACACAGTATTTTTTTGTATTTGAATTAGCTTTAACATTTAAAAGCTGAGGGATTTTGCTTTTAAAAATATCCGCATTTCTGTCGTCTCTTGAAAATGTGGAACATCTGGTGATGCGGTGTCCCGCTCCCCACACAGCAAGAATTGGCTGGGACAAAGTAGCAACGACCTATGCTCTGAGCACTGCCCCCATGGCGGGGGCGGTGGGGGGGGGGGCAATCCTCACACACCCAAGGCCTGTAGAGTCTGAGATGGTACTGGGATGCTTTTTCAGCCTAGGAATGCTCCGGGACCACCCTGGAATAACCATAGTCTTCCCCAGGAGAAGCAGACCCGGAGAAAAACGGCCGGAGAAGGTCAAGGGGAACAAGTCTCTGTCAGAGGGCATCTCAGATTGCCCATTCATCAACGTGATCACCATCCTCACCGTCATCACCACCACCTTCATCCTCACCCTCACCATCACCATCATCAACAGTCACTATTATCACCACCCTCCTCACCCTCACCATCTTCATCACATCATACCCAGGGGCAGCCCCATAATTATCACCCTTGTCATTACCTTCCTGACCGCCCCACCACCCCCGCCCCCACCCAGCCACCACCATCACCACCACCGTTATTTTTCCTCCCTGGTCATGAGATGGGCAACTGCCTCCCAGGCCTTTCTCAACAATCTGCAGCAAAATATTGGGGCCCTGTGGGTGGAGCACCCCCTCCTTTCTCCGCCCCCCCAGCCCACCTCATCTCGCTACTTCAAGAGAGGCCAGGTATGGGGACCCCAGGTAGCAAAATCTAGCCCAGCTCCAAAGGTGTAGGGGAACCCCTAGGACAGTTTCCTGGGAACCTAACTTCAGCAGTGACTGGCTGGGTGGTGGTGTTGAAGTGGCCGGGTCACCCCTGCTTCCGCCTGTATCAGTGTGACATCGGTGGATTCCTGATAAGACTCAGCAGACATAGTGGCTGGAAAAATACTTTATAAACTGTAAAATGAATGACAAGGGGCAAGGTGATCCTCATGCACATGGAAGTAATGATTAATCAGTTTAGAGAGGATCTTTAACACATGGGAGGCATCCTTATAAAGATGCGAAAGTGAACGTGAAGTCATTCACTCATTTCTGACTCTGTGACCCCGTGGACTGTGGCCTACCAGGCTCCTCTGTCCATGGGATTCTCCAGGCAAGAATACTGGAGTGGGTTGCCATTTCCTTCTCCAGGGGATCTTCCCAACCCAGGGATTGAACCCAGGTCTCCCACATTGGAGGCAGATGCTTTAACCTCTGAGCCACCAGGAAAGCCTATAAAGATGGGAGGGGTCCCCAAATAGATGAGTAGGGTTGTTGTTCAAGTGGGAAGAATCCTTCTACACTTATAAAGACATGTGAGTACACACTCCAGAGTGGTCTGTACACAGACATGTGGGTACACACTCCAGAGTGGTCTGTACACAGACCTGTGGGTACACACTCTGGAGTGGTCTGTACACAGATGTGTGGGTACGCACTCTGGAGTGGTCTGTACACAGTCATGCAGGTACGCACCCCGGAATGGTCAGTACACAGACATGTGGGTATGCACTCTGGAGTGTTCAGTACACAGTCATGCAGGTACGCACCCTGGAATGGTCTGTATACAGTCATGTGGGTACGCACTCCGGAGTGGTCTGTACACAGACGTGTGGGTACACACTCCACTGTGGTCTGTACACAAACCTGTGGGTACTCACTCTGGAGTGGTCTGTACACAGACATGAGGGTACGATAGGCACTCCGGAGTGGTCTATACACAGTCATGTCGGTAGGCACTCCAGCGTGGTCTATTCACATAGGGAGGTTTGTGTAGAGAAGCTGTGTCCTTATACAGACTTGAGTGGGAGAAGGATTTTCACCCAAATGGGTTACAGGTGAGAATACGCTCATAGCAGTGAGGAATTTTACTGATGCAACAGACCATTCTTGGTAACTGATCCTTATTTGTAAAACGCTGTGCAAATACTGGCGACCTAGATAGGAAGGTTCTTCCTGAAGATAAAGGGATCGTGGAGCTGTAGGGTGGTACGACAGTACGCGCGGCCCTCTGCTGGATGTCGCTGTTCAGCCCAGCCCTGCCGGGCGCCTCCGGGAGCGAAGCGGTGCAGAGCGCGGGCCGCAGGTGGCGGTGGCCCCCGAGGGAGGGGGGCGCGGGGCGCCGGGCTCGCGCTGCCGCAGTGCGCTCCGCGGCCGCCAGGGGCAGCACCGGCCCTGCCCGGCCGCGCCGCCCCCCTCCTCCCCCAATCTCCGCCCCCCACCCCCTCCCTCCCCCCGCGTGCTCCCCCGAGCCCCGAGCCCCGTCAGACCCCGCTCAGCCCGCGCCCGGCTCCGCAGCTCAGGCGCCCGCAGCCCCGGCGTCGGCCCCGCGGAGCCTTCCCCGGGGGCCATGGGGGCACCCCCGGGCTACCGACCCTCGGCTTGGGTCCATTTGCTCCATCAGCTGCCCCGCGCCGACTTCCAGCTCCGACCAGTGCCCAGCGCCTTCGCGCCCCAAGAACGAGAATACCAGCAGGTGGGAGCGGTCAGGGGGTCTGTGGTGTGGCGGGGGGTGCGGGGGGGGGGTGCTCCAAAGCTTCTGGGTCCCGCGGGAGAAGGGGCTGGGGACCGATTCCTGTGTTCTCTGGGGGTTGGGGCCGGGCCTGGACTTTGGGGTACCCTAGGGAGCAGGATCGTGGTTACCCGTAGCTGGAGGTTCCCTTGGGATGGGCGCAGGGAGCCAGACCCCTAGCTCCTTAAATAAGGTAGGGGCTGGGGCCTGGGCCCCAGGGTCCCAGAGGAGGGAGGGGACGGGGGGGGGGGGGGGGCCGTGGATTCCCGGGTTTCAGAGAGGATGCCCGGGAAGCCGGCCTCCTGGGTCGTCATCAGAGGGGTCCACCGCGTCCTAAAGGTTGACCCTTCCCTCCTTGGACCGGGGCAGTCCAGTTAAACATGTCCCAGTTCAGGCGGGACCCAGGAGACAGGCGCTGGCATGGTGGAGGGGAAGAGGCTGGGGGTTGCCGCGCTTCTGGGAAAGAATCGAAGCCTGAAATGGGGCAGTGGGTGTGAGGGGTCTTAGGGCCAGAGCTGGGAAAACCACTTGGAGGTGCTGGGAGAGGAGACCTCCAGCCAGTCCCGGGACGGGAGGGGCGGGGGAGGAGGGCTGGGGACGAGGTTCGTTTTGGGGGCCAGAGGGTGGGGCCGGGTGGGAGCCTTCAGGAAACCGGAGTCCCTGGGGAAGGGGGCCCAGCCTGGGTCACGCCCCACTCGGGGCGAAAGAACGGGGTCCCCTGACCCAGTTTAATTCAAGTCCTTGACTTTGAGATTAATGAGCAAGGCTTGGCTGAGCTGGGGGCGGGGCGGGGGTAGGGAGGATGGTGGAGCCTTGGGTGGGTCCCGGGCTCTGCCTGTGAGGTCTGGACCTCTCCGATGGTCCTGGGAAGCTCCCGGGACAGGGGGCTGGGGCTTGGCAGGCCTCGGAGTGGGGGGGGGGGGGGTCCCAGGAAAGCGGAGCGGGGATGAGTGCTGTGTTCTGAGCTATTTGGGTCATGGCTGGACTGAGCCGGTAAGCAGCTCCTCCCCGCCCGCTTCTCGCCACCCTCTCCCCACCACGCGGCCACCGCCAGGCCCGCGCCCACGGCCTCCGGCTTGCCCAGCCCGGTCCACGGACACCTGCTCACGGCCAAGCAGACCTGCCCACGCCGGTGCCTACTCGGCCACCGCCAGAGGCACTTGGGGAGACCCACTGCGCCCCGTTGTCAACAGTCAGGGTGACAGCTCTGGGACCCACCGGCAGGAGGGGACATCGCCCCCTAGGGAGAGCGCCCTGAGGACACAGCTGGGAAGATAATCAGGGGCTGGGCACCACTGCGCTGGGGGGCACACTCACACCCAGCCAGACACACATTCGCACACATGCATTCACACACAAACACACTCACATTTGCACACATATACACCTATATACAGGCCTCCCAGGTGGCGCTAGTGGTAAAGAACCCGCCTGTAATGCAGGAGACATAAGAGACATGGGCTCAATCCCTGGGTCAGGAAGATCCCCCGGAGGAGGGCAGGGCAACCCCCTCCAGGATTCTTGCTGGAGAATCCCACGGACAGAGGAGGCTGGCGGGCTGCAGTCCATGGGGTTGCACAGAGCTGGACACGACTGAGTGACTTAGCAAGCAAGCAAGCACACCCATATACAGATACACATTCTTGCAAGACTCACACATGCACACACATATATCACTCATGTAGGCACACATTCAGACACTCATGTGTTCACACACACTGACACCTACATTCACATACTACCTCTTTCACACACACACACACACACACACACACAAACACACACCCTACCACCACCAGAGACTACTCACGGATTCTAGGAATTGTGCTCAGAACCGCACAAGTGCATACAGATCACCCCCTCACGCCTGCAGGCGCAGGCACTCCCATAAAGACACACATGCACACTCACCTACACGCCCAGCACACACACCCCAGCGTGAGGACAAGGCAGAGCCAGGACTCAGC
Organism: Bubalus kerabau; assembly: GCF_029407905.1. NCBI lineage: Eukaryota > Metazoa > Chordata > Mammalia > Artiodactyla > Bovidae > Bubalus > Bubalus kerabau. The sequence continues at coordinate 67,655,248 of NC_073640.1, forward strand.
ACTCGTGAGTCCAGAAGTCTGGGTGTGCTGTGGCTGCTGCCCCCGAGTGCTGTGTGGCTGAAGGGAAAGCGCGGCCCCTCTCTGGGCTTCTGGGCAGAGCCCAGAAAGGCAGTGGAAAACCCTGCCTCCGACAGGAGCGCCCCGTCGTTGTGCAAGGCTCTTCTGGCTGCAACCACGGCTCCTCTCCCCACCTCTGTCCTCCCACCTTTGGTTCTGTCTCCGTCTCCATCTCTCTCTTTCCTCTGAGTCGCTCCTTCCCCCCACCCCCGCCCATCCTGGATGAGTCTCCCCCATCCTGCCTTTCTCTCCTCCCCGCCTGCTCGGCCCTCACACTCTCAGCCTCCCCATCCCCATCTCTGAGTTGTGTGCACAGGCACACTGTCAGGGAGGCTGTCACGCCCTCCCCCTGAGGCCCGGGGTGACAGACTCACTGTGGTGGGTGTGCAGAGCTCAGCCCCTGGGGAGAGTGAGCAAGCAGGGAGTGGGGAGGACCAGCGGGAGGAGGGAGGAGGAAGCCTGCCACCCCCAGCCTCAGACACACCACCAGGAGCTGCATCCCCCCCACCAGCCCCCTGATCCCCCACGGTTCTAGGGTCCAGGTTTCTTCGTGTCCTTGGATGGGGCTTCGTCCCAACTACCTGGTTTCTCTGGGGAGGAAACTAAGGCTCAGAGAGGGGATGGGCCCTCTGAAGGTCACACAGCCTTTGGAGGGTAGAGCGGAACTGGAGCCCAAGACCCGGGCCTCCCAACTGGAAGCGCCCTCCAACCTTAAGTTGCACAGCCCCAGCACAGACCTGGAAACCACGGGGTGGGCTTGCTGCTTATCTCGCCAGGATGCCCGCCACCTGCACTGAGATCTCAGACACAGCACCTCCAGCCACTTGGGGAGGGCATGCAGAGCCCCTCTGACGCCCTGTCACCCCCCTCCTTCCCCAGGCCCTGCTGCTGGTGGCGGCCTTGGCAGGCCTGGGCTTGGGCCTGAGCCTCATTTTCATCGCTGTCTACCTCATCCGCTTCTGTTGCTGCCGGCCCCCCGAACCCCCCGGGGCCAAGAGCCCCCCGCCCGGGGGAGGGTGTGTCACCTGGAATTGCATCGCTGCTCTTCTCGTCGGCTGGTAATGGGGCCCCAGGGTGGGCGGGCAGGGGGACAGGGCTCCCCAAGCTCTCTATCAGCAGCCTTCCTGGTGGCATCCCAGCAGGGAGACTTGCTCTCCCATTCGATGGATGGAGAAACTGAGGCCGGGAGAGGAGACATGACTTCCCTGGCAGGATGGGGTAGGGGCTGAAGGCTGGGCAGTCAAACTGCTGGGGTTGCTGTCTCTGAGTGGAATAGCTGTGTGACCTGCGGGAGTGATATAACTCCTCCAGGCCTCAGTTTCCACATCTCTAGAATGGGTACTGTTGTCACACCCACCTCCCAGTTGTGGTGTGAGTGAGTGAAATGTTCAGTGCCTGGTCCCCAGCTGGGCTCTGTAAATGTGAACTAGTGATGTCATTCATTAACTCATTGATCCATTCATTCAGCAGTTATTTCCTGAGTATCTACAACAGTACCAGGGGAGCCTGACCAAGCCAGACAAGGGCCCTGCCCTCATGGAGCCAGTGATGGCCCCGTCAGGGATGGTAGAGGGATGTCTGTGATCCCGGAGCAGACCCGAGCTGGCCTGACTCCTTCCCACGGTGACCTCACTTGACTCAGAGTTGTCATGACCAGTTCTGAAGAGGGAGGCTCAGAGAGAGGCAACTTCTCAAGGCCGCCTGGGCCAAGTGGCAGAGTGCAGATTCAGACCCAAAAGCTCCTGGGAGCCCAGGGCCGCCTCCTGGGACACCAGCAGAGCGGAGAGGGACAGGACGCCTGAGGAGACACCCTGTGCCCAGGGCTATCTCTGCGGGCGGCCCCTCCCAGCAAGGCACCCCCACCACCCAGGACAGACCAAGGAGGACAGACCAGGGCGCTCAAGATCTGCCCCTGGAGTGGGGACTGGGGGCGGGCTGGGAGGGCCATGGCCAGAAAGATGGTTCTGCCACCCTGCAGGGAGCCCCCCCACCCAGTGTGGGGCTTTGGGGTGTGGGCGGGGGCGAGGGCTTCCTCCTCAGGCCCTCCGACTGGGGAGGTGGACAAAGGCCCCGCGGGGGAGCGGCCCGGCGGCCCCGCGGCCTGGGAACAAGAGCAGCTTTGTGGGACCGTGGACAATGGGTAGCGGCCGGTGTCCGATCCCAGGGCTGGGGGCGGGGCGCTGGGAGCCGTGAGGGCGTCCGGGCCTCCTCCGCCCCAGTGCGGCCCTGGCTCCCCTCCGCAAAGGGCCACAGTGCGTTGGGGGTGGGGGGAGATTGGAGACCGTATTCAGGCCCCACAATGGAGCTCTGTCTGCTGGCAACTGAGGTGAAGGAGGGGGCGCCCTGCTTCTGGCCCATCGGCCCACATTCCCTTGCTTCCCTCCCAGCTGTCCAGACACTTGGGTCCCCAGGGGAGGGGGAAGGCTGGGAGGTCCAGGCTCCGGGACCCCCCAGGAGGTGGTGGCTCCATGGAACCCCCAGGAGGCGGGGCAGAGGACGGCTGGAGCCTGAAGGGACTGACGCTGAGGACCCTGGATGTTTGGGGAAAAGAATAGAGGGGCTGCGGGTGGGGCTGGCAGACCCCAGAGGTGAGAACTCCCCACTCTGGGGCTGAGCACAACAGGGGTTCACTCCGGGGAGGTGCGAGTTAAATCTGGGGGCCCCCTCCCCGCCACCTCTCCACCCACCATTAGCATCACAATGACGTCCCTGGGCCGGGGGAGTGAGACTTCTCGGTTACCTTGGCAACCGGTGGGGGCCAGGCTGGAGACTTTGCTTTCCCACGAAGGGCTGAACCAATGGGATGGGATGGGAGCCGCGATTGGGTGTGTGGGGGGGGGGCGGCCCCCAGGGTCCCAGGACCGTTTGTGATTTCCCTTCCCTCCTCCTCTTAGCGCTGGCATTGGCGTCGGTTTCTATGGCAACAGTGAGACCAGCGATGGGGTGTCCCAGCTCAGCTCTGCACTACTGCACGCCAACCACACGCTCACCGCCATTGACCACCTGGTGAGGAGACCAGACACGGGCCAGACCCTAGACCCACACCCAGACTGCTTCCCCACACCTGGCCAGAAGAACCCCCCTCCCCACCCCCAGGAAACAGGGTCTGAACTCAGAGCTGAGACCCCAGGTTCAGACTGTCAGGTTCCAACCAACATGCAGATCTCAGACTGTCCACCCAATGCTGACAGCCAGGCAGGGCTCCATGCATGGCACCCTCAGAACCTCAGCCCAGATGTGGGACTAGAGACTCAAACCCAGACCCCCAGACTCACTGCATCCCCAGCCCTGGGCTTCAATTCACAGCCCAAACCATTCATACACTAAACACCAAGACCCTGCCCTCAGGGCAAATCCAGGGCCAGAGACCTGGCCCCTGACCAAGTGCGAGGCAGGAGACCTGAACGCTGAGACCCAGGACTCAGCCAGGAAGGCTTGCTCTGACCCCTACGATTCCAGACGTGAGGCCGAGACCCAGCCCGACCTCAGACCTTAGAGTTCATGTCCAGTTGCAGCCCTGGGCCACGGAACCCAGACTTGCGACCCAGGCTCAGTCCTAAGATGCCAGGCTTCATCTCAGCCCTGGGGCTCACCCTCTCACCTCTCCAACTCCGGAAAGAAGCCACAGAAGCACACATGCCAGACCACAGGCCCCCTCCTTCGCTTCCTGCATCCTCAGATGCCCTAGCGCCCGATCCCAGACAGCCAGCCCTGCTCACTCCTGCTTCACCCCCGCCACCCTGGCCCCTGCCCTCCTGCCCAGAGGACACCCTCCCCTGACTCCAGACGCCTCCCCACCCCTACCCCCGCGCCCAGGTGCTGGAGATGGTGGAGAGGCTGGACGAGGCCGTGAGGACGGAGCTGACCACGCTGGAGGAGGTGCTGACGCAGCGCACGGAGCTGGTGGCTGCCGCCCGGGGTGCCCGGCGGCAGGCGGAAACCGTGGCCCAGCAGCTCCAGGGGCTGGCCTTCTGGCAGGGGGTGCCCCTGAGCCCCCTGCAGGTGGCCGAGGATGTGTCCTTTGTAGAGGAGTACAGGTGGGTGGCCTCTCTTCCTGTCCTGGGTGGAGAAAATTAGGCAGGAGATGAGAACAGGAGAGTCTGGGGACAGAGGTTGGCAGTTTTGGGGGTGTGGGGACGGTCATTCCAGGAAGGCCACACGGAAAAGGTAACATTTGAAGGAGGGGAGAGAACCAGTTATTTGGACATCAGACAGCCACCCATCTCAGCAGCCAACACGGTGGAGTCCTCGTCGTTTCGTCCACTAGGAATGATTTCTTTGGTTCATCTAACACCTGGGGCCCAACCAGACATGGGGGCAGAGAGACAGGGAAGACTTTTGTCCTAGATTCTGTGCTCCAGCAGGGAGGCAGACCCGGGTTGAAGCAGCCCATAATTTGGATGCCCACCGTGGATATCAGACAGGCCTGGGTCCCAGTGAATTCAAGTTCTGGGTTGTGACCAAGTCCAGGGGCCAGAGCTCCATTTCAGCTGTTGGATACACCCAAGAATCTACCTGCAATGCCAGAGACGCAGGAGATGTGGGTTTGAACCCTGGGTAGGGAAGATTTCCTGGAGGAGGGCATGGCAACCCACTCCAGTATTCGTGCCTGGAGAATCCTTTGCACAGAGGAGCCTGCGGGGCTACAGTCCATGGGGTCGCAAAGAGTCGGACACGACTGAGCGACTGTGCATGCGTGCATGCGTGGTCATTCATGCATATGAGACTGTCTAGCACTTGGGAGTCCTTCAGGGGACTTGGCCAGTTCTCCCAGAGGGAAAATTTTGCTGTTCATGGAGGGTAAGGACAGAAGTGCCATCTGCCCCGTGAAACCAGTGAGGCTGGAGCACGTGAGCTGTCAGTGGCCACATAGGGAACCTGGAGGTCAGCTGGAGCCACTGGGCCCAGCTTCCCCTTCCTGGAGACAGCCTGACCCTCCCACGGTCCGGGAAAGGAGTGCACAGTCAGTCCCCACGGAGGCCCGAGCAGAGGCTGCCACGGAGAAGGTGGCGGCTCCCTTGCCACTCTGCCCACGTGGGGACCTTTGAGAATGCTGCTATTAATTGAGCGTCTCCCATGGGCCAGCACTGTGCTGTAGCTTCCCGGGCTTTGTCCTCTGCAGTCAGAGTGTCGATCATTAACTGATACTGAATTCTTCGGTACCCTTTAGAGTTCCCTGATTCGTTTTCAGGCTAACGTTTAGGTGCACCCACATGCTCGGCACACTCCTTGGTGCTTTATGGGTTCTCTCAGCCTTACGACAGCCTTAGGAAGTAGGTGCTGCTGTTCTCCCCAAGAGTTACCAAGGGGAAACCGAGGCACAGAAGCTGTGGGTGGGCAGGAAGCGGAGGGGTTGGCGTTGTGGCCCAGCCCATCTGCCTGCAGACGCAGAGCCCTTGGGTTGTGCCCTGTGATGCTGGATGCAGGCCTGAGAACAAGTCCCGCTAAGACGCTCCAGCCTGGGGTGGAGGGGCTGGGGCTCCGAGAGGCCAAATCTCCGAGAGTGCCAGTCACAGGGCTCGTGCGTGGCTTGGTGCGGGTGCGGTTACGGTGATCTGCCTCAGGCCCTGTGCTCTAAATGGCGATAGTGACCGGCCCCCTGTGCACCCGTTTCAGAGATGAGCTTGGCTGAGGCCTGGAGACTGGCCATCAGGGAGAGCACAGAGATCCAGGCAGAGGCGGGCCCTCGTGGGGTGCTGTCACCTTCTGCCGTGTCCCACTCCAGGAGCCTGGGCACCCGAAAGGCTGGGTTGGCTGCTTCTGCCTCACGCCTGTTGCCCCCTCCCCAGGTGGCTGGCCTACGTCCTCCTGCTGCTCCTGGAGCTGCTGGTCTGTCTCTTCACCCTCCTGGGCCTGGCGAGGCAGAGCAAGTGGCTGGTAATCGTGTAAGTCCGGGTGGCCTTCCTGACAGTGGGGAACATCACAGGGCGAGATCCCACAGTGCTCTTGTGAGAAGGGCCGCCGCCGGCTTTCCAAGGCTCACGCTGGTTTCATTCCCTTGTCCCACAGACCTCAGAGAGTTCCTGGGGTGGGCGGGCACGTAGGGACACAGAGCGGCCCAGGAGGGGCTGGGGCAGCAGACTGTCCTTGTCACAGGGAGTGCAACAAAGTCCCAGAAAAGAAATAACAGTAATAATGCTTGTGCTGAGGTCGGGGGCAATCACTGCCCCCTTTGGTTGCCATGACAACACCGAGACCCGAGGTGCCCTCAGAGGTCTGTCTGGCCGGCAGATGAGGGCAGAAGGCTGTCACGTGGTGCATGGAATTAAGGACCACACTCTTACTGAAAGGTTCATTCTGTATGCCTGATACTCTTCTGGAACCCTCGCGTTGACCTTACGAAGAGGTCCTTCCCGTCTCCCCATTTAACAGAAAGGGAGACTGGTGATCAGAGAGGTTAGGTCACTTGCCCAGGGTTGCACAGCCAGAAAGTGCTGGAGCTGAGATTCCATCCAGGCCAGCCTATCCCACTCAGAGGAGCCCTTATATCCTCTCTGGCCCTGAGAGGGTCCACGCTGGCACCCACCACCATCCCCATGCTCCCCCCTGGGGTGAGCAGGCCTGCTGTTCCATCCAGGCCCTCCTCTGAAGTTTGGAGATGGTAAACATGGTGGGCGGTCTGGGACTTGGGGCCAGGCCTTCAGTTTGACCCCCTGCAGGCACCCTTCTCACTAGCAGACCACCCTCCAATGATGATCCATCCCCCTGCAAAGAGAAAAACCAAGAGGCGATTTCAGCCCTGGAGCTGAGACCACTCCTGGGCTGATTGGAGGCTGACCAATGGGTGAAGCTGGGAGCAGGCTCCTGCGGAATTCAGAGCTGGGAATTGGGGCCCCAGGCTGGGCAGTCGCCCTCCCACGGTCCCACAGTCCGGGGCAAGGCGGGGCAGACCTGGGCAGGAGCTGCCCACACAGGGCCCTTCTCACTGCCAACCCCCTGACCCTGCCCCCCAGTGGGGCCAGATGTTCAGTTTGACGTCACCACCTACGGGCCCATCCTCTCCCTGCCCACTGCTCTGCCCCTAACTGTTATTCTCTTGGCTCCAGAGGTTGGTGGGGGAAGGGTAGGGCTGTGATGTGATCTGGGGTGGGAAGCGGTGAGGTGGGAGATTAGGAACCCCAGAACTCCAATCCCACCCCTCCTCCCCCACTACAGGATGACGGTGATGAGTCTCCTGGTTCTGGTCCTGAGCTGGGGCTCCATGGGCCTGGAGGCAGCCACAGCCGTGGTGAGCACCAGGGGTGGGGTGGGGTGGGGACAGGCACCTGGGCTCCAAGACTCCAGGGGCTGAAGGCCCCTGACTTCCAGGCCTGGGGAGGAGGGGAACAGAGGCCTCAGATCCTGAGAGACAAGACTTAGGAGACAGGCTTACAGGTTCTGCGATTTGAAGCCAGTGTCCTAGGTGCTGAGGGTTCTGGAGTTCTGGACCCCTGGGTCTGAGGAGGACGGGCTGGGGACCTGGACCCCCGGGTCTGAGGAAGAGGGGCTGGGGGCCTGGACCCCCGGGTCTGAGGGGGGAGGAGGGGCTGGGGGCCTGGACCCCTGGGTCTGAGGAGGATGGGCTGGGGACCTGGACCCCCGGGTCTGAGGAAAAGGGGCTGGGGGCCTGGACCCCCAGGTCTGAGGAGGAGGGGTGGGGGGCCTGGGCCCCCGGGTCTGAGGGGGGAGGAGGGGCTGGGGGCCTGGACCCCCGGGTCTGAGGAGGAGGGGCTGGAGGTCTGGACCCTGAGGCGTGTGAGGTGGGGGCGTGTCTGTCCAAGCCCCCTCTGTGCTGCTCTCAGGGCCTCAGTGACTTCTGCTCCAGTCCAGACAGCTACATCCTGAACCTGACCCAGGAGGAGACCGGCCTTGGCTCAGGTGATCACACCTCCGGGTGCACGCCCTGCATCCTCAGGCCTCTACGCCTGCGGTGGGGTGGGGGTGCCAGCCCTGCCCAATTCTGCCCAGCAGAAGCTCTCAGCACCTGCCCTAGCGAGCTGGAAAAGAGGGAAGGGATAAAGACGCTGAGACAAGGGATCAGGGAGAGGGGCGGGCTAGGCCACTTGGAGAAAGTGGGTAGCCCAGTTGGGTCAGGGCAGGTGCAGAAGCAGCCCTGTGGGGTGTTCAGATCAGCGCGTTCGGGCTGTGGCTGCAGCAGAAGGGAGTCCGCTGGAGCAGAGGGAGTGGGGGCTCGGAGGGCTGGGGGGCTCGGAGGGCGAGGCCAGCCGGACCACAGGAGGGCTCTGAGAGGGGAGGGTGGAAAGTGTGGCCCTGCCCCACCGCCTGTCCGCGGGGAGGATCCCGGGGCTTACGGCCTCCCCCGTCTTCGCTCCCGCTTCAGACATCCTGAACTACTATTTCCTCTGCAACCAGGCCGTCTCCAACCCCTTTCAACAGGTTAGGGCTGCGGGCGAGGGAGCCGGGGGAGGAGGGTGCGGCTGGGGCCTGGATCTAGGGACCCTGGGGTGGGAGGAGAGGAGGCGGGGGGTGGGGAGGGGGCGGGGGTGGTCAACCGCTGGGCCCTCCTCTCTCCCTCCGTCTTCTCGCAGAGGCTGACTCTGTCCCAGCGAGCTCTGGCCAACATCCACTCCCAGCTGCAGGGCCTGGAGCGGGAAGCTGTGCCCCAGTTCCCTTCTGCGCAGGTCGGCGGGCCGGGTGCTCCCCGTACATCCCAACTCCCAGACGGGGAAGGGGGCGGGGCCTGGAGCGGTGGGCGGAGTCTTAGGAAGGGGCGGGTCATCGGTTGTGGGCGGGGCCCGCCTAAGGGGAAGGCCGAGGGCTGTGAGTGGGGCCCCGGGGTGTGGGGCGGGCGGAGAGGCGGGGCCTGAATGTGTGGGTGGAGTCTTAGGAAGGGGCGGCTCGGCGGTTGTGGGCGGGGCCCAGGACGTGGGGCGGGCAGAGGGGCGGGGCCTGGTGCGGTGGGCGGAGCCCGGAGAGTTCCTGGAATAACAACCCCCTTCCAACCACAGAAGCCTGTGCTGTCCTTGGAGGAGACGCTGAACGTAACAGAAGGAAACTTCCACCAGTTGGTGGCACTGCTACATTGTCGTGGCCTGCACAAGGTGACCCCTGTCTCCCTCCCCAAGTTATGCTCCCAGGGGACCCTCTGCCTGGACCCGGAAACCTAGGCCTCTCCATGTGGCTTCCTGCCCCTACCCTCAACAACCCTTCCTCCAGCAAGTCCTTCTGGACTCCAAGCACAGCTCACGCTAGCACGTCTGCTCCCGACTGCGGCAGAGCCTCTTCCCGCTCCCCACAGCAGCCCGCAGCCCAGTGAGCCTTTTAAACGCAATCTGATCTTCTTCCTCCGCTTAGAAGCCTCCAGCAGTTGCCCCAGCCTGCGGATTAAAGTCCTGGCTTCTCGCCTGACCTCCAGGGGCCCGTGTGGTTAGCCCTGGCTGGTTTCCGGCCTCATCCCTGTGCACCCCCATCCTCCCCGTCCCCCTCCTCCTCAGGGAGCGGTCATGGACCTCCCACCGCAGGGTTCCTTCCTGTCTGTACCATCTCTGCTGTAGCGGGGAGGGGAGGGGCGCCCGGTACTACTTTCCAAACCGCGGCTCTCATCAGCTCCTCTCATCAGCTCCTCGTGGTCTGAGTGACCTTCTGGGGCTTGGTTACCGAAGTTGCCCCGGCGCTTGGAGCAGCGCCTGGCACCTAGCAGGCCGTCTGTCATTCATGCCAGTTCCTGCTGAATGACTGAGAGTCCGGCATTCAGGAATCGCTGGTTTCTAGGGATGACAGCCGTGTCAGACAGTGTTTCCTGAGCAGGCGTTACCGTGCAGGGGGGCAGGTCTACGCCAGTTGTTTTGCTAAAGCCTTCTTCTCAGTGTTGTTCTAAGCCAGGGATTTTTGCCCCTGGGGACTGTGTGGAGGCATCCTTGGGAGTCTCAGCCCCCGGAGAGAGTGCTGTGGGCAGAGGCCAGGGATGCACCCCCGCCCCTCAACACACACACACACACACACACACACACACACACACACACACACAGCGTGGGAAGTGTCCGGGACGAGAAGTCTGGCACCCAATAAGGGCCAAGCTGCAGCGGCAGCTGGGCGTGGGGTGTTGGGTTCTCAGTGATGGACAGGAAGTCGTGACTTGGGGTCATGCCTGCAGGTGTGATAAACGACAGCGACCACAGCACCTATCGTGTGCTGAGTGCTTTCTGTGACAGGGGAGGAACTGTGGCACAGAGAGGCTGAGGGATTTTCTCAGTGAGGCACAGCCAGGTGGACGGTCTGGGCCATGGGTATTGCCCGCTGACCCCTCCTGTCTCTCCCGCCCCAGGATTATGGCTCAGCCCTGCGTGGCCTGTGTGAAGACACCCTGGAAGGACTGCTCTTTCTGCTTCTCTTCTCCCTCCTGTCTGCTGGGGCCCTGGCCACTGTCCTCTGCAGCCTGCCCCGAGCCTGGGCCCTCTTCCCACCCAGGTCAGGAGGGGAGGGGGCTGAAGTCCTGGGGGAGGGGATGTGGGAGCACTATCGAGCCACTGCTGGGGACCACGCTCTCATGGGTCCCCCTTCCTGCTTCTCTGCTACGCCCCTTGTTGCACCCCAGTGACGACTATGAGGACACAGACGATGATGACCCTTTCAACCCTCAGGTACCAGGCCCCTGGGTCTGAGGGAGGAAGGGCTGGGGGCCTGAACCCCCTGGTCTGACGGAAGAGGGGCTGGGGGCCTGGACCCCCGGGTCTGAGGGAGGAGGGGCTGGGGGCCTGGAGTCCTGGTTTGAGGGCACACATTGCCAAGCCAGTTCCCTAATCATGCCCTCCCCTGCTCATGTCTCCCTGGCAGGAATCTAAGCGCTTCGTGCAGTGGCAGTCATCAATCTGAGCCCTTTCTCCAGTCCAGACTGGAGCCTGGTCTCCGTCTCTGGTGAGTGTCTAGACTGACACCCCAGCTTCCAAGCTGGCCTCCAGCCCCTGACCGCACCTCCTTCCCTCCCTCCCACCTGCATCTGGTCTGTTTTTGCCTCTCTCTGCAGTTCCTTCCCCAGCTGCCGGAGAAGACCCCACTAATCCAGCCTCACTGGGCTCCCACCACTAACAACGCCCTGGCCACGGACACCTTAAACAGGACTGCCTCCCTGCCCTTCCCCTCTCCGTGTCCTTAGCCCTGGAAGTAAGCCCGGAGGGCAGGCCTGGGCCTAGGGCCTTGGTGGGGAGAGGGGAGAAAGCCAGCCCCGCCACCCCTCATCCCTGGAGGGATGAGAGTGTCCTCTGGCCCCCGCCACACCACAGAGGACTTAGGGCCCCTGCTCTCCACTTGCAGCACCCAACCTGGGAATGGGCTGATTTGAAATAAAAGGGAAGACTTTATTTTACAAGCAGCTGGATCCTTATTTCTCCCTGATCTGGCCTCACAGTTGGGGGTGGGGGTGGGCAGAGAGCCCATCACCTCTGCTCCCACCTGGCTTCCTGGCTCCCAGGTGTTTCTGCTCCTGTCCCGATGCTGCACCACTTTCTTTACAAAAAAAAAAAAAAATCCCCCCTCCCCTGGCACCCTATCTAAAGCAGCACAAATGTCCTGACACAGGAAGAGACGCGGATCCCTGGAACAGAAGACAGTCTAGAAATAGATCTCAGAGTGTGTGTGTGTCTGACAGAAGACAGATTTCAAGTCAGGGCAAAAAGGACTGGTTTCAAAGGAATGCTGATATGATTAGCTTTCCGTCTGAAAGAAAACAGTCTGCATACAACACGGGCAAAAAAATCCAAATGCAGACGAGTAAGGGGCTTCCCTGGTGACTCAGATGGTGAAGAATCTGCCTGCAATGCGGGAGAACTGAGTTCCATCCTTGGTTCTGGAAGATCCCCTGGAGGAGGGCATGGCAGCCCACTCCAGTGTTCCTGCCTGGAGAATCCCATGAACGGAGAAGCCTGGTGAGCTACAGTCCATGGGGTTGCAGAGTCAGGCATGACTGAGTGACTAAGCATAGCATAGCACAAGGGGACAGAAGTATTTCAAGAGAAAGGAGGAGACTCTTGTATCTCTTAGTTGTAGAGGGAGGGCTTTCACCGAGATATCCTGAAGACAGAAACAAAAAAGTAACTTATCTGACAAATTGTGGAATGAGAAAAATACCATAGAGTCCAGAGGCAGATTGACAGTCTGGGGAAAATTAAAACAACAGCAATGAAATAGATAATTCTTCATACATATAAGCTGCAAAGTTATATCCACAAATCAAGAAAAAGACCACCCAACATAAAAATAAGCAAGGGAAAAGACCATTGAACAAAATGAAAATCCAAACACCAGGGGACAGACTAAAAGGCATTCAAACCCTGATGATTAGGAAGTGAACTTTAAAACTTTGGGCGTCTCCGGTGGCTCAGCGGTAAAGAATCTGCCTGCAGTGCAGGAGACCTGGGTTCGATCCCTGTATCAGGAAGATCCCCTGGAGAAGGGAATGGCAACCTGCTCCAGTATTCTTGCCTGGAAACTCTCATGGACAGAGAAGCCTGGTGGAATATACAGTCCACAAGGTCACAAGAGAGTCGGACACAGCTGAGCAACTAAACAACAAGTTGCCTGTCTGGTGTGAATGTCCATCTGTGTCTCTGTGGGAACACTGATGGGGTTACTCCCGATGCTGAGTACTAAAGGTCATGTCCTCTGTGGAAAATAAACCAAATGTTCTCTCTTGAAAAAAGCCCCAAGGGTTTTAGGTAAAGGCCTCTTGGCCCCAAGCACCAGATGCCCAATGCGGGTTCTGCCATGGGGGGACTGCTCCATGCTTGCTAATCATTTCCATCTTGAGCACTGCAAGAAATGTTCAGGAAAGCCCTTGACGTGTGGGCCTGAAGCTGGGAAAGAGAAATGGACCATGGTTTCCAAAGAGGGACACCGCGGCAACCCACAGGTCACTCTCATGACTGAGCGGTTTGGTGCCCTGTTGAGGGGCTGGCCTGGAGGCTCTTCTAGCCGCTTTGCTCTCAAATGCTGCCCTCTAGTGCCTCTGAGTCTGTGTTCAGAAGCCGATGCCGCTGGATGTGTTGGACATTCACAGAGTACCCTGAGATTCATGCTGCCTGATTTTCCGGGAGTCATCATTAACTGGGAAGCCTGGTGGCTCAGATGCCTAAGAGACTCCCTGTAATGCAGGAGACCCAGATTCCATCCCCCGTGGAGAAGGGAATGGCTACTTACTTCGGTGTTTGTGCCTGGAGAATTCCATGGACAGAGGAGCCTGGCAGGCTACAGTCCTAATCAAGGAAAAAAACCCATTTTGGTCTAACTTTAACAAAAGTTAAATCTATTTTCATTTTCTGGGCAAAGTGGTGAAATTCAAACAAAGTCTGCAGTTAACAATATTGTGCCAACGTTGGTGTCTTAGTTTTAACAAACATACTACAGTGTTGCAGGGAAACTGGGTGTAGGGTAGGCAGGACCCTGAATTATCTTTGCAACATTTATTGTAAGCCTAAAATTGCTCTAAAACGAAGAGTTTAATTTAAAAAGTGAAGGGATGAAAAAAAAAGATCAACTGTGCTAATACTAACAAAATGACATGCATTATTAGCAAAAGTTTTTAATAACAGAAAATCGGAAAGAAATTGCTGCTTCTTAAATACCACCTACTGCAACCACAGTGACCCGCCAGTGGTAACTGCAGTGGATAATTCTATCATTCAGAACTGTGGGTGGGAACAGGATTACTGAAAAGAGTACTTGCAAGGAATCTACAGACAGGCCTTTTTAAATTGTGTGTGTGTATGTCCAGTCGTTTCAGTCGTGTCCGACTCTTTGAAACAGTCTACTATGGACTACAGCTATCTAGAGTCCTCTGTCCATGGGATTCTCCGGGCAAGAATACTGGAGTGGGTTGCCATGCCTTCCTCCAGGAGTCAAACCTGTGTCTCTTGTGTCTTCTGCATTGGCCGGCAGGTTCTTTACCACTAGCGCCATCGGGGAAGCCCTTTTTAAACGGGAGGGTCCCAGTTCTTCAGCTGGACAAGGATGGCCTTTCAGAACCTGCTACCTGCAAACATCCACAGACCTATCTCTTGACGCCAGGACCCCTCACTTCTGTTCCACCAGAGCCACCCCCGCAATTCCCAAGCTACGCCTGCTTCCCGCCCCTGTGTGTTTGCACACTTCCAGCTTCATTTCCTAGGGAAGTTCCCCTTTCCGGCAGGAGGCTGTTCTCAGGTCTTCTTTGAGTCCATCGTCCCACATCACTGCACGGTGGGGATTCTCAGAACTACTCAGCACACCGATTTATACCTATAAATAGTAATGGCTGCCACCAGCTGGGCCAAAACAAGGATGCCTGGGAGGGCGCAGGGCCCGAGCGCTCTACCGAGCATGTCCCCTCAGGGCCACCGTCCGCAGTCCAGTTTCCGCCTTGTCTTAAAACGCCCACCCCCGTGGTTGCGTCACAGGAGGGCGGGTTCTAAGCAAGTTCGCGGCCTCTATTGGCTGCCCGCGGTGACGGGAGGCGGAGCGAAGCATCGGCGTGACGTCAAGACGCCGCAGTCCGGACGTCGAAACTTAAAGACAGGAGCCAGCCGGGTCAAGAGCAGTCGCAGAGCCCTGTTGCCGTCGCCTGGAACCGCCGCTGACGAGTCCCGGGGTCGTACGGCCGAGGTGGGTGTGGCGAGCAGGGGTGGCCGGGCGGGCGGGCGGAGACGGCGTTTCCTTCTGGCCTTCCGCCCTGCGGCCCCCGAGGCCTTGGCGGCCGTCGCACCAACGGACGCCGCGCGCGAGCGACGACAGGGTGTGGCGGGGACGCGGACCAGTGCGCCTGCGCGCGGGGAGCAGGGCGGGCGGCCGCGCACCGTCGCGCCTGCGCCATTGGGCGCCGCCCTCCCCGCCCCCGCGCTCGGAATTCCTGGGCCCCGAGCACCCCTTTCTTCAACTCCCATTGACCCGGCGGTTCCACCGGAGGACCGCGTTGCCCCGGGCGACGGGCCCCCTTGCTCTTCTTCGCCGCCTCGCCCCGGTCCCCGGGACGTGGTGCGCAGGCGCGGCGCGGCGCGTCCGGGGCGGTGTCTCCGGGGCCGATGGCTGGCATCGGGATCCGGGCAGGCTGTTCCTCCGTCCGGCGTTCTCGTTTGCTTTCCCTGGGCTTGCGGGACTGCCAGGTGCCCCACTCGCATCCGCGTCTCCTTCCTCCCTTCAGACCTGCCCGGAAACCTCCCTCCCGAGTTGCACCAGACCTTACCCTAAGTCTTCCTGTCCTGGGCTCCCCCTCAATGCCCCTACCTCTCGGGACCGCCGACCTCCGCGCCCCCCACCCTTTCGCTCACTCCCGTTCCTTCTCTTCTCTGAGGCCCTTTCTTCTTTAGGACTTTTCCCGGCTCTAGACTCCTGTACCTGTCTCCCCACTTGTAGCACTTCTGGGTTCCCCAGCGGATCAGGCTTTTGGACACACTCATCTTTCTCAGTTATCCCCTCGAGTCCGGGTCCCTCCCACCCAGTCTTCGCCCCCAGGGTGCTCCTTCACTTTCTTGCAGTCGTCTCCCTCCCGCTCTTAAGTCCCTAATGATATTAGGGGTCTTTTCAGGCACCCGCAAAACTTTCTGTCTAGACCTCCAGCCAAGAGGATTTGATGCCTCTTCTCCCAGACCTACTGCTGTTTCTAGGAACCTCCCATGTAAGAATTTTGTCTGTCCTTAGGGGACCTTCCGGAAATTAGTCTAAGAGTTTTCTAAGAACTTCTTTCTTTATTTCAGGGCTCTTCTCTTTGCCTTCTTCTGGCTCCAGGAGTAACTTCTGGAAATCCTCATTTCCTCCCAGGTTTCTCCATTCTCCAGTGTTTTCTCTTGTCTCAAGACTCCTTCAAACACGTCCCTCTTTACAGGCTTTCCTTCAGAAGTTTTTCCCAGCCTCCCAGCCTTAAGCTTCACTCAGACCTTGTTCACTAGCGCTTCCTCCCTACCCCTTGCCTGAGGTCCCCCCAGCCACCCTCTGCCCCTCCTCCAATCTGTCTCAGGGTTTCCCTTGAACCTTTCCCTTTCTTCATTTGGGTTTCAGATCCTTTTTTTTCTCTTTGGGAAATTCCTTTCAACTTTTTTGCTTTCAAATCCTTCATTTTCCAGCTAGAGCGCTGCAGGGGGCAGCCAGGGTCTTTCCCTGGGACTGTAGCCCATTTATTTATTTATTCTCTTCAGGCTGTTTACCCCATTGGCTCCTTCCTTCTCTGGCTTCTTGTGAGTCATCTGCTTCCCTTCGCTGGTTTGTGACATGTTTCTTGCTCCTTCTTGATTCTCCCTAATTCGTTTTTTGCCTTACAGGCAGTGAAAAAGCATTCTGGCTCCCGAGGTCCACCCCTTACACCCCAGGGTGCAGATGGCGGCCAACGTGGGTGATCAGCGCAGCACAGATTGGTTAGTGGGGCTGGAGGGATAGCATGGGGGTGGGGGGTGGTGAGAGGAAGCAAGGCCCAGTGTTGGGCTCTGGGTGGGCCCTCACTCAGCATGGGGGTCATGATGTGATCGTCCCTGTGCTTGGGCTGGGGGTGAGGCTTGTGTGAGCTTTCATCATTCACAGTACAGTGCCTGAGTCACAAAATTCTGATGACTCGGTTCATCAACTGTGATGAAACGGGCAGCCTCTAACACTTCATGCTCAATTTATTTTATTTTTTTTTTAGTTCCTTATTTTTTCCAAAACAGTGTGGTGATTAACTTTCTGACTGAGGTGGCATCAGACAGAATTTGTGGATTCCTAAAACATTTAGGCCTGCTCGGCCCCAGGTTTTAAGTTCTGTGGATACTGGGCATCTTCTTGTTTGACTTTTAACAGCTGTACGTAGCAGGCGTCTGGTGAAGCACCTTAGGCAGTGGCGTTCACGGCTCGCGGAGAGCTGTGAGCAGGAACTGTCAGCACGCCTCAGGTTAGACGCTGAGGCTGTGGGATTCCAGCCCTGTCGTTTGCTGGCCTCCATCCTGCCCACCGTCTGTGGTGGGAGCAGGGATTGACTTCACGTGCTCTTCCTGCAGGTCCTCTCAGTACAGTATGGTGGCCGGGGCAGGCAGAGAGAACGGCATGGAGACTCCCATGCACGAGAATCCAGAGTGGGAGAAGGCCCGCCAGGCCCTGGCCAGCATCAGCAAAGCGGGAGCCGCCGGCAGCTCCGCCAAGGCCAGCAGCAATGGGCCTGTGGCCAGTGCACAAGTGAGAGACGTCCCGCGGGACTGGGAACCCTGAGCGGGGCGGGGAGCACAGTGGCGTCCTCTGGGATCACCAGGGCAGGGCGCTCTGAAGGTGCTCCTGGAGCCCTTGAGTGGGGATACCCGGTCTGTCTCCTCGAGGAGTCTAGGGCCATATGGTCCTCACCTCGGGGAGTCCAGCCTAAGGAGGGAGAGGTGCCTGGGTGGGATGGCAGAGGGGGTGGCTTTCCATGGAGAGGTGCAGACCCGGCTCCGTCCCTGAGCAGTTAACTCCTGGGAAATGGGGCTCCCGCCTGCAGCCCTCAGGCCCGCCACCCTCTGCCCGCAGTACGTGTCGCAGGCAGAGGCCTCGGCCCTGCAGCAGCAGCAGTACTACCAGTGGTACCAGCAGTACAACTACACCTACCCCTACAGCTACTACTACCCGGTGGTGAGTGCCCCGCGGGCGCGGGCTCCAGGGCAGCCGATGGACTGACCACAGCAGGGGCGGCCGCAGGAAGACCCTCCCCGGCTCGGGGCCTCCCGCGGCGCACCCCAGGCCCACTCCTGCTCCTTACTCCCTGCCCTCTTGTCCCTACGCTCCTTGCAGAGGGTTGCCCGGAACAGGCTTCCTTGGAGTGGCAGGCCCGCCGCCCACCCTACCTGCCACTCGGCTTCTCTGCTTGGCCTTCTTGCTTCACTCACTGGGGGGAGTGTTAGGTGTCTGCAGCTGACTTCATCAGCACTGGGTTTCTGTGTGTGCAGTTGTTCTGTTGTGTTTAGATGGGGTAGCGCTCAGTAGATGGCTGTTGAACACTGTGAAACGTGGGACAGGGAGGTTTACATCTTATCTTGTAACCTGTAGCATGAGCCAGTTTGGTGCGTTTATGCTGTGGAAAGGGGAGGGGTGAGAGGTCAGTGGCAGATTGCCTCTGAGGACTGGGAGAAAGCAGGGCCAGGCCCCCTGCCCCGGAAGGAGTGGGCCTGCGGCTGACCCCTTCCTTCCTTGCCCCTGGCAGAGTGTGTACCAGAGCTACGGTTCCCCCTCCCAGTACGGCATGGCCAACTCCTATGGCTCAGCTGCGCCCCAGCACCAAGGGCCTCTGAACCAGGTAATGCCCATGCCCATCCCTGCAGCCCGTCCAGGCAGGGGCATGGTGGGAGGTGAGGAGGAGCCCGGGGACCCCTGGCGGTCAGGAGGGTGGCTGTGGTAGCTGAGTCTGTACCCGAGGGTCGCTCTGAGGTCGGGGTGGGGAGAGCTGTACGCTGAGGGACGCGACGGTGAAAACTGGAGTGAGGGCCGGCTTGGAGCACCTGCTCCACTCTCAGCGCCCGTTTCCCCCACAGCCCCCCGTCCCGGGCATGGACGAAGGCATGCCCTACCAGGCGCCCCCTCAGCAGCTGCCCACGGCCCAACCCCCGCAGCCTGCCAACCCCCCGCACGGGACCCATCCTCTGAGCAGCGGCCCCCAGCCTGGGACAGCCCCCGCCACCCAGCACAGCCAGGCAGGACCCACGTCGGGCCAGGCCTACGGGCAGCACACCTACCCTGAGCCCGTTAAGCCCAAGAAGGGCCAGCAGCTATGGAATCGCATGAAGCGTGAGAGCCTCGGGGTGGGGAGCGGGGGCACGGGGCGCGGTCCTCACTTGGGCACCCTGCACTCTGACCTCGCTTCCCGTGTTGGGACCGCCCAGGCTGTGGGTGTGGCTGCTCGGGAAGGAGACGGGATTCCCAGCTCAGGTGTCCGGTTCTGAGGGGTGGGGCCAGCTGACCCCAGCTTTTCATGCCCTCACAGCAGCCCCTGGGACTGGGGGACTCAAGTTCAACATCCAGAAACGGCCCTTTCCTGTCACAAACCAGAACTTCAGTTCCACCACAGAGGGCCAGCACAGCAGCTTCGGCCCCCAGCCCAACCCCGAGAAAGTCCAGAACCACAGGTGAGTGCCCGCCCATCCCTGAGAAAGTAGACCCTCCCTCCCTCCCTCCCTCCCTCCCGTGAGCTCCCTGGGTGTTACAAGGGGGGCTGACGAGGGTCCTGGCCCAGGTGTGGGGGCTGCTCCCTAACCGGCTGTACATGCCCACCCTCTGCCAGGGGGAACCTGTCTGGGAAGCCGGACGACTGGCCACAGGACATGAAGGAGTACGTGGAGCGCTGCTTCACGGCCTGTGAGTCGGAGGAGGACAAGGACCGCACGGAGAAGCTGCTCAAGGAGGTGCTACAGGCACGGCTGCAGGACGGCTCGGCCTACACCATCGACTGGAGCCGTGAGCCCCTGCCCGGGTGAGTCGGGGGGAAAGACACAGGGGGCCTGGGGCTGAAGGGAGCCCTGCAGAGAAGTGGGCAGGAGGGTTGGGTCCTGGAGCAGGAGTTGGCTGGGCTGGAATTCCGGGGCATGCGAGCTGGGGGGTGTGTTATTCAGCGGCTCGGAGCACCTCCCTTTCTGTACCTTGTTAGCTGTGTGTGATGCCTGGGGAGGTGTCCTTCCTCCTGAAGGCACAGGGCAGGGAACGGGAGGCGCCAGACTGTAATGCTCTGCTCTGCCGTGTCCTCAGGCTGACTCGGGAGCCTGTGGCTGAGAGCCCCAAGAAGAAGCGGTGGGAGGCGCCCAGCACCCTCCATCCTCCCAGGGGGGCAGCCTCCGCGACCAGGGGCGGGGGTGCGCAGTCCCAGCGAGGGACGCCAGGGGCTGGGGGCGCTGGCCGAGCCCGAGGCAGCAGCTTCGCCAAGTTCGGCAACCGCAACGTCTTCATGAAGGACCACAGCTCCTCCTCCAGCACTGACTCCCGCTCCCGCTCCTCTTCCCGCTCCCCCACCCGCCACTTCCGCCGCAGGTGCCGGGGTCCCCGGGCGGGCGACGGGGAGAGGCCCCACAGGGACCGGGCCAGGCCTTACCTTCCCGCCCCTCCCTCCGGCAGCGACTCGCACTCGGATTCCGAGAGTTCCTGCTCAGGCAACGAGTGTCACCCTGTGGGCCGCAGGAACCCACCCCCGAAGGGCCGGGGAGGCCGGGGAGCCCACATGGACCGGGGCCGGGGCCGGGCACAGCGGGGCAAGAGGTGAGCCTTGGGCTGACGGCGGGAGGGGCTGGTTTGGAGGTCCTGGGAGGAAGAGGGCGGTCGATGTCTCTGGGGAGCATCCGAGAGGGCAATGCCATGCCCCCCACCCCGTACCCTCACGCCCCCCCCCACCCCCTCCCCCAGGCACGACCTGGCGCCCACCAAGCGCAGCCGCAAGAAGATGGCAGCCCTGGAGTGTGAGGAGCCAGAGCGCGAGCTGAAGAAGCAGAAGCGGGCGGCGCGCTTCCAGCATGGACACTCGCGCCGCCTGCGCCTGGAGCCCCTGGTGCTGCAGGTGGGCAGCCTGGAGGGCAGTGCAGCCGACCCTGACTGGCAGGAGCTGCAGATCGTGGGCACCTGCCTGGACGTCACCAAGCACTACCTGCGCCTCACCTGTGCTCCCGACCCGTCCACAGTGCGCCCTGTGCCGGTGAGTGCCCAGCGCTAGGGCAGCACCTCCGTGCCCAGGAGGCCAGGCCAGGGATGGGCGATGATGGGCAGGGGGCTGGCACACCCAGGGGTGCTGACCCAGAGCTTGCACTCGGGAGACGAGTCCAGGAGGCGGGGCCAGCCTTGGTGCCTCCATCCCTACTGAGGAGGCCGGGGCCTGCGAGACCTGGTGCGTCCCCGAGGCCCGAGCTTGGCGCACAGGTGTGGGAGGCTGAGGCCGGGAGTACGCTCTTACTGTTTGCAGTGCTCGTTTCTAATGTTGACACGCACTGAGGGTCTGACGTTGGAGCCCCCACTTTGGGACTCAAGTCCGTGGGCCCTTGGCGGATTTTAGCCCTTCCGACTGGTCCTGCCCAGGTCACACTGAGCCTTACTTCACCTGCCCCAGGTTCTGAAGAAGTCGCTGTGCATGGTCAAGTCCCACTGGAAGGAGAAGCAGGACTATGCCTTTGCCTGTGAGCAGATGAAGTCCATCCGGCAGGACCTCACGGTGAGGCGGGGGCCGGGGAGGGGGCCAGGGAGGCAGCCGATGGGGTGATGCCGGCTCTGCCGTGACGTCCGCTGTCCTGCCATCAGGTGCAGGGTGTGCGCACCGAGTTCACGGTGGAGGTATACGAGACCCATGCGCGCATCGCCTTGGAGAAGGTGAGGGGCGGGCAGGGCCCCACCTCACCCTGGGCTTTCAGCCGTCCCCCTTCCCAGCGGTGTGGGCCTCACTCTGCCCCCTCACGCTTTGCCCTCCAGGGGGACCATGAAGAGTTCAACCAGTGCCAGACGCAGCTCAAGTCGCTGTACGCCGAGAACCTGCCAGGCAACGTGGGCGAGTTTACCGCCTACCGGATTCTCTATTACATCTTTACCAAGAACTCGGGAGGTGAGGCGCAGGACCGCAGCCCCGGGCTCCCGACGCGGCCCCCCGAGCCCCCTGACCCCGAGTCTCTGGCCGCAGACATCACCACAGAGCTGGCGTACCTGACTCGGGAGCTGAAGGCGGACCCTTGCGTGGCCCACGCCCTGGCGCTCAGGGCTGCCTGGGCTCTGGGCAACTACCACCGCTTTTTCCGGCTCTACTCTCACGCGCCCTGCATGTCTGGCTACCTCGTGGACAAGTTTGCAGACCGGGAGCGCAAGGCTGCGCTCAAGGCAATGATCAAAACGTATGTAAAGCTGAGCTCCGCCCCGGCCCTCCGCCCCTCCGCCCCACCCAGGCCGCGGGCGCCCTGTCTCGTCCCCCTACCTGTGCGCTCCGCCCTCGTCTGGACCCGCCCCCCCCCCTGCACAGCCACCCCCCTCACACCCACACACTCTGCTGCTCTCTGCTCTCGGCAGCCTGGACCCCCCACATCATCCCCTTGTCCAGGCCCCCTTCCTCCAAGGCCTCCTGCTTCCCTGATCCTCCTGAGGCCGAGTCCCCCCAGAGGCTGAGCGCCCCGTGGGGCAGCCTGCAGAGCCGGCCCCGCCCTCAGCAGCTGTGGGCTCAGCAACCGGGCCTTGTGCTCTCCTGAGGGCTCAGATGAGTTTAGGGCCAGGTGTCACGGGTAAGCGAGGCTGGACGGCCACCAAAGAGGGTGCCCTCTGCCCTGGGCAACGGTGTGCTCGTATCTGTTAGGAGGGAGGCGCCCCAGGTGGGCTCAGGACACCCCTTCTTTGTCATGGCCGGGGTTGTCCCGGCTTCTAGGGCTGGAGGCCAGGGATGTGCTGAGCGTTGCGTGGTGCCCAGGTCACCCCCAGCAGGGCCACCTCCTGAGGTGACAGGCTGCCAATCCCTGCTTAGAGGTCCCAGGGGCCTTGGGAGCCACGGGGCGCGGTCTGGGTGGGGATGAACACCCACTGAAGGTTAGGAGGCTCCTTGTGGGCTCCAGTGTGGGGTAAGAACATTTAAGGGTGAGGTAGAGGGCGGGGCCGCGTAAAGACAGGCAGTGGGGCAGACTCAGCAGACCAGGCAGGGCGCGGGCTGCTGCCTGCCCAGAGCACCGAGGGGCCTGTGTCTGAAGGGGCCCGCGTCTTTGGCAGAGAGCGCCTCCTGTCCCAGGGCCAGTCCCACAGACGGCCAGGGTTCGAGGCAGGAAGGGTCCCGTGTCCCCCACTAGTGCACGCTCAGTGGCTGTGCCCCTGGAGCCTTGCTCCTGGGTGCATACAGCTGGGTGGGCCCGCTGCTGGGAGGGCGCACACAGAGCTGCTGGCTGGCACCGGCCCACCTCCTCTTAGCTGGGTGCTTAGCCTCCTCTGACCAGGGTGAGGCAAGCAGGAGGGGTGGTCCCCAGATAGGGTCAGTCGCCGCCCCTCACATCGACCCCCGCCCCTCGCATCGACCCCCGCCTCCCCGCCCCCCCGGCTGCGGTGGGCCCTCTTGTGAGGGTCTGCGCAGGCCCTCAGCCAGCAGAGGAGCCAGCTGGCCCTTCCCTCCCATACCCTCCTCCTGTCCCCCGCTCAGGTAAGTGAGGGCAAGGGGGGGCGCAGCCGGGGCTGGGGCCCCAACCCCACCCCGGGCCCCCCCGAGCCGCTGAGGTGGGGAGGCTGCGGGTGGGAGCGGGCTGGCAGCTAACGCGCTGAGGAAACCTCTCGGGCGCCCGAACGGGGGTGCCCCCTCCCAGCCCATGGGGCCTTCCCGCGTCCACTGCCGCCTCATCACCATCTCCTCTTGTCTCCGTAGCTTCCGCCCAGCGCTGCCCGTCTCCTACCTGCAGGCCGAGCTGGCCTTCGAGGGCGAGGCCGCCTGCCGGGCCTTCTTGGAGCCCCTGGGCCTGGCCTACACGGGCCCGGACAACTCCAGCATCGACTGCCGCCTCAGCCTGGCGCAGCTGCCAGCCTTCTGAGCACCAGCGCCGCGGGGGCGGGGGGGCCGGGCTGCAGATCTTGTCTTTGAGCCATGGACTTGGGATGTAAATTAATTCGTGGGGAGAGGGCTCCAGGAAGAGCCCTCGTCCCTGCCCCCGTTTTCCCACCGGGGAGTCTGTACAGAGATTTTTCTACGTTTTTATTTTTGGCCTCAGAGGGTCGGGCTGGGAAAGGAGTAGGGGGCAGCGGAGGGCTGGGGGCGCGGTCTGTAGGCTGGTCTGTCCGTCTGGCCCTCCACTAATGCTGTCTCAGTGTTTTTTCTCTCTCTCTCTCGAGCTCGTACTCCGGTACCGACCCAGCACCCTGGCCCATCCCACGCCGGGGGGCAGGGCAAGAAGACAGGCCGCTCCGCCCGCGCCCGCCTGCGGTGGGGGCATGCCCGCTGCCCGCCGCCCGCCTGCCGCTCCACAGACTCTTGTTGCCAGCCCTCCGGGGCCTCAGTGTTTGGGGCGAGGGGAGCCGCCTAGAGACTGTGCCCTGCCCTCGGCCCCCGAGCCCAGAAGCCGCCGTCGCCGCCGCCACCCGCCACGCCGCCGCCACACTGAGGACTCCGGAGGCCGCCGCGGGACCTCGCCGGCCGGGCCGCCTCGTCTGCAGTTGTATTGAGTTGTCTCCGTGTCCCCCTCCCCCGTGTCTCCCCTGCCCCGTCCTCCCCCTCCTCGCACTCTTCCCTCGGTTCAGCACAGGTAAAGCGGTTACCCTCCCTCCCTGCCTCATGGATCACCAGCTCACGTCATGTTTCCTTCTCTTTTCTTTTTGTGTGTGTTTATTTAAGTTATTTTTCTTCCTCCCCTTTTCTTTTCCGTCTCCCTCCCTCTTCTGCCATGTAACTGGAGGGTGCGATGAGTTGCGAACAGCTGGACTGTCAGGCTGCTTCTCTTGCAGATGTCCTCCTCTGCCTCCCCTCTCCCCCCTCTCCCCTCCCCTTTCCTTCCTTCATTCTTTCCTTGGAGCACTGAGCACCACTTGGAAGTTTGAGAGAAACCAAAATTAAAGAGAGAGAGAGAGAAGCCGCGTGCGCGCTTTGTCCTTGTCTGGGGCCCGGCCCTTATTTCTGGGGTTGACCTCCCACGGGGAGCTCGGCCACGGCCTGGTAGGTGCCCCCGGCCCTGCCCACGCGGCACAGCCAGAGTGTCCCCAGGGGCTGGCTCCCCAGCTCCTGCCGCGGGCTGACCTCGGGGAGGCAGACTTGGGCTCCCTGGGGCACCTTGGCCAGGGTGAGGTGGGGGCGTATCCCCCCGAGGGGCCGCAGCACCCTCAGCCCCTCGGCCTCCAGCCTCTGGCTCAGCCTCTGGGCCAGGCTCTCCAGGGGTGGGGACGGGGGAGCGCAGAGCACGTGAGAGCCCAGGCGCACCAGGCGACCGAACCTCAGCCTCAGAGGGACCTCAAGCCTGGGGTCAGAGAGCGCGCGTCTGAGCGCGGTGACGGCCGCCGCCATCTCCCCGGGGCCCGCCAGCCTCAGCAGGGCCAGGGTCAGGTGGAGGGCTTCAGCCGGCACCGTGAAGGCCGCGCAAGCTGGTGAGCCTCGTAGCAGGTCTTCCTGGACCTTGGCCACCTCGGCCCGCAGCTCAGGCTCCGTCACCATGAGCGCCACAAAGTGCGTGGGGCGGGGCTGGCGAGGGCCCACAGCCGCGGCCGCTCCTCGGTCCACAGGCCAGATCCCGGGACCCCACTCGGTTCCCGTCTCAGAGAAGCTTTCCGGGGGCTTCCCGCCACGGGTTTCCATGGCCCTGGCGGTGGCGGCAGCAGATGGCTGCAGCGCCCCTCCTGGCGCCATCCACGGGGAAGCTTGGCCTCCAGGATCCGCCGATTCCCACTCCTGGGTCCTCGCTAATACGCCTGCCGGCGTCAGGCGCCCAGCCTCGGCCAAAACTGCCCGGAGTCGCGTCTGGGCTGGCTGTACGGGCCCCCCTGCATCCGTGCCAAGGCGGGTGGCACCTACGCTGTCCAGTGCGCCTCCGGTCCCGTCCGTATCCTCACCTCCGAGCGCATCTCCGACTGAGTTGGCATCCTCGCCGTCACTCGCATCCCCGTTCCCGTGCGCGTCCCTGCTCCGGTCTCCACCGTCGTGCACATCCCCGGGCCGGTGCGCGTTCACGCCGTCGCTCTCACCGCCGGGTCCGTGCGCGTCCTCGCCGTCGAGCGCGTCCAGGATGGTGGGCCCACGGCCAGCCGCCAAGCCGGAGCCAAAGACGAGGTCTGTGCGCGAGGCGCGGTCCCATACCAGGCGGCCGCGGAAGCGGAAGTAGCGCACCCGGTGCTGCGGCACGGCCAGAACACCCGGCGCGAGCGCCGCTAGCGGCTCGTCCCAGCAGAAGGAAAGGAAGGGCTCCTCGCGCACGCCCAGGAAGCGGTCGAGGTAGCCCACGGAGAAGTCGGCCGGGTCGAGGCGCGGGTCCCAGCGGATGCGCTGGATGACGGCCTCAGCCGTGCGCAGCGGCGGCTTCTTGGCTTTGGCCTGGTCTAAGGCCTCGCCTCTAGGCTGCGGCTGCGGCGGCGCCGGCGCCCCGGGGTGGGGCTGGCGGCAGCGGGCGCCGAAGCGGCAGCGGCCCTCCAGGAAGAAGCGGCAGGCCGGCGGGGGCCCGGGTTCCGCAACCGAGACCCCCGCGGGCGGCTCCGGCCCTCCAGCCGCCGCCATAGGCGTAGCGTACGGTGGGCGCGCTCGCCCGGCACGGGCCGCTCCTCGCGGGGTCAGCCCTGCCCGGCCCGCCGTGACGTCACGGGCGCGGCTTCGGCCCCGGCCCAGCCTGGAAGCACCCCGCGCGTGGGCCGGCCCTGCGCCGAGCCCGGGTAAGCCTGCGGGCGATCGGGTTATGTTGTGGCCCCGCCTCTCCCGGGCGCGTAGCCAGCGCGGCTCGGCTCCCCTAGGGTTCGCAAGCGCGGCTCGCCACTCGTGCGCCCCGGAGAACCTGGCTGCCCCCGCCCCGCTAAGGATCTGCACTGCTGCCACGCTCCTCCGGGCCCCGCTCGGGCCTCGCCCTCCGCGGGAGAACTGGACGCCTGCGGGCTCAGCATGAACTTCTCAGCCCGGACTCCGGGCACCCCTGTCGGCCTCGGGGCGTCCCTTTCCTAGGGGGCCACGCCTCCTCCCGGCCACTTTTCCTGCGCGGCCGCTCCCGGGGTAAAGGGCGGCCCTCCTGGGCGGGATCCACCGGCGGCGCGGAGCTCCCTGGGTCACAGCCCTTGGCCGGCCCCCGGGAAGCGTCGGTCCGAGCTCAGAACTGCGTCCGGCCGGCAGCGGCTCGCCGCCCACTTTGCTGAAAGAACAGTGCAGTGGGAGTGACCGCGTCGGGGCTCCGCCCCTGGGAGGGGCCGCGCCACGCCCCCGCCCCTCTTAAAGGGGCCGCATCCCATTACACCAGGACCACCGAATTTCTACCACTATCCACCCGGTGGGTACCAGAACTCCCCCGCGACACACCTGACTCTTAGGGGCGCCGGGACCCCATCACCCCGTCCCGTTACCGCTCTCCACGTGCAAAGTGAGCAAACGAAACCCGGGACACAGACCTTATCGGTTTATGTAGAAAGAAGTGGGGCGCTGGGCGGTAAGAGCGCAGGGAATGGGGGTGCCTACAGGCCGATGACGTCGTCCGGCTCGAGGCCCGCGTTGGCGAGGCAGCGGGCCCGGGGGTGCTGCGCCCCGGGGCCGGGGTCCACGTCCGGCTTGGCGGCAGCGGCGCCTGGGCGCTCCGCGTCCATGACGCCCAGCACCGCGTCCAGCATGGAGGGGCCCAAATCCAGGTGGAAGGACAGCAGCGGGTCGGCGGGCGCGGGCGCGCGGAGAGCGGGCGGCGAGGCCTGCGGCACTGCGGGCGGCGGCGCGGTGCGCGGCGCCCCCGCGGGCGGCGCTCTGGGCTCAGGGGGCGGCCCGCCGCCGTGGCGGCTCAGGAACGAGGTGTCCCCGAAGGCGTCGCCGCCGCGCCCCACGTGCAGCGTGTGCCGGAAGTCGCCGAGCGGCGCGGAGATGGACAAGGCGCCGCGCTCCGGCCGCTTCTTGGGCTGCGCGGGGCCCAACTGCTTCAGCACCGGCATCTGCGGGGTAGGGGCGGGTTAGCACGGCCTCCCCCAGGGGCGCTGCCTTGGCATGCCTGCCGAGTTCCCAGCCCTGGCCTAGCCCGCGGTGCAAAGGATGCTCCGGACACGCACAGCACGACCGTGGTGGGAGTACGGGGGTTACTCCATTTTACAGCTGCGTAAACTGAGGCCCGAAGTCATAGCTGCTTGATTAAAAACTCAGACTCAAATTTAGGTCTGCCTGTATGTTAACTGCACTTAGAACTAACGTTTGAGGATTTCGTACTGCAGAGAACCAGCAAAACACGCTTCACCAAGCCTGCAGACTGCTTCCCAAATGGCAGAAACTCCACCTTGAAGACGGGCTCCCCTAGTGGCTCAGACGGTAAAGAATCTGCCTGCAATACAGCAGACCAGAGTTCGATCCCCGCGTCGGGAAGTCCCCTGGAGAAGGGACTCCAGTACTCTTGCCTAGAGGATTCCCTGGACGGAGGAACCTGGCGGGCTAAGGTCCATGGGCTCACAAAGAGTTGGACACGACTGAGCGACTGTCACTCATTCCACCCTTAAGACAGAGCTGCCCCTGTCCTTTAGGGGAAGAGACATGGTGCCCAGCGCCTGCCACACTTCTAGAGGCCCGCATACAGTTTTAAACGTTTTAATTTATTATTATTACCTTTCTGAGCCTCGGTCCTTAACTGAGGCCGCTGGCCGCCAGCTCACGCAGGGCGGGGACAGGCGCAGGTCTTCCTCTCCGGCACCACCTTCCAGGCCCACAGAGCTCACACAGCCCAGAGGAGGGCAGAGGAGACCCTCTCAGACGAGGGGAGCCCCCCACCCTGTCAATACACAAGGTACAGAAGCCCCTTCTGAGCCGAGGGACGCTGTGTTTTGATTTATTTCAAAATGTCTGGATTATGTTTGTCTTTATACCAACACGGTCATAAAATGTAATTATAACATATATAATTATGTCCATGAAAGCTTTGCCTGGGACACACGAAAGTCATGATGTAGGCTGGCCTGAGGATTCTAATTTGGGAGGTTTAGGGTGGGCCTGGGAATCTGTATACTTGCACATGTATGTGTGTGTGCGTGTGTCCGCATGCACGCTCAGTCGTGTCTGACTCTTTACAACCCTATGGACTGCAGTCAGCCAGGCTTCTCTCTCATGGGATTCTCCAGGCAAGAACACTGGAGTGGGTTGCCATTTCCTCCTCCAGGGGAGCTTCGCCACCCAGGGATCAAACCTGCATCTCCTGTATTTGTAGGTGGGCTCTTTACCACTGAGACCATCCCCCCGACACCCACAGCATTTTACACAGTGTTTTACAATTTCAAATTATCTGGTTTTGAAACAAGCCACATAATACCTTACTTCTTGCTAAGAGTAACAGTAATAATAATGCAAAATTTCCTGTGTTAAAACACGGCAAGAATGGCATAAATTCCAGTCTGGCAGCTCATGAACTATAAACCAGGTGTCCTATGGCCACATGACTTCATGACTTCACGACTTGATGGTAAATAGATATGGCCACCAACCTTTGCCCATATCCTGGAACCTGGCTGTTTTTACGGACCTTCTGGGAGGGACTTTGATGACCTTGTACTTTTAACAGTCACTGTTGTAATAATAATAATAAACATTCTTTCTATTTGAATTGAAGCCCCACCCTTTGCCAACTGTATGAACTGAGATAAATGATGTGATCGCTTGGCTTGTTTTCTATCTGAAAATGGGTAAAATAACACTACCTTCCTTGTAGAGCACACAGAAACACTCAGAGAAAACTATATTTGTAACACCACCAATTGATAGTGATAGCATTGGGGGTGGGGGGAGATGTGTCCCCAAACAAAACTGTGGAACAAAATTTAGATTTCATAAAATCCTCTGAAGCAGGCAAAGCATTGTCCTTTTAGTAACAACCACCCTGGAAAATACCAGCTTTTAGGTGGAGAAAAATTAAAGCTAAAGGATTTGAAATAATTATAGATGGCTGTGGTCTGAGGGCTGTCCACTCCCCTACTCAAACACACATACACACTTTACATTTATTTCTCTTGAAAAACCAGTCTTGCTTGACCACCTCTATAGCACTTCTCAAAATTCCCTAACCTCCACCCAGGTGAATAAATATATTTTACTGCAATCTGGAACACAATCACCATTCCTTCCCCATCCCACCCAGTATATAAGGGAAACAACATTTTATGAAATGAGACTACTCAGCACATGCTAGGCACATGGATAGTTTCGATTCTAATCTATATTATTATTTTGGCCGTGCTATGCAGGACCCTAGTTCCCCATCCAGGCATCGAACCCACATCCCCTGCAGTGGAAGCCCAGAGTCCTAACCACTGGACCACCAGGGAATTCCCTGTTAGTCTTTTTCAACGCTGACCTCTGCTCATTAACGAATCTCAATCTACAGTTAAAAAAAAAAAAAAAAAAAATTATTTCTCAGAGCTAGCAGTGCCCCGTCTCACTGAGCCATGAATTACAGGTGAAAAAAAGCAGAACTCAGAAAGCCAGCTGCCCAGACTTGGATCTGACTGTGCACATTGCTGGGTTGCTTTGGGCAAATCACTTACCCTTTCTGACCTCACTTCCTCATCTCAAAAATGGAATGTTACTCATAGGATAATTCTTAGTCTCTTTGCAAGAAATAGTGAGGGGGAATTCCCTGGCAGTCCGGTGGTGAGGACTATGAGCTTTCACTGCCAAGGGCACTAGTTCAATCCCTGTTTAGGGAACTAAAAAAAAGAATTGGTGAGATATTGCCCCAGGGAAAGTCTTAGCGTGGTAGCCAGCACACAGAAAATGCTGTGTGCTCCGTGGTCCAAACTTGGATCATCCTCACCTGTCCCAGAGAAGGAAACAGATGCTCAGAGAGGGTACGTGACTTGCCCGAGGTCACAAAACAGCTCTGCGGGTCTCCAGAGCCCAGAGTTATGGCTTCAGCTGCCAGCTGCCCCATGCATTGGCCCTCCCTGGACGGCTCTCCACCTCTGCTTCCTCTCCCTGCCCACCCCCCACCTTGCCCTCATCCCGTCCTCCCACCACCCTACAGGGTGATAGTTCTGGCATTTTCCAGCACTTAGCAGCTCCTTAAGATCTTGGTCTCTCACAAGCCATGCAGACAGAAGGAGGAAAAAAAAAAAAACACAGCCGGAACTACCTAACTACCTCTCTCAACCTCACACCTCAGTTTGCTCCTCTGAAAACTGGGAAGTCGGAATGCCTATTTGCAAGGGGCTGTCCTAGAGTGGACTCATGGTGCTGACATTGTTTCCCAAGCACTTACCCTGGGCCAGGCAGGGGTCTAAGCACTTCAGGCACATGAAGGAACTCATGTAGTCCTCCTAACAGTCCCCTATGAGGGGAGAACCCTGCTATTATGTTCGTTTTAGAGATGTGGGTGACAGCTTGAGCCACAGAGAGGTGAGGTAATTGGCCCTGGGTCACACAGCAGCAAATACCACCTGAATCTGGAACTCCGGAGCTGGAAGGACGTTATATCGCTCATGGTCCCCAAAGGGTAGGGCGTGCAGACCCGTGGGAAAATAAATAATGCTTCATGTCAAGGCCAGGGACCTACACCCTTGACCCTGTTTGTTTGCTTTTTTTTTTTTTTTTTTTTCCATTCCAGGTAAGACCAACGAGTTAGAAATTGTTTTTGAAAGCCACCGCTCCTCCTGGCTAGTTCTGAGAACTCGGGGTGACTTGGGGAGGGCTGGGGTGGGGTGGAGAGGGTGTGGGGAGCAGTCCATCCACTTCTCCGAGCCTGGGTGTCCCCTGAAATTGAAGGCTCGAATCTCCCTTGTGTGCCTGATACAATGAGGTCATGCTCGGAAAGAGCCAGTGGCGGGGCCAACTCCGCACAGAGGAGCTGTTGTGTGTGACGACCTCGGGCCGGGCAGAGAGCAGGAGCCGCGACCCTGGACCCGCGCGCCCCTCCTCTCGCCTCCACGCGCCCCCCCCCTCTCTTTCCTACCGAGGCTCCAGCTGCAGGGGGGGTGGGGACGCACAGCTGGCTCTGCTCCGTCCTCTCCGGGCCCCAGCCCGCCCCACATCCAGCCTGGCTGGTTCTCAGCCCCGTGGGAGAGGCGACCAGGCGGGCGGCACCCGGACGGCGCAGGGGGACCGGGGACCGGGACCCCACCCCGACCCCCCTGGGGCTCCAGAGCGCGCTTCCTGAGGCCACGTGGCTGCGGCCCGGGCTTCAGCGGCCGCCGTCCTTTCGGCCGTTTGTCTGCCCCGCTCCCCTCTGGACTTGCCTGGGGACCCCGGGGCCGCCAGTGTCCCCTTACCTCGCGGTCCTTGCCGAACCGGGCGGGCGCGCTCTCAGGCTCCGGCTCCGCCCGGGACCCGCTCCTCTCGGTTCGGGGCCCGCCTCCGCCTCCTGGTCCCAGGCCCGCGCCTCCCTCCGCCTTCCTCCGGGCGGGATCTCACCTGCGAAGGGCCCGTCAGGCGGAATCTGGAGGGGCACTCACGACCCGGGCGGCCGGCCCGCAGCGCCCCCTGCTTCTCTCTTGGGTCCCGGGAGCCCTAACTCAGTTCCTCCTCGGCCTCAGGACGCGAAGGGGTCCCAGACCATCCCCCGGCCTCCCCTCCACCAGCCCCGGGAGTCTGAGCCCCACGCCCGCCTCCAGACCCTGCCACCGGGTCCCCTCTTTACCTGCACCGGGAACGGAAGCGTCAGCCCCTCTCGGGGGCCATGATGGGAGCCCAGAGGGGCGCAGAGTTCCCGCCCAGTCCCGTCTGGGTCCGAGAGGGTTAAGGCAGTAGGCCCCTCCCAGGCCTCCTTTATCCCCCTCCCCGAACCCCCCCCCCCCAAAAAAAAAGTTGGCCTCTAGAATTTAAGGACTAAGAAGCCGCGGCGGAAAAGCGGAGGCCCCTCCAGGCTGAGAGTGGGGGCGGGAAGTGGCCGGGACTGGATGTGCGGGTGGAAGGACCGCGGAGGGGGTGGGGGATTGGATGGACGGGGCGGCCCCCCAGCCCGGCCCCTCCCCTGCCAGCCTGGAATTTCCTGCAAGTGGGGAAGTCTGGCTGTTTGGAAAGAGTAATTTCTTCCAGATTGCAGCGGTTGGGGGAGCGAGTGTGGGGCCTGGAAGAGAGAGAGAAGCCGACAAGGTCAGGCAGTGAGACCGGCGGTAGGAGCGGGTGGAGGTGGCCGCGGAGGGCGGCTCCCTGCCTGCGTTGGGGAGTTGAAGGTCCGGGCCTGGGCGTCACCTAGCTGGGGGTCCGCGCCGAGCGGTACGAGAAGACTCAGGGTGGGGGGGGGGTGGGGGCGGGAGGACGCTCCCCAAGGGGGTGAGTGCGGGAAAAGCCCCACCCCGGGGAGGAGGCCGGCTCGGTTGTGAGCTGGGATGGAGGGGCTGGAGAGGAGGGAAAGAAAAGAGAAGGCGCTCAGTCGTATCCGACTCTCATGGACTGGGGCCCACCCGGCTTCTCTGTCCTTGGAGAGTCTCCAGGCAAGCATGCTGGAGAGGAATCTTCCCCACCCGGGCCTCAAACTCAGGTCTCCAACTTTGCAGGCAGGCGCTTTACCGTTTGAGCCATCTTTGCGGCCAAGAGCAGGGTGGGTCCTGGATAAGGAGCAGGTGTGGCTTGACTTGAATCTTCCGAAGCGGGAGAAGTACGTGTTTACAGGGCTGAGGACTGGAGGGAGCGGGCCAGGCCGCCAGGTGGAGCCCAGGGCCCTGAGGTCCCGGGTGGAGCCTGGTTTGCCTGGAGAGATCGGGGTTGGAAGCCACGGGGAGCTTCTGATTTGTCCTGAGTCGGGTATTAAGCGGGAAAAACAGGGTCAGAACTTGAAGGGGCAGAGAGTCCACTTCACAGTCCAGAAGGGGGATGGGCTGAAACAGGCTGGGACGGTGGTTCAGATGGTAAAGAATCCGCTAGCGATGCAGGAGACCCGGGTTCCATCCCCGAGCGGGGAAGATCCCCTGGAGGAGGGCACGGCAGCCCACTCCGGTATTCTTGCCTGGAGAATCCCACGGAGAGAGGAGCTTGGCGGGCTACGGTCCATGGAGTCGCAAAGAGGCGGACACGACTGAGCGACTAACAGGTTTTTCTTTCACGTTCAAGGCAAAGTTTAAGGTGGGGGTGGGAGAGCGGTCACCCAAGATAAATGTTTAAATAACAACAGCATTTTAGTTAGTTATTTTCTGTTGATGTTTGGATTCACATTACAGTGCATCATTATAAAGGGATTTAGTATATTCTCAATGTCGTACAATCACCACCTCTATCTGATTCCAAAACACTCATCACCTCAAGCAGACAAACAAAAGACAAACTCCCCGACCTGGTCTGGTCTGCACCTGGTCTGCTGCGGCAGGCAGCCTGCGTCATTCTGCAGCATTCACCCTGTCTCTCCACCTGAGTCCCTCTTAGGCTTCAAACTCCCTGACTTGCAGGCTTGCTCCACTGTCCTGCCTCTGGCCAGAGAAGGTCCTCTGCTTTTAGGGCTCACGTGATTACGTGAGGTCCACCTGGATAACAGCCATGGTAATGGCTAGATCTAATGCGTTACTCTGTAATCAGTACAAGTTACATGCTGCTGAGGTGTCTGTGCCTTCCCAGTGGCTCAGTGGTTATGAACCCGCCTGCCAATGCAGGGGACATGGGTTCAATCCCTGATCCCAGAAGATCCCATGTGCTGCAGAGCGACTAAGCCCTGGAGCCACAACCACTGAGCCTGCGCTCTAGAGGCTGTGAACTATAGGCACTGCGCCCTCACATGGCAACCGCTAGAGACCCGGGCCAGAGCCTGCGCTCTGCAAAAGCACCCACTGTGACGGGAGGCCCGTGCACCTGAATCAGACAGTAGCCCCACTCACAGAAACTAGAGAAAGTCCACATGCTGCAACAAAGGCCTAATGTAGCTAAAAAACCCCCAAGAATCCAGCTGCAGTGCAGGAGACACAGGAGACCCTGGTTCAGTCCCTGGGTTGGGAAGATCCCCTGGAGGAGGAAATTGCAACCCATTCCAGTATTCTTACCTGGGAAATCGAATGGACAGAGGAGCCTGGCGGGCTACAGTCCATGGGGTTGCAAAGAGTCGGACATGACTGAAGCGACTTAGCACACACGCAACCTAGTCATAGGTTCCAGGGATTTGTACCTGGACATCTTTAGACATGCATTCTGTCTACCCCAAGGACCTTCAGAGGGCAGGTCCTGGGGGATGCTGGGGCAACCGCCAAGCTGGAGAGCCTGGGAGGAGGAGCAGGAGGACAAGAGACCCCGGAGAACCTGACCCAGAGCAGAGGGAAGGGCAGTCAGCCCCACCAGAGCAGAGGGGAGTGCCTGTACGGTCCCTGGGGGCGCCGTGCCCACCAGGGCCCTGTACTTGTTTAATGGTTTGCTCTATCTTGAACTATTAATCCTTTTGAACAAAGGACCCCACATCTTCCTTTGCCACGCACCCTGAAAACTATGTAGCTGGTTCTGATTGAAGTGGGAAGAACAGAGGCCGGAGATGAAGTGGCTGCAAAGGGTGACACTGAGAGATAAAAAGGGGAGGCACTTGGGCTAGAGCCCAGCAGCCACAGAGAAGGAACCATGAGGAGTCTGTGTCCACACATGTCCCCTCGCTGCAGGCTCAGAAGCAGACCAAGGCTGAGTAAAAAAAAAAAAAAAAAAAAAATCCACTGCATTTGGTAACAAGCCAGAGGCCACCGGTGGCCTGAGTGAGAACTGCCCGTGGGGGCTGGGTGGGTGGGAGCCAGCTTGCTGTGGGGGAGGGGAGGGAGACAGGGTGGAGGATTGGGGAATCCAAGGAAGGAAGGGGAAGGAGACAGGGTATCCCGAGGAAGAGGTGGGGTCAGAGAAGGCATTTTGTTTCTTTGCTTGGTTTGGATACATTTGCTGCTATTTTGTTTCTTTTTTCAAAAAAGTAATTTTTAGTTACATAAAGGGTACCTGAACACATCCTCCTTGAAAAAGAAAAAAACGCTAGCTAGTAAGGTTTTGGGAGAAGGCAATGGCACCCCACTCCAGTACACTTGCCTGGAAAATCCCATGGACGGAAGAGCCTGGTGGGCTGCAGTCCATGGGGTCGCTAAGAGTCGGACACAACTGAGCGACTTCACTTTCACTTTTCCCTTTCATGCACTGGAGAAGGAAATGGCAACCCACTCCAGTGTTCTTGCCTGGAGAATCCCAGGGATGGGGGAGCCTGGTGGGCTGCCGTCTATGGGGTTGCACAGAGTTGGACACGACTGAAGCAACTTAGCGGCGGCAGCAGCAGTAAGGTTTTGATGATCTTGTCCAGTCCAAGGCCATAAAATTAGTTTGAGGTATAAACCTTCCAGGGCTTCCCTGGTGGCTCAGATGGTAGAGTCTGCCTGCAGAGCAGGAGACCCCTGGGTTTGATCCCTGGGTCAGGAAGATCCCCCTGGAGGAGGAAATGGCAACCCATTCCAGTATTCTTGCCTAGAAAATCCCATGGGTGGAGGAGCCTGGCAGGCTACAGTCCATGGGGTGGCAATGAGTCGGACACGGCTGAACAACTTCACTTTATACACCTTTCAAGGGGCTTCCCTGTTGGCTTAGTGGTAAAGAACCCACCTGCCAATTCAGGAGACACAGGTTCAATCCCTGGGTCGGGAAGATCCCCTGGAGAAGGAAATGGCAACCCACTCCAGTAGTCTTGCCTGGGAAATCGAATGGTCGGAGGAGCCTGGCGGGCCACGGTCCATGGGGTCGCAAAGAGTCGCCCACGGCTGAGCGACTAAACAACAGCAATGCACCATTCCACTGGGTTGAGCTCTTACACGTAGCTCCGTGGTCCGCAGTGGGAGCTGCTGGCATCTGGGGCTGGGTCACTGCTTGTGGTTGGGGCAGCCTGTGCACGGGGGATGCTCGGCAGGGTCCCAGGGCTCCACCCGCCGATGCCAGTAGCTCTCCCTCCCTGTGATTTAGACTCATCACTGTTTCCAAACGCCCCCGGGAGGGGGATAAAGGCCCTGCTTAAGAACAGCCGATCAACGTGCTGCTCTAAGTAAACACATTTTAAACACACAAAGGCAGGGCTTCCCTGGTGGTCCAGGGGCTAAGACTCCGTGCTCCCAATGCAGGGGGGCCCAGGTTCAATTCCTGGTCAGGGAACTAGATCGCACGTGCTACAACCAAGACCCTGTGCCGCCAAAGACGCAGCTGCTAAACACACGAAAATGGACTCGCTGGGTGACTTTGGGCTACCACTTCTTTCCCACTTGGCAGTCTCTTTTGGAACTCATTCATGCAGATTTTAAAAAGGGGCTATGAACTTATTTCAGCATCTTGAAGAAAGTACATAACAACAACAAGAATAGCAGCTAATGCTCATGGAAGGGTCGGAATCATTTAGGAGCAGTTCTAAGCTCTCTTCTTACGTAATCTTAATCTTTGGAATAACTCTGTGGGTGAGAGGAGGGTGGTATTACTATTCCCAATGGGTTTTCCACTTTGTTTTGCCTTAGGAAACTTAGTTCATGCAGCTGTAAAGCTGTGTGGGTGGGATTTGAACTCAGGCAGGCTGACCCTGAGGAGAGATGGAAAATACAGGAGAGGAGGGTTCTATGATGGACAGGACTTTGGAGCCGGTGGGGTGGAGGTGGGGGGGTGGGGTGGCTGGGGATCTGTCCCACAGAACCTTCAGCACAAGCTGGAATCAAGATGGCCGGGAGAAATATCAATAAACTCAGAGATGCAGATGACACTACCCTTATGTCAGAAAGTGAAGAGGAACCAAAGAGCCTCTTGATGAAAGTGAAAGAGGAGAGTGAAAAACTTGGCTTAAAACTCATCATTCAGAAAACTAAAATCATGGCATCCAGTCCCATCACTTCATGGCAAATAGATGGGGAAACGGTGGAAACAGTGGCTGACTTTATTTTGGGGGGCTCCAAAACCACTGCAGATGGTGATTACAGCCATGAAATTAAAAGACGCTTGCTTCTTGGAAGAAAAGCTATGACCAACCTAGACAGCATATTAAAAAGCAGAGACATTACTTTGTCAACAAAGGTCCATCTAGTCAAGGCTATGGTTTTTCCAGTAGTCATGTATGGATGTGAGAGTTGGACTATAAAGAAAGCTGAACGCAGAAGAATTGACGCTTTTGAACTGTGGTGTTGGAGAAGACTCTTGAGAGTCCCTTGGACTGCAAGGAGATCCAACCAGTCCATCCTAAAGGAAATCAGTCCTAGGTGCTCATTGGAAGGACTCATGTTCAAGCTGAAACTCCAATACTTTGGCCACCTGATGCGAAGAGCTGACTCATTTGAAAAGACCCTGATGTTGGGAAAGATTGAAGGCAGGAGGAGAAGGGGACAACAGAGGATGAGATAGTTGGATGCCATCACCAACTCAATGGACATGAGTTTGGGTGGACTCTGGGAGTTGGTGATGGACAGGGAGGCCTGGCGAGCTGCAGCAGTTCATGGGGCCGCAAAGAGTCGGACACGACTGAACAACTGAACTGAACTGAACTGAACCTTCTGGAATGATGGGCGTGTCTGGTACAGTAACCACATTTGGCTGTCGGCACTTGAACTGTAGCTAGTGGGGCCAGAACTAAAATTTTAATGGTATTTCATATTGATTCTACAAGGAAATCGCCACTGGGCCAGTGGTCCAGGTGTCGGGTAGCCCCATCTAGGGCACCTGAGGAAGGTTTAGCTCCCCAGCAGGGGCTCTGCTTGGAAAGCAGGAGGAAGGGCGGAGGGGAGGCTGCAGCCTGGACTAGTAGGCGGGGGTGCTTGTGGGGCTCTGTCCTGCTGGCCCTGGCCTGGGTGATGAGGTTCAGCTGTGCTGGGAAGGGAAGGGAAGCTGGTTCAGATCCGAAAGTGTCAGTCGCCCAGTCGTGTCTGACTGTTTGCGACCCCCAAGGACTGTAGCGCGCCAGGCTCCTCTGTCCGTGGGATTCTCCAGGCAGGAACACTGGAGGGGGCAGTCATTCCCTTCTCCAGGGGATCTTCCCTACCCAGGGGTCGAACTGCAGGACAACATCTACGGAACAGTTTGCTGTGCGCAGGCTCTGTCCCAAGCCCTGCTCCCATGCTCTCTCATTTAGGCCTTGAACCAACCTATGAGGCAGGTGCATTAGGTCCACTGAACGGACGAGGAAACTGAGTCAGCGTGGCAGGGCCCCTACCAAGGCCTGCAGTGCAGTGACCTACACCGGAAGTGCGCTGACCTACACCGGAAGTGTGGAATTTCCCCTGTTGCTCAGGGATGCGAGCAGAGGATGCTGCTGATCGGGGGAGTGACCCAGGTTTCGTGTTTTGCCATCAAGAAGTATTTCCAAGAACCAAAAGGACTTTGAAAGAGCCTCCTTCTAGAGGCAGAGCGGGAAGGGAGGGAGCCAGGGAGGGTAGGGACAGACCGGGTGAGACTGAGAGCAAGGGAGGGAGAGAGAGAAATCAGGAGAGAGGCTGAAGAGAGAGACAGGATCACGTTCACCATCCGCAGGTGGAGCCCTAGGGCTGAGGTCAGCCTCTGGAGCTCCCCACTCCTTCCAGCTGCGCTCTCTGAGGGCCGCCTGCAATCCCCCAACACGCCCCCCCCACCCCCGCAACTCCCCCCCCCCCCACAGTTTAGAAGCAGTTTTGTTTCTTTGGTTTGGATACACCCGCTGCTATTTTTGTTTCTTTTTTGTAAATGTACTTTTCAGTTACATAAATGATACTCCCTCCTTATAAAGATAGAAAGGAAGGATTTGGGGGTGGTGGTGGGGAATCCGCACCACACAGATTGTGAGATATTAGTTCCCCCACCAGGGACCGAACGTAGACCCTCGGCAGGGACAGTGCAGAGCCCTAACCAGTGGACCGCTTGGGAATCCCCTGTCCCTGCAAAGGTAGAAAGGAAAAGTAACCCTAACCAATAAGGTTCTGATGACCTCATTCAATCCAATTCTCATGAAACTGGTGTGGGGTATACACCTTCCAAGTTTGTGTTGGTCTCTTACACACAGACCAGCGTTTCTGCACCCAGAGCTATTGGCATTTGGGGCCAGGTCATTCTTTGTGGGGTGTAGGGTCCTGTGCACTGTGGGATGCTCAGCTCAGCCCTAGGGCTCCGCCCACTGGATGCCAGAGCCCCTCCTCCCCGTGGTTGGATAACCGACAATATTTCCAAATGACTGTCTGCAGTTCCCGCCTCCTGGCTGCAACGCCAGCAGGAAAAGTTCCTGGGATCCACCGCAGGGTCCATGAAGGAAGGGAGTATCCGGGCACAACTGGCAAAGGTGAGGAAATAGAGAAGGGCTTAGAGAGAATTTGTGCAAACCTCTGGTCAAACTACCATGAGCCCTGGTCTTCCATCTGGGGATGGGGGTGGGGGATTCCCAAGGTTCTTCCTGCCTTGCTGCTAAAGGGGGGCAGGTGGGACCACGCATTGGTGTCAGATGGCCTTGATTGGAGCCCCAGTTTCCTAGGCAAGTCACTTTTCAGCTTGTAGCTTTAGTTTCTTCATCAGTATCAGAGGTCTTAGGACCCTCACAGAAACCCTAAGAAAAATTCATAAAAGCAGCAGTCATCACCAAGCAGAAGTAGTTTTTCAGACTGTGTCTAGGCGCTTGGTGATGACGGTGTGGTAATAGCAGTGATAACAGCCCGCTTTCTTGAATGCGTGCCAAGTACGTGCCAGACATTTTACCCCTCGCATCACACGTAAAGCATTTAGTTTCTCACGAAAACCCTACAGAGCAGGTCCTGGCATTATCTTCACTTGATAGATGACAAACTAGTGACATGACCTTGTCTAAGTCACAAAGTTAATAAAAGGCAGCTGTTGTTCAGTTGCTAAGTCCTTTCTGACTCTTTGTGACCCCCGTGGACTGCAGCACGCCAGGCCTCCCTGTCCATCACCAATTCCCGGGGCTTACTCAAACTCATGTTCATCGAGTCGGTGATGCCATCCAACCATTTCATCCCCTGTCACCCCCTTCTCCTCCTGCCTTCAATCTTTCCCAGCATCAGGGACTTTTCCAGTGAGTCAGCTGTTTGCATCAGGTGGTCAAAGTATTGGAGCTTCAGCATCAGTGAGAATTCTGATACAATCCCAGGACGTCTTCCTCCAGATCCTGCCTCTTAGCTAAACTGCTCGCCTCCTATGAGAAACAGAATATAATAGTCTCTGACCATCTGCTTCCCATTAAGCAGACACCATTGTTACTGCCATTTCACAGAAAAGCAAAGTGAGCCTCAGGGAGGCATAACGATGTTCCCAAGGACACAGAGTGAGCGAGAGGCAGATCTAAGTTTTGAAACCTGCTTTGGTGTGAGCCCAGTCTGTTATCTTTGGGCCATACCTAGATACCTGGTATGCTGACCCTGGTCTGGTAGAAGACAGTTCTGAGGGGGTAGAGGAAAACGAACATCATATGACCCCCTGGCTGCTCCAGCGCGGCGCCAGCACCACGAGCTTCAGCATTGTACTCCTCATCGGGGTGCATGGATCATGAACGGAATTTGAGTCACTGTCAACTACTACGACCCTCCTGGTGTTTGTCCAGTTTACCCGCATGCTCTGGTTGGATGTTTTGTTTAACTCCTGCGTGGAGACCACACAAGAGGACCATGGATGGGGCTCAGCTGATGAAAATTGGCCCACCGAGACAGCAGGAAATGGTGGAGGCTGCCTTGCCTTCATAGACTCTGACCGTGGTGCTGAAACCAGACTCAACCGTCGAATCCCGGTCAGCACCGCGGGCAGCAGCCGCAGAGCCTGCCTCCCTGGGGTTGGGTCCTGGCGGGTCAGGGAGGGTGTCCAGATACAGTTAGGGATGTATGGGGGCCACCCAGAGGAGGCGCCAGAACTGTTCAGGAGGGAGGGGAGCTCAAAAACGCAGGACATGAGGATCAGACTGACCACATAGTACTGCCATCAGAAGACAACTCGGACTCCCTGCTGTTCCCGTGGATAAGAATCCTCCTGCCAATGCAGGGGACATGGGCTCGGTCCCTGGCCCCGGGGGACATTCTACATGCCCCGGAGCAAATAAAGCCTGTACGCTGAGCCCTCGCGCCCTAGAGCTTGTGCTCCACAAGAGAAGCCGCTGCAGTGAGAAGCCCACGCAATGCAATGAAGAGCAGCCCCCACCTCCACGCCTGGCTCAGCTCCCTGAGTCTGGTCTCACCTGTATATCATGGGGCCTGGACGCTGAGCCCCAGCATCGGTGGTGGGGGGGCGCACAGATCCGACCCTGCTGGGCTGCTGGGAATGGGCTTCCGGAGATGGGGGAGACAGACCTTCAGTGGAACCTGTGTCTTGTCCCCCAGACAAGGGTCAGAATGTGTGGCTCCTCCAGGCCGAGTGCCCCCCCTCCGTGGTGAGGTCCACCCTTCACCGGGCAAGTCACAAGGACCAGGGCTGGATGGTGCTTCAGGGCACCTTTGGGGGGAGGCCGTGCCTGTCCTGTGTGTGGTCAGCCCCCAGGGTGTCCTGGAGTCGGGGTCCATCCAGCACACTCTGATCCCCCACCCCCAGAGGAGGTCACCACCAAAGGAGGTCACCATGAAAAGTCTGGGCAGTGATGCGGGGCACAGCTCCGGGAGCTGCAGAGGGTGTGACCCAAGCACGATGGAGCAGGGGGCTCCACCTTGTCTGGCCCCGGCCCCCTTTTCTCAGGAATTTCGGGGTGTTGTCCGGGGTTGAGTGAAGGCCGTGCGTGGCCCGTGGTCAGATGCTCAGGATGGAGAGGCGCCAGGCTGAGTAGAACAGACCCTGGGCAGCCCCCACACAGCACCAGTCCTTCTCCTGTCCCCCCACCATCACAGGAGCCCCTGGAGGCGTCAGCTCCCCCACCACTCAGTGCTGCTCCTCGGCTGGTGAGTAGCTGATCCTCACCTGGAGGGGTGTCTGGGAGGCGGCCTGTGCTGGAATGGGGGCACAGCCCTCTCCCGGGCTTGGCTCAGGGACTGTGAGAGCGCAGCACGGGGCTGGCAGGCGCAGGGCACCGGGGTGTCTCTGACACTCATAAGGATCCTGGGAACAGCACCCACCTGGCTAGATGACCCTGCACCAGGCGCCTGATGGCAGTAATGCCAGGACAGCCCATCGTGGGCGGCACTTCCCAGACCTTCTCAGAGCCTCCGTCCCTTTTCCTATGCAGAAAGGAGCTTACAGGTTCTTGTCCAAAAGGGCAAGGATTGGAAGGGAGGAACCAGCCCAGGGCCACCAGACTGGACCCCAGACTCGGGGGTTTGGCCGCAGCTCTGC
The DNA here is from genome assembly GCF_029407905.1 of Bubalus kerabau. Taxonomy (NCBI): domain Eukaryota; kingdom Metazoa; phylum Chordata; class Mammalia; order Artiodactyla; family Bovidae; genus Bubalus; species Bubalus kerabau. Next base: position 67,697,972 of record NC_073640.1, read on the forward strand.
ACCGCCCCCTTGAGGTCAGGGTCACTGCGGGCCCGGCTCCGCGCTGAGAAAGGGACGAGGCCGCTGGCACACTAGGAGAGGGAAGGGACCGCTGATGGTTATGCCTGGGCAGCCTAGAAGGGAAGTCACTCTTGCAAAAGCCTAAAGCAGACGTTGAATGGGTTTCCCTGTGGAATCATTCCTTTCTGGAAAGTCATCGAGTCAATTCTGCTGCAGGCAAGAACTAGAGTCCTGAGACCCGCCATCAACTTCTGGGAGTTTCAGTATCCATGTGGTCCCTCCCACAGTCAACCAGCTCCTTGGAGAGAAGGTGTAGCACCTGTTTCCAGAGACCCAGCTTTGGTGCTTGGCTGTTTCCAGAGACCCAGTTATGTTCTTACAGTTGCTCAGCTGATTTCAGACATGTTCTGTGAATCCTCCACTACCCCCAGAGATGCGTTTTCACTGTCTTCTCAGCTGACTCTGCAAACCTTCCTAGAGTGCGGGTGGTGATCTTGAATCTGGGCTGCACTCATGTAGCTGATAGCTGATACCCAGTTTTCTGGATCACACTTCACCTTGTTCATCAGTCAATGTTCTCACAGGTTCAAAAGCATCAGCCCCGCATGTGGCGCTGGGTACACAGGTTCTAGGTCCCAGTCTCTGCTCCACCGTCCCCCAAAACTCAGTGAGGGAAACAAGACAAAAACAAGACAATCAGTGTTTTCTGACCCAAGAGTGTGTCTGAGGGGACTTGTGTCTGGGTGAAGGCTCAGAGCTGCCCCACCTGCATACAGCTCCCATCCCTTCACAAGCACACAGCCATGCATGCACAAATGCACTCATATGTACCCAAACACACCTGCACAGTGTAAAGTGTATACATGCCTACATACCCCCTGAATGCACGTATACACACAGAGACATATATGCACACACTGTACACACACATACACTCATGCAGACACCCACATGCGTGGGCACGGTGGGCTGGCCAAGGGAGTTGGTGAGGCCATGACTGCACAGGGAGGGCCCCTCAGGCTTTAGGTCCACCCCGAGGAACCGGCAGGCTCCCATCTCCCACCCCACCCCAGTTCATTCCCACTGGACGCCATGCATTCCCCAAACACAAGAGGACCCAGCAGCTGTAGGACACTGTCCTTGACCTGACCTTCACCCCTCACCGGGCTAATGCCTGTCAGGTTTGGGATTGGAGGCCATTCATCCCAACAAGCATACAACTGCTGCTGTAACAAATTACCACTCACATGGCAGCACCAAACAACGCAGCTTATTTCCCTACAGTTCAGGAAGTCAGAAGTCTGAGATCAGTTACATGAGGCTGAAATCCGGGGTGGGCAGGGCTGTGTTCCTTCTGGAGGCTCCACAGCAGGCTCCATTCCTTTACCTTTTGCAGCGTCTGGGGGCCATCCGCACTCCTTGGCTCATGGCCCCTTCCTCCATCTTCGGATCCTCCGACTAGGACTCCTGCTTCTGTGGTCACGTCTCATTTCACTCTCTGACCCGCCTGCTTCTCTTGTAAGGACTCTGGTGATTACATTGAGTCTACCTAGAATATCCAAGCTCATTTCCCCTTCTCAAGAGCCTTAACTCAGTCACCCTTGCAAAGACCCCTTTTGCACCTAAGGTAACATAGCAGCTGGTTCCTGTCTACCTGAGTGGGTGTCCATCCGCAGCACCACCTCCATTTGTGGGCTCCTCTGGGCTTGAATGCCTCACTCTAAATTCTACACGTCTCCTTGCAGGGATGTTTCCTTCTGTTTCCACTAGCTTGTGAAATAATGAATTCTTGAGAGTCTATTTCCTGTGTCCTAGAACCTCTGTGTAAGAGGAGGTCCGGTAGGAAGCAGTGGAGACTAGAAACACCCCCACCGTGTGACCCCAGGTGCCCATAGGGACAGGTAGCCCCTGTGTGACAGGACTATGGCTGCCCACAGCACCGTGGCCTCCCTTCCTGGGCGCCCAGCGAGATGGTCTCCCAGCCTCCTTGCAGTTACGTGTGTCCTGGGATGACGTTCACAGTGAGCAGGATGCACGGAGCTGCTTCCAGGCCTGGCCCCAAACCCTCCCTCACAAGATCCTCACTGTTGGTCATTCTGCTGGTGGATGCAGATGCCCTGGGCGACCTTGGCAGCACACTGAGAGTGGTGCCTGGCTGCCAGGATGACAGTGGAGTAGAGCTCCCTGTACCTCTTGTATTAGTCCTGTTTCAGGTTTCTGTAAAGTTGATGCTTTAACATGTGTGATACATGTACAGTAAAAATGAATTGAAAATGGAGTTGGGAAGCTCCGAGGCAGAGCTCTTTCACCATTGCTCTCTGCTGCAGCTTACCTTACATTGCTGGGTAGAAGGATGGTTACTTTACAATCCAGCAGAAAAATGATGATTTTTTTCTTCTTGTCCAGCAACAGCCACCAATGAGAAGCAGTCACAGTACAGCCAATGAAAAATAGGCCAGCCCAGTCTATGAGAAGCAGTTCAGCCAATGGGAAACAGCCACAGCCCAGCCAATGAGAAACAGGGAATTTCAGCCTGTGAGACACAGCGACAGTCCAGCCAATGAAAAACATGGAATTTCAGACTATGAGACACAGAGACTGTCCAGCCAATGAGACACAGCCACAGTCCAGCCAATGAGAAACAGCCACAGCCTAGCCAATGAGAAACAGGGAATTTCAGCCTATGAGATACAGTGACTGTCCAGCCAATGAGACACAGCCACAGTCCAGCCAATGAGAAACAGCCACAGATGAGCTAATAAGAAACAGCCATCGCAGCCCAGCCAATGAAAAAGAGGGAAATTCCAGCCAATGAGACATGGTGAATGTCCCACCATTGAGAAACATCCACAGTTCAGTTCAGTTGCTCAGTGTAGCCCACTCTTTGTGACCCCATGGACCGCAGCACACCAGGCCTCCCTGTCCATCACCAACTCTAACAGCTTGCTCAAAACTCATGTCCATCCAGTCGGTAATGCCATCCAACCATCTCATCCTCTGTTGTCACCTTCTCCCGCCTTCAATCTTTCCCAGCAACAGGGTCTTTTCAAATGAGGCAGTTCTTCGCAGCAGTTGGCCAAAGTATTGGAGTTTCAGCTTTAGCATCAGTCCTTTCAATGAACATTCAGGACTGATTTCCTTTAGGATGGACTGGTTGGATCTCTTTGCAGTCCAGGGGACTCTCAAGAGTCTTCTCCAACACCACAGTGCAAAAGCATAAATTCTTCAGCACTCAGCTTTCTTTATAGTCTCACATTTATACATGACTACTGGAAAAACCATAGTTTTGACTAGACAGACCTTTGTTAGCAAAATAATGTCTCTGCTTTTGATATGCTGTCTAACTTAGTCATAACTTTTCTTCCAAGGAGCAAGTGTCTTTTAATTTCATGGCTGCAGTCACCATCTACAGTGATTTTGGAGCCCCCAAAATAAAGTCTCTCACTGTTTCCATTGTTTCCCCATCTATTTGCCATGATGTGATGGGACCAGATGCCATGATCTTGGTTTTTTGAATGTTGTTTTAAGCCATTTTTTTTCACTCTCTACTTGCACCAAGAGGCTCTTTAGTTCTTCGCTTTCTGCCATAAGGGTGGTGTCGTCTGCATATCTGAGGTTATTGATATTTCTCCCAGCAATCTTGATTCCAGCTTGTGCTTCATCTGCATATAAGTTAAATAAGCAGGGTCACAATATACAGACTTGAAGGACTCCTTTCCCAATTTAGAAACAGCCACAGCCCAGGCAATAAGAAACAGTGAAAATTCAGCTAATAAGAAATAGCCACAGATGAGCCAATCAGAAGCAGCAAAATTTTAGCCAATGAGAAACAGCCACAGTCCAGCCAATGAGATACAGCCACAGACCAGCCAGTGAGAAAGCCACAGATTAGCCAATCAGAAACAGCAAAATTTTAGCCAGTGAGAAACAGCCACAGTCCAGCCAATGAAATATAGCCACAGATGAGCAGATCAGAAACAGCAAAATTTTAGCCAGTGAGAAACAGCCACAGTCCAGCCAATGAGATACATCCACAGACCAGCCAGTCAGAAACAGCCACAGCTGAGCCAATCAGAAACACTGAAATTTTAACCAATCAGCAACAGCCACAGTCCAGCCATTCCAGCCAATGAGAAATCATCCCACCTGCACAGCTTGCTTTTCTCTAACAGATTTGCATTTAAAGCACATCCCTTCAAGCATCCTCATTTTTCTGTATAAAGGAACATTCCTCTCCATTGCTCTCTGGACTTGACGCTGGTTTGCCACAGTTTGAATGTCCTGAATTGCAATTCCTCGGCCGTTCCTAAATAAACTCATTTTGCCTGAAAAATAACTGGACCTTTAATTTTAGGGTTCAAACTGGACACACCTTTTTCTGGATGAGCCAATAATATGTCTGAGTCACTTGCTCTGGCCTCCTGCCTCCCTCTTCCTCCCCCGCCCCCTACCCCCTACCCGCTTCTTAGCAGGAATCCTCTTCCTGGTGCTCTTATCAAACTGTTGTTGTTTAGTTGCAAAGTAGTGTTAGACTCTTTTGCAGCTCCATGGGCTGTAGCCCGCCAGGTTCCTTTGTCCATGGGATTTCCCCGGCAGAAATACTGGAGTGACTTGACATTGTCTTCTCCAGGGGACCTTGCCAGCCCAAGAATTGAACCCGAGTCTCCTGCATTGGCAGAGAGATTCTTTACCACCAAGCCAAGCAATTATCCAACACAAACCAGTCGATCCAGAGTCTACACCCCCATCACCTCTTTTACGGGTCTCCACAGTCTCGGCCACTATCCACCTGCCCTTGACACTCCGGGGCCAGGTACAGGCCAACAAGGGACACCTTCTCCACCCCACAACCCGCTGAAATCATTAAACCAGCCAATCCCAAGCTGCTTACCTTTTTTTGTCCATTCTTTCTTGTGGCAACCACAATAAAGGCTCTTGCCCACATTCCCCTCTCACTCCATCTCCTTTCTGTCTCTGGAGCTTTGTCTTGTGACCTTGGTGGGTGGCATCCATGCCCCCTCCTCCTGGGAACTGTGAGTTGCAAAATACCTTTTCAACAGCCAGGCGTCTCCTGATGGCTCCCTCACTATCCTTCACATTTTAAAAATACACAGCATTTTAAATCACCACCGTGCTGAGCTGGAATCAGCTTCACCTGTTTACTGAGGGAGGAACTAACTCCTATCAAGAGGCCTTAGACTTTGGGGGTCTATTGGCTGTAATAATTACACAGCTGAAACACACATTCCCACCGTGAGAATGGGTAAGGGGTGACCTGGCCTTGGGTGTGCAGAAAGCAGACCCCCGTCTCTGCCTGAGTCAGAGCTTCGTCTTCCGTTCCCTGTGCACGATGTCAGTCCGCCCAGCGCTCTCTGAATTCCACACCAGGGAGACCTCATACCTTTCTCCCTGACCCCTAGCCCCACCCACACCCACACCACCATCACAGACAGCTGGATGGACCTCACTTCCGTGTTACAGGACCAGATCCCCTCCTTCCTCTCCAGGGTCTCTGTATTCTTTCTTAATGACAATTGTCTTCTTGACATTGTCTTCTCCAGGGGACCTTGCCAGCCCAAGAATTGAACCCGAGTCTCCTGCATTGGCAGAGAGATTCTTTACCACCAAGCCAAGCAATTATCCAACACAAACCAGTCGATCCAGAGTCTACACCCCCATCACCTCTTTTACGGGTCTCCACAGTCTCGGCCACTACCCACCTGCCCTTGACACTCCAGGGCCAGGTACAGGCCAACAAGGGACACCTTCTCCATCCCACAACCCGCTGAAATCATTAAACCAGCCAATCCCAAGCTGCTTACCTTTTTCAGGTCCAGCCACAGATTCAGGCCCAGCCACAATTGCCCACTTGATTACTTCACGTCACTGCTGAAGTTACAGGGCTTCTAAATGAGGCCACTCCACGCTGTCTCAACAAAGAAACACTTGGGGTCCGCACGACCACGGCCCCGGAGTGCCGCCAAGGATGTAGGGTCACTGGGAACCTCTCGCCAGGAGAATTCCGATCCCACGCGTGGTCACTGTCCTGCTTACTGTGCAGTCAGACCTGAGGTTCCCACTCAGTGAAAATGGGAACGTTACCCCCAAATCCTGCTAGGGCACAGCAGAGTTCAGTTCCCAATTTTTGTGTCTTTTATTATTTTTAATAGAAACATAAATAATCCAGCCTACCAATGCAGGAGGCTCAAGAGACTCCCGTTGGATCCCTGGGCGGGAAAGATCCCCTGGAGGAGAGCATGGCAACCCACTCTGGTATTCTTGCCTGGAAAACTCCACAGAAAGAGGAGCTTGGAGGATATTGTCCATGGGGTTGCAGAGTCAGACATGAATGAGCAGACACAAGAAACCAGCATGCCTGTTGCAGATCTGGTATTTTTAAGTGTTCTTATACATCTGAAGCATATTTTAATAATTCATCCTAGATTCAGCCAGCTCCTACAATGGCTGTTTTAGTTCTGTGCAAACATTGGCACATTTAACCCTGGTAGGAACCCTCCATAGAATGTCCTACTCTCTTCTCCCATTTTCTGCAAGAACTGAGGGACTGAAACATTAGATAACTTGCCCAAGGTCGGCCAGCTCTGAGTGACAGGGCCACAGACCCATGTGGACACCTGACGCCCTGCCCTGACCTCAGGGCGGGCTGTATCTCGCCAGCTGGGAGGTTTCTGTCCTGGCTCAGAGGAGGGTGCCCAGCCCCCAGCTCATTATTAGTACTGATCTTTCATTTCTTATTCACACTCGCGGTTAGTTCCTGCAGAGACCTGCGTCCTAACTCGGTGGTCTTCACCTTCGTTTCCTCCGGTTTCATTCTTGTGCTCAGTTTCCCTGTTTCACTCTCTCTCTGCCTCTCTCTGTGTTCCTCTCTGTCTATGTCTTATTTTCCCACCATTACCGTATTACTCAGGACTCTCCAGGACGGACAGGTCATCACACAGTTGTATGGGGATTTCTGAGAGGAGGCCATCATGGGAACAGACTCTCGGGGTTCAGGAGGTGGAGAGTCCGCCCCAGGACCTGCTGCAGACCCAGGAGAGTGGCTGACAGTGTCAGTGTGGGTGTGTGACAGCGTCAGTGTGCGTGTGTGACAGTCAGTGTGGGTGTGAAGGCCGAGACCGGGAGGGCGGCGGTGTCAGGCCCGGCCTGGGGCTGGGGAGTCAGGAACCAGGGGCTCTGAGTCTGAGGGCTGGAGATGCTGGACGTCCCAGCGCAAGAAGAGGCAGGGAATTCACCCCCTGGCCCTTCTTGGTCTGTGGGGGCCCCAGGGAATGGGGTGGAGCTGCCCAAATTGTGAGGGTGGACCCCTTCTCTCAGCAACTAAACCCAGCTCATGTCTTCCAGAGTCTCCTTCGCAGACATGCCTAACACAGTCCAGTACTCTTGCCTGGAAAACCCCATGGACGGAGGAGATTGGTAGGCTGCAGTCCATGGGGTTGCTACGAGTTGCACACGACTGAGAGACTTCACTTCAAGGCTCCTTAGCCCAGGCAGGTTGACACATAAATTAACGATCACAGTTAGAATGGTGCATTTCCCCTAAAACCTGGCCTGACCCTGACCCCAGGCAGACAGGCGGACAGATGGGTGCTTAGCAGAGGGAAGTGTGGAGGGCTGGCATTCCTGGAGATGTTCCTGAATATTCTATGCTTATGGATTGGAAAATTAATATTGTTGAAATGACTATATTACCCAAGGCAATCTGCAGATTCAATGCAATCCCTATTGAAATACCAACGGGATTTTTCACAAATGAGATGAACAATTCTAACATTTCTATGGAAACACAAAAGACCCCTAATGGCAAAAAAAAAAAAAAAATCCCAATAACAGAAAGAAGAATAATGCTGGCGGGATTATACACTCTGATTTCAAACTATACTACAAAGCTACAGTGATTGGATCAGTGTGGTAGTGGCACAAAAAGGTGCCTCAGCACAAATCACTGTGGGGGACAAAAATGTGCACTTTTGGGGAATGTAAACCGGGGCGGCCACTGCAGGAAACAGCACGGAGGTTCCGCAAAATATTAAAAATAGAGCTGCCACGTGATCCAGTCAAGGCCCATTCTGGTATTTACCCAAAGAAAACAAAAACACCAATTCACAAGGTTATAGGCATGGCGATGCTCGATGCATCATTATTTCCAACAGTCAGGATATGAAACAGCTAACTGAGCACTCAGCAGACGAATGGACACAGGAGATGTGGTGTGCGTCTGAGTCTCTTGCACTCGTTTTCTACCTATATAGTCCTTGTTTTCTATGACCGGCATTTCTCTGGTGGCTCGGCTGGTAGAGAACCAGCCGGGAATGTGGGAGACCTGGTTTGATCCCAGGATTGGGAAGATTCCCTGGAGAAGGGAACAGCTACCCACTTCAGCATTCTGGCCTGGAGAATTCCATGGACTGTATAGTCCATGGGGTCGCAGTCGCACATGACTGAGTGACTAAGCACAAACTCCTGTCAACTTCATGTTATTCCATCAGGAGGAGCACAGACAGGTTCTCTCACCTTTTCTATGACCGAGTAATAATCTTTGATACGTGTGTGTGTGTGTGTGTGTATCTTGGCATTTGTAACAACATTTGTGGACCTAGAGGGCATTATGCTAAGTGAAATAAGTCAGATAGAGAAAAACAAATTACTGTATGATCTCATATATGGAATCTAGAATACAAAACAAAGAAAACAGTCTGAGAGAGACTCATAGAAACAGAGCGAATGGGTGGTTGCAGGAAGGAAGGGGGACTGGAGGGGCAAACCAATGAAGGGGACAAACGTCCAGTTATAAATAAGTCACAAGCATGTAACTACAGCCTGAGGAATATGGTCAGTAACATTGTAATAAATCTGTGTGGGAATGGATGGTTAACCAGACTTACTGTGGTCATCATTTCAGAACATATGCAAATGTAGAATCCTTATGAGGTGGACCTGAAACTAACATAACATTGCACATCAGATATATTTCAATAAGATAAGAGAAATGAGGAGACTTCCTGGTGGTCCAGTGGTTACAGCTCTGTGCTCCCACTTCCAAGGGGAGAGCTTTGGCTCTCTGGTTGGGGAACTAAGATCCCCACATGCCGTGTGGCCAAAAAAAAGCGAACCTCCACTAGAATAGGAATATTCACAGTAAACACATCTGACAAAAAAAGTCACATGCCTAATAAGAATGAGAAAGCATCCCGTTATTTAGTAAAAATAATAATAATAATAATAATAAAGTTAGTTAGCCCCAATTTTTAAATGAGAAAATGATTCAAATAGACATTTCACAAAAATAAAATTAATATCCAAATGGCCAAGGACAGATGGAAAATTTCGCAAGTTTATCAGTTACCAGAGACATGTTAAGTAAAACCACAAAGGTACCACCACCCCTCATAGGGGGGCAAAAATAAGAAAGTGGGAAAGCGGAGGGGCGGGTAAGGATGTGGGGCAACCAGAATGCTCAGACTGAACTGATGCCATCACTTCGAAACATATTCATAAGTACCTACTAGAACTGAATAAACGCACAGCACAACACATGGCAATTACACCCCGAGGTTTATTCCAACAGAAACGCACATCACTGGACATGAATTAAGACATACAAAGCAACACTTTCCATCCTAACGTAAACTGGAAGCTAAGCAAATGCCTCTTTACACTGGGGGGATGTACGCATGGTGGTGATTCACACAGGAAAATACTCCACAGCACCCAGAGTGTTAGACAAATCTTAAAATATTCGGTTGAGCAGAGGAAGCCACACACACACACACGCACACACACAAAGAGGCTGCAGAGAATATTCACCCTGAGATAAAGAACCAAAACACGCAATTTTAACCCATGCTGTTAGAAGTCAGCAAAGTCATTACCTTTGGAGATAAGTTACTGGAAAACGTGAGTGCTCAATTTGTGAAAACTCACCAAACTGTGCATTCAACATGTGCAATTGTTTGTGTATTATACTTCAATAAAAGTCCACACACACACACACACACACACACAGAAACACATCAGTGAAAAACTGCTGAAAAACCCAAAGACAAAACCTTAAAAGCAGGGAAAGACATATAATTTTCAAAGGAGCAACAAGAGGAGGTACAGTTTATCTGAACAGAAGTGATTAATGCCATATTTAATGTGCTGAAAAAACTAACTGCCAACCTAGAACTCAAGGAAACATCCATCCTTCAAAACTGGAAGTGAAATAAAGACATTTCGGTGGGCAGCGAGAAACCGTATCCATCACCAACAGAATGCCAGGTTTTCTCAGCCCAGACCACATCCTCTCCACTCCCTCTTCCCTAGTCCAGGGTTGAAACACAGCCCCTCAGATAGAACTAGGTTTCTGTTAATAGGAAGACTGAGCACCGGTGCTGTGTAGACCACCATCACCGTCTGGTGGAGTTCCTCCCGGGAGAAGCAGCTGTTCCCTGGCCTCAGGGACAGAGGACAAGGGATTCCACGACGGGGCTCCTGTCCTGCAGGCTCCGTGTGCACACATGCCTCCCACCCCCAAGACCTGTTCTCATTTCAGCTCCCAGCTGAAGGCCCCACTGGGTCCCAAGCCCAGGGCCAGGTCCCAAGGTCTGTCTCCCCATCACTCAACTCTGGGATTTTGTGTGTGCTCACCGGCCAGCCCTTCCTCCCCCGGTTCCAGCACCGCCTGGGGAAAGGGGCAGAGAACCCATGTGATAAGATGTTTTTAATGCACTTAACACCTCCTGGGAATGTAATATATATTGCAATATTAAACACTCAGAGGAGGGTTTCAGAGTTTTCCATTTTCAATACGAGGAACCGTTGGCATAAAGTGATGCAACTTTTGCCCAAGAACTGAGTCGGGACTGACAGTCAAGTCGGTGTGCTGCACAAAGTGTGTTCTGCTCACGGGTGGAGAATGGGGCTCCCCCCTCAGGGTGCACCCGGAGAGGAGTTGAGCCTCATGGGAGCTCAGAGGGAGGAACAGCTGGGAGCCGCCCCCAGGTCCCCTTGGGGGGAAGTGTGACTGGCGGAGAGGGCGCTCTTCCCCTTTGTGTGAGGCTGCTGGTTGGAAACCGCCCCATAAAGGCCCGGGGCACATCCCCTTCTCCCGTGAGGGCTCCATCCCTCAGCACCGACTCCAGGGCGCATCGGGACAGGGCTGAGCCATGGCGCCTGGGCCCTCCACCCTCCTGGGCCTGGGTGAGCCTGGGGGTGTCCGGACGGATTCCAGGGGCAGAGGGGCTGCACTCAGCCCTGACTCCAGCCCAGGAGACGCCGGAATCCTGGGGGGCAACGTGGTTCCCCCTCCATCCCCGGGGCTGCGCCCTCCGCTTTGGCTCAGACCCAAGTGACGGGAAAGGTTTGGTCCTGGACACGGACTGGGTGTGGGGTGAGCGCAGACTGAGCCGGGCTGGCCTGGAGGAGAGGGTCGGGTTGTCTGAGATTACTTCAGAGTGAGGAGAGGGCTTGCACTCAGACGTAATGTTGTGGGGGGCGGTGTTGGGAAATGATGGAAAGACACCTGGCCACCCCACGGCTCATCGAGGGATCCGGGACTGCAGCCCGTGAGGAAACCGCGAGGCGGGCATCTTCTCACTAGAGCTTCTCTTCCAGCGCTCTGTCTGGCCCAGATGGCCCGCACCCAGCAGGGTGAGTCTCCCCCAAACCCCCGCCTCCCCAAGACGGACCTCGATGAGAGCGGAGCCGACCCGGGGGCCTAGGGGCCCCGGCTTATACCCCGAGCTGCTAACAGCCCCAGGGCGGGACCCTGGCCCGGGTCTCCCTTGTCCCTCCTCTGCCCTCGATGGCCCCGCAGGGACGACCCGACCCTCAGGACCGGGCTGAGCCCGCCAGCTCGCGCCCCCCACCCCCCCCCCCCCCCGCCCCAGCCCCGCAGCCCCGTGCAAACAGCGCTCGCTGAGGACCAGCCTCCCCTGCCCACCCCCCCACCCCCGCCCCGCCGTGAGGATGGCCGCTCACTGGTTTTTCTTTCCCTTTCTGAATCTCGCCGCCCAACCCGGCCCTCCCCACGGTGACTTCTCCGCCCTGCCCCTCAGCCCGGGGACCGTCCTCCACGTGTGCTCTTAGCTCAGGAACCCCCTCCCTCCACCCCCGGGGGGGCAGCTCGGCCTGGGCAGGCGCCGGGGTGTTTCCCGTATTTGTGGAGCCAGAGGCACATGGAGGCCTCAGTAAACGGATGGACAGATGGATGGGAACTAGATGTGGTGGAAAGAAAGAGGGAGGGGTGGGTGAATGAGTGAGTGAGGAGCGCACTCTGCCGGCCCCTGCCTGTAGGGACTTCCCTAACTGAGGCCAACTTCCTGCTTCAGGGCTGCAAGTCCTCCCAGATCCCCCAAACCCCCACCGCGCCCCTGCCTAGTTGAGACACGTGGGGTTTCCAGAAGCCTCAGTGACAAGGACATGGAAATACACTGGGATGGAGGAAGAGAATACTGAGAAAACCCAGGGATGGTCCCTGCAGGCTCACCCTGGACACAGTGACCCTCACCCGCCAGGGAATGTGGGACCAGACCTGTACTCCAACTCCTCCACAAACACACACACACTCATGCATATACACACACACACATATACACACATACCTGCCCACATACACACACACCCACACACATACACACACATATATACCTGCACACACACACATACACCCCACACACACCCGCATACGCACACACATATATACACCCCCCCACACACACACTTGCACATACACCTACCCCCCAACACAATCTTTCCAAGCACAGGCAGTGGCCCGTCCCTTCAGACCCAGCGCAGGTCACTCCCACCCACTCAGAGCCCTGCTTTGCTCGTCCCAGGAATGAGCCGGGCATCCCCCGCTGTGTCCCCCTGCCCCTGTCTCTGGAGTGGCCGTGGGCAGGGAGGGAGCCGCCCCCAGCTGCTCTGTCACCTCCCATGTCATCCTAAGCAAGATGTGACCAAGTCTCAGGGTCCTTATGTCAGTGGGGAGACTAACCGCAGTGGCGGGAAGTCACCTGCCCCTGGGACGGGCAGGGGGTGGGGCTGTCCACTGCGGGGGTGACGGGAGCATTCCCAAACTGGATGCGGGTGAGGGCTGTGCAACTTTGCAAGCTTCCAACAAGTAAAAGAAGCGAGAGAGTGAATTGCATTGTGTGCTGATCACTGCTGCTACGGCTGCTAAGTCGCTTCAGGCATGTCCGACTCTGTGTGACCCCATAGATCACAGCCCACCAGGCTCCCCCGTCCCTGGGACTTTCCAGGCAAGAGTACTTGAGTGGGGTGCCATTGCCTTCTCTGGATTCTCCACTAAAATGCGAAAATTATGCTGTGTGGTGATTCCACTAAGATGAGAGCCAGGGCCTGGGGGGGACGCCTGGTGAGCCCGCCTCTGATTTCCTTCCAGGGACCTTCCGCAAACCCACCATCTGGGCTGAGCCGGGCTCTGTGGTTCCCTTGGGGACCCCCGTGACCATCTGGTGTCAGGGGACCCTGGAGGCACAGGTGTTCCATCTGGATAAAGAGGGAACCTCAGTCCCCTGGGACAGACAGAAACCCCCGGGGCCTGGGGACAAGGCCCAGCTGACCATCCCACAGAGGACCGAGCAGCACGCAGGGAGCTCTCAGTGCTACTTCAGAACCCCCACTGGCTGGTCAGAGCCCAGTGACCGCCTGGAGCTGGTGGTGACAGGTGAGGGACTCTCGGGGGCCTCGGGCTCTGCACTCGGGAGGGGTCTGCTCTCAGGGCGTGTCCCTCTCACAGCCCAGCCCTGGGTGGGGGAGATGGGAGCCCCACGGATTCAGCTGCCTCCTTCTCTCCTAGGATCCTACAGCAAACCCAGCTTCTTTGCCCTGCCGAGCCCTGTGGTGACCTCGGGAAGGAACGTGATCCTCCAGTGTCGCTCCCTTCGGGGATTGAACAGATTCTTTCTGACCAAGGAAGAAGATGAGTCCTCTTGGACCGTGGATGGAGAGCAACACCCTGACGGGCAGATACAGGCCCTGTTCCCCGTGGGCCCCGTGACCCCCGGGCACAGGTGGACGTTCAGATGCTACGGCTTTTACAGGGACACCCCCAGGGTGTGGTCGGCCCCCAGCAACCCCCTGGAGCTCCTGGTCCCAGGTGAGGAATCCCGTCCTGACCCCATACATTTGTGCAGACAATGTACTGGGGTCTCTGCTCCCAGGGGATCCCCTGTGAGAGGGTGGGGAGAGGAGCATGGGGCTCACAGGACAGACACACAGACTGAGACACGGCGAGGCCTGGGGCCGGGCTGGGAGAGGGGTATCCATGGGGGAAGCGGTCCCTACAACCCAGCGCGTGTCTCTCCCCAGGGCTGTCTGGGAAGCCCTCCCTCCTGACCCCGTAGGGCCCTGTCCTCACCTCTGGACAGAACCTGACCCTCCAGTGTCGCTCTGACGTTGGCTACACCAGATTCGCTCTGTCCAAGGTGGGGGGACAGGACCTCCCTCAGCGCCCTGCCTGGAGGCCCCAGGTGGGGCTCGCTCAGGCCGACTTCCTCCTGGGCCCGGTGGGCACCGTCCATGGGCGTGGGTACAGATGCTACGGTGGACACGGCCTCTCCTCCGAGTGGTCGGCGCCCAGTGAGCCCCTGGAGCTGCTGGTGGCAGGAGAGGAGCCAGCGGGTCAGTCGGGGACCAGACTCTGCACAGGCCCCACCGGGGAGCCCCAGGGGTGATGCTGGGACCAGGGGGAGGGGTCCCAGGGAGGTACAGAGACGGGGTGGTAGGAGGGGAGAGACTCGGAAAAACAGAGACAGCGCCGAGGGGCCAGAGAGGCCCACGGAGTCTCGCTCAGAACCAGGCCCGGCGCCGGCACCCCCTTCCTCTCTGCAGGACGGCTCAGAGACAGACCCTCCCTCTCGGTGCAGCCAGGCCCCTCGGTGGCCCCGGGGGAGAATGTGACCCTGCTGTGTCAGTCAGGAGACAGGACGGACACCTTCCTTCTGTCCAAGGAGGGGGCAGCCCATAGTCCTCTGCGTCTGCGCTCCCAGGACCAAGACGGGCGGTACCAGGCCGAGTTCTCCTTGAGCCCTGTGACCTCAGCCCACGGGGGCACCTACAGGTGCTACCGCTCACTCAGCACAGACCCCTACCTGCTGTCACAGCCCAGTGAGCCCCTGGCGCTCGTGGTCTCAGGTGAGGCTCAGTGGTCAGCTCTGAAGGAGCCCCTCCTTTCTAGGGTGGGAGTTGGGGGGCTCCACAGAGTCAAGGAGGGTCACACAGACGGGGACCCAAGCTTCAGAGGGACGGAGGGAAATGCTCCCCCCACGCCCTTTCCCACATCCTGTCACCGGACTTCTCGGGGGTGGGGGAAGGAGGCAGAGAGCCAGGGGCAGCCGCGGGGCAGTTTCAGAGACGCGCTGAGCAGAGTGGGTTCCAGGTAGCTGCAGCCCCTCCGCAGCCACAGGGGTCATCCAGAATCCTCTGGGGGCCCCAGCCCCTGACAGGGGCTAAACGTAACAGCTCCTGAAACAACGGGGTCTCTGTAAAGTGAGTGGACAACTGGCCCCAGGCCTGTCCCTGGGTCCTTGGCTGACCTGATTGAACTCTGCTTCCAGTCTCAGCACACCTGGTGTCCTGGGGGCAGTGCTGGAAGTTGGGCAGAGAAGCGGGGCAATTGCAGCCTCCAGGGGCTCTGAGGCTGATGGGTGAAGGGTGGGGGTCATGGAGCAGGAGATGCTGGGGCCCAGCCTCATGGGGGGAGCAGCAGGGCTGAGGAGGGGAGAAGCCGCCCCACCCTCAACCCTTTTCTGATTCCTCAGGAGGTTCAGAGGATCAGCCCGCCCCTCAGTGGAGTCAGGAACAGCAGAGTAAGAGTGAGGCTTTGGGGGAGGTGGTGGCAGGTCCGGGGCGGAGCAGGGCTGAATATGCCGCCGGTTCAGGCGCCTCTGGAGACACTGATGTGCACTCCCTCACCGTCACCACCCCCACCCCGTGCGGGCCTCAGCTTCTTCCAGTGTAAAAGGAGAGACCCGTGCCCCAGATCTTAGATTTCCTCAGTTCTGACCTGGGTGTGACCCTGCATCGGGCGAGGAGCACAGGGAGCCCCCGAGGAGGTGACTGTGGGGGCCTGTCCCCTCCACTGCAGCATGTGGGGAGGGAGGGGAGGACCCAGAGGCCCCTCCACGAAGCCCACCCCTGCCCCCAGCCCCTCTGAGGTGGGGGAGGGGAGGGGGCAAGAGAGGACCCTCAGCTCCAGGTGAGACCATCAGACAGCCCCCTGCAGGTGAGGGGCCCCCAGAGTAGGAAGCTGGTGTCCTCCTGGGGGCCAGCTCAGGAGGAGCTGAGGGTGCCCATGGCCCTGGTTCCAGTCCCAGCTCTGCCACCTCCAGGCTGGGTCACCAGGGCCCGTGAGTGATCTCCCTCTCTGTGCCTCAGGCTCCTCGTCTGTAAAACGGGTGGGATGGGCTGGAGATGGATGCACAGACGCCAGCACAAGTCTGCACACGGCCCTGGTTCCAGTCCCGGCTCTCCCCCGTCCAGGCTGGGTCACCAGGGCCCGTGAGTGATCTCCCTCTCTGGGCCTCAGTTTCCTTGTCTGTAAACGGGTGGGATGGGCTGGATGTGGATGCACAGACCCCAGCACGACTCTGCACACAGCAGGTGCCCAGTTAAAGGGCACCCCTGGCTCACTCAGGCATCTCTGGTGCCCCAGGACTCACGTGGTTCCTGATTGTCCTTATCGGGGTCTTGGTGACCTTCGTCCTGCTGGTCCTCGTCCTCCTCTTCCTCTTCCTCCTACACCGGGGTCAGGAAAGACGCAGGAAGTCAGGTGAGTAGGGAACAGGGTGACCAGGGCCCCTGGAGGCTAGGGTCTTCAGGCTCCACTCAAAGGGAAACCTAACAGATGGGAAGATCAGCTTAGAAAACATTGTCCAGAGACTCGAAAACTCAGACAGGAAACACCCACTGTCAGCTCACATGCACTAATTTAAGCCATTTCCCTCTTTTTCAATGTCATGAACACGAAACACGCACCACGAGCCCAGGCTGCCTTCTCTCCTCCTGAATCCCATGTGGAGGGCGGGGGTCACCACATCCCCGGGGCCAAGCCTCTGTCCCTCTGAGGCTCTCGGAACCCCGCCCAGTGGTGCCCCTGCTGAGAAGGGTGGGGGACCACACAGCACCCGCCCCCGGGGTGTAGGGTGGGGGCCCCAGCCCTGAGGCTCTCAGAACCCCGCCCAGCGGTCCCCCTGCTCTGCTGCAGATGCTGCCCTGAGCGACGCACACTGAGGTGGGGCTGCAGCTGGACCATTGGGTGAGACCACAGACCTCCTGTTGCCAAACTCAGCCCAGCACACGCGCCGCTGTGCTCACACCCGAGCTCCAGCCGCGCCCACCCCACCCCTCCTTCCCAGCTCCCTGGGTCCTGCTGTGACCCCACCCTCCCCTTGCCCTGTGAGGGGCCTTGTCCTCTGGCTGACCTTCTGGTGTGGGCGTGCAGCCCCAGGTCTCATGAGGATGCATGCATCAGTGGATGGCCTACACGCCCCAGGCCCCCTCCTTCACCCCCCAGCAAAGGGCGCAGGAGAGCGGGCGCCACCCCCCAGGCTCTGCAGGTACAGCAGGCACTCACCTCGCGGTGAGAGGGGCCCCTCGTCAACAAGCTGGCGGAGTCTCAGAATGCAAGGTGCTGATGAGGAAAGTAAATCAAGAGACGGGACTGGGCACACGGGGCAGGCACACTCGGTAGGAAGGTCCTGAGGCAGGAGGGACGGCTGTGTGCCGGGCCAGATGAGCAAGAGGTCCGGGCTCAGACAGAAACCAGGGCCGCACAAAGCACCCCGAGGCTCCCGGGCATCAGGAGGCCCCTGGAGTTTCCATCAGGAGGGTGAGCTGACCTGGCCCGAGGTTTCAAACCTCTTCTTGGCACAGTGGGGAGCTGGCTGGAGGAGGGTGGCGGACCCAGGAGGCGCCTGTCCTGCCTCACTGTCTCCCTCTAGCACAACAGGCCCCCAGGAGGGGACGGGCGCCCTGTGAGCCCCTGAGATCACGAAGGCAGGAGGCGCCCCACCCGCCCCGTCCTCCCAGTTGGGGGGATTCGGGAAGGATGGACAGACGCACAGCAGATGGGTCCCTCCTCTCCGGGCCCCCAGGCGCCCCATCTCACACACCTTCCCCCCTGCAGGCTGCCACATCTGAAGCCCCCCAGGACATGGCCTATGCCCAGCTGAACCACTCGACCCTCAGAAGGGGGACAGCCGCACCCCCCAGCCCCCTGGAGGGGGAGCCCCCAGCGGACCCCAGTGAGCACGTGGCTCTCGCCATTCACTAGCCCAGGAAGGACCTGACCCCAGGCTCCAGAGATGAGATCTCAGGGACCCCAGGAGGCACAGGAGCTGCCAGCAGTGGGCACAACCTAACGACCAGCAGTCAGTACCTGGGCTCCTAACAGACCACCAGGAGCCCCTGGGACCCTTTCGGGTCAACTGGTTGTACCCTCAAAGATAACCAATATCCTGACATTCATGAAATAATGCAACAGACTTGTCTAAAATCAGTGTGTGGATGAAAAGAAAACTGGCTCCAAGCTCTACTCCCTCCTGGAAGCTGAAGGGGACAGTCTCACTGAGTTTCTTGGAATAATGGAACTTATTAAGCTGGTGGGAATCAGGCTCCCTGTTGGCTAAGGGTTCTGCCCAGCTTCCAGCAGCTGTCCCAGTCCTTGCCTTGTGGATCCTCGCTTCATCTTTGAAGCCCAAATGGAAGATGAGACTTGCTGCCTCTCTCTGAATGCATCGGCTGCTCCCCTCTCCCACTGCTGAGGACGTGGGTAACTCTTTGGACCCCTCTAGCTAATTTAGGATCATGCCCCCTTCTCCTCTCAGTCGCAGCTGCATGATCCTTCTTGCCATGTGAGGTAACATGCCCCAGGCTTGGGGGATAGGAAAGTAGGTATCTTTTGGGGGGGTCTTTATTCTGCCCATCACACATTGTAAGTGCACGCACCATTCAATGGTTACTAGTAAACGTATACAGTTGTGCAACCACACAAACCAGTCGCAGAACACATTTCTCCGTCCCTCAAACTTTGCTTGCCTGTCTGCAGGTGTGCTCTGATCTCGGCCGTAGGTGGCCACTGATTTGCTTTTTGTGTTTATAAATTTGCTTTTTAGGATATTTCATATAAATAAGATTAAAAATATTTAGTCTTTTCATCCAGGCTGTTTTCCTAAATTTAGCATAATTTCTTTTGAATTTTTTTCCGTGTTTAGCATTGACCTATAGCTTCTTTTTTTCCTGTTGACTATATTCCAGGGATTGTATGTACTGTGTGTTCTGTTCATTCATTTACCAATTAATAAACACTTGAATTGCATCCAATTGTTGACTGTGATGAATAAGCTTGCAAAAAAATGTTCCACTATGTCTGTGCGTGTACAAAGATAAATGTGTGCATTGAGAACCAAAACCAAAAGCAAACATAACAAACAGCAAGACAACACAGAAGCTGGAAACTGTTTTCAGTAAATGACAATGTAGACAATATGCATCAAGTGTATGAATTTAAAACGCCAATACGTGCAGGAAAAAGATGATGAATTTAGAAGATTTAGAACCATGAATGAATATATTACAAAAGCCTAAAAAAATCAGTGACCTCACCACTCACACCAACAATTTAGGAAGAGATAGTAAATTATTTCACTTGAAGGTAGAAGATGGGAATAATAATGCAGACAATCAAGAAGCAGAGAAAATCAATTAAGGCAAAAAAGCACATTCATTCTTGACAACAGTCATAAATCCTAACCACCGCAACCCAGGTAAAAAGAGAGAAACTATATTTTTTAATATCATGAACGAAATCACAGGCAGCAGAACAAATCCTACAGAATTTATTTGGTGACAGAACATGAAACATTTGATACCAACATCCAGAAAATGAAGAGGAAATGGAAATATTCAAGTGTACAATTTACTAAATGGACTTAAGATTAAATGGAATATTGATCACTTTATTCGTTGGCTCAGTGATCAAATGCCCATGATTGAACTATGTAGAATCTAAAAAAGTCAAAATGAGAGACAAGGAAGGTAGAGTGGTGGTTACTAGAGTTGGTGTGAGCGGAGGGGGAGATACACTGGTCGAAGGGCAGAAACTTGTGGTTATAAGCTAAATAAGGTCTGGCATTCCGCATAAGGCAGGGTGATGATAGCTAGTAACACTGTATCACATTTCGAGTCTTGTGAAGAGACCCTAACCACAAAAAAGGAAATAGTAGCTGTGATGATATGGAGTGGTTAAGTGAAGCTGTGGTGGTAACTAGTTCCACGTGTGTATCAGTTCGGGATGCTTTGCTGGAGATTATGTATTCATTTTCTTAACAAATGACTGACTGCCTTTATCGGACTGTGCTGGGTCTGAGGTGGGGCCCGCGGGATCTTTGATCTTCTTGCACACCACACGCAGCAAGTGGGACATGCAGTTGGGCATGGAGGGGTCCTGGGAGCCCCCACTCCGCCCCTCTGCCTCTGAGGAGGAGCCCTCAGTGGAAGGACCAGCTCCTCCCTCTCCCCCGTCCCCACCGGGGGCAGGGGCTCCCTCTGCTCTGACCACTGTGGTATGCACGCTGACACAGCCCTGCAGTGTGAGCTCCTGGATTTCAAGGAGAAATTGGCTTTGTTACTGGAGTCCTGTGGGGCCCGGTATCCAAGGGTCCGGAGACCCTCTCTTCACTGACAGAAGGCTTCAGCCTGTAGACACCCCTAACACCAGGGGGTCACAGGGCTCCCCTTGGTGACCATGGCCCTGGGTCAGCCCAGACGGAGGGTGTCAGGGGATTCCTGGAAAGGATGCGGAGCTGAAGCGTCGGGCGCCCTTCTGCCCTCGGTTCTCCCAGATGTCACTGCAAGGCTGTTCCCAGACTGGTCACCATCCGTCCACATGCACTGTGCTCCCCACCGATGGCAAGGCTGGGGCCTGTCGTGGGGCTGAAGCAGAGGGTCGGGGGAGAACTCACCCACCTTGACCTGGTCCCACAGGCCCCGACAGGGCCCTGGAATCGAGTGTAGGGATAATATACACGACAACTACAAAATAAAGGGGGTAAGAACAATGTGACTTATAGATTTATACGGTCTCTACACTTCCCGTGAAGAGATAAAATTCTCTTTCCGTGTAAAGCTGGGGACGTACCTGATAATCCCTAGGACAGCCACTCAAACAGCAAAGAGGTATAGTTTCAGCAGCAATGGAAAAATTAAAACGGAATGCTAAAAATAGTTCTAAATCTGAGGAAAAGCAGGAAAGGGTAAACAGAAGAACAAGAAAGAAGAGGAAGAACATTTTAAAAGATGAGATGGTAAACCTGAAGAACAATCTCATCAGTAATAACATTATATGAGAATGCGCCAAACACAGCAATTCAAGGATAGAGGCTGTCAGACTGGTTTAAGAAAAGACCACCGCCACCAAGACCCTACTCTATGAAGTTTAGAAAAAGCTCACTTCAAATACAACATATAAAAGTAAAAGATATGAAGGAATCTTGGAAACATTACTCCATGTGATATCAGCCTGACACAAAGTATCTCCTACTGTATGATTTTCCTGACATGAACCGCTGGGAACAGGCAAATCCCTAAAGGCAGGAACTGGAACGGAGCTGACCGGGGGCTGGTTCTAAGAGGACCTAAGGGATTCTCGCTTAACAGGTACAGAGTTTCTGTTTGGGCTTACGAAAATGTTCTGGAAGATGGACAGTGGCCATGAATGCCAGCATGGTAGATGTGCTTAAGGCCGCTGACCTACATGCTTTAATCATGTGTCAACAGTGGAAAATATCAGTGTGTAGGTTTTACACCATTAAAAAAAGTAGAAGGATTAAAAATGTACTATGCAAATCTAACCAAAAGAAAAATAAGTGGTTGTATTGGATCCCGTTTACCACAAATGGCCACAGACTTGGGGAACTGAAAAACTTACCTGATCTTACAGCTCCAGAGGTCAGGAGTATGGAATCGGGCTCACTGGCATGAGGTCAAGAAACAAGAAGTTTCATTTAGTTCATCTCAGCCCAGGACTGGAATTCTGGAAGGCAGCTGGAATTCTAAATATTGATCATGTGTCCAGCAATGTTGGAAAACCACTTTTAAACCTTTTTTCTTTCTTTCACTGTACCAGGTCTTTGGTGTGGCCTGTGGGATCTAGTCCCCTGACCAGGTCCGGGTCTCCTTGCACTGGGAGTGTGGAGTCTTAGCCACTGCACCAGCAAGGAACTCCCAGAGAACTCCTTCCTAACTAAAGCACAACATCTCCGTGTTACTTTGTTTTCTGTGCACACAGGAGCGCAGTCTCACGGTAACGCAGTCTGGTTCTCGCCCTCTCCAGAGCCGCCCGCTCTGGCTGGTCTCACTTCCTTGGTAGGTGCCGCCAATGTGCGGGTGAGAGCCGTGGTCGTGGGGACATATGTGGATCCTTGCCGGGCACAGAGGAGAGGACCCCCGTCCTCACCTTTACAAGTGACATCTAGGGCTGGTTGTTAAACGTGACTTCACTGATGAAAGGAAATCCCCTTTACTTCTGAAGTGTTTTTACTTCCAGCAGAAACTGTTAGCATATTGTATCAAAGGCTTTGCCTACATGTGTTGAGGTGATTATTCTTTTCACTTGTTGTATCGATAGATTGCATGATGTGATAGATTCTTAAAACTTTAAGTTACTCTGTCCATCCAAAAACAAACAAACCCACAGTACGGTCACGAGTAACGTCCCTTGAACATGTCACTAAATCTGGCTTGTGTACACTGTTCATGGATTTACATCCAAGCCCACGGGAGAGATCATCCTTTCCCTTTCCTGTTTAAAATTCCCTTGTCAGATTTTGGTGAGTATATCCTTCTGGCCTGATAAATGTGTTGAAGTGTTGAGGTATATGCCTCCTTTTTCTGTTTGAAAGAAAAGTTTATGCAGTTACGGAGTGTGTGTGTGTGCTTAATAAGTACATAATAGTTTGGGACTTCCCTGGTGGTCCAGTGACTGAGGCTTGACGCCCCCAGTGCAGGGGCCCAGGTTCCATCCCTGGTCAGGGAGCCAGATGCCACTTGTCACACTAAGGATCCGCAAACCGCAGCTGAAGACCCCAGTTGCCACTGGAGAGCGAAGACTTCGCGCGCTGCCGAGAGGACCCAGCACAGCCAGCTAAATTACACAGAGAAATATTTCAGTTTTTTTTTTAAGTTAGTACTTAGGTATTTGGAAGAACTCACCAGGGAAGCTTCCTGAACTGACACGTGCATTGGGGAAGTGGTTACCACATAGCTTTACTTAAGGCCTCCAGCTCATCACTTGGTTGCCATTTCTTCGTGATGAGAAGATTTAAAGATCTACTCTCTTCACAAGACTCGAAAATGCGATACAGTGTTACCAGCTATAACTGCAGTGCTGTGTATCTGATGCCCAGAACTTACTCACCTTGCAATTGGGAGACTGTGACCTTGACCAGAATGTCCCCCTCTTTCTCCCTCACTCCAACCCTGGTCACTGGCATTCTACCCCATTCGCCTCAGTCTGACTTCTGTAGATTCTACATACCGCAGTCGTGGGCGTTTGACTACAGGGTCAATGCATAAGGTGAGAGAAGATCCAGTCAATCTTCCATGTGAAGCTTACCACTTGAAATTGTACACTTGAAGTGAAATTGTACACTTGAAATTGTGTACTTGAAATTGTACATTTCATCTGTATCTTCTATGTCAGCACGTTTCGAAATGTTTCATACTGTTCTGTCACTATGTTTATAAAGTCTATAGAATCTGTGGTAGTCTTGGCAATTTCCTTCTTAGTATTAGAAATGTGTGGTTTCTCTCTTTTTACCTTGGGCCTGGTGGCCAGGGTTTATGAACGTTGTCAAGAATGAGTTTCTTTTTGCCGTAACTGATTTTTTTCTACTCTGTGGTTGCCTTCATTTTTAGCTATCTTTGTCACTGTTATTCCCCAATTGCACCTTTATTTGAAAATTGTTTCTACTTTCCCCTAAATTCTGGGTATGATAAACCAGGTCATCGGGTTTCTTCTAGACTTCTCTGGTATATTCATTCACGGTCCTCAATTTTCTCAATTCATAGGTTCCACATGTATCATGTACTTTATCATTCGTCAAAAACATTTTCTATCATCTTTTTTGCTCTTTGTTTTTTTGTCTGGATTTTTGGTTTTGGTTTTCAAATAACACATTGATTTTGAGATATCCATTGCATTATTTCCCAAATATGAGGATATTAGGTATCCTTGAGGGTAGAATTAGGTGATTCCCAAAGGGTCCCAGGGGCTCCTGGTGGTCTGTTAGGACTTGCTGCTGGTCATTAGGTGCTGTCCACTGCTGGCAGCTCCCGTGCCTTCTGGGGTGCCTGAGATCTGGCCCTGGAGCCTGGGGTCTGAGTCCTTCCTGGGCTAGTGAATGGCGAGAGCCGCGTGCTCATTGAGGTCTGCTCGGGTTCCCCACCGGGGGCCAGGGGGTGCAGCCATGGGTGTAGGTCACGTCCTGGGGTGCTTCGGACGTGGCAGCCTGCGGGGGGAGGGAAGGTGTGTGAGATGGGGCACCTGGGGGCCCAGAGAGGAGGGACCCATCCTTTGATGGTGTGACCGACCATCTGTCTGTCTTCTTCCCCTGTCTGTCCTTCATGTCCAGCAATCCCCCCGACAGGGAGGAAGGAAGGGGAGCACCTCCCCACCTTAGTTTCAATCTTGGGGGTTCACCAAAGTGTCCGTCCCCTCCTGGGGGTCTGAAGCCCGCCTGTCTGCAGGAGGGAGACAGAGACACAAGAGGCGCCTCCTGGGTCCACCGTTCCCTCTAGTCAGCTCTCCTCTATGTTCCCAGATGTTTGTTCAGTTGCTCAGTTGTGTCTCACTCTTTGCAACCGCATGGACTGCAGCACGCCAGGCTTCCCTGTCCTTCACTATCCCCTGGAGCTTGCTCAGACTCATGTCCACTGAATTAGTGATGCCATCCAACCGTATCATTTGCCGTCCCCTTCTCTTCTTGCCTTCAATCCTGCCCAGCTACAGGGTCTTTCCAGTGAGTCAGCTCTTCACATCAGGTGGCCAAAGTATTGGAGTTTCAGCTCTAGCATCAGTCCTTCCAATGAATATTCAAGGTTGATCTCCTTTAGGATTGACTGGTTGGATCTCCTTGCAGTCGAGGGGACTCTCAAGAGCCATCTCCAACACCACAGTTCAAAAGCATCAGTTCTTTGGCACTCAGTCTTCTTTATGGTCCAACTCTCGCACCTGTATGTGACTACTGGAAAAACCATAGCTTTAACTAGGTGGACCTTTTAATACACTGTCTAGGTTTGTCATGGCTTTACTTCCAAGGAGTATGGCTGCAGTCGCTGTCCACAGTGATTTTAGAGCCTGAGAAAATAAAGTCTGTCACTGTTTCCATTGTTTCACCGTCAATTTGCCATGAAGTGATAGGACCAGATGCCATGATCTTCATTTTTTGAATGCTGATTTTTAAGTCAGCTTTTTCACTCTCCTGTTTCACCTTCATCAAGAGGCTCTTTAGGTCCGCTTCGCTTTCTGCCATTAGGGTGGTGTCATCTGCGTATCTCAGGTTGTTGATATTTCTCCCGGCAATTCTGATTCCAGCTTGAGCTTCATCCAGCCCAGCATTTTGCATGTACTCTGCATATAAGTGAAATAAGCAGGGTGACAATATACACACAACCTTGACGTACTCCTTTCCCAACTCGGAACCTGTCAGTCATTCCATGCCCCGTTCCAACTGTTGCTTCTCAGTAATTCCATGCCCCGTTCCAACTGTTGCTTCTTGACCTGAATACTCGTTTTTCAGGAAACAAGGCAGTCTGGTATTCCCACCTCTTTAAGAATCTTCCCGTTTGTGGTGATCCACACAGTCAAAGGCTCTAGCATAGTCAACAAAGCAGATGTTTTCCTGGAACTCCCTTGCTTTCTCTACCATCCAACTACTGTTGGCAATCTGATCTCTGGTTCTTCTGCCTTTTCTAAATCCAGCCTGAACATCTGGAAGTTCTTGGTTCATGTACTGCTGAAGCCTGGCTCCAAGGATTTTGAGCGTAATCATACGTACACCTCTGCAAGTGTGTGCGTTGCCATCGGCGAAGGCGGCTCTGCCTTATTAGGGAGCGGGAGGCCAGGGCTGGCTGCAGCCTGCTCGCGGCCAGTCCTGGCGGGGTGCTGGAGCCCCAGTCAGCTTCCAGTCTCCTCCCTCCAGAGGAGGCAGGTCTGCCCACACGCTCTCAAGGGCAGACTCTGGGTTTCCTTCAGCCCTCTGGTGAGCCCTGCTGGGGTGCAAGCCAGCAGAGGTGGCTCCTCCTCCCAGCACTGGTACTCAGGGCTGAGATGCTCCATGTATGACTCAGACCGCCCGCTCCCCAGGGAGACCCCCTACCCTGTGATACCCCCCATGTCCTCCGTGTCCCCTGCCACGGCGGTAGGTCATTCCAACCTGACTCCACGTGGGTCTCTCTACAGCCTGGCCATGCAGCGCTGCTTGCTCTGTGGGTAGCTGAGGTTTTGAGGCGCTGGTGGAGGGAAGAGAGCCGGAGTCTTCCTACGCTGGCCTCTTGGTCTCCTCTCCTGCCTCCTGTTTAAATACCTTGGATCGCTTTCCTCCTCTGCGGGTGTCATTTCTAGTTTCCTGATTTCCAGCTTGCTGACTCTCTCTTCCACATGGGCTGCTCAGTTGCCAGAGCTCTCCGAGCATTCTTCATCTTGTTCACTGAGGTCTTCAGCTCCACCATTTCTGTTTCCTATTTGTTTTAGAATTTCAGTCTCCTTGGTGATGCGTTAGTTCAGTTCATTCATCACATCCCTGAGCTCGCTGAGAGGCCTCACTGAGTTTCCTTAGAGCGCATCTGACCTTCCTCACGGCAGCTCCTCTGAAGTCTCCATCAGATCGGAACGTTCCACGACCTTCGGCTCCTTTCTTGAGGACTGCCATTTTTCTGTCTGTGGCACAATGTCACGGTGCTTCTTCCTACTGCCGCCTCGAGTGACTCCTGTCCTGGGGCCCCTTTCTGCTTGATTCAAGGACTCAACACCGTGGAAATCGGAGGACTTGCTTCTGTTTTCCAGTAGGTGGCAGAGACGCAGCACAGGTCTGGGGTTTCTCTTGCCTGAGTGCCGGAATGTACTTGAGAACCGGTGCCTTCCACGCTCCAGTGCCTCTGTCGGAGGTCCCACCTCTGACACTAAGCTGGTGGCCCCAGGGTCGCCGGTGCCTGGGTCCCCAGGACAGCGGGCTCCTCCCCCAGTTTGGGGCCCCTGAGCCACACGGTCTGTCACCGTGGAGTAAAGAGGGGAGACGTGCGCCCAGTGCTGTCGGGTGTGTGGGCTCCACAGCTGCGGATGGGGAAGTCCCGGGAATCTCCGTGCCTGGTGGGACATGGCCCCAGGCACGAGGCTGGCTCCCTGTGATCGTGGGGGCCCCCCGAGGACAGGAGGCCCAGGTTTGGTGCGCTGCCTCTCCTCTGGGGCTGCAGGACCCCCGGCTGTGCCCAGAGGGTGGGGATTGCGGGCACCCGCCCAGCTGGGACCCTCCTGAGGCATCCTGCACGCCTCCCTTCTCACCCAGCACCCCGGCGTGCGGGATGGAAGTCCTTGGTTGAGCTGTGGGTACTTCCCTGGTTATAGACGGAAGGGGAGAGGCAAAGGGCGCACCACCCCCCCCCCCCGCCATGCGGGGGTCCCTCTGCTGCACACTGTCTGACATCCACTCATCTGTCATCGATGATTGCATCTGACACCCAAGGGGGAAGCAGCTGTCCAAGTCAGCATCTGCCCACAGACTTATCCAGATGGGTTTGGAAAGACCATAACCCTCCCCGGCAATGGAAGACTGTTGCCGTGGTGACGCCACAGCTGGACTCCGTGTCAGGATTCTTCCTTCTATCTCTCGGGACGCAGTGACCTCGTCCTTTTCATTTCTCAGATCCCCAGATGCTTCCTCCCAAACTCCACGAATGGCTGCTTTTGTTCCCCCATGATTCGGGCAAAGTGAACTCTTACGACACGTGTGGGGGTGAGGGTTGTCATTTCAGAGCAACCGAGTGAGGAAAGGGAGGAAGCGGCCTTCAGCCATCTCGGAAGCGGTGGCACCACACCTTGCATTACAGCGTGTGACTCGTGTGTGTGTGTGTGTGTGACTCTGTGTGTGCGCGTGCACGTGTGTGTGTGTGTGTTTTAATGCCTTCCAACAGGAGGGTCATTTGGGCCTGAATCCTGAAAGGTCTGCACAGTCTGGTGTGAAGGGTGACACCCAGCTTTGAAGGGGACGATAAAGAAACAGAAATACCTCAAGTGATTTCTCCAAGCAGATGGAGAGACCAGCCCGTCGGGCAGGAACTGTGCGAGGTAAAACCTGGCTCCCAGGCCCAGGAGGAAGAGCTGTCCTCCCAGGTGAGCGGAAGAGCATCGCACCACCCCGACTCTGGGCCTGCTCCCCCCACCCCGGGGCTCACCGGGTCTCCGCCCGCCGAGGCAGCCAGTGAAGCCCAGGCTCCCGGGTCTGGGCTCCCGTCCCGAGTCCATCCTCCACACAGCACCTTGCTACCTGCCCCTTCAGAACCGTGTCCCACTCAAACTCCTCACCAGTTTCAGGGCGAGCTCCAAACTCTTCTAAGTGAACTCAAGGCTGTTCGTCATGCCCCAGAGGAGGCCCCCCAACCTCAGCTCTCACTTCTGTTCTGCTCCAAACCCGAAGGCTGCAGTCACACCACAAACACACACACGCTCAGATGACTTCACACAATGGTGAGCCGTTTAACACACGTGTGCTTTCCCATATCTGCTTTTTTTAGGGTCATCTAGACCTGGCCGATCCATCCCACGTCTCCAGTTGAAACTCCATGGGAAGAGTAAAACCGTGGTGATTTCTTTGTCTTTTCTGATTCTTTTTGTGACTGCTACAGGGTACGCCAGGGACACACGGTAAATCCTTGGTGAGCATTTCTCTACGGGTGTTTTACGAGTTACTGGAGTTCAGTTGCTGCTGAGTGTTTAATTTACACATTGGATTTCTCTAGCCTATTTGCAATGCAGTGGCACACATGATCCTCATGAAGCAATCGGAGCCTCACGGTCCATTATGTCTCTGTCATAATCCAGGGCCCCTGCGCCTGGGGCAGCAACGCATAACCGCCACCGCCTCCCCCCTCCTCCCGTCCACACAGTCCTTGTGTCTCCAGGGCTCTCTGGAACTTTCCTTCCTCTCTGGAATGGTCTCACTCTCACCCCAGGTCTCCACCTCCTCAGAAAGCCACTCCCTAAACCATAGTCCACTCTGGCCCTCCGAGGCCTCCCACCCCCCGCCATTGCCTTTCCCCTCGCCTGGGGTCCTGGAGGGGCAGGCGGCCAGTGGGAGGGTCTCGGGAGGCCACAGGGCCATGCAGGGGAGAGGGGAGTGAGGTGGAGACCCTGGGTCAGCCCAGCGCAGGCCCTCCTGGGCTCATCCCCTGGACACTCTCAGGGCCCGGCCCCCACCCCCAAGGCTCCAATTCAACAACTGGGGAGTCTGGTTCTCTTTGCTCAGGGGGATCCCAGGCCACCGGAGCAGTTTCAGAGTCTCTCAGAGGGGCCAGGGCCCCTCAGATATCTGAGGACAGGCTGGTTTCCTGGGGGGAAGAGAGCTCTTGGCTGGCCTGCAGAGGATACAGACTCCATCCCATGCAGAGGCCCCCCAGTCACTCGTGTTGAGGTCCCCAAAGCCTCTGTTGGTTGGTAAACGGGAGTGGCAGTGACGGGGTGCATTCAGTTCTCGCTCAGGACAGGCTGGGGCACACAGCGCCAAGGAGACAGGCCACACCCATCAACAAGGAGCCCCCAAGCCCCATGCTGGTGTCCAGCTGGGGCACAGTCCTGGGCTCCACTTCCATGATGTCCCTCTCTGAACCTCAGTGCGCTGGTCTGCACAGTGGGTGGAGCCTGGCGGCATTCTCCCGTGGCCTGTCTGCTGGGAGAGTTGGTGGAGATGGACGCTGGGACCGCCGCCCAAGTCTGCACCCAGGAGTGCTCAGCTGCATGGCTTCACTGGGGCATTTGGCAGGTCGTCGCTGTGCCCAGGGCCTTGGAAAGCACCAGAACGTTCTGACCCGTGGCTCGGTGCCCTTCATCCCCTGCTCCTCCCGCCTCCCTCCTCTGACAGGAGTACCACAGAAAATGCAGCAAGTCAGGTGAGACGGGATGGGGAGGCCTGGCGCCAGAGACCTAGGAGGGCACCCTCCGGAGCCCCGCACCAGGGAGAGGGGCCTGTGTTCGGTTCTGAGCGTCCTGCCCATTAAACAGTCTAAAGTTCCTAGAAAGCTCCTTCCATCCCCACTTCACTGCCTGATCCTCTGGACAGAGATCTGGGATTCCCGGGAAGAGGGAAAGTGGGGAAGGCGCTCCCGCATGGAGGTGGCAGGGGGCTGGCTGGCATCCGAGGGGCCGCCCCGGGGACGCAGGGGCATCCCGGGCGGGTACCGCGGCTCAGCGGGAGCGGGCGCAGGGATGAGGAGCGGCGGCGGGATGGGGGGGTCGGCGGCTTTAAGCGAGTACGTGAGTATGCGTCCAAGGAGCCGAGTTACGCAACTGCTGCAACTGCTGTGAGGAAATCTCAGACTTGCTAACGCAGTTGGCAAAGAATGCTCGGAGGGAGGGGGCTACTGGATTTCGAAATGTCAGTACAACCTCATTTTTAACAGATAACTTCTGTGAATGACTATAACACACAGAAACAGTCTGACGATGTAGACAACAGGCCAGTGGTTACCGGCGGGGAGAGGGGAGCAGGGAGGGGATTCACAGGCATACACTGCTGCGCATAAAGTAAACGTGACCCGGAAGCGCGGGAACCCTGAACTGAGACGGCAGGAGAGGCGGGGCCGAGGGAGAGGTGAGCCGGGAAGCCTGAGGCGGAGGCGCCCGCCCTCGGGCCTGTCTGCCCGGCTTCCCCACGCTAGGCTACGGGAAGATGAAAGAGACTCTGCAAGACTAGCCTGAGCCTCCTGGACCCGGTATAGCCCCCGCTTATCCAAGTCCCAGGCGGCAGCATCTTCGTTGGCCCCCAACCCCCTAAAGAAAGAAAGCAGAAAGTGAAGTCGCTCAGTCGTGTCCGACTCTTGGCGACCCCATGGACTGTAGCCTACCGGGCTCCTCTGTCCATGGGATTTTCCAGGCAACAATACTGGAGTCGGTTGCCACTTCGTCCTCCAGGGGATCTTCCCAACCCAGAGGTCAAACTCAGGTCTCCCACATTGTTGGCAAACCCTTTGCCTTCTGAGCCACAAGAGAATCCCCCAAACCCCGACTCAAATCAGGTGGAGGATTTGGGCCGGATGCTGGGTCAGGGACCACAGTGCCCCCCGGACGCCTCCCTGTCCCTCGGGCCACTTTTGACGCCTCAGCTCGTGAAGAGGAGGATGAAAACAGGTCGACGAAGGTGAAGATGAGGAGGGGGTAGCAGCAGCTTGGAGGCCGCCCCTCATTGGGCTCAGCTGGGGGCGTCTCACCGGCCTCGCCCTCCCTCGCTGCCACTCCACTGCAAGCTCTGGGGGCGCCACTGGGGCCGGCGGCGGACCTTGCACACCCCGAGAGCCACCTTTCACCCCGGGAAGGGGCTGCAACACCACAGGTGCCCTCCCCCTGCTGTCGTTTTGACTTCCCCACGGGGACCACCTCCTCCCTGGCCGGGTCTGCTAGGTGCTCTCATGGCTGAGGAGCGGGTGACAGGGTCTCCACCAGGGCCCTCTGGGGCCCCCGTGGAGGAAGGTGGATTAAGCTGGACTCCAACGTCTCCTCTGGGCCCTGACCGGGGTCTTGTCTCCTGGACTCTGCCCAGCGGCTTTGGAGGAATCACCTGGGCCACAAGGAGAGTGAAGTCTGGCACCCTGAGGCCAGCATCCTCATCAGCAGCACGTGAAGGGCTAGGGACCATGTGGCCCAGGAGCTCTTCCAGGCCCAGATGTGGGTGCTGCAGGAGAAGCCGAGCAGCCTGGCGGAAGCTGGGCAGGACAGCACCCCGCAGGAGGACCCTGTCTCCTGCGTGCAGAGCATCTCGGATGAATTCCTTCAGACAGATGGCAGCCTCGTCCCCCTCAGCACGGGTGAGGGCATGGAGGAACCAGAGGACGTTTTCCTGCCAGAATTGTCTGCACCTTCCAGGAAGGGCCTGGGGTGGCAGTGGAGCCAGCCATACCCGCGGATGCCAGGCAATGCCAGGCTGAGGGGCTTCCCATCACCCATAAGGGCATGTGCCCACCACAGGTGACTCGGGGACTCTGTCCATGGACAGAACTGGCTCAGTGACCCGGTGGCAGACGTGGGTGGAGACCTGGCCACGGACACGGTCCCTGAAAAGGTGCACTTCTCCAGCAGTTTCTTCTACGATGAACTCCGTACCACGGGTCATGACGGGGTGAAAGGGTGGGCCGAAAACGTGGACATCGTCAGCAGGGAGCTCCTGCTCGCCCCGTGGGCCCTCATCTCTGCTGACGTCAGGCAGCACACCTGTTCTGACTCTCAGGGCGCCCTGTACCACCGCTGCCCTCAGCCTACGGCCAGGTATCTGCAGGCAGAGGCCAGGAAGACAGACCAGCTGGACCTCCAGCACGGCTGAAAGGTTCCTTCAACATGAATGTGGCCGGCAGAACAACGCCAGTGACGGCAGCGCCTCTGTGCTGCAGGGCTGCCCGCACCTGGTCCTGTCTCAGCCGCTCAGCTCCGCTAAGCAGGACGCGCCTGAGATTCGGCGGCCGATCTAGGAGGAGCCGTGTCCGCAGACGGGGCCAGCCTCGGGGCCCAGGCCTCAGGCCCGTCGTTAATGAGCAGTGGAACGTGCAAGACCCTTCCCAAGCAGCTCCACTTCCTTTGGTCTCTAGCCTCTTTCCACCCAATTCTCTTTGGTTTTCCATATTTAAATGTTTTAACTGATTTCTGTATTTTTGTTTTCTTTGAGCAAATACTTGCTGATTTCTGATGTTCAAGGGGTGGCCATGGAAAAATCCCCAATTTCCCGCTGTCTGTAGGAGAGTATGGCCTTGTGGCCTGGATGGGGCAGCACCTGCCTTCCATGTGCAGGGCAGGCGGTGAGGGGCAGAAAAATCCGGGCATGGTGGGTGGGTAACGGGGTTATTGCCTGCCAAATCTTCAAACATTATATATTATATATATATATATATATGCCATGGTCCCTGCTCTGTAAACAAAGGATCCTTTGGTGATAAAACAAAAAATAAATAAGTCACAAGGATATCTTATATAGCATGTAGCCAATATTTTATAACTCTGAGTGGAGTATAATCTATAACAAAAATTGAATCACTGTATATAATATATACACTGTATATACTACTGAATGTTTTAATTAAATCAACTATGTTTAATTAATATACATTATATGTCTATAATATAGACATATATTACACATACCTTGATTGACATGCAAACAGTTATAGGCTTAAGTGCTTGTTAGGGCTTCCCTGGTGGCTCACATGGTCAAGAATCTGTCTGCGATGGGAGAGACCCAAGTTCGATCCCTGGGTCAGGAAGATCTCCTGGAGAAGGGAAGGGCAACCCACTCCAGTATTCTTGCCTGGGAAATCCCATGGACGGAGGAGCCTGGTGGACTACAAGCATGCATGCTAAGTCACTTCAGTTGTGTCCGACTGTTTGCGACCCTGTGGACTGTAGCCTGTTCATAGTAATAATGCAAATAAATGAATAAATAAATTACTACATGGGAAAAAGAGAAAACTTTAGAGTAGAATGCCAACTTATCAATACAGAGGGAGGGGTGGAAAGAGAGCACCATTATTTAGTTCCCCTCATGTCAGGGGAGACTCATCCACAATTACTAACAATGGCAATTGTGTGTCTGCCAGACGTATGTTGTACGTCTCCCAATACTGGACGAGAACCCAGCATCTATCCTGACACAGATCGAATTCCAAGGGAGAACTGGGGACTTTGCCGTGAGAAGCCAGTCACATGCCTGCTTGACGTGACCAGGCGATGAGCATGCATGACCAGGGTGGGGAAGGGGGGACACCTGGGCTCCTGACACCATGGAGATGACCACAGCCTCATTTCTGGGCTTCTGTCCAACAACGAGTGACCTGGGTCAGCTCATCCGTCCACATGGTTGGCAGAGGTTGAAGGTCATCTACAAATCCTGTACCCCTGAAGGCGGTCTGGGGCCCAAGGCACCAAGACTGGGGGGTCATGCAGATTCTGGGGGGCGGCAAAACAGGACAACCACAGGCAACATATGCTTCTGGGTGAAACCCTGGACCAAAAGGAAAAACTGGGGCTGTCTGGCAGGTGACTAAATGTGAATTGGGACTGATGACTTGGTAAAATTTACGTCAGTAAAGACCTCCAAATTGGCAGATTCAGGGTCACGTAGACAAGTGTTCATGTCTATGGGAGGCACACACTGGTGTTTTTACGGTAATGATGCTTTATCTCGGGGCTTCCCAGGTGGTGCACTGGTAAAGAATCTGCCTGTCAATGCAGGAGATGGAGGAGATGTGGGTTCAATCCCTGAGTCGGGTGTGGTGGTTTAGTCACCAAGTCGTGTCCGACTCTTGCGACCCCGTGGATTGTAGCCCACCAGTCCATGGGATTCTCCAGGCAAGAATACTGGAGTAGGTTGCAATTTCCTTCTCCAGGGGATCTTCCTGACCCAGGAATCAAACCCGGGTCTCCTGCACTTCAGGCAGATTCCTTACCGACTGAGCTATGAGGGAAGCCTAGGGTTGGGAAGATCCCCTAGGAAACGGCAACCCTCTCCAGTATTCTTGCCTGGAAAATTCCCATGGACTGAAGAGCCTGGTGGGCTACAGTCCATGGGGTCGAAAAGAATTGGACACAGCTGAGCGACTGAGCACATGCATACTTTATATCAGAAAAACATCTGTGTGTCTACATGTTTCTGTGTGTGTACACACATATGTAGCAGACTCACTCTCCCGCCGCGTCCCTCCCTGACCACGTCATTCTCTTCCAACAGCTCTCTCTCTACATCTGCTTCTATGTCTATCTCTATCTCATTTGGGTAAAATATTACTCAACTGGGAATGTAGGTCAAGATGATGTCGGAAAAAAGGCAATTCTTGTAAGTTTCCCTGTAAAACAATAAAATTACTATAAGATCACTTTGAATGAGGAGATTTAATAAGAGAGTAAGACATTTGTGTGCTGCAGGTTGCTCCTGTTTACCTTGAAGCCACGTGGGCAGAGCTGGGGGCGACTATGACCTTCTCAGGGCTGAGATCCTCTGCGATCTTAGCACAGTCTGAGCGCTGGGTCTGGGATATCGTGGAAGCCAATTTCTAACGTCATGCAGGTGCTTGCCTCGGACCCTGAAGCTAAGATGAGAGCCCCCAGAGAAATGTCATTTCTTCCCAAGCCTTACCCACTCCCCACCCCCACCTCCGCCGACCTCCCACCTCTCCCTGAAGCTCCTCCAGCGCTGCCTAGCTTTGTAATCCTGCTTTCCTCCCCTCACTCCAGCTCCACAGCTCAAGCCCAGAAAGTGAACAAGCATAACTGGAGAGGATGCGGGTCCTGGGTCCTGGCAGGAGAACTGGGTGGGGAGGGTCTGGGCTTCGGGATGAGGAAGCGTGGACGCTTCTGTCTCTGTGATCCCAGACACAGCCCTGCCCCGTGCTGGACCCAGAGAGGAGTGTGCAGGACTGCACGGTTTCGGGAATCTCGGCATGAAATGAAGTTTATCACTCCCCAGACACAGCCGTGCGTGATTCGCTGTCTGAGGAGGGCAAACAGCTGGGCAGCCCAGTGAGTCCCGGCTTGCTATGGGGGACTCCCACACGGTCTTGTTTGGTTCCTCATGTGGGATCTTAGGTCCCCGGCCAGGGGTCGACACTCCTGCCCCCTGAAGCGGAAGCGCTGAGTCTTAACAACTGGACCACCAGGGGAGTGCTGCCCTGCTCTTTTGAATAAGGTAAAGCCGGGACACTTCCCCTCCTGTCACTCATCTCCCAGCAGCTTCTGACCTCAGCCTTCCTCTTGAAATAGGACGCCCCCGGGCTGCTGGGATGCCACTGCTCAGCGGGGGCCCTCCTGATGCCAAGTGGGCCCCGCCTTCCTGGTCCTCTTAACGTGATTCCTTTGAATTGGTGCTGTGTCCATGTCTCAGATGGTACTGCTGCCAGGGATGGTTGCATAGTGTGTGCACTGCACAAGAGAGTCCCGGGGGTCTGAGATGCTTGCCCTTTCTTATTCACACAGAAACCCGTGTAGACTAGCCTCACCCTAGCCTAGGATCCCCTGTCTCCCCTTCACTCCATTTCCTCTTCCCTCCGGCCCTGTGGACTTAGATGCAGTGGAACCACCCAACAATGTGCCTTGGGGGGCACCTATAGGCATTGGGCACCTCCTCTCACAGGAAGGGCACCCCAGCCATTGTGTTAACACATGAGACCAGTCTGTATTTTAGGTTGTCAGATCCCAAAGTACAGCTGCACCCTCTGTATGCTCATCATTCACAAGTATTTCCTAACCCACCTCCTTCCTGAGAGCCAGCCTTATGTAATCAGCGACCCATAAGCCACCTGCCCAGTCCACCCAGCAGGCAGCTCAGTAGCACGTGGACAACTTGCAAAGGCCTCTTACTTTTCAGGGCTCATCACTCCCAAACACCCAAACGTTGCTCTCAATCCTTTCCCTTGTCATGGCAGCGTCTAGAGACACTGATTGGCTGGTGCGGTGGACTGACTTACACATACACATGTTTACGTGTGACTGTGTCTCGCTGCCCTGTGCTGCAGTACACGGATCTTGCGCTGCAGGGGCCACCGCTCCAGCTGCAGTGTGTGGCCTCGGCAGTCGAAGCACGTGGGCCTGTGTGCTCTGCAGCGTGCGGGTCTTAGTTCCCCGGCCAGGGATGAACCCGTGTCCCCTGCCTCGCAAAGCAGATCCTTAACCACCGGACCACCAGGGAAGTCCTTCTTTATTCCTATTAAGGTATTGTTGATGTGCAGTATTATCATCGTTTCAGGTGTACAATCTAGTGATCCAAAATTTTTACAGATTATACTCAAAATGTTATAGACTACATATAAAGTTATTATAAAATATTGGCTATATTCTTGACTTACAGCCATTATCTTGGAGTAAACACATTGGCACACATTTTCATAGCCTATCATGAATACCATGAATATCTGACAAGACTATTTCAAGAGAGGAAAACTCGAATCTCAGTCTCCCAAATCAACTTAGATTGAAAAGAACTTTTAAAAATGGGGGGGGGGGGAGGGAGTCCGATTGTAACCTGATTGCTCAATTCACACAAGCAGTGGGTGATTAACACATATTTAAATAAATATCACGGCAGCCAGTGACTGCAGCCACGAAATTAAATGCTGGTTGGTCTCTGAAAGAAAAGCTATGATAAACCTGGACAGTGTACTAAAAAGCAGAGACATCTCTCAGCCAACAAAGGTCCGTCTAGTCAGGGCTATGGTTTTTCCAGTAGTCATGTATGGATGTGAGAGCTGGACCATAAAGAAAGCTGAACATCAAAGAATTGGTTCTTTTGAACTGTGGTGTTGGAGAACACTCTTGAGAGTCTCTTGGACTGCAAGGTGATCGAACCAGTCAATCCTAAAGGAAATCAACTCAAAATATTCATTGGAAGCACTGATGCTGAAGGTGAAGCTCCAATATTTTGGTCACCTGATGTGAAGAGCTGACTCATTGGAAAACACCCTGACGCTGGGAAAGATTGAAGGTGGGAGGAGAAGGGGACAGAGGATGACAGGGTTGGATGGCATCACTGATTAGTGGACATGAGTTTGAGTAAACTCTGGGAGATAGTGAAGGACAGGGAAGCCTGGAGTGCTGCAGTCCGTGGGGTCGCAAAGAGTCAGACACAACTTAGCAACTCAACAACAAGTAAATATCAATTTCTCCAGATAACTCAGAGATCTAATTCAGCTTACTGTCATAGAAGTTTTAGACAAAAAGCACAGAATGAAGAAGAAAGCCCTGCCCAAGGATCATGGAGCCCCGAGGAGCCATGAAGGACCCAGGGGCTTCTTCCCAGGAGGGCAGGGGACAGCGATACAAGAAAAAGACAAGTCCCTGAAGGGGGCTGTGATGGGGGAAACCCACACTCCGGGGCAGGGGAGGAGTCAGTTTCCTTCCTTATTCCCTGAGCATCTCCTCTGGGCTCTCGGCCACGCAGACGGCACTGAGCCCAGGGAGACGCTGACCGTGTGCCCCTCATAAAGAGCAGACTTGTGGACACAGAGAGGAGGGAGAGGGTGGGACGAATGGAGAGAGTAGCATGGAAACACGCACACCAGCTCGTATAAAACAGACCACGGGGGAATGTGCCCTGTGACTCAGGGAGCTCACACAGGGGATCTGTGACAACCTAGAGGGGAGGGAGGTTCTAGAGGGAGGGCATGTGACACATATGGCTGATCCATGCTGATGTATGGCAGAAACCAGCACCATATTGTAAAGTAACGATCCTCCAATTAAAAAAAAAAAAGTGTCTCTGGGGATCTGAGTCCTGTGGGCAGCAGGGGCTGGCATCCTCCCTGAAGCATCTCCAGGGCCTCATGACCCCAGCCATGGTGAGGACCCCACAGGGACCTGCTGATGGGCGGGTAGAGAAGGAAGCAGACCCCGAGGCGAAGCTTGCAGAGGGAAGGAGCCTGGCCTTCCTCATCTGGAAGGGGCGTCTCAGGAAGTCACGGGGCTGGCTTCCTGCTCTGTCATGGAGACAAATGCCAGGCTTCCTGGGAGGGACAGTTCTTCTTTCTGTGGGGACACTGAAGTGACACCCTTGACGAGAAAAATCCGCCTCAGGCTGCCAACAGCCTGTGGGTCTCTCTGTCTGGAGGGCACCCAGGTCTTCTCCATTCTCACAGCCTGGACTGCAGGGAGGAGACGCCATGGCCCCCACCCTCCCTGCCTTGCTCTGCCTCGGTGAGATGAGGTGGGGAGGGGGGAGCCCTGGTCTGGAGAGACCCCCCAGCCAGCCTGCTCCATCAGGGGACCCCAGACCCCAGGAGGCTCCCGGGGAGGAGAGGCACTGCTCTCTGAGGGCACACCTCTCACAGGGCGCTCTCTTCCAGGGCTGAGTGTGGGCCTGAGGACCCAGGTGCAGGCCGGTGAGTCTGTCCCAGGGCCCAGCTCACTCCTCTCATGGGGATATGGGTCACCCCCAGGCTGCGGGGAGCGGGGGGCAGCTCGGGGCTCATGGAGTGGGGAGTCTGGGAGGTCTGGGCTGAGAGCCGGGGCCTGGGGGGGAACACCCCGTGAGCCTGCCTCTGATTTCCTTCCAGGGACCTTCCGCAAACCCATCATTTGGGCTGAGCCCAGCTCTGTGGTCCCCTCGGGGAGCCCCGTGACCATCTGGTGTCAAGGGCCCCTGCATGCCAAAAGCTTCAGCCTGAAAAAAGAGGGCAGCTCAGCCCCCTGGAACATACATCCGCCACTAGAGCCCTGGGACAAAGCCAGCTTCTCCATCAGGCACGTCACAGAGCAGCAGGCAGGGAGATACCACTGTTCCCACTTCATCGGAGTTAACTGGTCAGAGCCCAGCGAGACCCTGGAGCTGCTGGTGGCAGGTGAGGAGCCAGCGGGTCAGTTGGGGACCAGACTCTGCACAGGCCCCACCGGGGAGCCCCAAGGGTGATGCTGGGACCAGGGGGAGGGGTCCCAGGGAGGGACAGAGAGACGGGGGTTGGGAAGGGGAGAGACTCGGAGAAACAGAGACAGCACTGAGGGGCCAGAGAGGCCCGCAGAGTCTTGCTCAGAACCCGGGCCGGCGCCTGCACCCCCTTCCTCTCTGCAGGACGGCTCGGAGACAGACCCTCCCTCTCGGTGCGGCCGGGCCTCTCGGTGGCCCAGGGGGAGACTGTGACCCTGCTGTGTCAGTCAGGAAACAGGACGGACACTTTCCTTCTGTCCAAGGAGGGGGCAGCCCATCGCCCCATGCGTCTGCGCTCCCAGGACCAAGACGGGCGGTACCAGGCCGAGTTCTCCTTGAACCCTGTGACCTCAGCCCACGGGGGCACCTACAGGTGCTACCGCTCACTCAGCACAGACCCCTACCTGCTGTCACAGCCCAGTGAGCCCCTGGCGCTCATGGTCTCAGGTGAGGCCCTGGTCTGTCCCTCTCACTCAGCAGCTCGGGGCTCTGCCTTGGGAGCGCAGGGCCGTGGTGGAGGAGGGGACGCTGAGGGAGGGGCCCCATGACAGAGGGGCCTCAGAGCCTGTGCCCTGCCCCTTCCTCCCTCACCAGGGTCTCAGAGGGCCAAGTGGGCAGTGTGAGGGTCTCAGGGAGGCCACAGGGCCGTGCATGGCAGAGGGGAGTGAGGTGGGGACTCCGGGTCAGCCTGGCGTACGCCTTCCTGGGCTCATTCCCAGGACCCAGTCTCCCAGCCACAGACCCAGATCCGAACCTGGGGAGTCTCGGGGCTCTCTGCTCAGGGAAGACAGCCCACCCCAGGGCGCTTTGATATTCTCTGGGAGAACAAGGCCCCCTCAGATCGTCAAGGGCCGGTGGGGAGTCAGGCGGAGATGACGGGGGAGCCACAGGCTGCAGGGGCCTGAGGCTGCTGCATGGGAATCAGTCTGGGAAAGAGCAGGCCCATCCCAATCCATCCTGCCCCCGGAAGCTCCAGGGATCACCCCCTCCCCAGGCAGAGTCAAGCTGACAGAGGCAGAGGGCTGAGCCAGCGCCTGTGGGGGGCGGTGATGGGTCCATGGGACCCCGCAGACCACCGCTCAGGGGTGGGCCCCACCCTGTGGTGTCTGAGCTCCGTCAGCTCAGAGTCCTGAGCAGGAACGTCTGAGACAGTAAGATAGAGAGGCCTCGTGACACGGCCCACCCACAGCCTCCCTTCAGGACCCTCGGGCCCCGTTGACACCCTCCCCCAGCACCGCGGTCAGACCCGCGAGTGGGAACGAGGACATCGTCCCCGTCAGGGGCTGGGCTCCGGGGCCACGTCTTCTCCCAGGAACGGGTGCCCTGGGCGCACACCCCGGTTCCTGGTGACGGGGCCAGCGCTGACCAGTGCGCCCTCAACCCAGACTACACGGTGCAGAATCTCATCCGGGTGGGCCTCGCGGCCTCGGTCCTGCTGCTCCTTGGGATCCTGCTCTGCCGGGCTCGGCGCGACCACAGAGAAGCCCGAGAAGCAGCCCGGAGGTGAGAACCGGGACCTCGCACCGCCCTGAGCGCTGGAGCCCGGGAGGCGAGCTTCCGGCCCAGGAGCTTCTAGAAGAGCCTTTGACCCCGGGGGAGAGACGCGCCGCTGGGCGGGAGGAGGCCCCGGCGGCAGCGGGGCGCTGGGGGCTCGGCCTTGGCTCACGGGGCGGGACGCGGGGGCCCCTCCCTCCCAGGGCGGAAGCCCCGACTCCTGTCTCCGCTCACCCCCGGCTCAAGGCACCTCCCAATGCTAGGGGGCGGGTCCTCGCCCTGCATGCCGGTAAGCTCTGTCCACTTATGGAGGACGTGAGCTTCATTGTTAATGCCAGCCGCCTCTGGTGTGCGCTAAGACCTCCATCCCTTCTCAGA
Organism: Bubalus kerabau; assembly: GCF_029407905.1. Lineage (NCBI taxonomy): Eukaryota > Metazoa > Chordata > Mammalia > Artiodactyla > Bovidae > Bubalus > Bubalus kerabau. The sequence goes on from NC_073640.1 coordinate 67,739,524, forward strand.
AACAGAATGATGTGGACTTCTCCAGGGTTCCAGAGTTAAAACTCCGCCTGCCAGTGCAGGAGCTCGGGTCTGATCCCTGGTTCCGGAAGATCCCAGCTAAGCCTATGTGCCCCAACGACTGAGCCCGCATGCCCCCGCGCTCTGCAGCAGGGGAAGCCCTGGGCTGCAACTGGAGAGTAACCGCCACTCTTCACAACCAGAGAAAAGCCCGGGGGCAGCAGCAGTGAAGACCCAACACAGCCAAAAACAAATAAATAAATACTTTTGTATATAAAACAGATTGTCATGTAAGAAACTGAATAAATGGGTGAAGGTGGGGCCCCACCGGGAGCAGATGGATCCAGAACTCTTCCCTGAACCCCCTGGACCCCTCACGCCCTGCTCTCATCAGATGACACCCGGTGTCGTTTCTGCAGACACCATCGCTGCGAGGGGACACCCTGACGTTTGAAGTGACAGCCAGGTGCTCTGCTGGTAAACAGCTAAGGAATACAACAGTTTATAAAGAGCCCAGATGTGTGAGCTGTGTGTCCCCTTTGGTGCAAACGCTCTCCGTGGCCAACCTCAAGGAGCCCGGGTGAATGCGCTGAAGGCCGGGTGGGAAGGAAGGAGCAGGCTGACTTTCCCATAGGAGCGAGTCTGATCCAGCCAGCCCCCACCGATGGCCCCACGCGCACAGATGTCTCCTTTGTGTTAGGTTAGATCATTTCCATGTCAGTTTCAAGCCCCACTTTCCACGAAATCAGATGCCAAAACCTTAGTTCATCAGACGAGGGGGAAAGAGAAAACTATGCAAGTACCAGTTGCGGGAGAAAACACGGAGCACTTTGGCTCCAATACTTTGCAGCTTGAAGGGCAAACCGCCTCAGTAATTTGGGGAGGAAATAACAGCCATCAGTTAAAAGGGAGAGACACACAGCCCCCACCCAGAGTTATGTAACTGAGGGGGAAATTGTGCCTAACCACCAGTACACAAACAGGAGAGTAAGGTCAGAGGGTCGCTCACATCAGACAGATCACAGAAAACCTCACAAACATGAATGCATGCGATGGAGCTTTTTTTGAGTTAAGAGAAGACCGCACTGACATACTGAGTTAACAAAAAGTTAAGACAAAACTCCTCAGAAACCATTTGCTAGTGATTCTCCCTTGTAAAATACATTAACACCAGTCTAGAAAGATCTGCAACCTGTTGCTAGTATTAGCTTTCCAAAACTGCTGGGAAACCCGCCAATCAGTTGCTGTACTTGGAAACCTCTGGTCTTCCAGGCACGCCTCTCCCTTCCTCCCACACCGACCCCCAAACCACTGCGGGTTTCCCGGGGGCGTGGGGGGCCCTTCCTCGACCCACTGATCTGAACAATTACAGGCGCTGGGTTGCTGTGCTGGGTCAGCAAGGACCTTAGGCTTCCCAGGGCAACAGCATGTCCACCTTTGTTCTCTCTCTCTTAGTGGAGCAGACGGCCATAGTTGAGAGGAACTAGAAGTGGCATACATGAATTATTTGGCTTTTCTTTTTTAGTGTAAACACAAACCAAGCCAGTGCTTGGCAACGGTCCAAACCTCTGGTCCTCCCCCGAAGGTTCCCCTAATGAAACCTTGAAGCCCAGCTCCCTCTTACTCAGATCAGAATTTGAGTGCAAAGAGAAACAAGGACCCTCTTTGATGACATATATATATATATATATATATATACACACACACACACACACACACACATATACACACACACAAACACACACACAAATATATACATACACATACACCCACACATATATATAGACACACATACACACACGTACACACACACATACATACATACACACATATACACACATACACACACATATATACACATATATATATACACATATACACACATACACATGCATATATATACACACACATCAGTTCAGTTCAGTCACTCAGTCATGTCCGACTCTTTGCAACCCCATGAATCGCAGCATGCCAGGCCTCCCTGTCCATCACCAACTCCCGGAGTTCACTCAGACTCACGTCCATTGGGTCAGTGATACCATCCAGCCATCTCATCCTCTGTCATCCCCTTCTTCTCCTGCCCCCAATCCCTCCCAGGATCAGAGTCTTTTCCAATGAGTCAACTCTTCGAATGAGGTGGCCAAAGTACTGGAGTTTCAGCTTCAGCATCATCCCCTCCAAAGAAATCCCAGGGCTGATCTCCTTCAGAATGGACTAGTTGGATCTCCTTACAGTCCAAGGGACTCTCAAGAGTCTTCTCCAACACCACTGTTCAAAAGCATCAATTCTTCGGTGCTCAGACTTCTTCACAGTCCAATTCTCACATCCATACATGACCACAGGAAAAACCATAGACTTGACTAGATGAACCTTTGTTGGCAAAGTAATGTCTCTGCTTTTGAATATGCTATCTAGGTTGGTCATGACTTTCCTTCCAAGGAGTAAGTGGCTTTTAATTTCATGGCTACAGCCACCATCTGCAGTGATTTTGAAGCCCAAAAAAATAAAGTCTGACACTGTTTCCCCATCTATTTCCCATGAAGTGATGGGACCGGATGCCATGATCTTCGTTTTCTGAATGTTGAGCTTTAAGCCAACTTTTGCACTCTCTGCTTTCACTTTCATCAAGAGGCTTTTTAGTTCCTCTTCACTTTCTGCCATAAGGATGGTGTCACCTGCATATCTGAGGTTATTGATATTTCTCCCAGCAATCGTGATTCCAGCTTGTGCTTCTTCCAGCCCAGCGTTTCTCATGATGTACTCTGCATATAAGTTAAATAAGCGGGGGGACAATATACAGCCTTGACGTACTCCTTTTCCTATTTGGAACCAGTCTGTTGTTCCATGTCCAGTTCTAACTGTTGCTTCCTGACCTGCATACACATTTCTCAAGAGGCAGGTCAGGTGGTCTGGTATTCCCATCTCTTTCAGAATTTTCCACAGTTTATTGTGATCCACACAGTCAAAGGCTTTGGCATAGTCAATAAAGCAGAAATAGATGTTTTTCTGGAACTCTCTTGCTTTTTCCATGATCCAGCGGATGTTGGCAATTTGATCTCTGGTTCCTCTGCCTTTTCTAAAATCAGCTTGAACATCAGGAAGTTCACGGTTCACGTATTGCTGAAGCCTGGCTTGGAGAATTTGGAGCATTACTTTACTAGCATGTGAGATGCGTGCAATTGTGTGGTAGTTTGAGCATTCTGTGGCATTGCCTTTCTTTGGGATTGGAATGAAAACTGACCTTTTCCAGTCCTGTGGCCACTGCTGAGTTTTCCAAATGTGCTGGCATATTGAGTGCAGCACTTTCACAGCATCATCTTTCAGGACTGAAATAGCTCAACTGCAATTCCATCACCTCCACTAGCTTTGTTCGTAGTGATGCTTTCTAAGGCCCACTTGACTTCACATTCCAGGATGTCTGGCTCTAGGTCAGTGATCACACCATCGTGATTATCTGGGTCGTGAAGATCGTTTTTGTACAGTTCTTCTGTGTATTCTTGCCACCTCTTCTTAATATCTTCTGCTTCTGTTAGGCCCATACCATTTCTGTCCTTTATCGAGCCCATCTTTGCATGAAATGTTCCCTTGGTATCTCTAATTTTCTTGAAGAGATCTCTAGTCTTTCCCATTCTGTTGCTTTCCTCTATTTCTTTGCATTGATCACTGAGGAAGGCTTTCTTATCTCTTATTACTATTCTTGGAACTTTGCATTCAGATGGGAATATCTTTCCTTTTCTCCTTTGCTTTACACTTCTGTTCTTTTCACAGCTATTTGTAAGGCCTCCCCACACAGCCATTTTGCTTTTTTGCATTTATTTTGCATGGGGATGGTCTCGATCCCTGTCTCCTATACAATGTCACGAACCTCATTCCATAGTTCATCAGGCATTCTATCTATCAGATCTAGGCCCTTAAATCTATTTCTCACTTCCACTGTAATATCATAAGGGATTTGATTTAGGTAAGGAGCAGCAGCTGCACTTTGCTGGAGCAGCCGTGAAGAGATACCCCACATCCAAGGTAAGAGAAACCCAAGTAAGATGGTAAGTGTTGCAAGAGGGCATCAGAGGGCAGACACACTGAAACCATACTCACAGGAAACTAATCTAATCACACTAGGACCACAGCCTTGTCTAACTCAATGAAACTAAGCCATGCCCTATGGGGCAACCCAAGATGGGCGGGTCATGGTGGAGAGATCTGACAGAATGTGGTCCACTGGAGAAGGGAATGGCAAACCACTTCAGGATTCTTGCCTTGAGAACCCCATGAACAGTATGAAAAGGCAAAATGATAGGATACTGAAAGAGGAACTCCTCAGGTCAGTAGGTGCCCAATATGCTACTGGAGATCAGTGGAGAAATAACTCCAGAAAGAATGAAGGGATGGAGCCAAAGCAAAAATAATACCCAGCTGTGGATGTGACTGGTGATAGAAGCAAAGTCCGATGCTGTGAAGAGCAATATTGCATAGGAACCTGGAATGTCAGGTCCATGAATCAAGGCAAATTGGAAGTGGTCAAACAGGAGATGGCAAGAGTGAATGTCGACATTCTAGGAATCAGCAAACTAAAATGGACTGGAATGGGTGAATTTAACTCAGATGACCATTATATCTATGACTGTGGGCAGGAATCCCTCAGAAGAAATGGAGTAGCCTTCATGGTCAACAAAAGAGTCTGAAATGCAGTACTTGGATGCAATCTCGAAAACGACAGAATGATCTCTGTTCATTTCCAAGGCAAACCATTCAATATCACAGTAATCCAAGTCTATGCCCCAACCAGTAATGCTGAAGAAGCTGAAGTTGAATGGTTCTATGAAGACCTACAAGACCTTTTAGAACTAACACCCAAAAAAGATGTCCTTTTCATTATAGGGGACTGGAATGCAAAAGTAGGAAGTCAAGAAACACCTGGAGTAACAGGCAAATTTGGCCTTGGAATACGGAATGAAGCAGGGCAAAGACTAATAGAGTTTTTCCAAGAAAATGCACTGGTCATAGCAAACACCCTCTTCCAACAACACAAGAGAAGACTCTACACATGGACATCACCAGATGGTCAACACCGAAATCATATTGATTATGTTCTTTGCAGCCAAAGATGGAGAAGCTCTATACAGTCAACAAAAACAAGACCGGGAGCTGACTGTGGCTCAGATCATGAACTCCTTATTACCAAATTCAGACTTAAATTGAAGAAAGTAGGGAAAACCACTAGACCATTCAGGTATGACCTAAATCAAATCCCTTATACACACACATACACATACATATATGTATATATGTACGTGTGAACTTGTGTGCTCACTGATGTCCGACTCTTGCGACCCCATGGATTGTAGCTCACCAGGCTCCTCTGTCCATGGGATTTCCCAGGCAAAAATACTGGGTTAGGTTGCCATTTCCTCCTCCAGGGCATCTTCCTGACTCACGGACTGAACCCACGTCTCCTATGGGTCCTGACTGGCCACTTCCTCCCATCCATTACAAAAGCAAACCGAAAAACAAAACAGGATTGAAATCCCAACTCAATCCGCACTGTGATGCGGTTCACAAAAGGAAACGCTGCCAGATGTGTGAGCAGCGCCTAGCCACACACAGCAGCAAATAGGCAAGCACTACTTCTGCTTCTCAGGAAACATGACGGCCAGCTCTGCGCATCTGTCCAACTCCTCCCCAAAGGTGGTCACACCTGCACACGTGCATGCACGCGCACACACACACACTTTTACACACAAACCACCTGGCGTCAGAAGCACCAAGAAAAACATGCAACACCAGAGTGGCTGGAGTGAGGTGTGCGCAGATTCAGACTCCAGGGCTCACATAGCTGGGTCTGGCGCCCTGGCGGCAGGGCCATCATGAGCCCGGAGCAGGGGCGCCCTGAGGGCCGGGAAGGGACAGCTCCGGCTGGGCTCCATGGCCTCCATGGCGGCAAGACTTGGTGCTCACCACTGTGGTGGCGAGGCAGCCCAGGGGAGCCCCTGTGGTCACATGCAGGGCCATCGGAGGACAGGACAGGGCATGGTGTGCTGGCCTCTCTGCATCTCCTGCTGGGACCCTGGAGGGCACGTACTCCACTTCACTGCCCACCTTCCGGCCCTCGGGTCTGCCCGGGGAAGGGGCGCCCATTCCTGCTGCAGCCAGCACGGCCACCACCTACAAGAGCCAGAAGCTGCAGGTGGATGCCCCTCAACCAGGTCCTGGGGGTGCACCTGTCCCCAAAGGCACGCTGCTGAAATTGCCTTGGCTACACACACCATCTCTTCCTGTTCGGCCTGGAGGCTGAGAGACAGAGGGGACCGGAGTTCCGGCGGGCCCAGCCCCAGAAACCACAGCCCACCATGATCCTGCACTCCCACTTCTCGGCATCGAAGACCAGTGACCCACTACCGAGGTTCCTCTCAGTCCCAAGTCAGCAGCGGAGATTCTGTGGCTGGTCTGAATGGCCGGCACAGCCCTGGGACTCAGCCTTCTGCAGGAGGCGGTCGGGCTGGCAGCGCTGGCCTTTCTGAGAGCCCTCTGCCAGCTGGACACTCAGACCTGGCCCACTTCCCAGGCGGTACACGGATACAGCCTCTCAGCTGGCAGAGAGCACCTGGAGCCCAGGGGTGGGGGGACTGTCAGGGGAGGGCGTGAGGACTGCAGAAGCACTGCACCCCGGGCGGAGGTCCGGCGGGGAGACCTCCTTCCAGCAACCGCCCACCACCCCGGGTGTCTGGGGCAGTTTGCGAAGCCACCATTAGGACTAAGGCAGTCCTTGCAGAGGCGGGCAGAAAGGATGGCAGTGGAAGGACACCCTCCCCTCCTGTCCCCCAGATTCAGGAGGTTCAGGTGGAACAGTTCCGGGACGCCCCCCACCCCGGGTGCACTAGGGGTCATCACCTAGGGACTGCAGCTGTTGACCCGAATCAGGGTGAGACGGCCCCCACGCCCACTCGCCAGGGTTCCTGAGCCCGACTGCCACCCAGTCCTCTGCGTGAAGGCCTCAGCCCTCAGCGGTCAGGAGGCGGGGCAGGGCCAGGACGGGGAACAGTGCCACCCTTGCTCATGCAATGCTCTGAGGGGCAGTTCTCACCAGCATAGCCCCTTCCCGTTCCCCTGTCTGCTTCCACACACCGAGCAGAGCCCTCTCTGGAGTGGCCCCCAGGCCTTGCCTCTCCCCAGCCTTAATTACCCCTTCTCTTCCAGCCACTGGGCAGTCCAGCCGACCTGGAGAAGCCCCCTGCTCTAACACCCCTGCCCAGGGGAGACTGGGAGGCAAGCTGACCACCGCGGTCTTCACAGACCCCGGAGGCAGTTCAAATAGCGAACACGGTAGGGCTTGAGAAATACAGGACGCTCTTGGGGAACATTTCGCTGAGCCCCAGGCCACCCAGACTGCCTGAGACGAATGCGCAGCAGAGTGAAGGCCCAGCGGCAGGAACCAGGGCGGGGCCAGGCAGCAGGGCCAGGCAGCAGGGCGTCACTGTGGCCCCCCTGCTGAAGTCACAGGCAGGGCCAGGTACGGGCGGGTTCCCCCCAAGCCTGCCCGTGATGGAGGCCACCGGCCCCTGGAGAGTTTGGGACGCCAGCCCCCGTATCAGAGCAGAGCCACAGGCCAGAGAAGGGCCGGGGAGCCCGGCGCCCAGGCGCTGTCAGAAACACCTCAGGTTGAAGAAGCCCAGGGCGGCAGGGAACTCCCTCACGGGGACCGTGAGCAGGCTGGCGGTGACGTCGGGGACGAAGACCGCTCCGTGAGGCCGCGGATGGGCCCCTAGTCCCGGCTGGTCTGGACGGACCCGGAGAGGCCCTGCCGGCGCCGGGCAGGGCCCCAGGAGGAGCTTCTCTTCTCCCCGCCGTCTTCCCAGCTTCTCCCGAGGTCGGTAGGCCCTCCTGCCCGGGGTGTGCGGCGTGGACATGGTCTCTCTTGCCTGCAGGGATGGAGCAGCTGGCCGCCCGGCGCCCCCAGGTCCCTTCGGACGTCTTCGGCACCCTGGCCGGCTCGTGAGCCTCCGGGCCGACTTCAGCGCCGGGGCCAAGGGCTGCGGCCCGCTTCTTCGGGATGGGATGCTTCAGTTTGGGGTTGCCTACCAGGATCCGGGCGGCCTCTGAGGCACCGGGTGAGTCTCCAGGCCGGGGCCCCCGGGCGTCTAAGTCGGCTCATCCTCTCCTTCTGAGGACTAGGAGGACCGGGAGGCCGGAGAGGACGGAGAGGAAAGAGAGGCTTTGGACTGGAGGGGGCGCCGGGTTCCTGAGCCTGGAGCGCCGCCTACAGGTGGACATACCCGTGCGCGTCCCCGGCCTGCCCCAGGGCGCTGGCCGCGCTTCCAGCCTCTCACCTGCCCCTCGGGTTCCTCTTCTGGAAAGCCGAGGCAGGCTCGGGTCGGGGTGTCTTCCTTGGCGCCCAGCCGTTGCGTCTGGGGGGCCCGTCGCCCCACTTGACCAGGCACCCGCGCTCGCCCTTGCGGAGCCGATGGCTCAGGCTGTGTGAGGCGCGGAGAGGTAGACCGGCTCGGTGGGGCTCAGCCCCTCCCGGCAGCCATGCGCCCCGCCTGGAACCGCCCCGCTCCGCACCGCCGCGCTCCGTCCCGCACCGCTCCGCACCGCCCCGCCCCGCGCGCCTGGCACAGCACCGCCCCCCCCCCCCCCCCCGCGTGCGACCCACCCGGACCGCAATGCCCTCAGCTCACAGGCACAGCCACCAACGAGCTCCGACCCGCCCTGCGGTGGAGTTTTAAATGACAGACAGTCACCAAGTTCAACTACTACAGTAATACAGACCAATTTTCAAGCATGATAGCGAAAAAGTGAAGAAACACTGTGTATGTGTGTCATGTATCCCGCTGCATCCAATTCACAAGGAGACGCACGTGTTACTTGGGAGGAAGAACTTTGTGGATTCTTAGGACTAGAGGAAGATGTGCTGGATGAAGAACAAGCTGGAATCAAGACAGCCGGGAGAAATATCAATCACCTCAGATATGCAGATGGCACCACCTTATGGCAGAAAGCGAAGAAGAACGAAAGAGCTTCTTGAAAGTGAAAGAGGACAGTGAAAAAGTTGGCTTAAAGCTCAACATTCAGAAAACTAAGATCATGGCATCCGGCCCCATCACTTCATGGCAAATAGATGGGGAAACAGTGGAAACAGTGACAGACTTTATTTGGGGGCCGGGGGGGGGGTGTCCAAAATAATTGTAGATGGTGACTGCAGCCGTGAAATTAAAAGACACTCCTTGGAAGAAAAGTTATGACCAACCTAGAACAGCATATTAAAAAGCAGAGACATTACTTTGCCAACAAAGGTCCGTCTAGTCAAAGCTATGGTTTTTCCAGTAGCCACGTTTGAATGTGAGAGTTGGACTATAAAGAAAGCTGAGCGCCAAAGAATGATGCTTTTAAATGGTGCTGTTGGAGAAGACTCTTGAGAGTCCCTGGGACCGCAAAGAGATCCAACCAGTCCATCCTAAAGGACAGCAGTCCTGAATAGTCTTTGGAAGGACTAATGCTGAAGCTGAAACTCCAATCCTTTGGCCACCTGATGGGAAGAGCTGACTCATTGGAAAAGACCCAGATGCTGGGAAAGACTGAAGGCGGGAGGAGAAGGGGACGTCAGAGGATGAGATTGTTGGATGGCATCACCGACCCAATGGACGTGAGTTTGAGTAAACTCTGGGAGCTGGTGATGGACAGGGAGGCCTGGCATGCTGCCGTCCATGGGGTCACAGAGTCGGACACGACTGAGCTGAACTGACAACTAGAGGATGGAAAGCTCCCACGTGACCTCCTGGTCCTCACACACGGAGGAGGGGGCGGGGGCACTGTCAGAGGGAAGCTCAGGGGCTGCTGGAATGCGGTCCTGTCCCTCCTGACCCACAGGTACTGACTCCTGTCTGTGGCTCCTTACTGGTGAGCCGTCCCTTTGCTCCATCACCCTCCCTAGCTTCTCACCTCTGAGTGGAGCGGGGCTGAAGCAGGCTGGGGAAGGCCAACCCCTGCCTAGGGGCTGATTCACAGCAAAGTAGCCGTCCATCAGTCACGGCAAACTCTCCACACACTCTCAGCGTGTTTCCACACACCATGACCTCAGCTGCCCGATCGGCATCATGAGTCCAGCCAGACGATGAGCCGTTGACCAGGGGGAAACAGGGCCTCAGACACACACTCTACCACCGGACGACATGAGGTGCAGAATTTGAATGGGGTCCATGTCAGTTTCTGAACATAAAAATCAAGAATCTCAATCTGGCTGGAGGTCGCCACTATGGACGTGAAGGGTTCAACCCTATGCGCGGTAGGGTGGGGTCACAGAATGTTTGGTTCCAGAGTGAACCAAATCAGGAAGCCTGGGCTCTATCTGGTCCTCAGTGAGGGCAGTGGGTGGAGGAGAATGCTCATGGAGGGAAGGGCGTCCCTCTCCTCTGGAGTTCCTGTGCCCAGGTCCTCGCAGCGACGAACTAGAATGAGCCGATCAAATACAAAAGCGCAGCTGTAGAGCCGGGATCAGCTACATAATTTAGGGGAACAGTGAAAATCGAGAATGCAGGGCCCCACGTTCACATGTCAAGACGGTAACCGGAGAGCATTAAAGCCAGGTGGAAGCCTGTCTGATCGCAGAGCCCCGCCCACGAGCGGCTCTGCACGCAGCAGTGGGCAGCCGGCGGGTGCACACCGCGGTGCCGCCAGGACTTCCGGGGGGCCTCCTGGGGCCCCGCCCATGTGGGTGCCGCAAGCACACCACACACACCACGCACTCCACCACGAAACTACGAGGTTGGGGCGTCTCTTTTGTGAGGGTGCTCCCAGGTTCATGCGGGAATTTACCTAAAACACACGGGATTAGGGCAACGGTCTAAACCACTGACGTGTCTGACTCCAGGAATCTGCCTGCTCTGCCACACGGTTCCCAGCTCAGACCTACCCAGTGCCGCCCTGAGGAGTTGGCAGGACCCTCACGCCCACCGGCATGGTCGGATGTCATCTCAACCCCAGGCTCTCTAACCAAGGCCGGCAGCCGCGCACAGGGGAGTCAGGCTCTGGGGTCAGGTTTGCCGGGCTTCCATTCCCAGATGGAAATTTCTGGAGATCTGAGCCTGAAGAACAGACCCAGTGACCCTGAGCCTTGGTGCTGTCATCGGGCGAATGGAAAGGCCCCGGCAGAAGGAGAGCTCTGATGACAGGCCCTGAAATAACGGGCCTGACACGAGTCTCCCCTCCCTGAGAGAACTTGCGTGTGGAGAGGAGGAAGCCTGGGGCCTCTTGATCAGAGGATCTCTCTGCACCACCATCCCGGGTGTGCAGCCTCGTGTGCCGAGCACTGAGCAGGTGACGACTCGGGGCGGGGGAAGGAGGGACGCTCCGAGCTCCGGCGGCAGCAGGCGCCCTGAGACCCCCAGACAGGACAGCTGCCCCGGTCCCTGCAGGTGGGCAGCAAGTTCGGGCACCGGGAAGGCCCTCAGGAGGTGGTGCGGACAGGGCAGGGGCCCCGAGCCCTCCCCCGCTCTCTGCTTCGGTCCTCAGGGGTAAAATGGAAGCTGACACACAAACAGACGACCGAGGGGGGGGGGGGGGCGGGAGGTTCTGACAGGGTCAAGACGACTCAAGGGGGAGAGGACATTCTCTGAGACAAACGGAGCTGGGAAATTCGGATATCCACCCGCAGAACGAAGATCGATGTGACACACGCCACATAAAAAGATCAGCTCAGAATGGCTCCATGTGACAGCTAAAATTCTCTAAGAGAAAACAGAAAGTAAATCTTCATCTGTTGACTTGACAATAGATTCTTTGCTATGACAGGAAAAGGACCAGAAGAAAAGAAAAGAAAAGAAAAAGAAAAGATGAATTTCACCAAAATTTACCCTGGTGGTACCTCAAAAACACTCTCCAGAGTATAAAAGACAGCCAACAAAATTTGAAAAAAATATTAGCACATCGTCTAGTCAGAGTATAGTATCCTGATACATGAAGAATATCTTTAACTCAATAACAAGAAGTGACCCAATATTTTTAAAACAGTCAAAGGCTTAAATAGATATTTCTACAGAGAAGATATACAGGTGGATGGCTAGCACAGGAAAGGATGTTTAGAACATCTGTCATTAGGGAAATGAAAGTTAAACCACGATGAGATACCGTTGGAACTCAAGGAGATAGACCATGATTTGAGAAATTAACAACTGGTGATGAGGCAGTGGAGAAACCTGAAGCTGTGACATTGCGGGTGAGAATGGGAAATGGCTCCACCACTGTGCAAAGCAAGTTGGCAGTTCCTGGAAAAGCAAACCGGAATTAGCATTTGGCGTAGAAGGCCCATTTTGTGGTGCAGTTTCAGTTCTGCAAGATGAATAGGCTCTGGAGACATGCTGAGGCACGGAGTGCTGACCTGTGGCTGGCTACACCGTGCTGTGCACCAGGCGGCACAGAAAGCAGACCCCCTGTTAAGCGCTCCTACCACAATTAAAAAACAGAAAGCCGCCAACAGATACTCAAACATTTATGCAGGTATGTTCACTGAGGTAGCCACAGGAGACAAAAAAGGACAACAATCCAGATGTCCATTGCTGATGAGTGGATTAAAAAAACACCATTCACTGTTTTCAAATGGTATTCTGTCCAAAGCACAGAGACAGAGACCCCAGGATGCAGGAGGCTCAGTGGGGACAGACTTTCTTGGGGGAGAGGGGAATGTCCTCAGCCCGGATCTGACCCCAGACCTCAGGGCGCAGAGCAGACCTGGAGCGTCCAGGACATGTGGTGGGGCGGGCACTCACAGGGAACTCTCTTCAGGGCTGTGCTGGGGCCCAGGGGACCAGGGACAACCAGGTGAGCCCCCAGACCTCCTGCTTCCACCCACCACCCCTGTTCACTGGGGAGCACAGCGGGTCAGGGCCACTGGTGGCCCATCTGGGAGGGGCCTGGGTGGCAGCTGGGAAACCTGGGGGAGAAGGTGCCCTGACTCCTCAGCTCTGATTCCTTTCCAGAGGTTCTCCCCAAACCCTCCATCCGGGCTGACCCAGGCACCATGGTCGCCCAGGGGAGCCCCGTGACCATCTGGTGTCAGGGGTCTCTGCTGGCTGATGTCTACCCTCTGCATAAAGAGAGGAGCTCTGTATACTGGGAGGCTAAGGGCCCTCAGGGTTCCAGGAACAAGGCCAGGTTGCCCTTTGAATCCTTGAGCTCAAGTGATGCCGGGCAGTATCAGTGTGCATATCAGAGCAGGTACAGCTGGTCAGCACAGAGTGACCCCCTGCTCCTGGTGGTGACAGGTAAGAGGGCGGGGTGGGTCCCTCCAGGTCCCCCCCACCGTGGGAGCCTCCTCATGGGCAGAGGAGCAGAGTGTGTGCTTAGGGGGCCCCTGCCCTCCCAGCCCACACCTGGGGTCACTAGGGTGGCAGTCCCCCTTTAACACAGCCCCTCACCCGCAGGAATGTACAGGAAACCCTCGCTGTCGACCCAGCCCGGCTCGGTTGTGCTCCCCGGAGACAACCTGACCCTCCAGTGTCGTTCAGGCCGGCCTTAGCAGATTTGCTCTGACCAAGGACGAGGGGCTCACCCCTCCCCTCTCTCTAGAAGGGCAGCAGAGCCCCGACCTCCCCCTGGGCTGGATGAGCCACGCCCATGGCGGCCGGTACAGATGCTACAGTGGACACAACCTCTTCTACATGTGGTGGGCCCCCAGTGCCCCCTTGGACATCCTGATCACGGGTGAGGAGCCCCTGTCCTGGCCCAGGTCCCGACTGTCTGCTCAGGGCGCTGGACCAGGGTTGGCCTTTGTGGTGACGGGTCCGGGGAGAGGGTGCTGGAGCAGAGGCCCAGGTGGGGCAGGGGTCTGGGGGGGAATGTGAAAACAGGAGTGAGAGACACGGAGATTAAGGAAAGACACACAGACAGGCTGAGAGGAGCTGGGAGGGCTCACAGGGAAGCCCCCTGCTCAGGGTCCGGGGTATGGGGAGGGGTTCTCTGCTCATCACCTCTGCCCTCTCCCCCAGGAATGCACAGGAAACCCTCCCTCTCTGCCCGCCCGGGGGCCTCAGTGCCCCGGGGAGAGAATGTGACCCTGCAGTGTCGCTCTGAGGTCCGGTCAGACACCTTCCATCTGTCCAAGGAGGGGTCGCTCGCTGCTCCCCAGCACCTTCGTCTGCAGGACCCGGCTCCACCCATTCAGGCCAACTTCACCCTGAGTGCTGTGACCTCAGCCCACAGTGGGACCTATAGGTGCTACAGCTCACAGAGCACCCACACACACACACACATGCTGTCCCTCCCCAGCAACTCCCTGGAGCTCCTGCTCTTAGGTGAGGAGACACTTGCCCATTCCCACTAAGAAGTCAGACCCACAGCTCAGCCCTGTCCCCGGGCAGCTCTGGGCTGCATGGGAAGAAGGGAGACACGGGGATGTCAGCCAGAGGAGACCCCACCTCACGGAGGGATGGATAATACAAGGGGGCCCCTCTCCCTCTGCTCCACATACTCCCTCCCCAGGGTCCAGGCAGTGCTAGGTGTGCAGAGAGGGGACTTAAGAGGGGAACGCTCTGGGCTTTGAGGGAAGACATGGAGCTAAAAGCAGCATGAAGACCCAGGCACACCCCCACATCCTCCTTCTGTCCTTGTTCCAGGGAGCAGCTGGGGCCTGCAGACCCCACCCACATGCGCGAGCTCCACGTCCGCTGAGTAACCGAGTCCTCCTAGCCTAGAGGAGACAGAGTTTTCCTGCCCTGGGCGACCTCCTGCTCCCCCTTCCCCACTAAACCTTTACAGGTTGTTTCCCACAGGGTCTAGGGTGGGGTGGGGATGAAGGGAGTGGGCTTCAGGTCCCAAGTATAACTGAGCTCACTGGTCCCTACTGGCTGCTCATAGTGAGAAGAATTGCGTGAAGGGGAAGCCACCCAGCTGGGCAGGGAGAGAAGAGGAGGCGTCCTCCCCGCCTCTGTCCGTGGTGCTGATTCCCGGAGCCTGAGAGTCAAGGACACCAAGGAAACCAGTCCCACAGCGTGCAGGGCAGAGTGACGGTGGCCTCTGTCCGTGGTACTGATTCCCGGGAGCCTGAGTGTCAAGGGCACCAAGGGAATCAGCCCCACAGTGTGTAGGCTGAGTGAAGGTGGCCTCCTCGCCTCTGTCCGTGGTGCTGATTCCCGGAGCTTGAGAATCAAGGGCACCAAGGGAATCAGCCCCACAGTATGCAGGGCAGAGTGAAGGTGGCCTCTCATTTCCAGGTCAAAGAGGTGGGAGGGTTCACTGGACAGTTACATGTAAATCAATGAAACTAGAACATTCTCCCACACTATATAAAAAACTCAAAACGGTTTGAAGATCTAAATGTTAGACATAACATCATAAAACTACTGGAAAAGAACATGGGCCAAGTACTCTTTGATATACATTGTATCAATATTTTCATAGATCAGCCTCCCAAGGCAAAATAAATAAAAGCAAAAATTAACAAATGGGACCTCATCAAACCTATAAACTTTAGCACAGCAAAGGAAACCTTCAACTAGAAAAGACTACATATGGAAAGGTAGAAACATTTGCAAATGATATGACCAAAATATATGAACTGCTCATATGACTCAAAATCAAAGAAACAAACAACCCATCAAAAATAGGCAGAACTGAACAGACATTTTCCCAAAGATATACAGATGGCCAACGGGCACACGAGAAGATGCTCAACACTGTCAATATTTAGAAAAATGCAGATGAAACCTGCAATGAGTTACCATCACACACCAGTTGGAATGGATATCAACAAATACAGGTAATAAATGCTGGAGAGGGTGTGGAGAAAAGAGAACCCTCCGACACCACTGGGACATGTGTGTGCTTCAGTCATGTCCGACTGTTTGCAAACCCATGGGCTGTAGCCTGCCAAGCTCCTCTGTCCATGAGATTCTCCAGGCAAGAATACTGGAGTGGGTTGTCATGCCATCATCCGGGCATCTTCCCCACCCAGGGGCTGAACGCGAGACTCTCTGGTTTCCTGCCTTGGCAGGCGG
The DNA here is from genome assembly GCF_029407905.1 of Bubalus kerabau. NCBI lineage: Eukaryota > Metazoa > Chordata > Mammalia > Artiodactyla > Bovidae > Bubalus > Bubalus kerabau. The sequence goes on from NC_073640.1 coordinate 67,755,504, forward strand.
CTTCTTTACCACTAGCTTCATCTCTCGTACCTTGAAAGGCACTTTTCTTCCAGTTTAGAGCCATCCTGCCCATGGCCACTAGAGGGCACATGAGAGACATAGCAGAGTCTGTCCTCGCGGCAAGACCCTGTTCAGGAGACACCCCCAGGACTTCCCGCTGAATCGGTGCCTCGTCCGCCCTCAGAAAAAGCCAGCTGCGTCCAGGAGAGACGATGAGCCCAACTGGTCCAGCGAGGCTCTTAAGGACCCCTCGGTGAGAGTCTCACACTTCACTGGTTAAATGAACCTCCCACCTAAACTGCTCATTCCCACATCTCTGCCACATCATAGCACTGCAGACTTCAAGGTGATGAATTCAGCAGAAAGCCCTGGACTGGGAGTTTGAACCACGAGGTTTCAGAAAGAGTACCGTGCGTTTCTATGTTGAATGTGGATAAATTGCATTTCCCTTCCCCGGCAGGTCTTGCCTCTGTTTAACAAAAAAGCAGCTATGATTCTACAAAGTAGTTCTGGGGCTCAAGAACTGGGGCACTGTGACTCCACCCAGGGCAAGAGACAGTCGTCCAGAAATGCAGATGTAGGAGTTCCTAATTAGTGAAAACAATTGTCTTAAAGAGGTTCAGTGAACTGACCTTCCACAAGGTGCCCAGAACACAGAAGGGGAGAGGAGAGTCCCTTCAATAAACAGTGCTGAAAGAGCCAGATGACAGCAGGTAGGAGAATGAAGCGGGACCCTCAGCTCACACTATATGCGAAATCATCTCAAAACGCAGCAGAGACTTAAACACAGGGCCTGAAACCATGAAAGAACAAGAAGAAACACAGGGGGAGCGTCGGGACATGGGTGTGGACAAGGTTTCTTTGGATATGACACCAAAAGCACAGGCAGCAAAGACAGAACCAGGTCAGGGGGAGTCCGGTAAATAAAACCCACCCAGCAAAGGAAACAGTCACAGGAAAGGCAATGGGTGCAACGGGAGACGTGTGCAAAAACACATCTGATAAGGAGCTACTTCTCAAATATACAAGGAGCTCACACAACTCAACCCAAAGTAACACCAACCCGGTTTTTAAATGGGCACAGGACCTGAACAGGTATCTCTCAAAAGACGATGTCTGAATGACCAAACAGACATGGAAAGGTGCTCAGCATCCACCAGTCCTCAGGGGAGCACACGCCAGAGCCAGTGAGATGTCACTGCACGTGTTACAGACACTTGACTCCTAGGAAAAAGACAACAAGTGCTGCCAAAATGCAGAGAGAAGAGAACCTTGTGCATGGTCGTTGGTAAGGCAAATCGGTGCAGCTACCATGGAAAACTATGGATTTTCCTCAAAAACTAAAAACAGAACTACCTACCATATGATCCAGCAATTCCACTCCGGGGTATGTATCCAAAGGTGAGGAAGCCAGGACCTCACAGGCGTATCTGCCCTTTGTGTTCACTGAAGCATTGTTCACAATGGCCAAGATATGGAAACAATTTCAGGGTCTGTCAATAGATAAAGGAATAAAAGAAAAATGAGACACACAAACACAATGGAGTATTTTTCAGCCTTTAACACGTTGGAAATCCTTCCTTTTGAGACATCATCGATGAACCTGGAGGACATTATGCCAAGTAAAGCAAGACAGACAGCAAACACAGTGAGCAGGAGCTCACTGACCTGTGGGATCTAATAGACTCAGAACCAGACGGGTAGTTGTCAGAGGCTGGGAAAGGGAGGGGGGGTGGAAATGGGGAGGGGCTGGTCATGGGGTCAAAGTTTCAGGGATGCAGACGAGAAAGTTCTGGAGACCTGATGTGCAGCGATGCGACTAGCACTGACCATACTCTACTGTAGACTCAATGCTCAGAGGGTAGCCCGGAAGTGTCCCCACCAGATCCGCAAACCAAGATGAACTACAGGAGCTGATGGACACGCTAATTAGCATGATCGTGCTGTTTCACAGGGTAAGCGTGTATCAGAACATCAGGCTCTGCATTTGAAATATACAAGTCTTGTCAGTTACACCTCAAGAAAGCTGAAAAGTTTTCCTTCATTTAAGTAGAACAAACATGTTGTAAGTGATTCCATTTCTAATTTAAGCCAGTTACTCTCATGTTTAATATATGTACGGACACTTTTATTTCTGAACAAATGTGCATTCTCCTCCTCCACTGAAGAAAACAAGGTCCTAAATATACTCCACCTGAACTCTGAGCACTCATGTATGGGCGTGCGTGCGTGCACACCTGTGTACCTACATGTCATGCATCTGTGGCCGCGTTTGTGTGAGCCAGTGTAATCTTCCAAAGCTCACATTTTGGCCCTGTTTTCCTCACTCTTGCATCTCACTTGCTCCATGACATTAGTTAGTATTCGTTTCAGTGTGAAAACAGTCAATAGCTAAGCCCTGGCTCCTCTGGCAATGCCATCTTTCACCCTCATTCTCTATCAAGCTACTTGAAAACATTTTATTTTTTTAAAGAAGGGTGTGTCTCAGCGACAAGGAGAGGAAAATACAGGTGAAGGTTAAGGGACCCATCCTCCCACAGCACTCCTTCTCGCTGAGGAAGAAGCAGCATGACCTGGTGGGCTTAGTGGCTGAGACTCTGCCCACAGGTCAGAAGTGGTGCCCGAATTTCAGGATTCAGAGACTTCTCCCTCTAATGACCCTTTCATGTTTCTCCTTTACAAATAATTTTTTGACTCAGTATAAAATTGTTCCTAATGAATTCCATGAAGGTGCTTCTCCAATATCTCCTGGCATCACCTTTTTGTAAGACGTAGTCTGATCCCAATAAGCTTGCCATTCTCTTGATAACTGAAAAAGGTCAGTTTTCATTCCAATCTCAATGCAGGGCAATACCAAAGAATGCTCAAACTACCATACAATTGGTCTCATTTCACATGCTAGCAAGGTAATGCTCAAAATCCTTCAGTCTAGGCTTCAGCTGTACCTGAACCAAGAACCTTCAGATGTACAGGGTGGATTTAGAAAAAGGCAGAGAAACCAGGCATCAAATTGCCAACATCTGTTCGATCATAAAAAAAGCAAAGGAATTCCAGAAAAACATCTACTTCTGCTTCATTGACTACACAAAAGCCTTTGGCTGTGTGGATCACAACAAACTGTAGAAAATTCTTAAAGAGATGGGAATACCAGACCATCTGACCTGCCTCCTGAGAAACCTGTATGCAAGACAAGAAGCAACAGTTAGAACCGGACATGGAACAACTGACTGGTTCAAAATTGGGAAAGGAGTACGTCAAGGCTGTATATAGTCACCTCGCTTATTTAACTTGTATGCAGAGTACATCAGGATAAATGCTGGGCTGGATGAAGCACAACGTGGATTCAACATTGCTGGGAGAAATATTAGTAACCTCAGATATCCAGATAACATTGCCCTAATGGCAAAAAGCAAAGAGGAACTAAAGAGCATCTTGATAAAGGTGAAAGGGGACAGTAGAAAAGCTGGTTTAACCTAAACATTCAAAAAACTAACATCATGGCATCTGGTCCCATCACTTCATGGCAAATAGATGAGGAAACAATGGAAGCAGTGACAGACTTTATTTTCTTGGGCTCCAAAATCACTGTGGACAGTGACTACAGCCATGAAATTAAGATGCTTGCTCCTTGGAAGAAAAGCTATGACAAACCTAAACAGCGTGTTAAAAAGCAGAGAGATTACTTTGCTGACAAATGTCCGTCTAGTCAAAGTTACAGTTTTTCCAGTAGTCAGGTATGAATATTAAAGTTGGACTACAGAGAAAGCTGAGCACTGAAGAACTGATGCCTTTGAACTGTGGTGCTGGAAAAGACTCTTGAGAGTCCCTTGGACTGCAAGGAGTTCAAACCAGTCAATCTTAAAGGAAATCAACCCTGAATATTCATTGGAAGGACTGATGCTGAAGCTGAGACTCCAATACTTTGGTCACCTAATGTGAACAGGCAAGTCATTGGAAAAGACCCTGATGCTGGGAAACATCGGGAACAGAAGAATTAGGGGGCAAAAGAGGATGAGAGGTTGGACGGCATGACCATCTTAATGGACATCAGTTTGAGCAAGCTCTGGGAAACAGTGATGGACCGGGGAGCCTGGCATCCTGCAGTCCATGGGGGTTGCAAAGACTCAGACACGGCTTAGTGACTGAACAACAGTGTATTTAAAATAAGCTTCACCTTTTCCTATTGCCTCTCTTTCCTTGACTCGGACACCCCACGTCTCAGCAGGCTGCTCTCCACAGCACTGTCCTCACTGGGGGTCAGGCCGAGGTCCACTCCTCACACTCACCATCTCTCATAGAAGGTTTCTCCCGGGAGTGGCCTGGGAGGCAGTCTGACGGGGGGCCCTCTGCAGCCACACCATGCCCCGGAGTCCACGGCCACAGACTCTGCCCCTGCTCAGAGCTGTGCCCTCAGGATGGGGCATGGGGGCCCCACAGCCTCCCGCACATGGACGCCATGGCTGATAGCGTGGGGCCGAGTGTGTTTCCTGCCAGGTGAGGGAGGCTGCATGGTGCTGACTGCAGGCCTGAGGCTATGAGCGGAGGGCTCCCAGTGCCCGCCAGACACTGCGGGAGGGGGGCTCCGGGTACCAGCCTCCATCCGGAGCCCTGGCCCTCCCTGCCTGTGAGGATGGGTGCCTCTCTGTGTGCACACAGGTGGAAACCTCTGCCTCTGACCCTGAGAACACTCCGGCCGCCGGGGCCACACCGCCTACCTCCCGTGCTTTGCTGTGGTTCCCCTCCGTTTGGGGAACTTTCTTTCTGCACTTGTCTGTTGCTCCGTGTTTCAGAAACACTCTCCAAGCACGTCTCAGCATTAGGAGCAGAAGAGGCCCTGGGTGGGCACCACACTCACCCACTTTGGTGCAGTCTCAGCCCGCAGCCCTTCACATCCATCCTCTCCTGCCGTCACCTCATCTGGAAATTGACCATGATGACGGCAGCAAGAGCCAGCAGCCCCTCTGAGGGCTGGGGCCGGGACAACAGGCAGAGGAGGAACCTCAGGCGCAGAGAAAGGACAAAGCCGCCCCAGGTACATGAGCAGCAGGCATATATTTACAGGAGCATCTGTTCTCCAACAGAGTGAGAGCCCTGACCCCAACCCATACCCCCTAAAGCTTGCAGAGTACATCATGAGAAACACTGGGCTGGAAGAAGCACAAGCTGGAATCAAGATTCCCAGGAGAAATATCGATAACCTCAGATACGCAGATGACACCACCCTTATGACAGAAAGTGAAGAGAACTAAAAAGCCTCTTGATGAAAGTGAAAGAGGAGAGTGGAAAAGTTGGCTTAAAGCTCAACATTCAGAAAACGAAGATCATGGCATCTAGTTCGATCACTTCATGGGAAATAGATGGGGAAACAACGGAAACAGTGTCAGACTATATTTTTGGGCTCAAAAATCACTGCAGATGGTGATTGCAGCCATGAAATTAAAAGACGCTTACTCCTTGGAAGGAAAGTCATGACCAACCTAGATAGCATATTCAACAGCAGACACATTACTTTACCAACAAATGTCCATCTAGTCAAGGGTATGATTTTTCCCGTGGTCATGTATGAATGTGAGAGTTGGACTGTGAAGAAAGCTGAGTGCTGAATAATTGATGCTTTTGAACTGTGGTGTTGGAGAAGACTCTTGAGAGTCCCTTGGACTGCAAGGAGATCCAACCAGTCCATTCTGAAGGAGATTAGCCCTGGGATTTCTTTGGAGGGAATGATGCTAAAGCTGAAACTCCAGTACTTTGGCCACCTCATGCGAAGAGTTGACTCATTGGAAAAGACTCTTATGCTGGGAGGGATTGGGGGCAGGAGGTGAAGGGGAGAACACAGGATGAGATGGCTGGATGGCATCACCAACTCTATGGACGTGAGTTTGAGTGAACTCCGGGAGTTGGTGATGGACAGGGAGGCCTGGCGTGCTGCGATTCATGGGGTCGCAAAGAGTCGGACACGACTGAGTGACTGAACTGAACTGACTGAAAGCTTGCAGGTGATGACAAGACCGGGAGGAGACTGTGCCCAAGGACCCTGGTGCCCTGAGGAGGCAGGAAGCACCCAGGGGCTTGTTCCCAGGAAGGTGGGCTGGACGGTGATGCGATAAAGAGAAACGCCCCTGAAGGGGGCTGTGATGGGGGGAACCTACACTCCAGGGCAGGGGAGGAGTCAGTTTCCTTCCATATTCCCTGAGTGGCGCCTCTGGGCTCTCAGCCACATGGACTCCACTGAGCCCCAGGAAGCTGTTGACCTCTGTCTCTGGGGATCTAAGCCCTGCAGGGCAGAAGGGGCTGGCATCCTCCCCGAAGCATTTACAGGGCCAGGTGACCCGTCCACGGAGAGGACCGCCGGAGACCTTCTGTTGTACGGGCATAGGAGGAAGCAGACCCCGAGGTGAGGCTCTCGGAGGGAAGGACATGCCCTGCTTGCCCACACCTGAAATGAGCGTCTCAGGAACACACTGGGACTGTCACAGGAATGAGAGCTAGGTTCTCATGAAGAGGTAGTTCCCCTTCCTGTGGCGTTGCTGATATGACGTGAAGCCCCAGCCTCAGAGAGGACACACCCTGTGGTCTGTCTGTCCAGAGGACATCCAGGTCTTCTCCATCCTCACAGCCTGGACCGCAGGGAGGAGATGCCATGGCCCCCACGCTGCCCGTCCTGCTCTGCCTCAGTGAGATGGGAGGGGCAGGGGGAGCCGTGGTCTGGAGGGACCCCCCAGCCAGCCTGCTCCCTCAGGGGACCCCACGGCCCAGGAGGCTCCCGGGGAGGAGAGGCGATGCTCAGAGCTGAGGGCACACCTCTCACAGGGCACTCTCTTCCAGGGCTGAGTGTGGGCCTGAGGACCCAGGTGCAGGCTGGTGAGTCTCTCCCAGGGCCCGGCTCCCTCCTCTCATGGGGACGAGGTCACCCCCAGGCCATGGGAAGGGGGAGGGCAGCTCAGGGCTCATGGAAGGGGAGTCTGGGAGGTCTGGGCTGAGAGCCGGGGCCTGGGGGAGACGCCCAGTGAGCCCGCCTCTGATTTCCTTCCAGGGACCCTCCCCAAACCCACCATCTGGGTTGAGCCAGGCTCTGTGGTCCCCTGGGGGAGCCCCGTGACCATCTGGTGCGGGGGGACCCTGGAGGCCCAGGAGTTCCATCTGGATAAAGAGGGAGGCCTGGTTCTCTGGGACAGACAGAAACCCCCGGGTCCTGGGGACAAGGCCAGGCTCTCCATCCACTACATGGGGCAGGACCACGCAGGGAGCTCTCGGTGCTACTACAGCGCCCCCACTGGCTGGTCAGAGCGCAGCGACCCCTGGAGCTGGTGGTGACAGGTGAGGGACACTCAGGGGCCTCAGGCTCTGCCCTCGGGAGGGGGGTCTGCTCTCAGGGGGTGCTCTTCCAGCCCAGCCCTTGGAGGGAGGGCGAGAGCCTCACGGAACAGGCTGCCTGCTTGTCTCCTAGGACTCTACGGCAAACCCAGCCTTTCAGCCCTGCTGAGCCCTGTGGTGACCTCGGGAGGGAATGTGACCCTCCAGTGTGGCTCCTGTCAGGGATTTAACAGATTCCTTCCGACCAAGGAAGGAGAAGACGAGGCCTCTTGGACCTTGCACAGCAAACCCCCAACTGGCAGACCCAGGCCCTGTTCCCCGTGGGCCCCGTGACCCCCGGGCACGGGTGGATGTTCAGATGCTACGGCTTTTACAGGGACACCCCCAGGGTGTGGTCGGCCCCCAGCGGCCCCCTGGACCTCCTGGTCTCAGGTGAGGAATCCCGTCCTGACCCCATACATTTGTGCAGACAAGACAACATACTGGGGTCTCTGCTCCCAGGGGAGCCCCTGTGAGAGGGTGGGGAGAGGAGCATGGGGCTCACAGGACAGACACACAGACTGAGACGGCGAGGCCTGGGGCCAGGCTGGTAGAGGGGTATCCACGGGGGAAGCGGTCCCTACAACCCAGCGCGTGTCTCTCCCCAGGGCTGTCTGGGAAGCCCTCCCTCCTGACCCCGCAGGGCCCTGTCATCACCTCTGGACAGAACCTGACCCTCCAGTGTCGCTTTGATGTCAGCTACGCCAGATTGGCTCTGTCCAAGGAGGGGGGACAGGATCTCCCCCAGTGCCCTGCCCGGAGGCCCCAGGGGGGGCTGTCTCAGGCCGACTTCCCCTGGGCCCGGTGGGCACCGTCCACGGGGGCGGGTACAGATGCTACGGTGGACACGGCCTCTCCTCCGAGTGGTCGGCCCCCAGTGAGCCCCTGGAGCTGCTGGTGGCAGGAGAGGAGCCAGCGGGTAAGTTGGGGACCAGACTCTGCACAGGCCCCACCGGGGAGCCCCAGGGGTGATGCTGGGACCAGGGAGAGGGGTCCCAGTAAGGGACAGAGACGGGGTGGGGGGAGGGGAGAGACTCGGAGAAAAGAGACAGCGTTGAGGTGCCAGAGAGGCCCGCGGAGTCTCGCTCAGAACCAGGCCCGACGCCCGCACCCCCTTCCTCTCTGCAGGACGGCTCAGAGACAGACCCTCCTTCTCGGTGCGGCCGGGCCCCTCGGTGGCCCCGGGGCAGAATGTGACTGCTGTGTCAGTCAGGAGACAGGACGGACACCTTCCTTCTGTCCAAGGAGGGGGCAGCCCATAGTCCTCTGCGTCTGCGCTCCCAGGACCAAGTCGGGCGGTACCAGGCCGAGTTCTCCTTGAGCCCTGTGACCTCAGCCCACGGGGGCACCTACAGGTGCTACCGCTCACTCAGCACAGACCCCTACCTGCTGTCACAGCCCAGTGAGCCCCTGGTGCTCGTGGTCTCAGGTGAGGCCCAGTCTGTCCGTCAACTCAGCAGCTCGGGGCTCTGCCCTGGGAGGGCAGGGCGGTGGTGGAGGAGGGGGCGCTGAGGGAGGGGCCCCCTGAGGGAGGGGCTCTCGGAGCCCGCGCCCCGCCCCTTTCTCCCGCACTGCGGTCCCGGAGGGGCAGGTGGGCAGTGCGAGGGTCTTGGGGAGCCCACAGGGCCGTGCAGGGCGGAGGGGAGTGAGGTGGGGACCCCGGGTCAGCCCAGGGCACCCCTTCCTGGGCTCAACCTCCCAAGATCCCATTCTCCCAGCCACAGACCCAGATCCGAACCTATGGCGTCTCGGGGCTCTGTGCTCAGGGGAGACAGCCCAGCCCAGGGCGGTGTGGGAGCCAGAAGATCTAATACCCCCTCAGGTCATCAACGGGAAACACAGGCTGCAGGGGCTCTGAGCTGCCGGGTGAAGGGCCAGGGGTCGGGGTCCAGGCTGGGGCTAGCAGGGCTGCGGAGGTGGAAAGCGGCCCCGTCCCCACCCCCTCTTGACCCCCAGGGGCCTCCAGGAATCAGTTTTTCCATCAGCTCCACCCCACAGTGGAGTCAGAAACTGCAGAGAGGGGAGCAGGCTCTTGGGGACGTGGTGGCGGTTCTGCGGAGGAGCAGGGCTGAGTTATGCTGCCCGTTCAGGCGCCTCTGGAGACACTGATGTGGACTCCCTCACCGTCACCACACCCCGGTGCGGGCCTCAGCTTCTCCCAGTGTTAATGGAGAGACCCGTGCCCCAGATCTTAGATTTCCTCTGTTCTGACCTGGGTATGACCCCACATCGGGCAAGGAGCACAGGGAGCCCCCAAAGAGGTGACTGTGGGGATCTGTGCCCTCCACTGCAGCATGTGGGAAGGGAGGGGAGAACCCAGAAGCCCCTCCACGCATCCTGCCCCTACCCGCTGAGGTGGGGGAGGGGAGGGGACAAGGGAGGACCCTCAGCTCCAGGTGAGACCCTCGGACAGCCCCCTGCAGGTGAGGAGCCCCCAGAGCAGAAAGCTGGTGTCCTCCTGGGGGCCAGCACAAGAGGAGCTCAGGACGCTCATGGCCCTGGTTCCAGTCCCGGCTCTGCCTGCTCCAGGCTGGATCTCCCTGGGCCTCAGTCTCCTCGTCTGCAAATGGGTGGGATGGGCTGGAGATGGACACACAGACCCCAGCATGAGTCCTCATACTGCAGGTGCCCAGTTAAACGGCACCCCTGGCTCACTCAGGCGTCTCTGGTGCCCCAGGCCTCACGTGGTACCTGAGTGTCCTCATTGGGGTCTCGGTGACCTTCGTCCTGCTGCTCCTCGTCCTCCTCTTCCTCTTCCTCCGACACCAGGGTCAGGACAGATGCAGGAAGTCGGTTAGTAGGGAACGGGGTGACTCGGACCCCTGGAGGCCTTAGGGCATCAGACAGAGGGAAACCAAGGACATGGGAACAGTCAGCTTAAAAAATTTTTTCCCACCATATGGAGGTTCCTTAAAAAGTAAAGGCAGAATTATCATATGGTCCAGAAAATCCACTGCTGGATATATGTTTCAATAAAATGAATTTGAAAAGATACAAACATTCCAATATTCATATAGGCAATTTACAATGGCCAAGATATGTCAGCAACCCAACTGTCCAGCAAGAAATGAATAGAGAAAATGTGGTGTGTGTGTGTGTGTGTGTATACCCACATATACATACAATGGAATATTACTCAGCCATAAAAAAGAAGGGAACTCTGCCATTTGCAACAGCATTCATGGACCTAGAGAGTATTACGCTTACTGAAATAACTCAGAGGAAGATAAACGCTTCATGATAGCATTGGTCATACTGAATCTGGAAAATAATACAAAGGGATGTATATGAAAAACAGAAACAGAGTCCTTGATATAGAAAAATAACTAATGGTTACCAGGGGGTCGGGCAGATTAGGGGTATGGACTAGGAGACCCAGACTCAGTTCAGTTCAGTTCAGTCGCTCAATCGTGTCTGACTCTTTGTGACCCCGTGAATCACAGCACGCCAGGCCTCCCTGTCCATCACCAACTCCCGGAGTTCACCCAGACTCATGTCCATCGAGTCAGTGATGCCATCCAGCCATCTCATCCTCTGTCGTCCCCTTCTCCTCCTGCCCCCAATCCCTCCCAGCATAAGAGTCTTTTCCAATGAGTCAACTCTTCGAATGAGGTGGCCAAAGTACTGGAGTTTCAGCTTTAGCATCATTCCCTCCAAAGAAATACCAGGGCTGATCTCCTTCAGAATGGACTGGTTGGATCTCCTTGCAGTCCAAGGGACTCTCAAGAGTCTTCTCCAACACCACAGTTCAAAAGCATCAATTCTTCAGTACTCAGCCTTCTTCACTGTCCAGCTCTCACATCCATACATGACCACAGGAAAAACCATAGCCTTGACTAGACCGACCTTTGTTGGCAAAGTAATGTCTCTGCTTTTGAATATGCTATCTAGTTGGTCATGACTTTCCTTCTAAGGAGTAAGCGTCTTTTAATTTCATGGCTGCAGTCACCATCTGCAGTGATTTTGGAGCCCGGAAAAATAAAGTCTGACACTGTTTCCACTGTTTCCCCTTCTATTTCCTATGAAGTGATGGGACTGGATGTAATAATCTTTGTTTTCTGAATGTTGAGCTTTAAGCCAACTTTTTCACTCTCCACTTACACTTTCATCAAGAGGCTTTTGAGTTCTTGTTCACTTTCTGCCTTAAGGGTGGTGTCACCTGCATATCTGAGGTTATTGATATTTCTCCTGGCAATCTTGATTCCAGCTTGTGCTTCTTCCAGTCCAGCATTTCTCATGATGTACTCTGCATATAAGTTAAATAAGCAGGGGGACAATATCCAGCCTTGACGTACTCCTTTTCCTATTTGGAACCAGTCTGTTGTTCCATGTCCAGTTCTAACTGTTGCTTCTTGACCTGCATACACATTTCTCAAGAGGCAGGTAGGTGGTCTGGTATTCCCATCTCTTTCAGAATTTTCCACAGTTTATTGTGATCCACACAGTCAAAGGCTTTGGCATAGTCAATAAAGCAGAAATAGATGTTTTTCTGGAACTCTCTTGCTTTTTCCATGATCCAGCGGATATTGGCAATTTGATCTCTGGTTCCTCTGCCTTTTCTAAAGCCAGCCTGAACATCTGGAAGTTCACGGTTCGCGTATTGCTGAAGCCTGGCTTGGAGAATTTGGAGCATTACTTTATTGCATGTGAGATGAGTGGAATTGTGAGGTAGTTTGAGCATTCTTTGGCATTGCCTTTCTTTGGGATTGGAATGAAAACTCACCTTTTCCAGTCCTGTGGCCACTGCTGAGTTTTCCAACTTTGCTGGCATATTGAGTGCAGCACTTTCACAGCATCATCTTTCAGGATTTGAAATAGCTCAACTGGAATTCCATCACCTCCACTAGCTTTGTTCATAGTGATGCTTCCTAAGGCCCACTTGACTTCACATTCCAGGATGTCTGGCTCTAGGTCATTGATCACACCATTGTGATTATCTGGGTCATGAAGATCTTTTTTGTACAGTTCTTCTGTATATTCTTGCCACCTCTTCTTAATATCTTCTGCTTCTGTTAGGTCCATACCATTTCTGTCCTTTATTGAGCCCATCTTTGCATGAAATGTCCCCTTGGTATCTCTAATTTTCTTGAAGAGATCTCTAGTCTTTCCCATTCTGTTGTTCTCCTCTATTTCTTTGCATTGATCGCTGAGGAAGGCTTTCTTATCTCTTCTTGCTATTCTTTGGAACTCTGCATTCAGATGCTTATATCTTTCCTTTTCTCCTTTGCTTTTTGCTTCTCTTCTTTTCACAGCTATTTGTAAGACCTCCCCAGACAGCCATTTTGCTTTTTTGCATTTCTTTTCCATGGGGATGGTCTTGATCCTTGTCTCCTGTACAATGTCACGAACCTCATTCCATAGTTAATCAGGCACTCTATCTATCAGATCTAGGCCCTTAAATCTACTTCTCACTTCCACTGTATAATCATACTGCTACTGCTGCTACTGCTAAGTCACTCAGTCGTGTCCAACTCTGTGCGACCCCATAGATGGCAGCCCACCGGGCTCCACCGTCCCTGGGATTCTCCAGGCAAGAACATTGGAGTGGGTTGCCATTTCCTTCTCCAATGCAGGAAAGTTAAAAGTGAAAGGGAAGTCGCTCAGTTGTCTCTGACTCTTCGCGACCCCATGAACTGCAGCCCACCAGGCTCCTCCGTCCATGGGATTTTCCAGACAAGAGTGCTGGAGTGGGGTGCCATTGCCTTCTCCATGTATAATCATAAGGGATTTGATTTAGGTCATACCTGAATGGTCTAGTGATTTTCCCTACTTTCTTCAATTTAAGTCTGAATTTGGTAATAAGGAGTTCATGATCTGAGCCACAGTCAGCTCCAAGTCTTGTTTTTGCTGACTGTATAGAGCTTCTCCATCTTTGGCTGCAAAGAATAAAATCAATCTGATTTTGGTGTTGACAATCTGGTGATGTCCATGTGTAGAGTCTTCTCTTGTGTTGTTGGAAGAGGGTGTTTGCTATGACCAGTGCATGTTCTTCACAAAACTCTATTAGCCTTTGCCCTGCTTCATTCTGTACTCCAAGGCCAAATTTGCCTGTTACTCCAGGTGTTTCTTAACTTCCTACTTTTGCATTCCAGTCCCTTATAATGAAAAGGACATTTTTGGGGGGTGTTAGTTCTAAAAGGTCTTGTAGGTCTTCATAGAACCATTCAACTTCAGCTTCTTCAGCATTACTGGGTGGGACATAGACTTGGATTACTATGATATTGAATGGTTTGCTCAGAAACAAACAGAGATCATTCTGTCGTTTTTGAGATTGCATCCAAGTACTGCATTTCGGACTCTCTTGTTGACCATGATGGCTAATCCATTTCTTCTGAGGGATTCCTGCCTGCAGTAGTAGATATAATGGTCATCTGAGTTAAATTCACCCATTCCAGTCCATTTTAGTTCGCTGATTCCTAGAATGTCGACATTCACTCTTGCCATCTCTTGTTTGACCACTTCCAATTTGCCTTGATTCATGGACCTGACATTCCAGGTTCCTATGCAGACTACTGTGTATGAAATAAACAAGAAGGATATACTGGATAGCACAGGGAATGTAGCAATTAATTCGTAGTAACTTTAAATGGAGTATAACCTATAAAAACATTGAATCATATGTTGTATGCCTGAACCTAATGTATTACAAACCAACGATATTTCATTTAAAAATTTTTCCAGAATCTCAAATCTGAAAATCTTGTGGAAAAAAACACCCACTGTCAGCCCACCTGCACTCATTTAAGCCATTCCCCTCCTTCTCAATGTCACGAACTGACATGCACCACGAGCCCAGGCTGCCTTCTCTCCTCCTGAATCCCACGTGGAGGGCGGGGGCACCATGTCCACGGGTCCGAGCCTCTGTCCTGGGACCCAGCCCAGGCTGAGGCTGATTTCCGACCTCCCACAGGGGCCGCAGACCCAGGGCCCGAGGACAGGGGCCAGCAGAGCAGGTAACTCCCACCCTAACACCCCCAGAGCCCCCCGCCCACAGCACCCCAACTTCTCCCCCTGACACACCGTCTCCTCCTCAGCTCCAGCCCAGCCACAGATGCCCAGGACCAGGCCATCTGTGAGCAGGAGAGATGGCAGCCCGCGGGGGGGCACAGAGACTTCTGGAGGCAGTGAGGGGGGGACACTCAGAAGGGTGGGGGACCAGGGCTGGGGACTGAAACCCCACACAGCGCTCCCCCAGGTGCAGGGTAGGGGGGGGCACAGAGACCTCTGGAGGCCGTGAGGGGGGGGGATGCTCAGAAAGGTGGGGGACTACGCAGCACCACCCTACAGGGTGCAAGGCAGGGGCTCCAGCCCTGAGGCTCTTGGAACCCCACCCAGAGGTGCCCCCTGCTCTGCTGCAGATGCTGTCGTGAGCGACGCACACTCTGAGGTGGGGCTGCCACTGGACCATCGGGTGAGACCCTTGCTCCTGTCTGGCCACCACAGACCTCCTGTTGCCAAACTCAGCCCAGCACACGGGCCGCTGTGCTCACACCCCAGTTCCAGCCACGCCCACCCCACCCCTCCTTCCAGGCTCCCTGGGTCCTGCTGTGACCCCACACTCCCCTTGGCCTGTGACCTCATGGCCCCTTCTTCGGGGTGCCTTTCTCAGCTCCATGTCCTCTGGCTGACCTTCTGGTGTGGGGGTGAAGCCCCAGGTCTCATGAGGATGCATGCATCAGTGGATGGCCTGCACGCCCCAGGCTCCCTCCTTCACCCCCCAGCAAAGGGCAGGGGAGAGCGGGCGCCACCCCCCAGGCCCTGTAGGTACGGCAGGCGCTGACCTCGCAGTGAGAAGGGCCCCACGCCAACAAGCTTGTGGAGTCCTAGAATGCAAGGTGCTGACGAGGAAAGTAAATCAAGAGACGGGACTGGGCGCTCGGGGCAGGCACACTCGGTAGGAAGATCCTGAGGCGGGAGGGACGCGCTTTAGCAGGAAGACGGCTATGTGCTGGGCCAGATGAGAAAGAGGTCTGGGCTCAGACAGAAACCAGGGCCGCACAAAGCACCCGGAGGCTCCCGGGCGTCAGGAGGCCCCTGGAGTTTCCATCAGGAAAGAGAGCTGACCTGACCCAAGGGCGGCAGACCCAGGAGGCGCCTGTCCTGCCTCACTGTCTCCCTCCAGCAAAACAGGCGGGAGGCAGGCCCCAGGAGGGGACGGGCACCCTGTGAGCCCCCGAGATCACGAAGGCCGAAGGCGCCCCCCTGTCCTCCCAGTCGGGGGGATTCCGGGAAGGATGGACAAACACACAGCAGATGGGTCCCTCCTCTCCGGGCCCCCAGGCGCCCCATCTCACACACCTTACCCCCGCAGGCTGCCACATCTGAAGCCCCCCAGGACGTGACCTACGCCCAGCTGAACCACTCGACCGTCAGAAAGGGGACGGCCACACCCCCGGCCCCCCGTCAGGGGAGCCCCCAGCAGAGCCCAGAGCCCAGAGCCCCCAGAGAGCAGTGAGTACGCTGCTCTCGCCATTCACTAGCCCCGGAAGAACCCGACCCCAGGCTCCGGGACCAGATCTCAGACCCCAGGAGGCACGTGAGCTGCCAGCAGTGGATACCACCTAACCACCAGCAGCAGTACCTGGGCTCCTAACAGACCACCGGGAGCCCCTGGGACCCTTTCCGGTCAACTGGTTCTACCCTCAGAAACAGCATCTTGGACCCCCGGTGGCCCAGCAGTTAAGAGTCTGCCAGCCAATGCACGGGACATGGGTCTGATCCACTTGCTGCTGGACAGCTGAGCCTGGGGCGCTGCAGCTGCCGAAGCCCTGGTGCCCAGAGCCGGTGTTCCTCGAGAGGAGCCAATGCGTGAGCAGGCCGTGCACAGCCAGGCACCACCCTCCACTCGCTGCAACCAGAGAGAGCCCACGCGCAGCAGGGAAGACCCAGCACAGCCACAAATAAACAGATTACTAAAAAACTGAAAGGCATGTTTCAGTTTCCTTAAAAAAGGTAATTAATATCCTCATATTTTATAAAGAAGGCAACAGACTCTCAATTATCAGTGATTTTGAAAAAGATCAGCACATGACTCCAAACGAAGGGAGGAACAGGGAAACAACAATGACAAGGGTAGCGACCACTGAGGACAAACAAGGAGAGGAAAATCAGAAAAGCCAGAAAGCTTCGTCCCTGAGAGCGTGGATCACACTCACACATGCTAGGCACAAGGACCAAGGACAGAGAGAAGGCATTGCTTTACCGCCATCAGGACACGACAGCAGGTCCTTCAGACTTTAGAAAGATAAAACTTCATCGAAGGACAGTTTTATGCTATTATAGTAGAAAATGTAGATGACACAGACCAAAAGCCTCAAAAATAAAATTTATCAAAATTATGGACATAAGGATAAACAGAAAATCTGAATTGTCCTATATGTTAAAGTGAACTCTGAATCCAGAGAGTTTCACAGGTGAATGCATCTGAACATGTGGGCACTCATGAAGCACACACTCGTACACACACCTACCGAGCTTACACCAGCTTACGCAGAGAGGGGAGAAGGAAGGAAGGGCACACTCCACAAAACATTTCACTGCACCAGAAAAACCTGAGACCAAATGGTGACATGGAAACTACAAAATGGGAAAATCTCAGGAAGCTCTTTTTTCCTGGTTTCTGTTTTCCTAAACAAACATTCACAAAGAGGATTTATCAGTAAATAAAATGGACCACATATCACACACGTGCACCTATTTTTTTCAAGAATGTGTGGTTGGTTTCATCCACAAAAATCAATCAATACAATTCAAATATTAAAAGAACAAATTTTAAAACATCATGATAACAGATGAAAAGTTTCGGATAAAATACACCACCAATTTATAATGAAAAAGTCATAAGTAGCAGGGAATTTCCTATCATTTATCAAAGCATCTTCTAAAACCTGCATTAGAAATCTATTTTTTATGTTTGTTTATTTATTCATTGTTGCTGTGTGGGCTTTTCTCCAGTTGCAGCCATTTGATCTCTGGTTTCTCAGCCTTTTCTAAAACCAGCTTGAACATCTGGAAGTTCACGGTTCACGTACTTTGAAGCCTGGCTTGGAGAATTTGGAGCACTACTTTACTAGCGTGTGAGATGAGTGCAATTGTGCGGTAGTTTGAGCACTCTTTGGCATGGCCTTTCTTTGGGATTGGAATGAAAACTCACCTTTTCCAGTCCTGTGGCCACTGCTGAGTTTTCCAACTTTGCTGGCATATCGAGTGCAGCACTTTCACAGCATCATCGTTCAGGATTTGAAATAGCTCAACTGGAATTCCATCACCTCCACTAGCTTTGTTCGTAGTGATGCTTTCTAAGGCCCACTTGACTTCACATTCCAGGATGTATGGCTCTAGGTGAGTGATCACACCATCGTGATTATCTGGGTCATCAAGATCTGTTTTGTACAGTTCTTCTGTGTATTCTTGCCACCTCTTAATATCTTCTGCTTCTGTTAGGTCCATACCTATTCTGTCCTTTATTGTGCCTATCTTTGCATGAAATGTTCCCTTGGTACCTCTAATTTTCTTGAAGAGATGTCTAGTCTTTCCCATTCTGTTCTTTTCCTCTATTTCTTTGCATTGGTTGCTGAGGAAGGCTTTCGTATCTCTTCTTGCTATTCTTGGAACTTGCATTCAGATGGGAATATCTTTCACAGCAAAGTGAATATCTCTGCTTTTCACTTCTCTTCTTTTCACAGCTATTTGTAAGGCCTGCTCAGACAGCCATTTTTTGCATTTATTTTCCATAGGGATGGTCTTAATCCCTGCTCCTGTGCAAAGTCAGAAACCTCTATCCAGAGTTCATCAGGCACTCTATCAGATCTAGTCCCTTAAATCTATTTCTCACTTCCACTGTATAATCATAAGGGATTTGAT
Source organism: Bubalus kerabau (assembly GCF_029407905.1). Classification (NCBI taxonomy): domain Eukaryota; kingdom Metazoa; phylum Chordata; class Mammalia; order Artiodactyla; family Bovidae; genus Bubalus; species Bubalus kerabau. The sequence goes on from NC_073640.1 coordinate 67,773,720, forward strand.
TTAGGTCATACCTGAATGGTCTAGTGGTTTCCCCACTTTCTTCAATTTAAGTCTGAATTTGGCAATAAGGAGTTCATGATCTGAGCCACAGTCAGCTCCTGGTCTTCTTTTTACTGACTGTATAGAGCTTCTCCATCTTTGGCTGCAAAGAATATAATCAATCTGATTTTGGTGTTGACCTGTAGAGTCTTCTCTTGTGTTGTTGGAAGAGGGTGTTTGCTATGACCAGTGCGTTCTCTTGGCAAAACTCTATTCGCCTTTGCCCTGCTTCATTCTGTACTCCAAGGCCAAATTTTGCCGGGGTCCAGCCCCAGCTGATCCAGGGTATTTGAAGGAGAGACGGCATAGGCGAGGGTCAGGAAACAACTGCTTAATTACACGTTAATTAAGGATACAAAGAGTAATAGAATGAGGATAGCTCAGTAGGAAAATTCAGTGGAGAAAAGAGGCTGAGTAGCTTGGTTTACGTGGGAGACCAATAAAACTTCAAGACAAGAAGTTTGCACCACTTACGTAGGCCGCAGGCGTCCTTCCGTTCTCCCGAAGGAGAGGAGACACTGAGGCCTCCCCGGTCGGATCTTAGAAGCCCAGGCATAATTAGCAAGCATGGTGGGTTCCGCACTCCAGATGGAGACTCAGCTAGAATTTGGGAGAGAGAGTGACATGGGGAGACCAAGTTTGAGTGAACAAGGCCCGCACTTTATTTTCCAAAGTAGTTTTTATACCTTAAGTTATGCATAGAGGATAATGGGGGAAGGGGTAGAGTCATGCAGCAAGCCAGGCTTTCTTCCTGCAAACTTATCATATGCAAAAGTTCAGGTGATTGACATCATCTTCTGGCCCGGAGGCCTGTTAACATTTTAAGAAACTTATTTTTCTCTAAAGGTGATTATTCCAAAGTCAGGCACCAGCCTTCCAAAAAGCATTGGACAAAGCTGCATTTTACATTTCTATACACCCACTATATCAATCAATACACTGCCAAGGACACAGTAGGTAAGGAGTATGGAGACTTAGCAGCAAACATTGGCCCAACAAGTGAAAAACCCTTCACCAATACAATTTCTAATCAATCTTTTAACTACTCAAAGGAATCTGTGTTTAGGCAGTTTAGAACATCTCCTGCCTCTCACAGTTGGGAGGCTCTGAACAATCACATGTGGCCGGAAAAACCTATTCAGGCAGGCTAGAGGATTTCCAAAGGAGTTTGTAGGTTGAAACACTGTCACACCCAGGAATTATTAACTGGAGCTGTAAGCTAACTCTTTTTTTCAGAGAGAGGTAGTGGGGGACAGCCCCCTGTAAAGTCAGAGGTGTAGGTGAAAGCACAAAGCAGAAAGTAGGCAGACTCTGGTTTGGGGGGTAGATGCTCGAGAATTTCCAGGGGGACTCCTGAGGCTCGATCCCGCCTTTGTGTATGCCGAGCCTCCTTCCTCATGACCTTTGTCATGGGCGGAGTTCCTCACGCCGGCTCCCGGCAGTGATAGAATTCCAGTTGAGCTATTCCAGGTCCTGAAAGATGATGCTGTGGAAAGTGCTGCACTCAATATTCAATATGCACTCAATATGCAATATGCCGGCTCCCGGCAAAATTTGCCTGTTACTCCAGGTGTTTCTTGACTTCCTACTTTTGCATTCCAGTCCTCTATAATGAAAAGGACATATTTTGGGGAGTGTTAGTTCTAAAAGATCTTGTACGTCTTCATAGAATCGTTCAGCTTCTTCAGCGTTACTGGTTGGGGCATAGACTTGGATTACTGTGATACTGAATGGTTTGCCATGGAAACGAACAGAGATCATTCTGTCATTTTTGAGATTGCACCCAAGTACTGCATTTCGGACTCTGTTGTTGACCATAATGGCTACTCCATTTCTTCTGAGGGATTCCTGACCGCAGTAGTAGATATAATGGTCATCTGAGTTAAATTCACCCATTCCAGTCCATCTTAGTTCACTGATTCCTAGAATGTCGACCATCACTCTTGCCATCTTCTGTTTGACCACTTCCAATTTGCCTTGATTCATGGACCTGACATTCCAGGTTCCTAGGCAATATTGCTCTTTACAGCATCAATTTTCTCAATTATACCTCAGTAAAGCTGAAAAGGTTTTCTTTCATTTAATTACACCAGGCACGTTGGGAGTTATTCCATTTCTCATTTTACGCACTTGCTATCGTGCTTAAAATACGTATTTACATTTTTATTTCTGAACACGTATGCATCCTCCTCCTCCTTTAGAAAAGACAAAGTTCTGACGGTGCTTCACCTGAACTCTGGGTACTCATATACACGTGTGTGGGTTGTGCACGGCTCTCTCCATGCACACGTGTGGGTGTTTTGTGCGTCAAGCGTGTGTCTGTGTACTTTTCCAAAGCTCATTTTCGGCCATGCGTTCCTCTGTGTTGCATCTCCCTGTCTCTCTGCCATCTCTTAGTATTCCTTTCTGTGTGAAAACCGTCAATATCCAAGAACTTGCACCTCTGGAAATGCCTTCTTTCACGCTCAGTCTCTTTTTATCAAGTTGCTTGAGAACACTTCCTATTTGGAATCCAGCGTGTGACTCAAGTACTAGGAGAGGAAAACGCTTGTCAAGGTTAAGGGCCCCATGCCCCCAGAGCCCTCCTCCTCTCTCAGGACCTGGTGCGTTGAGGCTGAGGCACGGCCCACAACGGGAGGCAGTGCGGAACCTCCTGGAAGCTGGGGATGTGCTCTGCATGAAGCTCTCACTTGTGCCCCTTGCAAGTGCTCCGACTCAGGGGGAAGTCTTCCTGGTTGATTCCCTGACAGCGTGGCTCCAGTACCCTTTAGCGCCCCCTTTTGGTAGGGGGCAGTCTGCTCCCAGTGGGCTGGTCATTCTCTTGATAATCTGCGTTTTCCACTGGAAGTAGTTTCAGGACAATTTCAGGGCCTCAGTCCACCCTCTTTTTTTTTTTTTTTTTTTTTTTAAGTTGAAATTTACTTAAAATAGAATTAACTGTTTCAAATTGTATAATTCAGTACAAAATACTTTTTAAATTTAACCTTCAGTTTCTCAGTTTACTATGAAAGGTCAAGATACGGATGATACTTCCATTTATTTTTAAAAATATGTAATTAATTAACCTATTTGTTGACGTCGCTGCCACACACAGGCTCTCCGTTGCAGGGTGTGGGGTCTTTAGCCCAAGTGTGCCGTGTCTGGATCTCTGGCCGGTGATCCCGCCCGGGCCCCTAAGTAAGGAGCGCGGAGTCTCAGTCAGGGGCCCAGCGGGGCGGCCCTCAGGTGTCACGTGCACACGCATGAGTCCCAGCCCTTCGAAGGTCGGTTCTCGTCAGTAAAGGAGGCTCCGTTATTTGCTTCCTCAGCCGTTGCCGTCTGTCGTGAACGTCTTCCCGTCTGACACCTACGACAGATAGCACACTGGCCCTCAGCACAGGCCCGCCTCTCCTGAATCTCCCTGTCTGCTCTCTGTGCTGCACTCTGGACCATTTCCTCAATGCCATACTCCCACTTCATACGTGGCCGCTCAGCTGTCTTCTTGACTGCATGACTTTTTAACGTGTTGAATCTACTGTATTGTTCACGTTGAACATTTTCAACTCTTTTCAGTGACCACCTGTTCTTCTATAAAATAATCCACATGCTTGCCTCCCTTTATGTTTCTGTGACCATGGTTCTCTCTGTGTGTCCACATGGGTGGACACCTTCCTCTGACCTTGAGATGATCCCCACCACCGGAGCCACATGGCCTACCTCCGCTGCTGTGCTGTGGTTCCCCTCCATTTGGGGAACTTTCTTTCTGCCCTGGTCTGTGGCTACGTGTTTCAGAAACACTCTGCAGAGCACGTCGCAGCATTAGGAGCAGAGGAGGCTCTGGGTGGGCACCACACTCACCCTCTTCGTGCAGTCTCAGTCTGCAGCCCTTCACGTCCACCCTCTCCTGCAGTCACCTCATCTGGAAATTGACCACGATGACGGCAGCAAGAGCCCGCAGCCCCACTGAGGGCTGGGGTCGGGACAACAGGAGAGCAGGAAACTCAAGCGCAGAGAAAAAGGGCACCACCACCCCAGGTTACATGAGCAGCTGGCACATGTTTACAAGAGTATCTGTTCTCCAACAGAGTGAGAGCCCTGACCACAATCAATACCCCCTAAAGCTTGCAGGTGATGACAAGACCAGGGGGAGACTGTGCCCAAGGACCCTGGGGCCCCGAGGAGGCAGGAAGCACCCAGGGGCTTGTTCCCAGGAAGGCAGGCTGGACGGTGATGCGATAAAGAGAGACAACCCTCAAGGGGGCTGTGACAGGGAAACCACACTCCGGGGCAGGAGAGGAGTCATTTTCCTTTCTTATTCCGTGACCATCTCCTCTGGGCTCTCGGCACATGGACTCCACTGAGCCAGGGAGATGCTGACCGAGTGTCCCTCATAAAGAGCAGACTTGTGGACACAGAGGGGAGGGAGAGGGTGGGATGAGTGGAGAGAGTAGCATGGAAATGCGCACACCAGCTTGTGTAAAACAGACCACGGGGGAATGTGCTGTGTGACTCAGGGACCTCAAACAAGGGCTCTGTGACAACCTAGAGGGGAGGGAGGTGGGAGCAAGGGCATGTGACACACACGGCGGATCCATGCTGATGTATGAATGAAACCAGCACCATATTGTAAAGTAATGATCCTCCAATTAAAAAAAAAAAAAATGTGTCTCTGGGGATCTGAGTCCTGCGGGCAGCAGGGGCTGGCATCCTCCCTGAAGCATCTCCAGGGCCTGGTGACCCCATCCATGGTGAGGACCCCACAGGGACCTGATGACGGGCGGAAAGAAGAGGAAGCAGACCCCGACACGAGGCTCGCAGAGAGAAGGCCAAGTCCTGGATGCCCTCTACTGGAAGGGGCGTCTCAGGAACACACTGGGACTGTCATGGGGAGGACGCCAGGCTTTCAAGAAGAGGCTGTTCCCCTTCCTGAGGGGACACTGATGTGACAGCCACGTGACAGGAAGCCCCAGCCCCGGAGAGGACACACCCTGTGGTCTGTCTGTCCGTAGGACACCCAGGTCTCCTCCATCGTCACAGCCTGGACAGCAGGGAGGAGACGCCATGGCCCCCACGCTCCCCGCCCTGCTCTGCCTTGGTGAGATGGGAGGGGCAGGGGGAGCCCTGGTCTGGAAAGACCCCCCGGTCAGCCTACTCCGTCAGCAGGCTCCCGGGGCGGAGAGGCAATGCTTAGGGCTGAGGGCAGAGCTCTCACAGGTCGCTCTCTTCCAGGGCTGAGTGTGGGCCTGAGGACCCAGGTACAGGCCGGTGAGTCTGTCCCAGGGCCCAGCTCCCTCTTCTCGAGGGGACAAGGTCACCCCCAGGCTGTGGGCAGGGGGAGGGCAGCTCGGGGCTCACGGAGGGGGAGTCTGGGAGGTCTGGGCTGAGGGCCGGGACCCGGAGGGATGCCTGGTGAGCCCACCCTGATTTCCTTCCAGGGACCCTCCCCAAACCCACCATCTGGGCTGAGCCAGGCTCTGTGGTCCCCTGGGGGAGCACCGTGACCATCTGGTGTCAGGGGCCCCCAGGGGCCCAGGAGTTCCATCTGGATAAAGAGGGAAACCCCGTTTTCTGGGACAGACAGAAACCCCCGGGTCCCGGGGACAAGGCCAGGTTCTCCATCCAATACATGGGACAGGACCACGCAGGGAGCTATGACTGCTACTACGGAACCCCCGCTGGCTGGTCAGAGCGCAGCGACCCCCTGCAGCTGGTGGTGACACGTGAGGGACCCTCGGGGGCCTTGGGCTCTGCCCTCGGGAGGGGGTCTGCTCTCAAGGGGTGTCCCTCTCACAGCCCAGCCCTGGGAAGGGAGGGGGAAGCCCTACAGATCCAGCTGCCCCCTTCTCTCCTAGACCGCTACGTCAAACCCAGCCTCTCAGCCCTGCCGAGCCCTGTGGTGACCTCAGGAGGGAGCGTGACCCTCCAGTGTGCCTCCTATCAGGGATTTAACAGATTTCTTCTGACCAAGGAAGGAGAAGACAAGTCCCCTCGGACCCTGGATGGACAGCGAACCCCCAACGGGTGGATCCAGGCCCTGTTCCCTGTGGGCCCCGTGACCCCCGGGCACAGGTGGACGTTCAGATGCTACGGCTCTAACAGGGATACCCCCTGGGTGTGGTCGGCCCCCAGCGACCCCCTGGAGCTCCTGGTCTCAGGTGAGGAATCCCGTCCTGACCACATACATTTGTGCAGACAAGACAAAGTACTGGGGTCTCTGCTCCCAGGGGAACCCCTGTGAGAGGGTGGGGAGAGGAGCGTGGGGCTCACAGGACAGACACACAGACTTAGACACGGCCAGACCTGGGGCCAGGACTGGAGAAGGGGGTCCACGGGGAAGCGGTCCCTACAACCCAGCGCGTGTCTCTCCCCAGGGCTGTCTGGGAAGCCCTCCCTCCTGACCGCGCAGGGCCCTGTCGTCACCTCTGGACAGAACGTGACCCTCCAGTGTCGCTCTGACGTCGGCTACACCAGATTCGCTCTGTCCAAGGAGCGGGGACAGGACCTTCCCCAGCGCCCTGCCCGGACGCCCCAGGTGGGGCTCGCTCAGGCCGACTTCCCCCTGGGCCCGGTGGGCACCGTCCACAGGGGCCAGTACAGATGCTACGGTGGACACGGCCTCTCTTCCGAGTGGTCAGCGCCCAGCGACCCCCTGCACCTGCTGGTGGCAGGAGAGGAGCCAGCGGGTCAGTTGGGGACCAGACTCTGCACAGGCCCCACCGGGGAGCCCCAGGGGTTAGGGTTATGATGCTGGGACCAGGGAGACGGGTCCCAGGGAGGGACAGAGATGGGGTGGCAGGAGGGGAGAGACTCGGAAAAACAGAGACAGCGCCGAGGGGCCAGAGAGGCCCGCGAAGTCTCGTTCAGAACGAGGCCCGGTGCCTGCACCCCCTTCCTCTCTGCAGGACGGCTCAGAGACAGACCTTCCCTCTCGGTGCAGCCAGGACCCTCGGTGGCCCCGGGGGAGACCGTCATCCTGCTGTGTCAGTCAGGAGACAGGACGGACACTTTCCTTCTGTCCAAGGAGGGGGCAGCCCATCGCCCCCTGCGCCTGCGCTCCCAGGACCAAGACGGGTGGTACCAGGCCGAGTTCTCCTTGAGCCCTGTGACCTCAGCCCATGGGGGCACCTACAGGTGCTACCGCTCACTCAGCACAGACCCCTACCTGCTGTCACAGCCCAGTGAGCCCCTGGTGCTCGTGGTCTCAGGTGAGCCTCAGTCTGTCCCTCTCACTCAGCAGCTCGGGGCCTGCCCTGGGAGTGCCAGGTGGTGGAGGAGGAGGCACTGAGGGAGTGGCCCCCTGAGGGAGGGGACTCGGAGCCTGCGCCCCGCCCCTTTCTCCCACACTGGGGTCCCGGAGGGGCAGGTGGGCAGTGCGAGGGTCTCGGGGAGGCCACAGAGCCCTTCAGGGCAGAGGGGGGTGAGGTGGGGACCCCAGGTCAGCCCAGCGTACGCCTTCCTAGGCTCATTCCCAGGACCCAGTATCCCAGCCACAGATCCAGATCCGAACCTGGGGACTCTCGGGGCTCTGTGCTCAGGGGAGACAGCCCACCCCAGGGCGCTTTAACATTCTTTGGGAGGACAAGGCCCCTCAGATTGTCAAGGGGCGGCGGGGAGTCAGGCAGAAATGGCGCCGGAGCCACAGGCTGCAGGGGCCTGAGGCTGCTGCATGGGGTTCAGTCTGTGGAGAAGCAAGTCCGCCCCCACCGCATCCTGCCCCCGGAGGCTGCAGGGATCACCTCCTCCCATGGGCAGAGTCCAGCTGGCAGACACAGAGGGCTGAGCGAGCGTCTACAGGGGGAGGTGGATCCGTGGGAGCCACGGTTGGGTCCCACCCCGGGACCCCACAGACCACTGATCAGGGCCGGGGTTCCACCCCAGGACCCTGCAAACACCACTCAGGGGCGGGCCCCACCCTGGGACCCCACAGACCACTGCTCACGGGGGGCCCACCCCGGGACCCCACAGACCACCGCTCAGGGGAGGGCCCCACCCCACCCTGTGCTGTTGGAGCTCCTTCAGCTCAGGGTCCTGATAGGAACGTCTGAGACAGTAAGATAGACAGACCCCAGGAGTCTCCCGAGAAGGACACGGCCCACCCACAGCCTCCCTTCAGGACACCCGGGCCCGGCTGACACCCTCCCCCAGCACCGCTGTCAGACCCGCGAGTGTGAACGAGGACAGCGTCCCCGTCGGGTTGGGCTCAGGGCCGCGTCTTCTCACGGGAGACGGGTGCCCTGGGCACACACAGGGGGTAAGGGGGCCAGCGCTGACCTGTGCGCCCTCACCCCAGACTACACGGTGCAGAATCTCACCCGGATGGGCCTCGCGGCTTCGGTCCTGCTGCTCCTCGGGATCCTTCTCTGCCAGGCTCGGCACGACCACGGAGGAGCCCGAGACCCAGCCCGGAGCTGAGCACCGGGACCCCGCACTCCCCAGAGCGCAGGAGCCCGGGAGGGGAGCTTCTGGTGTGGGAGCTTCTGGATGAGCTTCTGACCCCGGGGGAGAGATGAGCCGCAGGGTGGGAGGAGGCCCAGGCGTCCCCAGGGGACTTGGCCTCTGCTCATGGGGCCCCCTCCCTCCTGGGGAGGACGCCCCGGCTCCCGGCTGCTCTCACCCCTGGCCCGAGGCGCATCCCACATGGCAGGGGCGGGTCGTCACCCTGTACGCCCTCAGGCTCTGTCCACTCTCATGGAGGACGTGAGCCTCATTGTTCATGCTCGCCGTCTCTGCTGTGCACAATGACCTCCATCTCTTCTCAGAAACAGAACATCGTTTAAGTAACTGAATAAATGGGTGGAAGTGGGGCCCCGTTTGGAACAGTTGGATCCTAAACTCTTCCCTGAGCCCCCTCTGGACCCCTCACGCCCCTCCTCCTCGTCACAGGACACCCGCTGTAGTTTCTCCAGAAACACTGTCAGTGTGAAGGGACACCCTGGCGTTTGAAGTGACAGTCAGGGCTATGCTGGTAAATGAGCTCAGGAATATATCATTTTGTAAAGAGCAACGATATGGGGTTTCCCTGGTGGTGAAGAGTCTGCCAGCCAATGCAGGAGACACGGGTTTAATCTGTGATCCTGGGGGACCCCACGCGCCAAGGAGCAACTGAGACGGTGAGCCACAGAGACTGAGTGCACGTCCTGGAGCCCGCCACAGAGAGTCCAGTGCTGCAGACGCCCAGACACCGCAGCGCGGCAGCACCCCGCTCACACAACCAGACACACCCCCGCAGCAACACAGCCCCGGCACAGACAAAATCAGCAGGCAATAAATGCTTAAAGTGCCCAGTGTGAACTGTGTGTCTCCTCTGGGGCAAACGCGCTCTGTGGCCAACCTCAAGGTGCCTGGGTGAAGGCTGGTGGGAAGGAAGGAGCAGGTGGACTATCCTAGTCTGGTGCCGCCAGACTGGCGCAGCCTGCGAGTCTGGTGCAGCCTGCCCCCACTGATGGGCCCACGTGCCCAGATGTGTCTTCTCATTACAATCACATAGGATCGTCTGCACCTCAGTTTTATGCCCCAGGTTCCCTGAAATGAGTTGCCCACCTCCTAGTTCATCTGTAAGAGAGGGAAAGAGAAAACGATGGAGGAGACAAGGCTGACTCTGACGAAACCCAGCACATCACGGGCAGGGGTACTCATCAGCCCGGTCAATCTGGAGAGTCGACAGCAACTCTCAGTTAAAGGGCAGAGACACAGCGCTGGCCCACAGTTGTATAACCCAGAGGAAGATGCGTGCACGGCCACGCGTGTACAAGCAGAATATGGACACGTGGGTTGTTCACGTGGGAAAAGTCGAAATCACTTTCACCAAAATGAATGGTTTGGTGTATATATATGCAACATAATTTTACACAAAAAATGCACAAAGCTGGATTGCTACAGGAACACAAGTCAGTTTTCAAGCATGATGGTGAATAAGTGAAACACGACTGTAGGAGTCCAGTGCATCACATCAAATTCAAAAGGCAAAAACATGGGACTCAATACATAAAATAAGTAATGAGACGGGAGGAACAAGAGCTGCTACCAGGTTTCCCTGGTGGCTTGGCGGATAAGAATCCAGCTGCCAACACAGGGGACGCAGGTTCCATCCCTGCTGAGAGAAGATCCCGCGCCAGCCGCAAATGCTGAGCCCACGGGCCCAGAGCCCTGCCCTGCGACAAGACACGTCACCAAAGCGAGGAGCCCAGGCACCGCAGCAAAGAGAAAAGCTTCCTGAGCTCAGCTCAATGGGAGGAAATCCCCTGGGCAGCGAGGAAGACCCAGCACTGTCCTCTGTCCCTCAGGCGTGTCCAACTCTGTGACCACATGGACTGTAGCCAACCAGACTCCTCTGTCCATGAGATTCTCCAGGTGAGAATACTGGAGTGGGTTGCACTGCCCTCCTCCAGGGATCTTCCCCACCCAGGGATCGAACCCAGGTTTCCCGCATTGCAGGCAGATTCTTTACCATCTGAGCCACGAGGGAAGTCCAACACAGCCAAAATTAATTAATAATAATTTTTAAAATTGATACCTCAGAGATACAAAAGTTTATACGAGAGTACTAAGAACCACTGTGTGCTGAGCCATCCAACAGCAAACCTGGAAGACACGCACGCGTCTCTCTCTAGAGACACACAGCCCGCCAGAACGGAGGCAAGAAGACCCAGACAGCCTGAACATACCGGCCACTGGAAGCGACACAAAATCTGTAATAACACCAATGAAAACTCCATGCAAACCAGAGGCCAGAACTGGATGGCTTCATGGAGGACTTCTACCAAACTGACAACGAGGAACTTCTATGACCCTCTTCACACTCTCCCAGGAGACTGAAGAGGACGAAACGCTCCCAGAGTCTTTCTATGAGCCACCGTCCCCCCGATACCTAAATCACACAGAGACAACCAAAAAAGAAGTTACAGAACAGAGCGCTTTATGAACATAGATGCAAAATGCAAAACAAAATATTAGCTAACCAAATTCAACAACACACAAAAAGAATCACACACCACGATCAACTTGGATTCATACCAGGGTCACAAGGATAATTCAACATGTGCAAATCGATCAATGTGAATTGCCACATCAACAAGAGAAAAGACAGAACAACATGCTCATCTTAATAGGTTCAGAGAAAGCACTGATAAAATGCTACATCCTTTCATCATAAAAGGTCTCACCAAAGTGAGTAGAGAGGGAACATATCTCAGTGTAACAAAACCGATTTATGACAAGCACACAGTCAACACAGTACTCAAAGGTAACAAGCAGAAAGCCTTCCTACAGCTCTGGGACAAGGTAAGGACGCCCACTCTCACCATCTGTGTTCAACACACCACTGGAAGTCCTAGTCATAGCAATCAGGCAAGAAAAAAAAAGGATTCAACCTGGGGCAGAAAGGAGGCAAAACTGTCCCTGTATGCAGATGACGTGGTACCCCATTTACAAAGCCCTGAAGATGCACACACAAACTGCAGAACCGAGGGAGGGGGCATCCGGTCTGCGGAGTGGGCAGGCGTGTTGTCTGGGTCTGCAGTCTCTTCGTGTGTGTGTGTGTGTGTGTGCACGCACGCACGCAGTCGTGTCCAACTCTTTGTGACTCCACAGACAGTAACCCGCCAGGCTCCTCTGCCCAGGGATTCTCCAGGCAAGAATACTGAGGTGGGCTGCCATGTCCTTCCCCAGGGGATCTTCCCCACCCAGGGATCGAATGCGCGTCTCTGCACCTCCTGGGCTGGCAGGCAGATTCCTTACCCCTGAGCTGCCTGGGGAGCCCGAGTGCAGCCTACCATCACTCCGTTTCTCTCATTCCAAAAGGGCGCCAGATACCTGCTTACCCTTCTCGCTTTTCCCTGTGTATGTGGACTATCAGGGCTCCCCAGGGGGCACTAGTGGTGAAGAGCCCGCCTGCCAGCACAGGAGACGTAAGAGACTTGGGTTCAATCCCTGGGTCGGGAAGATCCCCTGGAGGAGGGCATGGCCACGCCCTCCAGTATTCCTGCCTGGAGAATCCCATGCACAGAGGAGCGTGGCAGGCTACAGGCCATGGGGTTGCAAAGAATCAGACATGGCTGCAGCAACTGAGCACGCACACTAGTTAACTACCGTTTCCGTTTTCCATTTCTGGCCTCACTGTGACACATTTCAGAAATTTTAATCAGCGCTTTAAGCAAGATGGCAGATGGGGAAGTCCCAGCCCTCATCTCGCACAGAAACACTGATAAACCGGGATTATCTGGGCCTCATGACCTTTATGCAAACTGCAGAATGCAGCTAGTGAGCTGCAACACCTCGGATGAGCAGAAAACCGAGAAGAACCACTTCGAAGGATAAACAGAGGAGGTTCTGTTTTCCTGTCTCCTCTCCCGCAAGCTGGCAGAGCTCAGCGCTGAGAGGACCCTCCTTGGGCCCAGGCCCCCTCCTCCCCAGGAGAACAGTGGGTGCAGCCACGCCACGTCCCCAGGCTCCAGGCCACTGCCTCAGAGACCGCCTTGCTGCTCAGCTCATGAGAGCACCAGGTCACAGACACACGTGGGGCTGCAAAGCAGGAAAAGAAGGGACAAGCTCTGTGCGGCCGGCTCGGCCTCGGGGGTTAGAGGAGCGCAGAGTCCTCAGACTTCTCCCTCAGTGCAGGGGCTCGACGGGGCGGGGGCACAGCATCGTCTCCCCAGACGGGAAGGCAGGGGAGCCTCATATCCACAGAGCACATCTCCTAGGCTCCAGAGTCTCTAACTGGGCTGGGGCAAAATACCACCATAAATCCGAGAGGAGGTGGCTGCTTCTCCCAGCGCACAGACAGCAAAGCAGAGCCACAAGAAACACTGAGAATCGGGAACCATGACTCTGCCAGGGCAGCAGAGAAAAACCCAGAACCAGGAAACATGACTCTTCCCAGGGCAGCAGAGAAACTGCAAGAAAACAGGAGATCTGCGAGCTCCCTTATTATGGAAAATATTGTCCCGAAGCAGCTCAGTGAGCTGATTTTCCACAGCTGCCAAGAAGTTAGAATGGTAAAGGACACTGCCTTCAATAAACGATGCTGGAAGAGCTGCTTCTGCTGCAGCTGCTGCTGCTAATTTGCTTCAGTCGTGTCTGAGTCTGTGCGACCCCATAGACGGCAGCCCACCAGGCTCTCCCGTCGCTGGGATTCTCCAGGCAAGAACACTGGAGGGGGTTGCCATTTCCTTCTTCAATGCATGAAAGTGAAAAGTGAAAATGAAGTCTCTCAGTCGTGTCCGACTCTGTGTGTCCCCATGGACTGCGGCCTACCAGGCTCCTCCGTCCATGGGATTCTCCAGGCAAGAGTACTGGAGTGGGGTGCCATGGCCTTCTCCTGCTGGAAGAGGCAGATAACAGTAATTGTCTTAAAGAGCTTCGGTGAACTGATCTTCCACTGGGGTGCCCAGAACACAATGGAAAATCCCTTCAATAAATGGTGCCGGAAGAGCCTAATGACAGCAGGCAGGAGGACAAAACTGGACCCTTAGCTCAAACTATAAGTGAAATCATCTCAAAATGCAGCAGAGACACAGGGCCTGGAACCATGAGAACAAGAGGAAGACACAGGGGGAGCGTCGGGACATGGGTGTGGACAAGGTTTCTTTGGATATGACACCAAAAGCACAGGCAGCAAAGACAGAACCAGGCCAGGGGGAGTCCCGTAAATAAAACCCACCCAGCAAAGGAAACAGTCACAGGAAAGGCAATGGGTGCAACGGGAGAAGATGTGTGCAAACCACACATCTGATAAGGAGCTACTTCTCAAATATACAAGGAACTCACACAACTCAACTCAAAGTAACACCAACCCGGTTTTTAAATGGGCACAGGACCTGAACAGGTAGCTCTCAAAAGACGATGTTCATATGACCAAACAGACATGGAAAGGCGCTCAACATCCACCAGTCGTCAGGGGAGCACACGCCAGAGCCAGTGAGATGTCACTGCACGTGTTACAGACACTCGACTGCTAGGAAAAAGACAAGTGCTGCCAAAATGCGGAGAGAAGAGAACCTTGTGCATGGTCGTTGGCAAGGCAGTCGGTGCAGCCACTGTGGAAAACAGTGTGGAGTTTCCTCAAAAAACTAAACATAAAACCATCTACCATATGATCCAGCAATTCCACTCCGGGGTATGTATCCAAAGAAGAGGAAGCCAGGACCTCACAGACGTATCTGCACTCCTGTGTTCTGCAGCGTTGTTCCCAGTAGCAGGATGCGGCCACAACCTGGATGTCTGTCGATAAATAAATGCACAAAGAAAATACCAGACACACACACACACACACACACACACACAATGGAGTCTCACTCAGCCTTTAAAAAAAGGGAATCTCTCCTTTTGAGACAACATGGGTGAAGCTGGAGGACATTATGCCGAGTAAACTAAGCCAGACACAGACAGGCAAACGCAGCAGGAGCTCACTGACCTGTGGAATCTAAAATACACCCAGAGAAATGGAGGAGAACGTAGTCCCCAGAGGCTGGGAGCGGGGATAACGGGGAGGTACTGGTCACGGGGAACAAAGTTTCAGGGACGCCGACAACTAAGTTCTGGAGACCTGATGTGCAGCAATGTGACTAGAGCCAACTGTACCCTACTGTAGACTCAATCCTGCTCAGAGGGTAGCCCCGAAGTGTCCTCACCAGACCCGCAGACCAAGGTGAACTACAGGAGCTGATGGACACGCTAATTATAATTGGCATGACTTCAGTACTTATTTCACAGTGTAGACAGAAGTCAGAACATCAAGCTGTGGATGTGGAACAGATACAATTTTTGTCGATTCAGTTCAGTTCAGTTCAGTCACTCAGTCGTGTCTGACTCTGCGACCCCATGGATCACAGCACGCCAGTCCTCCCTGTCCATCACCACTTCCAGAGTTTACCCAAACTCATGTCCATTGAGTCCGTGATGCCATCCAACCATCTCATCCTCTGTAGTCCCATTCTCCTCCTGCCCTCAATCTTTCCCAGCATCAGGATCTTTTCAAATGAGTCAGCTCTTCACATCAGGTGGCCAAACTATTGGAGTTTCAGCTTCAGCATCAGTCCTTCCAATGAACACTCAGGACTGATCTCCTTTAGGATGGACTGGTTGGATCACCTTCCAGTCCAGAGGACTCTCAAGAGTCTTCTCCAACACCACAGTTCAAAAGCATTAATTCTTTGGTGCTCAGCTTTCTTTATAGGCCAACTCTCACATCCATACATGACTACTGGAAAAACCATAGCCTTGACTAGATGGACCTTTATTAGCAAAGTAATGTCTCTGCTTTTTAATATGCTGTCTAGGTTGGTCATAGCTTTCCTTCCAAGGAGAAAGTGTCTTTTAATTTCAGGGCTGCAATCACCATCTGCAGTGATTTTGGAGCCCCCCAAAAATAAAGTCTGACACTGTTTCCACTGTTTCCCCATCTATTTGCCATGAAGTGATGGGACCAGATGCCATGATCTTCATTTTCTGAATGTTGAGCTTTAAGCCAACTTTTTCATTCTCCTCTTTCACTTTCATCAAGACGCTCTTTAGTTCTTCTTTGGTTTCTGCCATAAGGGTGGTGTCATCTGCATATCTGGGGTTATTGATATTTCTCCCGGCAATCTTGATTCCAGCTTGTGCTTTCTCCAGTCCAGCATTTCTCATGATGTACTCTGCATATAAGTTAAATAAGCAGGGTGACAATATACAGCCTTGATATACTCCTTTTCCTACTTGGAACCAGTCTGTTGTTCCATGTCCAGTTCTAACTGTTGCTTCCTGACCTGCATACAGATTTGGCAAGAGACAGGTCAGGTGGTCTGGTATTCCCATCTCTTTCAGAATTGTCCACAGTTTATTGTGATCCACACAGTCAAAGGCTTTGGCATAGTCAATAAAACAGAAATAGATGTTTTCTGGAACGCTCTTGCTTTTTCGATGATTCAGTGGATGTTAGCAATTTGACCTCTGGTTCCTCTGTCTTTTCTAAAACCAGCTTGAACATCTGGAAGTTCATGGTTCACGTATTGCTGAATCCTGGCTTGGAGAATTTGGAGCACTACTTTACTAGTGAAAGGTTGTTGTTGAATCACGCGAAGACACCGGGATTCTTGGCCCCCGCAGGAGAAGAATTCAATCCGGGGCCAGAGACGAGGCTTGATCGCTCAGAGCTTTTGTGTTATAAAGTTTTATTAGAGTATAAAGGAGATAGAGAAAGCTTCTGACATAGGCATCAGAAGGGGGCAGAAAGAGTACCCGCTCGCTAGTGTTAACAATGAAGTTATATAATCCAAAGAATGGCTGGAGGTTGTAAAGACCTCATCAGACCTACTCCCATAATTTACATTTTAAGATAACACTGTCCTCAGGCAGGATACATCCTTGTAAAGACCAGGTCTACTCCCATAATCTACATTTTAAGATAACAGAAGGTTTAATCCAGAGACTGGCCTTAGTCAGGATACATTATTGTTATATAATCCTAAGGAATGTGGAGAAAGAAAAAAAGTTTGTCCTTTCTTCCTCCTTGAGAATTCCAGACTCCTCTCTCCTTGGGGACCCCTAGACTCCTTATCAACCTGCTTAGGAAATGACTCTCTCATTCCCCTCTTTTCTTTTAGGAGAATTATGTTGCCTAGGGAAAAGGGGCATCGTTCTCCTTCCATAACTGCTTCCGAGCTGACAAGGGGCGTTGTCCCTAAATTGGTGAGGCAACATATTCTCCTATCCTCGTATTGAGGATATCTGATCCAGGGGCCCCAAATAGTAGTTGAAGGAAGCTGCAACAGTAGCAGGAGTTTGAGCAACCATTTGTAACTTAAAAGCTTTCATGCAGCTAGAAACAAATCCAGTTATACACTTACAGATGCAGGGAGCAAACAGCAAAAACACAACATTCAGAATAAAAATTAAAAGTCACATCATGTCCATAGTTAACGTGCAAAGTGCTGCACCAGTCCATTTTAGGGTTGGCAGATGTGATTGTTGTCAAAGGTACTCACAGACTTGGAGAAAGTCTTTTCCTTGAAGTGGGGATGTCCACCACGGGAAGCCTTCCACTGATGAAGAGGGGAGTGCTCCCCAGACCCAGCAGTTAGACCGATTGTGGAATGCAGCGTAGGAGTGAGCCCAGGACAGGAAGGCATTGTCTTGAGGATCAAACGGCAGACTCAGGATTTTTGGAGTCAGCAGAAGAAGACTCACATAGGTTATCAGGCCCATCCGCTGCCCTTTGCTTAACTCTAAAGCTCGTGTCAGAGCCACAAGCTTGGCTAACTGAGCACTGGTTCCCTGGGGGGGAGAGTTTGCTTCCAAACGTGTTCAGCAGTCACCACAGCGTAACCTGCTTTACGATTTCCATCCCGAACAAAAGAACTGCCATCTGTAAATATTTCCATGTCAGGATTGTCTAATGGGGTATCCTTTAGATCCTCCCGAGCTGCATAGTTTAAAGTTAGGAATTGAGAACAATCGTGATCAGGTGTTTCATTTTCCTTCTCAGGAAGGAAAGTGGCAGGATTTAAATTTCCACAAACTTTAAGCTTAGTTACTGGTCCTTCTAACAACAATGACTGATACTTAAGAAGCCTACTGTCTGTCATCCAAATATTAACCTTAGAATTTAATATTCCATTCACTTCATGAGAAGTCAATACAGTTTCGTCCATTAATTATTTTTAAAGCTTCAGGTGCTAATAAAGCCGCTGCCCCAATTACGCTTAGGCAGTGGGGCCACCCACGTGAAACTACATCTAATTCTCTGCTTACATAAGCAATAGTTTGCTGGTGAGGCCCTCGGGGTTGTGTCAAAACTCTCAATGCCACACCTTTTCTTTCAGTGACAAACAAATTAAATCCTGACCCTGTGGGCAAGCTCAGGGCTGGAGCTTGCAGGAGAGCAGTCTGAAGAACCTTAAAAGCCTTTTGAGTTTCTGGAGACCAAACCAGTTTGTCGGTTTGGGCCTGCTGAGTTTCAGCTATAAGTTTATATAAAGGCCGGGCAAGTTCCCTGTAACCCGGAATCCGAATGAGACAGTAACCTGTGATTCCCAAAAATCCTCTCAATTGTCTTAAAGTCATAGGTAGGGGATGATTTAGTATAGGTTTAATTCTCTCAGGGCCTATGGCCCTAGTCCCTTCTGATAGGATTAGGCCCAGATATCTAACCGATTGTTGACAAAGCTGAGCCTTTTCTCTTGATGCCTTGTAACCACAGTCTACCAGAAAGTTTAAGAAATCTTCTGAGGCTCGCGAACAAGCTTCCTCTGTCTCAGCACAGAGCAAAATATCATCTACGTATTGTAACACCACCGCTTCAGAGCTATTAAAGTTTTGTAGATCCCGTGACAAACTTTGTCCGAATAAGTGAGGACTGTCATGAAATCCCTGAGGCAAAACTGTCCAGGTTAACTGAGAAGCTGGCTGTGTAGGGTCTTCAAAGGCAAATAGAAATTGACTTCCTTCCGCCAAAGGCACTGAATAGAAGGCATCCTTTAAATCAATTACTGAGAAATATTTGGCCCGTTCAGGAATTTCAGACAATAGAGTATAAGGATTAGGCACCACGGGGTGTAAAGGAACTACAGCCTCACTTATTATTCGTAAATCTTGAGCTAGTCTCCATTTACCATTCGATTCCTTTATACCCAAAATAGGAGTGTTGTGAGGACTGTTACAGGGAATTAATAGTCCCTGCTCCTTTAAATTTTCCATGATGGGTTTTAACCCTTCCTTAACTTCAGGTTTCAGTGGATACTGCTTCTTATGTGGAAATACATGTGGGTCTTTGAGCTTAACAACTATAGGAATAGCATTTTGTGCTCGGCCCACAGATTTTCCATCAGCCCATACTCCAGGATTTACACTTTGTTCAACTAAAGGGAGAGAAAGGAAGGGCTCCATATTCATGAAAACAGAAGCATGGACCTTGCTCAGTATATCCCTTCCCAAAAGGGGTGAGGGAGATTCTGGCACGATCAGAAACAGCACATGAAAACAGCACAGAATCCCAGTTGCAAGATAAAGAATAACTGAAACAATACCTTTTGGCTCGTCCAGACAGTCCCATTATGGAAGCGGATCGGGAAGAAAGTGGGCCAGGGGCTTCAGTAAGCACAGAGTAAGTTGCCCCAGTATCTAAAAGGAAATCGACGGATTGCTGCTGCTGCTAAGTCACTTCAGGCGTGTCTGACTCTGTGCGACCCCAGAGACGACAGCCCACCAGGCTCCCCCGTCCCTGGGATTCTCCAGGCAAGAACACTGGAGTGGGTTGCCATTTCCTTCTCCAAATCGACAGATTGGCCCCCCACAATTATTAATACCCAGGGTTCCTCAGGTGTAATTAGGACAGGAGCCTGTGTGGGGATCCCCGGGCACCTTCAGTCTTGATTGTCTTGAGAAGCACCTTCAGTCTTGATTGTTTTGAGAGTCTGACCCGGAGACTTACGCCTCTGGGGGCAGTCTCTCTTCCAGTGTGGTCCTTTGCAGACCGGACATGGAGTCGGGGGTGGCTTAGATGCCTGACGGCAATCCCGCTTGAGGTGCCCCTCCTTTCCACAGAAATAGCAAGCCCATCCCTTTTCACCTGGGCCCCTCTGTGCATTTTTCTCAGGCTGTTTAAGAACGTTTTTCATAGCCATGGCGAAGGCTTCCGCCTTTTCCTTTGTCTTTTTTTTGCCTTTCTTTTCCTCATATTCCCTACCATAATAGACTGTCTGAGCCAGTTCTAACAGAGTCTAAAGGCTGATGTGGTCCATACGCCCATTTTAATAGCTTACGACGGATATCTGGAGCCGACTGAGTAAGAAATCTATCCTTTAAGATCACTTTTCCCTCTTCACTTTCAGGATCAATCTCAGTGAATCTGCAAAGGCCTTCTCTCAGTCTATCTAGGAATTTACCAGGAGCTTCCTTCTCCTCCTGTTCTATGTCTGCCAATTTGCCATAGTTTAAAGGCTTAGAACGCATCTGCCTAAGTCCTTCAAGAATACATCTAACAAAATGACTCTGATCCCATCTTCCTTTAGCTGTGTTGTAGTCCCAGTCTGGTTCTATAGTTGGGACCGCCTGATTCCCAGTGGCAAGGGCCGCTATCTCGTTCTCCCTCTCCCCTACTGATTCATTACCAAGCCATTCATCTCCATAAGCAACCGCTTTTCCCAAAACTCGAGTCTTTGACTCGGGAGTCAGCGTTTGTCCCAAGATATACATCACATCCTTCCAAGTGAGGTCATAAAGCAGAGTAACACCTTTAAAAGCTCTAATATATTTTTCTGGGTCATCAAAATAGTCTCCCAGATCCTCCTTGATTCTTTGTATTTCTTGATAAGAAAAAGGCTTATTAACTCTCACAGACTGATTATTTCTCCCGGTGGGTGTTTCATAAAGAGGCAACAGCTTGTGTGGCTGTTCCTCAGTCTCTCTGGCTGCTCTGCGCATATGATCCCAGGGATAGATTGGAGAAACCTGTTTTTCCTCTTCTCTTTGTCTCCTGTCCTCCATCTCATCTCTTACTTCGATGGTCTGAGTTTCTACTGAAGCCAGAGTAGTCTGAGGTCGTACTAAGACAGGAGTAGTTTGGACCTCCATGTGGGCAGTTTGAATCTCAGTTTGGAGTCCCAGGTACGGGGGCAAAGTAAGAGGACAAGAGGGAGCTGAAGGTTTCACGCCCAAATCTATACCCTTAGGACATAAGTCTGGCATATTTGGCAGAGAGAAAAAGGGCAACACATATGCTACTTCTACCCATTTCCCTTGTTCCTTATAGACCCAGTCTAATTGTAGAACAGTATTATACTTAAAAGACCCTCCAACTGGCCACCGTTCACCGTCCTCCAATGGATACTGTGGCCATGCAGTATCACATAGGAAGACCTGGTGTGTCTTCTTTAAGCCCTGGAGATCAAATCTATCCCAGTTTTTCAGGATACAGTTTAAAGGAGTGAGGCTGGAATTGTTAGCTCCCATCTGTAAGAGAGAAAAAAAGCGACCAGCGCCATTTTTCTACCAGAGGCGTCCCTCCCTGCTCTAGATGGGGGTGTAGACAGACGTTACACCAAAAGCTTTTCCTTCCTGGTTGGGCTTAGTCTGTCCCTTACCAACGCAGACACCGTACTAGTCCCTCCCGGTTCTACCACCAAGATGGGGTGGGGATGTACCGGGGTAGACTTGATGGCATCCCTACTTGACGTCCAGCTCTTCACCTTTCACCTTGCTTGCCTCTGCTGTCACCCGGGGTGAATCAGACTAACCTTCCGGAATGCCTCCAAAGCTAAAACTGCTAGGGGAAACATTCGTCACCTAAGTGCCTGTGCACGGCCCTGAGTATTTCCTGACTACAATAAGACCAACGGGAACATAAAACTGAGATGTTCTTTCCAAGCATCACCACACCAGTATAACAGCCTTCTCTGATCCACTAAGAACCGGCGTTACCAAAGAAAAAAACCCATTGCAGTCCCTATCTGAGTAACCTTTAACCTCAGAGATGTTCTGGGAGCTAGAGCTCCATCTAGCTTCTGAACTTTCGATTCCTAGCAAGGCTAGGCGCTTTCTTGGCTACCAATCCAAGTTTGGGACCTAAGCCACAGTACACAATAACAGTATAGATCACAAGTCCCTTGAAAGTCTATGATCCGATAGATTAGGTTAGTACTTCTAATTCCCAAGGAGTTATGAAATGGTCAAAGAGACCGAAAAGTTTGACCAAGAAAGGAGAGTTCGGTCCACACACTTTGCCCATTTCTGGTCGGTTCCCGAAGGAGACATTGGGTGCCTCTTGGCATTGGCAGGTCAGTATAACGCCCCGACAGGTTTCTGCCATAAGCCGTATGAGATCACCGTGGAACCGCAGAGCAGGGCTCCTTACTTGCTTCACGAAGGGCATGCCATTCATTCACACAAGCACACGGTAGAAAAGGTGTTCACTAAGAGAACAAAGAACTAGAGCTCCAAGCATCCTTACCTTGTTCTGAAGGATCCCGGATGAGCCCCCAAAATGAAAGGTTGTTATTGAATCACACGAAGACACCGGGATTCTTGGCCCCCGCAGGAGAAGAATTCAATCCGGGGCCAGAGACGAGGCTTGATCGCTCAGAGCTTTTGTGTAATAAAGTTTTATTAAAGTATAAAGCAGATAGAGAAAACTTCTGACATAGGCATCAGAAGGGGGCAGAAAGAGTACCCGCTCGCTAGTGTTAACAATGAAGTTATATAATCCAAAGAATGGCTGGAGGTTGTAAAGACCTCATCAGACCTACTCCCATAATTTACATTTTAAGATAACACTGTCCTCAGGCAGGATGCATCCTTGTAAAGACCAGGTCTACTCCCGTAATCTACATTTTAAGATAACAGAAGGTTTAATCCAGAGACTGGCCTTAGTCAGGATACATTATTGTTATATAATCCTAAGGAATGTGGAGAAAGAAAAAAAGTTTGTCCTTTCTTCCTCCTTGAGAATTCCAGACTCCTCTCTCCTTGGGGACCCCTAGACTCCATATCAACCAGCCTAGGAAATGACTCTCTCACTAGCATATGAGATGAGTGCAATTGTGCAGTAGTTTGAGCATTATTTGGCATTACCTTTCTTAGGAATTGGAGCGAACTGACCTTTTCCAGTCCTGTGGCCACTACTGAGTTTTCCAACTTTGCTCCCATATTGAGTGCAGCACTTTCACAGCATCATATTTCAGGATTTGAAATAGCTCAACTGGAATGCCATCACCTCCACTAGCTTTGTTCAAAGTGATGCTTCCTAAGGCCCACTTGACTTCACATTCCAGGATGTGTGGCTCTAGGTGAGTGATCACACCATCGTGATTATCTGGGGCATGAAGATCTTCTATGTACAGTTCTGTGTATTCTTGCCATCTCTTCTTAATATCCTCTGCTACTGTTAGGTCGCTACTATTTCTGTCCTTTATCGAGCCCATCTTTGCATGAAACGTTCCCTTGGTATCTCTAATTTTCTTGAGATCTGTAGTCTTTCCCATTCTGTTGTTCTCCTCTATTTGTTTGCATTGATTGCTGAGGAAGGCTTTTTTTTTTTTTTTAATCTCTCCTTGCTATTCTTGGAAGTTTGCATTCAGATGGGAATATCTTTCCTTTTCTCCTTTGCTTTTTGCTTCTCTTCTTTTCACAGCTATATGTAAGGCCTCCTCAGACAGCCATTTTGCTTTTCTGCCTTTCTTTTCCGTGGGGATGCTCTTAATCCTTGCTCCTGTACAAAGTCACAAAACTCCGTCCAAAGTTCATCAGGCACTCTGTCTATCAGATCTAGTCCCTTAAATCTATTTCTCACTTCCACTGTATAATCATAAGGGATTTGATTTAGGTCATACCTGAATGGTCTAGAGGATTTCCCTACTTTCTTCAATTTCAGTCTGAATTTGGCAATAAGGAGTTCATGATCTGAGCCACAGTCAGCTACTGGTCTGTCTTTCTTTTTTTTTTTTTTTTGCTGACTGTATAGAGCTTCTTCATCTTTGGCTGCAAAGAATATAATCAATCTGATTTTGGTGTTGACAATCTGGTGATGTCCATGTGTAGAGTCTTCTCTTGTGTTGTTGGAAGAGGGTATTTGCTATGACCAGTGCGTTCTCTTGGCAAAACTCTATTAGCCTTTTCCTTGTACTCCAAGGCCAAATTTGCCTGTTACTCCAGGAGTTTCTTGATTTCCTACATTTGCATTCCAGTCCGCTATAATGAAAATGACATATTTTGGGGGGTGTTAGTTCTAAAAGGTCTTGTAGGTCTTCATACAATCGTTCAGCCTCTTCAGCGTTACTGGTTGGGGCATAGACTTGGATTACTGTGATATTGAATGGTTTGCCTTGGAAACAAACAGAGATCATTCTGTCGTTTTTGAGATTGCATCCAAGTACTGCATTTCGGACGCTCTTGTTGACATGATGGCTACTCCATTTCTTCTGAAGGATTCCTGCACACAGTCGTAGATATAATGGTCATCTGAGTTAAATTCACCCATTGCAGTCCCTTTTAGTTCACTGATTCCTAGAACGTCGACATTCACTCTTGCCATCTCCTGTTTGACCACTTCCAATTTGCCTTGATTCATGGACCTGACATTCCAGGTTCCTATGCAATATTGCTCTTTACAGCATCAATTTTCTCAATTATACCTCAGTAAAGCTGAAAAGGTTTTCTTTCATTTAATTACACCAGGCACATTTGGAGTTATTCCACTTCTGATTTTAGGCACTTGCTCTTGTGCTTAAAATAGGTATTTCCATTTTTATTTCTGAACACGTATGCATTCTCCTCCTCCTTCAGAAAAGGCAAAGTTCTGACGGTGCTTCACCTGAACTCTGGGTACTCATATACACGTGTGTGGGTTGTGCACGGCTCTCTCCATGCACACGTGTGGGCGTGTTTGTGCGTCAAGCGTGTGTCTGTGTACTTTTCCAGAGCTCATTTTCGGCCATGCGTTCCTCTCTGTTGCATCTCACTGTCTCTCTGCCATCTCTTAGTATTCCTTTCCATGTGAAAACAGTCAGTATCTAAGAACTTGCACTTCTGAAAGTGCCTTCTCTCACAGTCATTCTCTTTTTATCAAGTTGCTTGAGAACACTTCCTATTTGGAATCCAGCGTGTGACTCAAGTACTAGGAGAGGAAAACGCTGGTCAAGGTTAAGGGCCCCATGCCCCCAGAGCCGCCTCCTCTCTCAGGACTTGGCGGGTTGAAGCTGAGGCACTGCCCACAGTAGGAGGCAGTGCCGAACCTCCTGGAAGCTGGGGATGTGGTCTGCATGAAGCTCTCACTTCTGCCCCTTGCAAGTACTCCGACTCAGGGGGAACTCTTCCTGGTTAATTCCCTGATGGCACGGCTCCAGTATCCTTTAGCACCCCCTTTTGGTAGGGGGCAGTCTCCTCCCAATGGGCTGGTCATTCTCTTGATAATCTGCGTTTTTCATAGGAAGTAGTTTCAGGACATTTTTAGGGCCTCAGTACAGTCCGCCATGATTTTTCTTTTTTTTAGTTGAAATTTACTTAAAATAGAATTAACTGTTTCAAATTGTTTAATTCAGTACGAAATACTTTTAAAATTTACCTTCAGTTTCTCAGTTTACTATGAAAGGTCAAGATTCAGATGTTACTTCCATTTATTTTTAAACACATGTAGTTAATTAACCTATTTGTTGACGTCGCTGGGGCACACAGGCTCTCCGTTGCAGGGTGTAGGGTCTTTAGCTAAATGTGCCATGTCTGGACCCCTGGCCGGTGATCCCGCCCGGGCCCCTAAGTAAGGAGCGCCGAGTCTCAGTCAGGGGCCCAGCAGGGCGGCCCTCGGGTGTCACGTGCACACGCATGAGTCCCAGCCCTTCGCAGGTCGGTTCTCGTCAGTCAAGGAGGCTCCGTTATTTGCTGCCTCAGCCGTTGCCCTCTGTTGTGAGCGTCTTCCCGTCTGACACCTACGACAGATAGCACACTGGCCCTCAGCACAGGCCCGCCTCTCCTGAATCTCCCTGTCTGCTCTCTGTGCCGCACTCTGGACCATTTCCTCAATGCCATACTCCCACTTCATACGTGGCCGCTCAGCTGTCTTCTTGACTGCATGACTTTTTAACGTGTTGAATCTACTGTATTGTTCACGTTGAACATTTTCAACTCTTTTCAGTGACCACCTGTTCTTCTACAAAATAATCCACATGCTTGCCTCCCTTTATTTTTCTGTGACGATGGTTCCCTCTGTGTGTCCACAGGGGTGGAAACCTTCCTCTGACCTTGAGATGATCCCCGCCGCTGGGGGCCACACGGCCTACCTCTCCTGCTTTGCTGTGGTTCCCCTCCATTTGGGGAACTTTCTTTCTGCCCTTGTCTGTGGCTACGTGTTTCAGAAACACTCTCCAGAGCACGTCTCAGCGTTAGGAGCAGAGGAGGCTCTGGGTGGGCACCACACTCACCCATTCGGTGCAGTCTCAGCCCACAGCCCTTCACGTCCACCCTCTCCTGCCGTCACCTCGTCTGGAAATTGACCATGATGACGGCAGCAAGAGCCTGCAGCCCCACTGAGGGCTGGGGTCGGGATAACAGGCAGAGGAGGAACCTCAGGCACAGAGAAAGGGCACCACCGCCCCAGGTACATGAGCAGCGGGCACACATTTACAGGAGCATCTGTTCTCCAACAGAGTGAGAGCCTTGACCCCAATCAATACCCTCTAAAGCTTGCAGGTGATGACAAGACCAGGTGGAGACTGTGCCCAAGGACACCAGGGCCCTGAGGAGGCAGGAAGCACCCAGGGGCTTGTTCCCAGGAAGGGAGGCTGGACAGTGATGCGATAAAGAGAGACGCCCCTGAAGGGGGCTGTGACAGGGAAAACCCACACTCTGGGGCAGGGGAGGAATTAGTTTCCTTCCTTATTCCCAGAAGCCTCCTCTGGGCTCTCGGCCACGCGGACTCCACTGAGTCCCAGGGAGATACTGACGTGTGTCTCTGGGGAATTGAGCCCTGCGGAGAGCAGGGGCTGGCATCCTCCCCGAAGCATCTCCAGGGCCTGGTGACCCATCCATGGTGAGAACCCCACGGGGACCTGCTGATGTACGGGCATAGGAGGAAACAGACCCCGAAGTGAGGCTCTCGGAGGAAGGACATGCCCTGCTTGCCCACACCTGAAATGGGTGTCTCGGGAACACACTGGGACTTTCACGGGAACGAGAGCTAGGTTCTCACGAAGAGGTAGTTCCCCTTCCTGTGGCGTTGCTGATGTGATGTGAAGCACCAGCCTCAGA
This sequence comes from Bubalus kerabau, assembly GCF_029407905.1. Lineage (NCBI taxonomy): Eukaryota > Metazoa > Chordata > Mammalia > Artiodactyla > Bovidae > Bubalus > Bubalus kerabau. Next base: position 67,800,447 of record NC_073640.1, read on the forward strand.
CAGGACACACCCTGTGGTCTGTCTTTCCGGAGGACACCCAGGTCTCCTTCATCCTCACAGCCTGGACCGCAGGGAGGAGACGCCATGGCCCCTGCGCTCCCCGCCCTGCTCTGCCTTGGTGAGATAAGAGGGGCAGGCAGAGCCGTGGTCTGGAGGGACCCCCCAGCCAGCCTGCTGTGTCGGGGGACCCCAGGGCCCAGGAGGCTCCCTAGGTGGAGAGGCACTGCTCAGAGCTGAGAGCACACCTCTCACAGGGCGCTCTCTTCCAGGACTGAGTGTGGCCCTGAGGACCCAGGTGCAGGCCAGTGAGCCTGTCCCAGGGCCCAGCTCCCTCCTCTCATGGGGACAAGGTCACCCCCAGGCTATGGGCAGGGGGAAGGCAGCTCGGGGCTTACGGACAGGCAGTCTGGGAGGTCTGGGTTGAGAGCCGGGGCATGGGGGGGACGCCTGGTGAGCCCACCTCTGATTTCCTTCCAGGGACCCTCCCCAAATCCACCATCTGGGCTGAGCCAGGCTCTGTGGTCCCCTGGGGGAGCCCCATGATCATCTGGTGTCAGGGGCCCTTGGGGGCCCAGGAGTTCCATCTGGATAAAGAGGAAATCCCCGTTTTCTGGGACAGACAGAAACCCCCGGGTCGGGGACAATGCCAGGTTCTCCATCCAATACATGGGACAGGACCACGCAGGGAGCTGACTGCTACTATGGAACCCGCACTGGCTGGTCAGAGCGCAGTGACCCCCTGGAGCTGGTGGTGACACGTGAGGGACACTTGGGGGCCTTGGGCTCTGCCCTTGGGAGGGCGTCTGCTCTCAGGGGGTGTCCCTCTCACAGCCCAGTCCTGGGGAGGGGAGGGCAGGGTGGGGGCCCCACGGAACCAGCTACCTCCTCCTCTCCTAGGACGCTACATCAAACCCAGCCTCTCAGCCCTGCAGAGCCCTGTGGTGACTGCCGGGGTCCAGCCCCAGCTGATCCAGGGTATTCGAAGGAGAGACGGCATAGGCGAGGGTCAGGAAACAACTGCTTAATTAAACGTTAATTAAGGAAAAGAATAAGGATAGCTCAGTAGGAAAATTCAGTGGAGAAAAGAGGCTGAGTAGCTTGGTTTACGCGGGGGACCAATAAAACTTCAAGACAAGAAGTTTGCACCACTTACGTAGGCCGCAGGCGTCCTTCCGTTCTCCCGAAGGAGAGGAGACACTGAGGCCTCCCCGGTCGGATCTTAGAAGCCCAGGCATAATTAGTAAGCATGGTGGGTTCCGCGCTCCAGATGGAGACTCAACCAGAGTGAGAGAGAGAGAGACATGGGGAGACCAGTCTTTCGAGGAACTGATCCCCATTCTTTATTTTCCATGGTCTACTTTTATACACTGAGATGTTATGCAAAAGTCACGCGGGGTCAGCAGTCCTGACTTTTATCAAAGTCAGGTGCTTCATACAAATGTATACAGAGGTCTTAGGGGTGTTACATCATCTTCTGGCCAGGGGGCCTGCTGACAATTTACGACCCTCTCCTTGTGACAGCGGTCAGTCAACCAGGACACTTATTTCTCCAGGGGTGATTATTCTTAAAACAGACGCCACCCAAATAAAGTTACATTCCTATAGGGTGAGGGTGTAGTGGGTTTTAGTTAAGGAAAGAATTTACTTAGCCTAAGGTCTAACGTGATTTATATCAAACGTTAATACTTATTTCTTCTATATATTCATTAATGTGTGTAAGGGCAGGGGATATGGAGACTTAGCAGTAAACATCAGCTCAACAAATGAAAAACCCTTCACCAATATGATTTCTAATCAGCCCATTATACTTATACTAATAATTTTCTAACTTTTCTAAGGAACCTGTTTTTAGAAGGTTTAAAGCATCTCGTGCCTCTCACGGTTGGGAGGCTGTGAGCAATCACATGTGGCCGGACAAGCCTGTCAGGCAGGCTAGAGAACCTTCAGAGGAGTCTGTAGGTTAAAACACTCCTATCATGCCCAGGAATTATTATTAACTGGAGCTCTAAGTTAACTCCTTCTCCGAAAGAGGTGGTGGGGGACAGCCCCCCATAAAGCCAGAGGTGTAGGTGAGAGCACAAAGTAGTAAGGTAGGCAGGCTCTGGTTATGGGGGTAGATGCTTGAGGATTTTCAGGGGGACTCCTGAGGCTCGATCCCACCTTTGCGTATGTCAAGCCTCCTTCCTCATGACCTTTGCCATGGGCGGAGTGCCTCACGCCGGCCCCCAACATCTCCCCCTTTTTTATTTCTTAAAACAGCCAGATGCAGCTCAGTCCCGAGCTTCCAAATGCTCTGCCGAAGAATCCTGACAATACAAGGAAGAATGTTTATGAGAAGTAGGATTTGAGCACCAACGACATCATAACTAGGGATATTAGACAGAATATTTTTTCCAGAAATAAAGTTAGAGAAGGTGTGAAAAAAGTCATTAGCTGCTCCAGCGGCGGTAAAATCCAGTCAACAGTGTTCCAAGGTCTGTATTTGATTATGAAGTTTCCCTAAGTCCAGGCCAATATCAGAACTATTCCAAACACCTGAGATATGATTTTTAATCTTTTCCCATTCATAATCTGTCTCGTTTACCTTCAAAGATGTCACGCATATCCACCTGTAATCAGTGTGGCATGTCAAAGCCATCTTCACCTTTAAAGCCTGTAACTCAGTCCCAATATGCATAATTGCTTCTTCTAAGGCGTCTACTCTCATCTCTAATTTCCTATCTATAGCTTCCTGAGTCGCTAGAGTTAAAGAAACATTTTTAGACATGGTATCAACATATTGGGCAGTATGCACTTGTTGAGTCAATGATATTGCTGCCGCAGTAACAGAACTAATTGCTGCTATTAAAGCTGATATTCCTAAAATAAGTAAGCCCACAAACCATCGCGATCGCATTAAATCCTGCAGTTGTTGTAACACAGCAAGACCATAGCTATCATATAGGCACCATAAGATAGGATGGGCAATGTAACACCACAAAGGAGCAAACATTACATTGAGGGTTTAAACAAGATGAAAGCATACATTGTTCACAAGTTACCACGTTAGGTCCACCTGAATAACTCATGAATACATTAAGTTTGTTGGAGTCATTAGTAAAAAGGAAAACATAAGGCAAGGGTAGACAAGCTAAAACAGAATAAATAGAATTATTTTTTGGTTGGAGTTCACGCTGCAGCAGCCCTGTCAGTCTCGCTGGGATCTCGATGTTTATCTTGTCTCCCCTGCTGGCGGGCGCCGCGCTGGTCTGGACGGCACTTTGCGGGTGCGCTCTCCTCTCTGGCCCTCACTCGCTGCACAAACTTCTTTGCTCTAGGTCGTGGGGTGCAGCGAGGAGGGTGCAGGGCGAGGCTGGAGGCGCGGAGGCGAGAGCTGCCTGGTGGGCGGGGCGAGCGAGCACGTGCCTCGAACCTGGCCTGTCTGGAACCCAAATTGGTGAATCTGCGTCCTCTGGAAAAATACAAGCACATCCTCGACCGCTAGTTAATAATGGGTCAGGACCCTTCCATTGTCCTGAGAGGAGGTCCTTCCATTTGACTAATGGTTTTGCATTTAATTGCTCTAGGCACCAATGACGAAGCATTGCAGTAATTCCAGCCAGATCAGTATTTAGAATATTTATTACGAAAAGAGCATGTTTGATGGGGAGATTTGATGGGGAGAGCTATACTTAAACTCCCCTTCTTTTAGTTTTTGAATTTGGATTTTTAATGTTTGATGTGGTCTTTCAACAATGGCCTGTCCCTGGGGATTATAAGGGATGACAGTATTATGTTTAATTTGAAACTTTATACAAAATTCCTGAAAAGACTTAGAAGTGTAAGCAGGAGCGTTGTCAGTTTTCAGAGCTTTTGGCAGGCCCAAATATGAAAAACAAGTAAAGAGATGTTGTATCACATCTTTAACTACTTCCCCTGTACGAGCAGTTGCAATAATAACGTGAGAAAAGGTATCTACAGTTACATTAACAAAAGACAGTTTTCCAAATGAAGAGACATGAGTTAACATCCATTTGCCAGAGTACGTTAGGTTTGAGACCGCGAGGATTAACTCCCATAGGTAGACTATTATAAACAGTGGGGCAGTGTAGGCAGGAACGCACAATCTCTCGAGCAATCTCTCTAGGAATTTGGAATTGATATCTTAAGGCAGTAACGTATTGATGATGAAGTGAGTGAGAGGCTCTGGCCTCCTCAATCACAGTAGCCACTGTATTTCTGGTTAACAAGTCAGCCAAATCATTAAAGGCATTTAAAGGGCCGGGCAATCCGGAATGAGCCCGAATGTGTCCAATGAAAAATATTTTATTCCTTTTCCAAATTTGTTGCTGTAATTTACTTAACAAATGAAATATGGTAGTTTTATTTTCAGCAAAACCACAGTTTCAATATGTGGAAACAACCTGACAATATACTGAGAATCAGAATAAAAGTTAAATTTTTCATCTGCAAACATAGCAAAAGCCTCTATGACTGTTGTTATTTCAGCTCTTTGACCTGAAGTTTCCCGTGTTTTTAAAACCTTTTGGTGATTTTTAGTAACTATGGAGGCTTTACCATTTGCTAACCCGTCAGTAAAAATTATCTGAGCATTTGGAATAGGAGATTGTTTACATCTGACAGGAAAAATAACTGGATGTCTGGATATAAAATTCAACAAAACATGTGAAGGTAAATGATGCAAAAATTTGACCAAAATAGTTTCCTATAGCAATCTGCCAATTTTCAAACATTAGAAGAGCATCAAGTTGTTTCTTATTATATGGAATTACAATTTCTGATGTCTCTTTACCAAATAATTTAATGTTCCGCTTTTTTCTTTTAATATCAAAGTAGCTATCAATCCTGGATAAGAAGCCGCTACTTTTTTAGTTTGAGCGGGAAGATGGACCCACTCTAGGGGGCCGTTTTGCCATAAAACCAATTTTTTGTCTGGCTACCCCAATTACACCTATGGGGGTTTCATGGTAAAGGAATTGTCAAGCAGTTGTCAATTTAATTTTTTAAATTTTTAAAATTTACATTTTAACAACATAAATTTAGGGATATGTTAATTTAGGTCTAATGTTTAGTTTAGGTCTCTGTATAAATTTAAATAACAAATGTATAAACTCCTTATCTCATTTTGGTATACAGATATGCCTAAATGCAAAATGTATTTATATATGTATTTATATATGGCAACAAGTATAAACTTATTGACATATAATATATAAAAATCAATATACTTGAATTAATCTTTATAATTATTAATTAATATATATTAAAGCAATACAATACGTGCACAGCTAATACCAACCAACACAAACCAATGTACTGCAATAATATATGTCACACATATATAATATAATTATACAGTATATAGAACATATATCACAGTACATCAATCCATACCAATTAATATCAGCCACACACACATTATATTACTGCAATATACATTTAATTATATAGTATATATATAATATGCATATATAGTATACATATTAATTATATACAAATTAATTAAGTATAGATCTACAAATAGAATTAAGTATACCTTTATTATATTTTATTTGTACCCATATCTAATTAGGCAAACTGTAATTAGGCAAATATATTTATATTATGTATTTATAATAATAATATATATAGTATTGTTAATTGTACCGCCTGTTGATAACTAAGAAATTGAGAAAACCCTTCTCTGAGTATCTCCTATTTGAGACAGCACGTCCCTCCCCCATAGGGTAAAGGGGAGCGTAGGAACTACATAGGGTTGGAAAGTTTCACAGGTATCTTTAAACTGCCAATCTAACATTTTTGAACTTTTAACTACTATGGGGGCTTGAGGGCAAATGAAACAAAATTTGACCCCTGAAATCTATCAGGGCAACTTGCCAATGATCACTATCTTGTAAAAGACTTGCAGTTGATCCTTATTGAATGGAATTACTATATTTGCTACTTCTTTTCTAAAAAGTTCCACACTTCTTTTTTCCTCCTTTTATAATTAATTGTGCAACCAAGCTGGGATAAGATAAAACTATTTTTCTTGGGGTCACTGGTAGATGGAACCAACGGGCCTTTTTGTCACAAGCACCCTGTAGGTGTGTGTTTTGTGGCAAGAATAATTTAATCTCATCTTTTGGTAATATTAATCCTAATTAACTGATCATTTAAGGTCTCATCTACTTTAATAAGAGCCGTCTGTCGTCTTAGTCAACTTTCTCTTAGAACTGGAATTAGGATCGCCTTTTAAGCAATCAAACAAAGGCTTTAAATCTGCAGTAGTCAGTTTTGAATGTGGGCGTATCCAATTAATGTCCCCTAATAATTTTTGGAAATCATTTAAAGTTAGTAAACAATCTCTCCGCTTCAAAGGGGCAGTTTTTAAAACTTTTGGCAGACTTAAACATGAGAAGCAAGCAAAGAGGTGCTGTACAACATCCCCACAAGCTCTTCCAGTCATCATTTTGCAACCTAAATCTGGTCCATAGCTTTCCAGATGACAAGCAACCATCTAATCTTTGCTTGAATACTTCCAGCAATGGGGAACTCACTACTCTTCAAGGTTTTAAACTCTCCCTCACCTTTTTTTCTACAGCATTCCCACCCTGCATACCACTTTCTCTAATCTCACCAACTCATTTTCAATAGTATACGTGGGCCAGGAACTGGGCCAGTTTTTCCCAGCAATGTTAAGAGACGTCTGTTCTTGTGTCTAATAGCCCTGACATTTTATTTTCTTGAATTAAAAGATCTTTTAAAGGCCTTGGAGCTGTAATTTCCTGCACCCAAAAAGCTAGATCACTAAATCCAAATACTCTGTGGCTCCTAGCCTGAGAAGTCAAGTTTTTTTCCTGTCTGATACTAAGGTAAAAAGCAAAAACTGTGTTACTCTTTGACCTTTATTAATTTGCACAGTTTTAGTAGGCGGTGAGGTCAAAACTTCAATTTCTCCAATATAATCAGAATCGACTACACCGTGCACCACCAAAATTTTTTGAAAAGAAAGCGAGCTACGCCCTAGCACAAGTCCTACAATGCCCTCAGGTAGGGGGCCAGCCACTCCCATTGGAATTGGAGTAACCGGCTTGTCAGGGGTTAATATTGTTGCTAAATCCCCTTACCGTTCTGCTTTCCTCTTAGCCTGGGTGAGACCCCCCTGAGGGGGTTTTCTCCAAGGAGCACCTTTGCATATTGTGCATGCAGTCTGTTTTAAAAGCTCCACTGTTTAAAAAACTGTTTATCTTTTTCAGGCTTAGGCAACACTTTGAGAGGCTTTGGGGGCAAAGTGGGGAACTCTTGGGCCCTGGAAGGCGCAAACGGAGGCGGCGGCTATCGCCCCAAATCAGAAAGTGGTGGATAAGTTTTTTTAAAGTTTGCGCAGAGGGGGAGGTAGCTCGCCAGGGCGTCTGGCCACAGTGTCCTGTAAGTCCTCTCCTCTCTCCTCTGCTGATTTTTTTTTTCCTTCTTCTCTAAATCTTTCTCAAGTTTTCTTTCCCTCACTCTATCTTTTTTCCTTCCTCTTCTCTTCTCTTTTACTTTCTATCATTTCCTTCTTGTTTCCCTCTTTCATTCTCCCTTCTTCCTTCTTACTTTCTCTCTCTCCCCCTCTCTTTCTCTCTGTATCTCTTTTTCTAACTTCCTTTTTTCCTTTTTCTATCTTGCTGCATTCCCTGATTCCTTATTTCTCCGTTCCTCTCTCCTTTTCACTCTTTAGTTCTTTTTTTATCTTTAGATCTTTCTCTATTTTCTTTCCTTTTTTCTTTTTCTCTTTTTTTTTTTTTTTTTTTTTTGCTTGGGTGAGGCCCCCCTGAGGGGGTTTTTTTTTGCAAGGAGCAGGCTCTGTATATTGTGTATTCTTTAAAAGCTCCTTTGTTTAAAAGAAAACTTTTAATCTTGTTCAACCCTAGGCAATGCTCTGGGAGGCTTTGGATGTAAACTGGGGAATTCTTAGGCCCTGGGAGGTGCAAGCGGAGGTGGAGTAGTTGCCTTAAATCAGAAATTGTTGGATAAATTTTTAAAGGTTTGTGTAAAGGGAGAGGGGGCTCGCCAGGGCGCCCGGCCGCAGCGTCCTGTAAGCCCTCTCACTCCTCGGGAGGTAGAGCACAGTCTCCTTCCTTTTCCTCATCAATGGCAGAAAATATGATCTGCGCAGAAGGTGGAGACCCACTACCATCCACCGCTATAGCCTCTCCCATAGGTTATCCCACAGCCTCATGACGAGGGTTCAGAACATTTTTAATCATATTTATAGGATAAGTTTTTAGTTGTTTTTTTTTTTTTACCTTCACCCAAGTATCTAAATTAACAGTAGCCTCTTTAACAGTTTCAAGATTACTTGTATAAAGAGTTGCCATTCTTAGTTTCAGTGTTACCCATGTCAGAAAATTAAGTGTAATAGATTTTGCTTTTAGCTATCAAAAGATCAGGCCTTTCTTGTCAGCCTTTTTAGAAACCGTTTTTTCTCTCTAACTCTTCAACACTTTCAACACTTCCCACTCCTCTCGCCCTGTCGATCCTACAGGGGGGTCCGCGGCACCCTTGAGTGGGGTCCTAGCCGTCCCGAACACTGGAAGAACAATAGGGCTGATGACCCAGATTGTTCCGGGGGGGGGGGGGGAACAGCAGGCTGATGACCCAAAACTGTTCCGAGGGAGAAGCAGTAGAGCTGATGACCCAAACTGCTCCATGGGGGAACAAGAGGGCTGATGACCCAGTTGTTCCGAGAACGGGGGAGCAATAGAGCTGATGACCCTAATTGCAGGGAGCTTACCTTGGAATATCCTGTCTCGGGCGCCACCTGCCGGGGTCCAGCCCCAGCTGATCCAGGGTATTCGAAGGAGAGACGGCATAGGCGAGGGTCAGGAAACAACTGCTTAATTAAACGTTAATTAAGGAAAAGAATAAGGATAGCTCAGTAGGAAAATTCAGTGGAGAAAAGAGGCTGAGTAGCTTGGTTTACGCGGGGGACCAATAAAACTTCAAGACAAGAAGTTTGCACCACTTACGTAGGCCGCAGGCATCCTTCCGTTCTCCCGAAGGAGAGGAGACACTGAGGCCTCCCCGGTCAGATCTTAGAAGCCCAGGCATAATTAGTAAGCATGGTGGGTTCCACGCTCCAGATGGAGACTCAACCAGAGTGAGAGAGAGAGAGACATGGGGAGACCAGTCTTTCGAGGAACTGATCCCCATTCTTTATTTTCCATGGTCTACTTTTATACACTGAGGTGTTATGCAAAAGTCACGCGGGGTCAGCAGTCCTGACTTTTATCAAAGTCAGGTGCTTCATACAAATGTATACAGAGGTCTTAGGGGTGTTACATCATCTTCTGGCCAGGGGGCCTGCTGACAATTTACGACCCTCTCCTTGTGACAGCGGTCAGTCAACCAGGACACTTATTTCTCCAGGGGTGATTATTCTTAAAACAGACGCCACCCAAATAAAGTTACATTCCTATAGGGTGAGGGTGTAGTGGGTTTTAGTTAAGGAAAGAATTTACTTAGCCTAAGGTCTAACGTGATTTATATCAAAGGTTAATACTTATTTCTTCTATATATTCATTAATGTGTGTAAGGGCAGGGGATATGGAGACTTAGCAGTAAACATCAGCTCAACAAATGAAAAACCCTTCACCAAGATGATTTCTAATCAGCCCATTATACTTATACTAATAATTTTCTAACTTTTCTAAGGAACCTGTTTTTAGAAGGTTTAAAGCATCTCGTGCCTCTCACGGTTGGGAGGCTGTGAGCAATCACATGTGGCCGGACAAGCCTGTCAGGCAGGCTAGAGAACCTTCAGAGGAGTCTGTAGGTTAAAACACTCCTATCATGCCCAGGAATTATTATTAACTGGAGCTCTAAGTTAACTCCTTCTCCGAAAGAGGTGGTGGGGGACAGCCCCCCGTAAAGCCAGAGGTGTAGGTGAGAGCACAAAGTAGTAAGGTAGGCAGGCTCTGGTTATGGGGGTAGATGCTTGAGGATTTTCAGGGGGACTCCTGAGGCTCGATCCCGCCTTTGCGTATGTCAAGCCTCCTTCCTCATGACCTTTGCCATGGGCGGAGTGCCTCACGCCGGCCCCCAACAGGTGACCTCGGGAGGGAACGTGACCCTGCAGTGTGCCTCCCGTCAGGGATTTAACAGATTCCTTCTGACCAAGGAAAGAGAAGACAAGTCCCCTCGGACCCTGGATGGACAGCAAACCCCCGACAGGCAGACCCAGGCCCTGTTCCCCGTGGGCCCCATGACCCCCAGGCACGGGTGGACGTTCAGATGCTACGGCTTTAACAGGGACACCCCTCGGGTGTGGTCGGCCCCCAGCGACCCCCTTGAGCTCCTGGTCCCAGGTGAGGAAGTCCCGTCCTGACCGCATACATTTGTTCAGACAAGACAACGTACTGGGGTCTCTGCTCCCAAGGGGAGCCCCTGTGAGAGGGTGGGGAGAGAAGCATGGGGCTCACAGGACAGACACACAGACTGAGACACGGCAAGGCCTGGGGCCGGGCCGGGGGAGGGGGGTCCATGAGGGAAGCGGTCCCTACAAGCCAGAACATGTCTCTCCCCAGGGCTCTCTGTGAAGCCCTCCCTCCTGACCCCGCAGGGCCCTGTTGTCATCTCTGGACAGAACCTGACCCTCCAGTGTGTCCCTTTGACATCAGCTACACCAGATTCGCTCTGTCCAAGGAGGGGGAACAGGACCTCCCCCAGCGCCATGCCCGGAGGCCCCAGGAGGGGCTCTCTCAGGCTGACTTCCCCCTGGGCCCAGTTGGCACCGTCCACGGGGGCCGGTACAGATGCTACGGTGGACACGGCCTCTCCTCCGAGTGGTCGGCCCCCAGCGAGCCCCTGGAGCTGCTGGTGGCAGGTGAGGAGCCAGCGGGTCAGCTGGGGACCAGACTCTGCACAGGCTCCACCGGGGAGCCTCAGGGGTGATGCTGGGACCAGGGGGAGGGGTCCCAGGGAGGGACAGAGAAACGGGGTCGGGGAGGGGAGAGACTTTGAGAAACAGAGACAGCGCTGAGGGGCCAGAGAGGCCCACGGAGTCTCGCTCAGAACCCGGGCCGGCGCCCACACCCCCTTCCTCTCTGCAGGACGGCTCAGAGACAGACCCTCCCTCTCGGTGCGGCCAGGCCCCTCGGTGGCCCCGGGGGAGACCGTGACCCTGCTGTCAGTCAGGAAAACGGACGGACACCTTCCTTCTGTCCAAAGAGGGGGAAGCCCATCGCCCCCTGCATCTGCGCTCTCAGGACCAAAACGGGCAGTACCAGGCCGAGTTCTCCTTGAGCCCTGTGACCTCAGCCCACGGGGGCACCTACAGGTGCTACCGCTCACTCAGCACAGACCCCTACCTGCTGTTACAGCCCAGTGAGCCCCTGGCGCTCGTGGTCTTAGGTGAGGCCCTGGTCTGTCCGTCTCACTCAGCAGCTCGGGGCTCTGCCCCGGGAGCGCAGGGCGGTGGTGGAGGAGGGGGCGCTGATGGAGGGGCCCCCTGAGGGAGGGGCCTCAGAGCCTGACCCCCGCCCCTGCCTCCCGCACTGGGGTCCCCGAGGGGCAGGTGGACAGTGCAAGGGTCTAGAGGAGGCCACAGGGCCGTGCAGGGCAGAGGGGAGTGAGGTGGGGACCCCGGGTTGACCCAGTCCACCCCCTCCTGGGCTTATTCCCAGGGCCCCATTCTCCCAGCCACAGACCCAGACCCGAACCTGGCGAGTCTCGTGGCTCTGTGCTCAGGGGAGACAGCCCACCCCAGGGCGCTTTGAAATTCTCTGGGAGGACAAGGCCCCTCAGATCGTCAAGGGCTGGTGGAGAGTCGGGTGGAGATGGCGCCGGAGCCACAGGCTGCAGGGGCCTGAGGCTGCTGGATTGGGGGTCAGTCTGCGGAGGCGCAGACCCGCCCCCACCCCATCATACTTCCGGAGGCTCCAGGGATCGCCCCCTCCCCCAGGCAGAGTCAAGACGGCAGACGCAGAGGACTGAGCGAGCGTCTGTAGGGGGTGGTGGTGGGTCCGTGGGACGTCGCAGACCACCGCTGAGGGGCGGCTCCCACCCCAGGACCCCGCAGACACCACTCAGGGGCGGCCCCCACCCCGGGACCCAGCCGACTAAGCTAAGGGGTGGGCCCCACCCTGTGCTGTCTGAGCTCTGGCAGCTCAGGGTCCTGAGCAGGAACGTCTGAGACAGTAAGAGAGGCCCCGGGAGGCTCCCAAGGAAGACATGGACCACCCACAGCCTCCCTTCAGGACCCTCAGGCCCCCTGACACCCTTCCCCATCACCGCAGTCAGACCCACGAGTGGGAACAAGGACAGCGTCCCCGTCAGGGGCTGGGCTCCAGGGCCAGGTCCTCTCCCAGGAACCGGTGCCCTGGGCGCACACCCCGCTTCCTGGTGAAGGGGCCGGCTCTGACCTGTGCGCCCTCACCCCAGACTACACGGTGCAGAATCTCACTCGGATGGGCCTCGCGGCCTCTGTCCTGCTGCTCCTCTGGATCCTTCTCTGCCAGGCTCGGCACGACTGCAGAGGAGCCCGAGACGCGGCCCGGAGCTGAGCACGGGGCTCCACACCGCCCAGAGCACCGGAGCCCGGGACGCCAGCTTCCAGCCCAGAAGCTTCGGGAAGAGCCTTTGCCACGCATGCTTGGTGCGCTGTCTGCAGAGACCCCTGGGGAAGAGACGCGCCGCGGGGGGCAGGAAGAGGCCCCGGTGCCCCGGGGGGCTCAGCCTCTGCTCACGGGGGCGCCCTCCCTCCCAGGGAGGACGCCCTGTCTCCTCTCACTCCCGGCCCGAGGCGCGTCCTACATGGCAGGGGCGGGTCCTCACCCTGCACGCCCGCAGGCTCTGTCCAGTCTCATGGAGGACGTGAGCCTCATTGTTCATACCCGCCTTCTCTGGTGTGCACAATGACCTCCATCCCTTCTCAGAAACACAATGTCGTTTAAGTAATTGAATGAATGGGTTAAAGTGGGGCCCTGTTTGGAACAGTTGGATCCTAAACTCTTCCCTGAGCCCCCTCTGGACCCCTCATGCCCCTCCTCCTCATCAGAGGACACCGGTGTAGTTTCTCCAGAAACACTGTCAGTGTGAAGGGACACCCTGGTGTTTGAAGTGACAGTCAGGGCTACGCTGGTAAATGAGCTCAGGAATATATCGTTGTGTAAAGAACCCCGATATGGGGTTTCCCTGGTGGTGAAGAGTCTGCCAGCCAATGCAGGAGACACGGGTTCAATCTGTGATCCTGGGGGACCCCACGCGCCAAGGAGCAAGTGAGTCTGTGAGCCGCAGTGACTGCTCCAGGCACGTCCTGGAGCCCACGTGCCGCAGACAGACCAGTGCTGCAGACGCCTAGCGTCTGGAGACCGCAGCAAGGGAGTAGCCCCGCTCACATAACCAGACACACCCCCGCAGCAACACAGTCCCGGCACAGACAAAATCAGCAGGCAATACATGCTTAAAGAGCCCAGTGTGAACTGTGTGTCTCCTTTGGGACAAACGCGCTCCGTGGCCAACCTCAAGGAGCCCGGGTGAACACGCTGAAGGCCGGGTGGGAAGGAAGGAGCAGGCGGACTTTCCCACAGGGCGAGTCTGGTCCAGCCAGCCCCCACCGATGGCCCCACGTGTCCAGATGTGTCTTCTCATTACAATCACATAGGATCGTCTGCACCTCAGTTTTATGCCCCAGGTTCCCTGAAATGAGATGCCCACCTCCTAGTTCATCTGTAAGAGAGGGAAAGAGAAAACGATGGACGAGACAAGGCTGACTCTGAGGAATCCCAGCACATCACGGGCAGGGGTACTCATCAGCCCGGTCAATCTGGAGAGTCGACAGCAACTCAGTTAAAGGGCAGAGACACAGCGCTGGCCCACAGTTGTATAACCCAGAGGAAGATGCGTGCACGGCCACACGTGTACAAGCAGAAAAAGGACACGTGGGTTGTTCACAGTAGGAAAAGTTACAGAAATCACTTTCACCAAAATGAATGGTTTGGTGTATATATATATATGCGACAGAATTTTATACAAAAAATGCACAAAGCTGGACTGCTACAGGAACACAGATCAGTTTTCAAGCATGATGGTGAATAAGTGAAATACGACTGTAGGAGTCCAGTCCATCACATCAAATTCAAAAGGCAACAACGTGGGACTCAAATACATACAATAAGAAATGAGACAGGAGGAACAAGAGCTGCTACCGGGTTTCCCTGGTGGCTTGGCGTATAAGAATCCAGCCGCCAAAGCAGGGGATGCGGGTTCCATCCCTGCTTCGAGAAGATCCCGCGCGGGCCGCAAATGCTGAGCCCACGGGCCCAGAGCCCTGCCCTGCGACAAGACATGCCATCAAAGCGAGGAGCCTAGGCACCGCAGCGAAGAGAAAAGCTTCCTGAGCTAAGCTCAACGGGAGGAAAGCCCCTGGGCAGCGAGGAAGACCCAACACTGTCTGTCCCTCAGGCGTGTCGGACTCTTTGGGACCGCATGGACTGTAGCCCACCAGACTCCTGTGTCCGTGAGATTCTCCAGGTGAGAATACTGGAGTGGGTTGCATTGCCCTCCTCCAGGGGATCTTCCCCACCCAGGGATGAAACCCAGGTTTCCTGCATTGCAGGCAGATTCTTTACCATCTGAGCCACCAGGGAAGTCCAGCACAGCCAAAATTAATTAATAATTAATTTTTAAAATTGATACCTCAGAGATACAAAAGTTTATAAGAGAGTACTAAGAAGCACTGTGTGCTGAGCCATCCGACAGCAAAACTGGAAGAGACACACACGAGTCTCTAGAGACACACAGCCCGCCAGAATGCAGGCAAGAAGACCCAGACAGCCTGAACAGACCAGCCACTGGAAGCTACACAGAAACTGTAATAACACCAGTGAAAACTCCATGCAAACCAGAGGCCAGAACTGGATGGCTTCATGGAGGACTTCTACCAAACTGACAAAGAGGAACTTATATGACCCTCTTCACACTCTCCCAGGAGACTGAGAGGACGAAACGCTCCCAGAGTCTTTCTATGAGCCACCGTCACCCCGGTATCTAAACCACACAAAGACACAACCAAAAAAGAAAACTTACAGAACAAAGTGCTCTATGAACATACATGCAAAACGTGCAACAAAATATTAGCTAACCGAATTCAACAACACACAAAAAGAATCACACGCCGTGATCAACTTGGATTCATACCAGGGTCACAAGGATAATTCAACATGTGCAAATCAATCAAAGTGAATCGCCACATCAACAAGAGAAAAGACAAATCAACATGCTCGTCTTGATAGGTTCAGAGAAAGCACTGATAAAATTCAACATCCATTCATCATAAAAAGTCTCGCCAAAGTGAGTACAAAGGGAAGACATCTCAACGTAATAAAACCGATTTATGACAAGCACACAGTCAACACAGTACTCAAAGGTAACAAGCGGAAAGCCTTTCTAGAGCTCTGGGACAAGGTAAGGACGCCCACTCTCACCATTTGTGTTCAACACACCACTGGAAGTCCTAGTCATAGCAATCAGGCAAGAAAAAAAAAAGGATTCAACTTGGGGCAGGAAGGAGGCAAAACTGTCCCTGTATGCAGATGACGTGGTACTCCATTTACAAAGCCCTGAAGATGCACACACAAACTGCAGAACCGAGGGAGGGGGCATCCGGTCTGCAGAGTGGGCAGGCATGTTGTCTGGGTCTGCAGTCTCTTCGTGTGTGTGTGTGTGTGTGTGTGTGTGGGTGCGCGCACATGCACACGTGCTCAGTCGTGTCCAACTCTTTGTGACTCCACAGACAGTAGCCCGCCAGGCTCCTCTGCCCATGGATTCTCCAGGCAAGAATACTGAGGTGGGCTGCCATGGCCTTCTCCAGGGGATCTTCCCCACCCAGGGATGGGACGAGAGTCTCTGCACCTCCTGCGCTGGCAGGCAGATTCCTTACCCCTGAGCCACCTGGGGAGCCCGAGTGCAGCCTACCATCACTCCGTTTCTCTCATTCCAAAAGGGCGCCAGATACCTGCTTACCCTTCTCGCTTTTCCCTGTGTATGTGGACTATCAGGGCTCCCCAGGGGGCACTAGTGGTGAAGAGCCCGCCTGCCAGTACAGGAGACGCAAGAGACTTGCGTTCAATCCCTGGGTCGGGAAGATCCCCTGGAGGAGGGCATGGCCACCCCCTCCAGTATTCCTGCCTGGAGAATCCCATGCACAGAGGAGCGTGGCAGGCTACAGGCCATGGGGTCGCAAAGAGTCGGACACGGCTGGGCGACTTAGCATGCACATGAGTTAACTATCATTTCTGTTTTCCATTTCTGGTCTCAGTGTGACACATTTCAGAAACTTTAATCAGCGCTTTATGCAGGATGGCAGATGGGGAAGTCCCAGCCCTCATCTCACACAGAAACACTGATAAACCGGGATTATTTGCGCCTCATGACCTTTATGCAAACTGCAGAATTCAGCTAGTGAGCTGCAACACCTCGGATGAACAGAAAACCGAGAACTATTTTGAATGGATAAACAGAGGAGGTTCTGTTTCCCTGTCTCCCCTCCCATAAGCTGGCGCAGTTCAGCACTGAGAGGACCCTCCTTGGGCCCAGGCCCCTCCTCCCCGGGAGGACGGTGGGTGCAGCTGCGCCACGTCCCCAGGCTCCAGGCCGCTACCTCAGAGACCACCTTGCTGCTCAGCTCACAAGAGCACCAGGCCACAGACACACGTGGGGTCGCAAAGCAGGAAGAGAAGGGACAGGGCTCTGTGTGGCCGGCTTGGCCTCGGGGGTTAGAGGAGCACGTGGTCCTCAGACTTCTCCCTCAGGGCAGGGGCACAACGGGGTGGGGGCACAGCATCGTCTCCCCGGACGGGAGGGCGGGGGAGCCTCATGTCACAGAGCATGTATCAGAGGCTCTAGAATCTCTAACTGGGCTGGGGGCAAATCCCACCATAAATCCGAGAGGAGGCAGCTGCTTCTCCCAGCGTACAGACACCAAAGCAGAGCCACAAGAAACACCGAGAACCAGGAACCATGGCTCTGCCAAGGGCAGCATAGACGCCCCAAGAACTGGGATCTGACTCTGCCCAAGGCAGCAGAGAAACTGCAGGAAAACAGGAAATCTATGAGCTTCCTTGTTATGGAAAGTAATTGTCCCGAAGCAGCTCAGTGAACTGATCTTCCACAAGGTGCCCAGAGCACAGAAGGCGAAAGGACAGTCCCTTCAATAAACGGTGCTGGAAGAGCCAGATGACAGCCAGCAGGAGGGTGAAGCTGGACCCTCAGCTCACACTATACATGAATCATCTCAAAAGGCAGCAGAGACTTAAACACAGGGCCTGGAACCATGAGAACAAGAGGAAGACACAGGGGGAGCGTCGGGACATGGGTGTGGACAAGGTTTCTTTGGATATGACACCAAAAGCACAGGCAGCAAAGACAGAACCAGGCCAGGGGGAGTCTGGTAAATATAAACCTACCCAGCAAAGGAAACAGTCACAGGAAAGGCAATGGGTGCAAGAGGAGATGTGTGCAAACCACACATCTGACTTGGAGCTACTTCTCAAATATACAAGGAGCTCACACAACTCAACTCAAAGTAACACCAACCCAGTTTTTAAACGGGCACAGGACCTGAACAGGTATCTCTCAAAAGACGATGTCCAAATGACCAAACAGACATGGAAAGGTGCTCAGCATCCACTAGTCCTCAGGGGAGCACACGCCAGAGCCAGTGAGATGTCACTGCACGTGTTACAGACACTCGACTGCTAGGAAAAAGACAAGTGCTGCCAAAATGCAGAGGGAAGAGAACCTTGTGCTTGGTCGTTGGCAAGGCAGTCAGTGCAGCCACCGTGGAAAACAGTGTGGAGTTTCTTTAAGAAACTAAAAACAGAACTACCATATGACCCAGCAATTCCACTCCAGGGTATGTATCCAAAGAAGTCGGGACCTCACAGACGTATCTGCATTCCTGTGTTCTGCAGCGCTGTTCCCAGTAGCAGGATGCGGCCACAACCTGGATGTCTGTCGATAGATAAATGCACAAAGAAAATGCCAGACACACACACACACACACACACACACACACACACAATGGAGTCTCACTCAGCCTTTAAAAAAAAGGAATCCTCCTTTTAAGACAACTTGGGTGAAGCTGGAGGACATTATGTCGAGTAAAGTAAGCCAGACACAGACAGGCAAATGCAGCAGGAGCTCACTGAGTGTGGAATCTAAAACAGACTCAGAGAAACGGAGGAGAACGTAGTCCCCAGAGGCTGGGAGCGGGGATAACAGGGAGGTGCTGGTCACGGGGGACAAAGTTTCCTGGACAGCGATGAGTAAGTTCTGGAGACCTGATGTGCAGCAATGTGACTAGAGCTGACCGTACTATACTGTAGATTCAATCCTGCTCAGAGGGTAGCCCGGAGGAGTCCTCACCAGACCCACAGACCAAGGTGAACTACAGGAGCTGATGGACACGCTAATTATAATTGGCATGACTGCGGTACTTATTTCACAGCGTAGACAGAAGTCAGAACGTCAAGCTGTGCGTGTGGAACAGATACAATTTTTGTCGATTCAGTTCAGTTCAGTTCAGTTCAGTCACTCAGTCATGTCTGACTCTTTGCAACCCCATGGATCACAGCACACCAGGCCTCCCTGTCGATCACCACTCCTGGAGTTTACCCAAACTCATGTCCATTGAGTCTGTGATGCATCCAACTATCTCATCCTGTGTAGTCTCCTTCTCCTCCTGCCCTCAATCTTTCCCAGCATCAGGATCTTTTCAAATGAGTCAGCTCTTCACATCCAGTGGCCAAACTATTGGAGTTTCAGCTTTAGCATCAGTTCTTCCAGTGAACACCCAGGACTGATCTCCTTCAGAATGGACTGGCTGGACCTCCTTGCAGTCCAAGGGACTCTCAAGAGTCTTCTCCAACACCACAGTTCAAAAGCATCAATTCTTTGGTGCTCAGCTTTCTTCACAGTCCAACTCTCACATCCATACATGACCACTGGAAAAACCATAGCCTTGACTAGACAAACCTTTGTTGGCAAAGTAATGTCTCTGCTTTTGAATATGCTATCTAGGTTGGTCATAACTTTCCTTCCAAGGAGTAAGCGTCTTTTAATTTCATGGCTGAAATCACCATCTGAAGTGATTTTGGAGCCCAAAAAATAAAGTCTGACACTGTTTCCACTGTTTCCCCATCTATTCCCCATGAAGTGATCGAACCAGATGCCATGATCTTAGTTTTCTGAATGTTGAGCTTTAAGCCAACTTTTTCACTCTCCTCTTTCACTTTCATCAAGAGGCTTTTTAGTTCCTCTTCACTTTCTGCCATAAGGGTGGTGTCATCTGCATATCTGAGATTATTGATATTTCTCCCAGCAATCACGACTCCAGCTTGTGTTCATTCAGCCCAGCATTTCTCATAATGTACTCTGCGTATAAGTTAAATAAGCAGGGTGACAATATACAGCCTTTACGTACTCCTTTTCCTCTTTGGAACCAGTCTGATGTTTTTCTGGAACTCTCTTGCTTTTTCGATGATCCAGTGAATGTTGACCATTTGATCTCTGGTTTCTCTGCCTTTTCTAAAACCAGCTTGAACATCAGGAAGTTCATGGTTCACGTACTTTGAAGCCTGGCTTGGAGAATTTGGAGCACTTCTTTACTAGCGTGTGAGATGAGTGCAATTGTGCAGTAGTTTGAGCATTCTTTGGCATTGCCTTTCTTTGAGATTGGAATGAAAACTGACCTTTTCCAGTCCTGTGGCCACTGCTGAGTTTTCCAAATTTGCTGGCTTATCGAGTGCAGCACTTTTTTTTTTAATTTTATTTAACTTTACAATATTGTATTGGTTTTGCCATATATCAAAATGAATCTGCCACAGGTTAGATGTGTTTCCCATCCTGAACATGTGTTTCCCATCCTGAACCCTGCTCCCTCCTCCCTCCCCATACTATCCCTCTGGGTCGTCCCAAGCATCCAGTATGGTGCATCGAACCTGGACTGGTGACTCGTTTCATATATGATATTATACATATTTCAATGTCATTCTCCCAAATCATCCCACCCTCTCCCTCTCCCACAGAGTCCAAAAGACTGGTCTATACATCAGTGTCTCTTTTGACTTTCACAGCATCATCTTTCAGGATTTGAAATAGCTCAACTGGAATTCCATCACCTCCACTAGCTTTATTCAAAGTGATGCTTCCTAAGGCCCACTTGACTTCACATTCCAGGATGTCTGGCTCTAGGTGAGTGATCACACCATCGTGATTATCTGGGTCATGAAGATCTCTTTTGTACAGATCTTCTGTGTATTCTTGCCACCTCTTAATATCTTCTGCTTCTGTTAGGTCCATACCATTTCTGTCCTTTATTGTGCCCATCTTTGCATGAAATGTTCCCTTGGTATCTCTAATTTTCTTGAAGAGATCTCTAGTCCTTCCCATTCTGTTCTTTTCCTCTATTTGTTTGCACTGATTGCTGAGGAAGGCTTTTTTTTCTCTCTCCTTGCTATTCTTGGAACTTTGCATTCAGATGGGAATATCTTTCCTTTTCTCCTTTGCTTTTCACTTCTCTTCTTTTCACAGCTATTTGTAAGGCCTCCTCAGACAGCCATTTTTTGCATTTCTTTTCCATGGGGATGGTCTTGATCCCTGCTCTTGTACAAAGTCACAAACCTCCGCCCAGAGTTCATAGTGACTCTATTAGATCTAGTCGCTTAAATCTATTTCTCACTTCCACTGTATAATCATAAGGGATTTGATTTAGGTCATACCTGAATGGTCTAGTGGTTTTCCCTACTTTCTTCAATTTCAGTCTGAATTTGGCAATAAGGAGTTCATGATCTGAGCCACAGTCAGCTCCAAGTCTTGTTTTTGCTGACTGTATAGAGCTTCTCCATCTTTGGCTGCAAAGAATATAATCCATCTGATTTTGGTGTTGACCATCTGGTGATGTCCATGTGTAGAGTCTTCTCTTGTGTTGTTGGAAGAGGGTGTTTGCGTTCTCTTGGCAAAACTCTATTCATCTTTGCCCTGCTTCATTCTGTACTCCAAGGCCAAATTTGCCTGTTACTCCAGGTGTTTCTTGACTTCCTACTTTTGCATTCCAGTCCTCTATAATGAAAAGGACATATTTTGGGGGGTGTTAGTTCTAAAAGGTCTTGTAGGTCTTCATAGAATTGTTCAGCTTCTTCAGCATTACTGGTTGGGGCATAGACTTGGATTACTGTGACACTGAATGGTTTGCCATGGAAATGAACAGAGATCATTCTGTCATTTTTGAGATTGCACCCAAGTACTGCATTTCAGACTCTTCTGTTGACCATTATGGCTACTCCATTTCTTCTGAGGGATTCCTGCCCACAGTAGTAGATATAATGGTCATCTGAGTTAAATTCACCCATTCCAGTCCATCTTAGTTCGCTAATTCCTAGAATGTCGACCATCACTCTTGCCATCTTCTGTTTGACCACTTCCAATTTGCCTTGATTCATGGACCTGACATTCCAGGTTCCTATGCAATATTGCTCTTTACAGCATCAATTTTCTCAATTATACCTCAGTAAAGCTGAAAAGGTTTTCTTTCATTTAATTACACCAGGCATGCTGGGAGTTATTCCATTTCTCATTTTAGGCACTTGCTCTCATGCTTAAAATACGTATTTACATTTTTATTTCCGAACAGGTATGCATTCTCCTTCTCCTTTAGAAAAGACAAAGTTCTGACGGTGCTTCACCTGAACTCTGGGTACTCATATACACGTGTGTGGGTTGTGCACGTCTCTCTCCATGCACACGTGTGGGTGTGTTTGTGTGGTCAAGCGTGTATCTGTGTACTTCTCCAAAGCTCATTTTCGGCCATGCGTTCCTCTCTGTTGCATCTCCCTGTCTCTCTGCCATCTCTTAGTATTCCTTTCTGTGTGAAAACCATCAATATCCAAGAACTTGCACCTCTGGAAATGCCTTCTTTCACGCTCATTGTCTTTTTATCCAGTTGCTTGAGAACACTTCCTATTTGGAATCCAGCGTGTGACTCAAGTACTAGGAGAGGAAAACGCTGGTCAAGGTTAAGGGCCCTATGCCCCCAGAGCCCAGCTCCTCTCTCAGGACCTGGTGTGTTGAGGCTGAGGCACGGCCCACAACGGGAGGCAGTGCGGAACCTCCTGGAAGCTGGGGATGTGCTCTGCATGAAGCTCTCACTTCTGCTCCTTGCAAGGGCTCCGACTCAGGGGGAACTCTTCCTGGTTGATTCCCTGACAGCGTGGCTCCAGTACCCTTTAGCGCCCCCTTTTGGTAGGGGGCAGTTTGCTTCCATGGCTGGTCATTCTCTTGATAATCTGCGTTTTCCACAGGAAGTAGTTTCAGGACATTTTCAGGGCCTCAGTCCAGTCCCTCTTTTTTTTTTGAAGTTTAAATTTACTTAAAATAGAATTAACTGTTTCAAATTGTATAATTCAGTAGGAAATACTTTTTAAATTTAACCTTCAGTTTCTCAGTTTACTATGAAAGGTCAAGATACGGATGATACTTCCATTTATTTTTAAAAATATGTAATTAATTAACCTATTTGTTGATGTCGCTGGGGCATACAGGCTCTCCGTTGCAGGTTGTGGGGTCTTTAGCCCAAGTGTGCGGTGTCTGGACCCCTGGCCGGTGATCCCGCCCGGGCCCCTAGGTAAGGAGGGCCGAGTCTCAGTCAGGGGCCCAGCGGGGCGGCCCTCGGGTGTCACGTGCGCATACATGAGTCCCAGCCCTTCGCAGGTCGGTTCTCGTCAGTAAAGGAGGCTCCATTATTTGCTGCCTCAGCCGTTGCCATCTGTTGTGAGCGTCTTCCCGTCAGACACTTACGACAGATAGCACACTGGCCCTCAGCACAGGCCCGCCTCTCCTGAATCTCCCTGTCTGCTCTCTGTGCTGCACTCTGGACCATTTCCTCAGTGCCATACTCTGACTTCACACGTGGCCGCTCAGCTGTCTTCTTGGCTGCATGACTTTTTAACGTGTTGAATCTACTGTATTGTTCACGTCGAAAATTTTCACCTCTTTTCACTGACCACCTGTTCTTCTACAAAATAATCCACATGCTTGCCTGCCTTTATTTTTCTGTGAGGATGGTCTCCTCTCTGTGTGCACACGGGGGGAAACCTCTTCCTCTGACCCTGAGAACACTCTGGCCGCCGTGGCCACACCGCCGACCTCCCGTGCTTCCCTGTGGTTCCCCTCCATTTGGGGAACTTTCTTTCTGCCCTTGTCTGTGGCTACGTGTTTCAGAAACACTCTCCGAGCATGTCTCAGCGTTAGGAGCAGAGGAGGCTCTGGGTGGGCACCACACTCACCCCCTTCCGTGCAGTCTCAGTCTGCAGCCCTTCAGTCCACCCTCTCCTGATGTCACCTCGTCTGGAAATTGACCATGATGACGGCAGCAAGACCCCACAGCCCCTCTGAGGGACAGGGTTTGGGACAACATGCAGAGGAGGAACCTCAGGTGCAGAGAAAGGGCACCGCCGCCCCAGGTACATGAGCAGCGGGCACACGTTTACAGGAGCATCTGTTCTCCATCAGAGTGAGAGCTCTGACCGCAATCAATACTCCCTAAAGCTTGCAGGTGATGACAAGCCCGGGAAGAGACTGTGCCCAAGGACCCCGGGGCCCCGAGGAGGCAGGATGCACCCAGGGGCTTGTTTCCAGGAAGGCGGGCTGGACGGTTATGCGATAAAGAGAGACGCCCTGAAGGGGGCGGTGACGGGGAAAACCACACTCCAGGGCAGGGGAGGAGTCAGTTTCCTTCCTTATTCCCTGAGCGTCTCCTCTGGCCTCTCGGCCACATGGACGGCACTGAGCCCAGGGAGACACTGACCGTGTGTCCCTCATAAAGAGCAGACTTGTGGACACAGAGGCGAGGGAGAGGGTGGGACGA
This sequence comes from Bubalus kerabau, assembly GCF_029407905.1. Taxonomy (NCBI): domain Eukaryota; kingdom Metazoa; phylum Chordata; class Mammalia; order Artiodactyla; family Bovidae; genus Bubalus; species Bubalus kerabau. The sequence goes on from NC_073640.1 coordinate 67,824,334, forward strand.
GTGGAGAGAGTAGCATGGAAACGCGCACACCAGCTTATGTAAAACAGACGATGGGGGGAATGTGCCGCGTGACTCAGGGAGCTCACACAAGGGCTCTGTGACAACCTAGAGGGGAGGGAGGTTCTAGAGGGAGGGCATGTGACACACACGGCCGATCCATGCTGATGTATGAGTGAAACCAGCACCATATTGTAAAGTAACAATCCTCCAATTAAAAAAAAAAAATGTGTCTCTGGGGATCTGAGCCCTGCGGGGAGCAGGAGCTGACATCCTCCCTGAAGCATCTCCAGGGTCTGGTGACCCGTCCATGGTGAGGACCCCCAGGGACCTGCTGATGGGTGGGCAGAGGAGGAAGCAGACCCTGAGGAGAGGCTCACAAAGAGAAGGCCACCTCCTGGATGCCCTCTACTGGAAGGGGCGTCTCAGGAACACACTGGGACTGTCATGGGGATGACGCCAGGCTTTCAAGAAGAGGCTGTTCCCCTTCCTGGGGGGATGCTGATGTGACAGCCACGTGACAGGAAGCCCCAGCCCCGGAGAGGACACACCCTGTGGTCTGTCTGTCCGGAGGACACCCAGGTCTCTTCCATCCTCACAGCCTGGACCAAAGGGAGGAGACACCATGGCCCCTGTGATCCCCGCCCTGCTCTGCCTCGGTGAGATGAGGAGGGGAAGGGGGAGCCCTGGTCTGGAGGGACCCCCAGCCAGCCTGATCCGTCAGGGGACCCCAGGGCCCAGGAGGCTCCCGGGGAGGAGCGGCGCTGTTCAGAGCTGAGGGCACACCTCTCACAGGGCACTCTCTTCCAGGGCTGAGTGTGGGCCTGAGGACCCATGTGCAGGCTGGTGAGTCTGTCCCAGGGCCCAGCTCCCTCCTCTCATGGGGACAAGGGTCACCCCCAGGCCGCGGGGAGGGAGAGGGCAGCTTGGGTCTGGGTGGTCTAGGCAGAGAGCCGGGGCCAGGGGGAGACGCCTGGCGAGCCCGCCTCTGATTTCCTTCCAGGGACCCTCCCCAAACCCACCATCTGGGCTGAGCCGGGCTCTGTGGTCCCCAGGGATAGCTCCGTGACCATCTGGTGTCAGGGGTCCCCGGGGGCCCAGGAGTTCCGTCTGGATAAAGATGGAAGCCCAGTTCTCTGGGACAGACAGAAACCCCTGGAGCCCGGGGACAAGGCCAAGTTCTCCATCCACTACATGGGGCAGGACCACGCAGGCAGCTATCAGTGCTACTACAGAACCCCCACTGGCTGGTCAGAGCCCAGCGACCCCCTGGAGCTGGTGGTGACAGGTGAGGGACTCTCGGGGGCCTCGGGCTCTGCCCTCAGGAGGGGGTCTGCTCTCAGGGGTGTCCCTCTCACAGCCCAGCCCTGGGGGGAGGGTGGGAGCCCCAGGGAACCAGCTGCCTCCTTCTCTCCTAGGATCCTACGGCAAACCCAGCCTCTCAGCCCTGCCGAGCCCTGTGGTGACCTCTGGAGGGAACGTGACCCTCCAGTGTGCCTCCCGTCAGGGATTTAACAGATTCCTTCTGACCAAGGAAGGAGAAGACGAGTCCTCTCGGACCCTGGATGGACAGCGAACCCCCAACTGGCAGACCCAGGCCCTGTTCCCCGTGGGCCCCGTGACCCCCGGGCACAGGTGGACGTTCAGATGCTACAGCTTTCACAGGCACACCCCCAGGGTGTGGTCGGCCCCCAGCGACCCCCTGGAGCTCCTGGTCTCAGGTGAGGAAGTCCCGTCCTGACCCCATACATTTGTGCAGACAAGACAACGTACTGGGGTCTCTGCTCCCAGGGGAGCCCCTGTGAGAGGGTGGGGAGAGGAGCGTGGGGCTCACAGGACAGACACACAGACTGAGACACGGCGAGGCCTGGGGCTGGGACTGGAGATGGGGGTCCACAGGGGAAGCAGTCCCAACAACCCAGCGCCTGTCTCTCCCCAGGGCTGTCTGGGAAGCCCTCCCTCCTGACCCCGCAGGGCCCTGTCGTCACCTCTGGACAGAACCTGACCCTCCAGTGTCGCTCTGATGTCAGCTACTCCAGATTCGCTCTGTCCAAGGAGGGGGGACAGGACCTCCCCCAGCGCCCTGCCCGGAGGCCCCAGGAGGGCCTCTCTCAGGCCGACTTCCCCCTGGGCCCCGTAGGCACCGTCCAAGGGGGCCGGTACAGATGCTATGGTGGACACGGCCTCTCCTCCGAGTGGTCGGCGCCCAGTGAGCCCTTGGAGCTGCTGGTGGTAGGAGAGGAGCCAGCGGGTCAGTCGGGGACCAGACTCTGCACAGGCCCCACGGGGAGCCCCAGGGCTGATGCTGGGACCAGGGGGAGGGGTCCCAAGGAGGGGATAGAGAGACAGGGGTGGGGGAGGGGAGAGACTCAGAGAAACAGAGCACTGAGGGGCCAGAGAGGCCCGCAGAGTCTCGCTCAGAACCCGGGCCGGCGCCCACACCCCCTTCCTCTCTGCAGGACGGCTCAGACACAGACCCTCCCTCTCGGTGCGGCCAGGCCCCTCGGTGGCCCCGGGGGAGAATGTGACCCTGCTGTGTCAGTCAGGAGACAGGACGGACACCTTCCTTCTGTCCAAGGAGGGGGGAGCCAATCGCCCCCTGCGTCTGCGCTCCCAGGACCAAGACGGGCGGTACCAGGCCGAGTTCTCCTTGAGCCCTGTGACCTCAGCCCACGGGGGCACCTACAGGTGCTACCGCTCACTCAGCACAGACCCCTACCTGCTGTCACAGCCCAGTGAGCCCCTGGCGCTCGTGGTCTCAGGTGAGCCTCAGTCTGTCCCTCTCACTCAGCAGCTCGGGGCCTGCCCTGGGAGTGCCAGGTGGTGGAGGAGGAGGCACTGAGGGAGTGGCCCCCTGAGGGAGGGGACTCGGAGCCTGTGCCCTGCCCCTTCCTCCCACACTGGGGTCCCAGAGGGGCAGGTGGGCAGTGCGAGGGTCTCGGGGAGGCCACAGAGCCCTTCAGGGCAGAGGGGGGTGAGGTGGGGACCCCAGGTCAGCCCAGCGTACGCCTTCCTGGGCTCATTCCCAGGACCCAGTATCCCAGCCACAGATCCAGATCCGAACCTGGGGACTCTCGGGGCTCTGTGCTCAGGGGAGACAGCCCACCCCAGGGCGCTTTAACATTCTTTGGGAGGACAAGGCCCCTCAGATTGTCAAGGAGCGGCGGGGAGTCAGGCAGAAATGGCGCCGGAGCCACAGGCTGCAGGGGCCTGAGGCTGCTGCATGGGGTTCAGTCTGGGAGAAGCAAGTCCGCCCCCACTGCATCCTGCCCCCGGAGGCTGCAGGGATCACCTCCTCCCGTGCGCAAAGTCCAGCTGGCAGACACAGAGGGCTGAGCGAGCGTCTACAGGGGGAGGTGGATCCGTGGGAGCCACGGTTGGGTCCCACCCCGGGACCCCACAGACCACTGATCAGGGGCGGGGTTCCACCCCAGGACCCTGCAAACACCACTCAGGGGCGGGCCCAACCCTGGGACCCCACAGACCACTGCTCACGGGGGGCCCACCCCGGGACCCCACAGACCACCGCTCAGGGGAGGGCCCCACCCCACCCTGTGCTGTTGGAGCTCCTTCAGCTCAGGGTCCTGATAGGAACGTCTGAGACAGTAAGATAGAGAGACCCCAGGAGTCTCCCGAGGAGGACACGGCCCACCCACAGCCTCCCTTCAGGACACCCGGGCCCGGCTGACACCCTCCCCCAGCACCGCTGTCAGACCCGCGAATGTGAACGAGGACAGCGTCCCCGTCGGGTTGGGCTCGGGGCCGCGTCTTCTCACGGGAGACGGGTGCCCTGGGCACACACAGGGGGTAAGGGGGCCAGCGCTGACCTGTGCGCCCTCACCCCAGACTACACGGTGCAGAATCTCACCCGGATGGGCCTCGCGGCTTCGGTCCTGCTGCTCCTCGGGATCCTTCTCTGCCAGGCTCGGCACGACCACGGAGGAGCCCGAGACCCAGCCCGGAGCTGAGCACCGGGACCCCGCACTCCCCAGAGCTCAGGAGCCCGGGAGGGGAGCTTCTGGTGTGGGAGCTTCTGGATGAGCTTCTGACCCCGGGGGAGAGATGAGCCGCAGGGTGGGAGGAGGCCCAGGCGTCCCCAGGGGACTTGGCCTCTGCTCATGGGGCCCCCTCCCTCCTGGGGAGGACGCCCCGGCTCCCGGCTGCTCTCATCCCTGGACCGAGGCGCATCCCACATGGCAGGGGCGGGTCGTCACCCTGTACGCCCTCAGGCTCTGTCCACTCTCATGGAGGACATGAGCCTCATTGTTCATGCTCGCTGTCTCTGGTGTGCACAATGACCTCCATCTCTTCTCAGAAACAGAACATCGTTTAAGTAACTGAATAAATGGGTGGAAGTGGGGCCCGTTTGGAACAGTTGGATCCTAAACTCTTCCCTGAGCCCCCTCTGGACCCCTCACGCCCCTCCTCCTCGTCAGAGGACACCTGCTGTAGTTTCTCCAGAAACACTGTCAGTGTGAAGGGACACCCTGGCGTTTGAAGTGACAGTCAGGGCTACGCTGGTAAATGAGCTCAGGAATACATCATTTTGTAAAGAGCAACGATATGGGGTTTCCCTGGTGGTGAAGAGTCTGCCAGCCAATGCAGGAGACACGGGTTCAATCTGTGATCCTGGGGGACCCCACGCGCCAAGGAGCAAGTGAGTCTGTGAGCCGCAGTGACTGAGGCCGGCACATCCTGGAGCCCACGTGCTGCAGACAGGCCAGTGCTGCAGACGCCCAGACACCGCAGCGAGGGAGCACCCCGCTCACACAACCAGACACACCCCCGCAGCAACACAGCCCCGGCACAGACAAAATCAGCAGGCAATACATGCTTAAAGAGCCCAGTGTGAACTGTGTGTCTCCTCTGGGGCAAACGCACTCCGTGGCCAACCTCAAGGTGCCTGGGTGAAGGCCGGTGGGAAGGAAGGAGCAGGTGGACTATCCTAGTCTGGTGCGCCAGACTGGCGCAGCCTGCGAGTCTGGTGCAGCAAGCCTCCACCGATGGCCCCACGTGCCCAGATGTGTCTTCTCATTACAATCACATAGGATGGTCTCCACCTCAGTTTTATGCCCCAGGTTCCCTGAAATGAGATGCCCACCTCCTAGTTCATCTGTAAGAGAGGGATAGAGAAAATGATGGAGGAGACAAGGCTGACTCTGAGGAATCCCAGCACATCACGGGCAGGGGTACTCATCAGCCCGGTCAATCTGGAGAGTCGACAGCAACTCTCAGTTAAAGGGCAGAGACACAGCGCTGGCCCACAGTTGTATAACCCAGAGGAAGATGCGTGCACGGCCACGCGTGTACAAGCAGAATATGGACACGTGGGTTGTTCACGTGGGAAAAGTCGAAATCACTTTCACCAAAATGAATGGTTTGGTGTATATATATGCAACATAATTTTACACAAAAAATGCACAAAGCTGGATTGCTACAGGAACACAAGTCAGTTTTCAAGCATGATGGTGAATAAGTGAAACACGACTGTAGGAGTCCAGTGCATCACATCAAATTCAAAAGGCAAAAACATGGGACTCAATACATAAAATAAGAAATGAGACAGGAGGAACAAGAGCTGCTACCAGGTTTCCCTGGTGGCTTGGCGGATAAGAATCCAGCCGCCAACACAGGGGACGCAGGTTCCATCCCTGCTGAGAGAAGATCCCGTGCCAGCCGCAAATGCTGAGCCTGCGGGCCCAGAGCCCTGCCCTGCGACAAGACACGTCACCAAAGCGAGGAGCCCAGGCACCGCAGCAAAGAGAAAAGCTTCCTGAGCTCAGCTCAACGGGAGGAAATCCCCTGGGCAGCGAGGAAGACCCAGCACCGTCCTCTGTCCCTCAGGCGTGTCCAACTCTGTGACCACATGGACTGTAGCCAACCAGACTCCTCTGTCCGTGAGATTCTCCAGGTGAGAATACTGGAGTGGGTTGCATTGCCCTCCTCCAGGGATCTTCCCCACCCAGGGATCGAACCCAGGTTTCCCGCATTGCAGGCAGATTCTTTACCATCTGAGCCACGAGGGAAGTCCAACACAGCCAAAATTAATTAATAATTAATTTTTAAAATTGATACCTCAGAGATACAAAAGTTTATACGAGAGTACTAAGAACACTGTGTGCTGAGCCATCCAACAGCAAACCTGGAAGACACGCACACGTCTCTAGAGACACACAGCCCGCCAGAACGGAGGCAAGAAGACCCAGACAGCCTGAACAGACTGGCCACTGGAAGCGACACAGAATCTCTAATAACACCAATGAAAACTCCATGCAAACCAGAGGCCAGAACTGGATGGCTTCATGGAGGACTTCTACCAAACTGACAAAGAGGAACTTCTATGACCCTCTTCACACTCTCCCAGGAGACTGAAGAGGACGAAACTCTCCCAGAGTCTTTCTATGAGCCACCGTCACCCCGGTACCTAAACCACACAAAGACACAACCAAAAAAGAAGTTACAGAACAGAGCGCTTTATGAACATAGATGCAAAATGTGAAACAAAATATTAGCTAACCAAATTCAACAACACACAAAAAGAATCACACACCATGATCAACTTGGATTCATACCAGGGACACAAGGATAATTCAACATGTGCAAATCGATCAATGTGAATTGCCACATCAACAAGAGAAAAGACAAAACAACATGCTCATCTTAATAGGTTCAGAGAAAGCACTGATAAAATGCAACATCCTTTCATCATAAAAGGTCTCGCCAAAGTGAGTAGAGGGAACATATCTCAACGTAACAAAACCGATTTATGACAAGCACACAGTCAACACAGTACTCAAAGGTAACAAGCGGAAAGCCTTCCTACAGCTCTGGGACAAGGTAAGGACGCCCACTCTCACCATCTGTGTTCAACACACCACTGGAAGTCCTAGTCATAGCAATCAGGCAAGAAAAAAAAAAGGATTCAACTTGGGGCAGGAAGGAGGCAAAACTGTCCCTGTATGCAGATGACGTGATACTGCATTTATAAAACACTGAAGACTGCACACACAAACTGCAGAACCGAGGGAGGGGGCATCCGGTCTGCGGAGTGGGCAGGCGTGTTGTCTGGGTCTGCAGTCTCTTCGTGTGTGTGTGTGTGTGTGTGTGCGCGCGCGCACATGCACACGTGCTCAGTCGTGTCCAACTCTTTGTGACTCCACAGACAGTAACCCGCCAGGCTCCTCTGCCCATGGATTCTCCAGGCAAGAATACTGAGGTGGGCTGCCATGTCCTTCTCCAGGGGATCTTCCCCACCCAGGGATCGAATGCAAGTCTCTGCACCTCCTGCGCTGGCAGGCACATTCTTTACCCCTGAGCCGCCTGGGGAGCCCGAGTGCAGCCTACCATCACTCTGTTTCTCTCATTCCAAAAGGGCGCCAGATACCTGCTTACCCTTCTCGCTTTTCCCTGTGTATGTGGACTATCAGGGCTCCCCAGGGGGCACTAGTGGTGAAGAGCCTGCCTGCCAGCGCAGGAGACATAAGAGACTTGCGTTCAATCCCTGGGTCGAGAAGATCCCCTGGAGGAGGGCATGGCCACCCCCTCCAGTATTCCTGCCTGGAGAATCCCATGCACAGAGGAGCGTGGCAGGCTACAGGCCGTGGGGTCGCAGAGTCGGACACGGCTGTAGTGACTGAGCACACACACTAGTTAACTATCGTTTCCGTTTTCCATTTCTGGCCTCACTGTGACACATTTCAGAAATTTTAATCAGCGCTTTAAGCAAGATGGCAGATGGGGAAGTCCCAGCCCTCATCTCGCACAGAAACACTGATAAACCGGGATTATCTGGGCCTCATGACTTTTATGCAAACTGCAGAATCCAGCTAGTGAGCTGCAACACCTCAGATGAGCAGAAAACCGGAAAGAAACACTTCAAAAGGATAAACGGAGGACGTTCTGTTTCTCTGTCTCCCTTCCCGCAAGCTGGCGCAGCTCAGTGCTGAGACGACACCCCCTTGGGCCCAGGCCCTCGGCCCTGGGAGGACAGTGGATGCGGCTGCGCCACATCCCCAGGCTCCGGGCCGCTGGCTCAGAGACTGCCTTGCTGCTCAGCTCACAAGAGCACCAGGCAGCAGACACACGTGGGGCCACAAAGCAGGAAGAGAAGGGACGGGGCTCTGTGCGGCTGGCTCGGCCTCGGGGGTTAGAGGAGCACGGGGTCCTCGGACTTCTCCCTCAAGGCAGGGGCTCGACAGGGTGGGGGCACAGCATCGTCTCCCTGGACGGGAGGGCGGGGGAGCCTCATGTCCACAGAGCACGTCTCCAAGGCTCCAGAATCTCTAACTGGGCTGGGGGCAAAATCCCACCACAGGTCCGAGCGGAGGCGGCTGCTTCTCCCAGCGCACAGACACCAAAGCAGAGCCACAAGAAACACCAAGAACCGGGAACCGTGACTGTGCCCAGGGTGGCAGAGAAACCCCGAGAACCAGGAACCATGACTCTGCCCAGGGCAGCAGTGAAACTGCAGGAAAATGGGAGATCTACAAGCCCCCTTATTATGGAAAATAATTGTCCTGAAGCAGCTCAGTGAATTGATCTTCCACAAGGTGCCCAGAGCACAGAAGGGGAAGGGACAGACCCTTCAATAAACGGTGCTGGAAGAGCCAGATGACAGCAGGCAGGAGGGTGAAGCGGGACCCTCAGCTCACACTATATGTGAAATCATCTCAAAACGCAGCAGAAACTTAAACCGAGGGCCTGGAACCATGAAAGAACAAGAGGAAGACACAGGGGGAGCGTCAGGACATGGGTGTGGACAAGGTTTCTTTGGATATGACACCACAAGCACAGGCAGCAAAGACAGAACCAGGCCAGGGGGAGTCCAGTAAATAAAACCCACCCAGCAAAGGAAACAGTCACAGGAAAGGCAATGGGTGCAAGAGGAGATGTGTGCAAACCACACATCTGCCTTGGAGCTACTTCTCAAATATACAAGGAGCTCACACAACTCAACCCAAAGTAACACCAACCCAGTTTTTAAATGGGCACAGGACCTGAACAGGTAGCTCTCAAAAGACAATGTCTGAATGACCAAACAGACATGGAAAGGTGCTCAGCATCCACCAGTCGTCAGGGGAGCACACGCCAGAGCCAGTGAGATGTCACTGCACGTGTTACAGACACTCGACTGCTAGGAAAAAGACAAGTGCTGCCAAAATGCAGAGGGAAGAGAACCTTGTGCATGGTCGTTGGCAAGGCAATCCGTGCAGCCACTTTGGAAAACAGTGTGGAGTTTCCTTAAGAAACTAAAAACAGAACAACCACATGATCCAGCAATTCCACTCCAGGGTATGTATCCAAAGAAGAAGCCAGGACCTCACAGACGTATCTGCACTCCTGTGTTCTGCAGCGTTGTTCCCAGTAGCAGGATGCGGCCACAACCTGGCTGTCTGTCGATAGATAAATGCACAAAGAAAACGCCAGACACACACACACACACACACACACACACACACAATGGAGTCTCACTCAGCCTTTAAGAAAAGGGAATCTCTTCTTTTGAGACAACAGGGGTGAAGCTGGAGGACATTATGCTGAGTAAAGAAAGCCAGACACAGACAGGCAAACGCAGCAGGAGCTCACTGACCTGTGGAATCTAAAACAGACTCGGAGAAACGGAGGAGAACGTAGTCCCCAGAGGCTGGGAGCAGGGATAACGGGGAGGTGCTGGTCATAGGGAACAAAGTTTCAGGGACGCCGACGACTAAGTTCTGGAGACCTGATGTGCAGCAATGTGACTAGAGCCGACCGTACTCTACTGTAGACTCAATCCTCCTCAAAGGGTAGCCCTGAAGTGTCCTCACCAGACTCGCAGACCAAGGTGAACTACGGGAGCTGATGTACACGCTAATTATAATTGGCATGACTGCGGTACTTATTTCACAGCACAGACAGAAGTGAGAACATCAAGCTGTGCATGTGGAACAGATACAATTTTTGTCGATTCAGTTCAGTTCAGTTCAGTCACTCAGTCGTGTCTGACTCTTTGTGACCCCATGGATCCCAGCACGCCAGACCTCCCTGTCCATCACCACTCCCGGAGTTTACCCAAACTCATGTCCATTGAGTCCGTGATGCCATCCAACCATCTCATCCTCTGTAGTCCCCTTCTCCTCCTGCCCTCAATCTTTCCCAGCATCAGGATCTCTTCAAATGAGTCAGCTCTTCACATCAGGTGGCCAAACTATTGGAGTTTCAGCTTCAGCATCAGTCCTTCCAATGAACACTCAGGACTGATCTCCTTTAGGATGGACTGGTTGGATCACCTTCCAGTCCAGGGGACTCTCAAGAGTCTTCTCCAACACCACAGTTCAAAAGCATTAATTCTTTGGTGCTCAGCTTTCTTTATAGGCCAACTCTCACATCCATACATGACTACTGGGAAAACCATAGCCTTGACTAGACGGACCTTTATTAGCAAAGTAATGTCTCTGCTTTTTAATATGCTGTCTAGGTTGGTCATAGCTTTCCTTCCAAGGAGAAAGTGTCTTTTAATTTCAGGGCTGCAATCACCATCTGCAGTGATTTTGGAGCCCCCCAAAAATAAAGTCTGACACTGTTTCCACTGTTTCCCCATCAATTTGCCATGAAGTAATGGGACCAGATGCCATGATCTTCGTTTTCTGAATGTTGAGCTTTAAGCCAACTTTTTCATTCTCCTCTTTCACTTTCATCAAGACGCTCTTTAGTTCTTCTTTGGTTTCTGCCATAAGGGTGGTGTCATCTGCATATCTGGGGTTATTGATATTTCTCCCAGCAATCCTGATTCCAGCTTGTGCTTTCTCCAGTCCAGCATTTCTCATGATGTACTCTGCATATAAGTTAAATAAGCAGGGGGACAATGTACAGCCTTGACATACTCCTTTTCCTACTTGGAACCAGTCTGTTGTTCCATGTCCAGTTCTAACTGTTGCTTCCTGACCTGCATACAGATTTCTCAAGAGGCAGATCAGGTGGTCTGGTATTCCCATCTCTTTCAGAATTGTCCACAGTTTACTGTGATCCACACAGTCAAAGGCTTTGGCATAGTCAATAAAACAGAAATAGATGTTTTCTGGAACGCTCTTGCTTTTTCGATGATTCAGTGGATGTTAGCAATTTGACCTCTGGTTCCTCTGTCTTTTCTAAAACCAGCTTGAACATCTGGAAGTTCATGGTTCACGTATTGCTGAAGCCTGGTTTGGAGAATTTGGAGCATGACTTTACTAGCGTATGAGATGAGGGCACTTGTGTGGTAGTTTGAGCATTCTTTGGCATTGCCTTTCTTTGGGATTGGAATGAAAACTGACCTTTTCCAGTCCTGTGGCCACTGCCGAGTTTTCCAACTTTGCTGGCATATTGAGTGCAGCACTTTCACGGCATCATCTTTCAGGATTTGAAATAGCTCAACTGGAATTCCATCACCTCCACTAGCTTTGTTCATAGTGATGCTTCCTAAGGCCCACTTGACTTCACATTCCAGGATGTGTGGCTCTAGGTGAGTGATCACACCATCGTGATTATCTGGGTCATGAAGATCTTTTTTGTACAGTTGTTCTGTGTATTCTTGCCATTGCTTAATATCCTATGCTTCTACTAGGTCTATACCATTTCTGTCCTTTATTGTGCGCATCTTTGCATGAAATGTTCCCTTGGTATCTCTAATTTTCTTGAAGAGATCTCTAGTCTTTCCCATTCTATTGTTTTCCTCTGTTTGCATTGATTGCTGAGGAAGGCTTTTTTAGCTCTCCTTGCTATTCTTTGGAACTCTGCATTCAGATGGGAATATCTTTCCTTTTCTCCTTTGCTTTTCACTTCTCTTCTTTTCACAGCTATTTGTAAGGCCTTCTCAGACAGCCATTTTGCTTTTTTGCATTTCTTTTCCATGGGGATGGTCTTAATCCCTGCTCCTGTACAAAGTCATGAACCTCCATCCATAGTTCATCAGGCACTCTGTCTATCAGATCTAGTCCCTTAAATCTATTTCTCACTTCCACTGTATAATCATAAGGATTTTGATTTAGGTCATACCTGAATGGTCTAGTGGTTTTCCCCACTTTCTTCAATTTAAGTCTGAATTTGGCAATAAGGAGTTCATGATCTGAGCCTCAGTCAGCTCCACGTCCTGTTTTTGCTGACTGTATAGAGCTTCTCCATCTTTGGCTGTGAAGAATATAATCAATCTGATTTCGGTGTTGACAATCTGGTGATGTCCATGTGTAGAGTCTTCTCTTGTGTTGTTGGAAAAGGGTGTTTGCTATGACCAGTGCGTTCTCTTGGCAAAACTCTATTAGCCTTTGCCCTGCTTCATTCTGTACTCCAAGGCCAAATTTGCCTGTTACTCCAGGAGTTTCCTGACTTCCTACATTTGCATTCCAGTCCCCTATGATGAAAAGGACATATTTTGGGGGGTGTTAGTTCTAAAAGGTCTTGTAGGTCTTCATACAATCGTTCAGCTTCTTCAGCATCGCTGGTTGGGGCATAGACTTGGATTACCATGATATTGAATGGTTTGCCTTGGAAACGAACAGAGATCATCCTGTCGTTTTTGAGATTGCATCCAAGTACTGCATTTCGGACTCTCTTGCTGACCATGATGGCTACTCCATTTCTTCTGAGGGATTCCTGCCCACAGTAGTAGATATAGTGGTCATCTGAGTTAAATTCACCCATTCCAGTCCATCTTAGTTCGCTGATTCCTAAGAATGTCACCGTTCACTCTTGCCATCTTCTGTTTGACCACTTCCAATTTGCCTTGATTCATGGACCTAACATTGCAGGTTCCTATGCAATACTGCTCTATACAGCATCAATTTTCTCAATTATACCTCAGTAAAGCTGAAAAGGTTTTCTTTCATTTAATTACACCAGGCACGTTGGGAGTTATTCCATTTCTCATTTTAGGCACTTGCTCTCGTGCTTAAAATACATATTTACATTTTTATTTCTGAACACGTATGCATCCTCCACCTCCTTTAGAAAAGACAAAGTTCTGACGGTGCTTCACCTGAACTCTGGGTACTCATATACACGTGTGTGGGTTGTGCACGGCTCTCTCCATGCACACGTGTGGGTGTTTTGTGTGTCAAGCGTGTGTCTGTGTACTTTTCCAAAGCTCATTTTCGGCCATGCGTTCCTCTCTGTTGCATCTCCCTGTCTCTCTGCCATCTCTTAGTATTCCTTTCTGTGTGAAAACCGTCAATATCCAAGAACTTGCACCTCTGGAAATGCCTTCTTTCACGCTCATTCTCTTTTTATCAAGTTGCTTGAGAACACTTCCTATTTGGAATCCAGCGTGTGACTCAAGTACTAGGAGAGGAAAACGCTTGTCAAGGTTAAGGGCCCCATGCCCCCAGAGCCCAGCTCCTCTCTCAGGACCTGGCGGGTTGAGGCCGAGGCACGGCCCACAGGGGGAGGCGGTGCCGAACCTCCTGGAAGCTGGGGATGTGCTCTGCATGAAGCTCTCACTTCTGCCCCTTGCAAGTGCTCCGACTCAGGGGGAAGTCTTCCTGGTTGATTCCCTGTCTGCGTGGCTCCAGTACCCTTTAGCGCCCCCTTTTGGTAGGGGGCAGTCTGCTCCCAGTGGGCTGGTCATTCCCTTGGTAATCTGCGTTTTCTACAGGAAGTAGTTTCAGGACATTTTTAGGGCCTCAGTCCAATCTGCCTTTTTTTAGTTGAAATTTACTTAAAATAGAAGTAACTGTTTCAAATTGTATAATTCAGTACGAAATACTTTTTAAATTTAACCTTCAGTTTATGTTTACTATGAAAGGTCAAGATACGAATGTTACTTTTTTTACTATGTAGTTAATTACCCTATTTGTTCAGGTCGCTGCGGCACACGGGCTCTCCGTTGCAGGGTGTGGGGTCTTTAGCCCAAGTGTGCCGTGTCTGGACCCCTGGCCGGTGATCCCACCCGGGCCCCTAAGTAGGGCCGAGTCTCAGTCAGGGGCCCAGCGGGGCGGCCCTCGGGTGTCACGTGCACATACATGAGTCCCAGGCCTTCGCAGGTCGGTTCTCGTCAGTAAAGGAGGCTCCGTTATTTGCTTCCTCAGCCGTTGCCGTCTCTTGTGAGCATCTTCCGTCTGTCGTGAGCATCTTCCCGTCTGACACAACAGATACCACACTGGCGCTCAGCACAGGCCCGCCTCTCCTGAATCTCCCTGTCTGCTCTCTGTGCTGCACTCTGGACCATTTCCTCAGTGCTATACTCCGACTTCATACGTGGTCGCTCAGCTGTCTTCTTGACTTCATGATTTTTTAACGTGTTGAATCTACTGTATTGTTCACGTTGAAAATTTTCACCTCTTTTCAGTGACCACCTGTTCTTCTACAAAATAATCCACATGCTTGCCTCCCTTTATTTTTCTGTGACCATGGTTCCCTCTGTGTGTCCACATGGGTGGAAACCTTCCTCCGACCCCGAGAGGATCCCTGCCACGGAGGGCCACACCGCCTACCTCTTGTGCTTTGCTGTGGTTCCCCTTCATTTGGGGAACTTTCTTTCTGCACTTGTCTGTTGCTACGTATTTCAGAAACACTCTCCGGAGCACGTCTCAGCGTTAGGAGCAGAGGAGGCTCTGGGTGGGCACCACACTCACCCACTTTGGTGCAGTCTCAGCCCGCAGCCCTTCATGTCCACCCTCTCCTGCCGTCACCTCGTCTGGAAATTGACCATGATCACGGCAGCAAGAGCCTGCAGCCCATCTGTGGGCTGGGGTCGGGACAACAGGCAGAGGACGAACCTCAGGCGCAGAGAAAGGGCACTACCACTGCCCCAGGTACATGAGCAGCGGGCACACGTTTACAGGAGCATCTGTTTTCTAACAGAGTGAGAGCCCTGACCCCAATCAATACCCCCTAAAGCTTGCAGGTGATGACAAGACCGGGAGGAGACTGTGCCCAAGGACCTCGGGGCTCCGAGGAGGCAGGAAGACGGGCTGGACGGTGATGGGATAGAGACGCCCCTGAAGGGGGTTGTGATGGGGGAAACCCACACTCTGGGGCAGTGGAGGAATCAGTTTCCTTCCTTATTTCCTGAAGCCTCCTCTGGGCTCTTAGCCTCGCGGACGCCACTGAGCCCAGGGAGACTGATCGTTTGTCCCTCATAAAGAGCAGACTTGTGGACACAGAGGGGAAGGAGAGGGTGGGACGAATGGAGAGAGTAACATGGAAACACGCACACCAGCTTGTGTAAAACAGACCACGGGGGAATGTGCTGTGTGACTCAGGGACCTCACACAAGGGCTCTGTGACAACCTAGAGGGGAGGGAGGTGGGAGGGAGGGCATGTGACACACACGGCGGATCCATGCTGATGTATGAATGAAACCAGCACCATATTGTAAAGTAACGATCCTCCAATTAAAAAAAAAAGTGTCTCTGGGGATCTGAGTCCTGCGGGCAGCAGGGGCTGGCATCCTCTCTGAAGCATCTCCAGGGCCTGGTGACCCCATCCATGGTGAGGACCCCACAGGGACCTGATGACGGGCGGGCAGAAGAGGAAGCAGACCCCGACGCAAGGCTCGCAGAGGGAAGGCCACGTCCTGGATGCCCTCTACTGGAAGGGGCGTCTCAGGAACACACTGGGACTGTCATGGGGAGGACGCCAGGCTTTCAAGAAGAGGCTGTTCCCCTTCCTGCGGGGACACTGATGTGACAGCCGCGTGACAGGAAGCCCCAGCCCTGGAGAGGACACACCCTGTGGTCTGTCTGTCTGGAGGACACCCAGGCCTCCTCCATCCTCACAGCCTGGACTGCAGGGCGGAGATGCCATGGCCCCCGTGCTCCCCGTCCTGCTCTGCCTTGGTGAGATGGGAGGGGCAGGGGGAGTCCTGGTCTGGAGGGACCCCCCAGCCAGCCTGCTCCATCAGGGGACCCCAGGGCCCAGAGACTCCCGGGGTGGAGAGGCGCTGCTCAGAGCTGAGGGCACACCTCTCACAGGGCACTCTCTTCCAGGACTGAGTGTGGGCCTGAGGACCCAGGTGCAGGCCGGTGAGTCCCTCCCAGGGCCCAGCTCCCTCCTCTCGAGGGGACAAGGTCGCCCCCAGGCTGTGGGCAGGGGGAGGGCAGCTCGGGGCTCAAGGAGGGGGAGTCTGGGAGGTCTGGGCTGAGGGCCGGGACCCGGAGGGATGCCTGGTGAGCCCGCCCTGATTTCCTTCCAGGGACCCTCCCCAAACCCACCATCTGGGCTGAGCCGGGCTCTGTGGTCCCCTGGGGGAGCACCGTGACCATCTGGTGTCAGGGGCCCCCAGGGGCCCAGGAGTTCCATCTGGATAAAGAGGGAAACCCCGTTTTCTGGGACAGACAGAAACCCCCGGGTCCCGGGGACAAGGCCAGGTTCTCCATCCAATACATGGGGCAGGACAACGCAGGGAGCTATGACTGCTACTACGGAACCCCCGCTGGCTGGTCAGAGCGCAGCGACCCCCTGGAGCTGGTGGTGACACGTGAGGGACACTCCGTGGCCTTGGGCTCTGCCCTCGGGAGGGGGTCTGCTCTCAGGGGGTGTCCCTCTCACAGCCCAGCCTTGGGCAGGGAGGGGGGAGCCCCACAGATCCAGCTGCCTCCTTCTCTCCTAGAACGCTACGTCAAACCCAGCCTCACAGCCCTGCCGAGCCCTGTGGTGACCTCAGGAGGGAGCGTGACCCTCCAGTGTGCCTCCTATCAGGGATTTAACAGATTTCTTCTGACCAAGGAAGGAGAAGACAAGTCCCCTCGGACCCTGGATGGACAGCGAACCCCCAACGGGTGGATCCAGGCCCTGTTCCCCGTGGGCCCCGTGACCCCCGGGCACAGGTGGACGTTCAGATGCTACGGCTCTAACAGGGACACCCCCTGGGTGTGGTCAGCCCCCAGCGACCCACTGGAGCTCCTGGTCCCAGGTGAGGAATCCCATCCTGACCGCATACATTTGTGCAGACAAGACAAAGTACTGGGGTCTCTGCTCCCAGGGGAGCCCCTGTGAGAGGGTGGGGAGAGGAGCGTGGGGCTCACAGGACAGACACACAGACTGAGACACGGCCAGACCTGGGGCCAGGACTGGAGAAGGGGGTCCACGGGGAAGCGGTCCCTACAACCCAGCGCGTGTCTCTCCCCAGGGCTGTCTGGGAAGCCCTCCCTCCTGACCCCACAGGGCCCTGTCGTCACCTCTGGACAGAACGTGACCCTCCAGTGTCGCTCTGACGTCGGCTACACCAGATTCGCTCTGTCCAAGGAGCGGGGACAGGACCTCCCCCAGCGCCCTGCCCTGAGGCCCCAGGTGGGGCTCTCTCAGGCCGACTTCCCCCTGGGCCCCGTGGGCACCGTCCACAGGGGCCAGTACAGATGCTACGGTGGACACGGCCTCTCCTCCGAGTGGTCGGCCCCCAGCGAGCCCCTGGAGCTGCTGGTGGCAGGTGAGGAGCCAGCGGGTCAGTCGGGGACCAGACTCTGCACAGGCCCCACCGGGGAGCCCCAGGGGTGATGCTGGGACCAGGGGGAGGGGTCCCAGTGAGGGACAGAGACAGGGTGGTAGGAGGGGAGAGACTCGGAAAAACAGAGACAGCGCCGAGGGGCCAGAGAGGCCTGCGAAGTCTCGCTCAGAACCCGGCCGGGCGCCCACACCCCCTTCCTCTCTGCAGGATGGCTCAGAGACAGACCCTCCCTCTCGGTGCGGCCGGGCCCCTCGGTGGCCCCGGGGGAGAATGTGACCCTGCTGTGTCAGTCAGGAGACAGGACAGACACTTTCCTTCTGTCCAAGGAGGGGGCAGCCCATCGCCCCCTGCGTCTGCGCTCCCAGGACCAAGACGGGCGGTACCAGGCCGAGTTCTCCTTGAGCCCTGTGACCTCAGCCCACAGTGGTACCTACAGGTGCTACTGCTCACTCAGCACAGACCCCTACCTGCTGTCACAGCCCAGTGAGCCCCTGGCGCTCGTGGTCTCAGGTGAGGCCCAGTCTGTCCGTCTCACTTAGTCTCACTTAGCAGCTTGGGGCTCTGCCCTGGGAGCGCCAGGCGGTAGTGGAGGAGGGAGCGCTGAGGGAGGGGCCCCCTGAGGGAGGGGCCTCGGAGCCCGCGACCCGCCCTTTCCTCCCGCACTGGGGACCCGGAGGGGCAGGTGGGCAGTGGGAGGGTCTCGGGGAGGCCACAGGGCCGTGCAGGGCAAAGGGTCAGCCCGCGCACCCCTTCCTGGGCTCATTCCCAGGACCCATGGGCCCAGACCCCACCCTCGGGCCCCAATCCAACCACTGGGGAGTCATGGGGCTATGTGCTCAGGGGGAACAGCCCGCCCCAGGGCAGTGTGGGAGCCGGAAGGTCTAATACCCGCTCAAGTCCTCAAGGACTCGCTGGGAGTGGAGCAGAGATGCTGAGGGGGCAACGGGAAACACAGGCTGCGGGGCTCTGAGCTGCCGAGTGAAGGGCCGGGCGTCGTGGCCCCCAGCCTGGGGGGAGCAGGGCTGCGGAGGGGGGAAACGGCCCAGCCCCCACCGCCTTGCTGACCCCCAGGAGGCTCCAGGCATCAGTTCTATCAGCTCCACCCCTCAGTGAAGTCAGGAACTGCAGAGAGGGGAGCAGGCTCTTGACGAGGTGGTGGCGGGTTCGGGGGCAGGCTGAATACGCCCTCAGTTCAAGCGCCTCTGGAGACTCTGATGTGGACTCTCTCACCCTCACCACACCCGCGTGCAGGCCTCAGTTTCTCCCACTGTAAAAGGAGAGACCTGTGGCCCAGATCTTAGGTTTCCTCAGTTCTGAGTTGGGTGTGACCCCCCCATAGGGTGAGGAACACAGGGAGCTCCCGAGGAAGTGACTGTG